>NC_084890.1:23340137-23952126 GCF_958979055.1 Alnus glutinosa | reverse complement strand
TTTAAGGTTACATATAACACAAATTTAGAGAAACTCTAACGATAGGGAAATATTACAACCAATCCTATAGTTTAAAGGGCTGATTTCTCAGACTTAAGTTTAGGAGGGACATTGTAACTGACCTCATAGATCAGGATGGGAGAATCCAATTTACCCTAGAAAGTTCCTACTCATTCAGGAACCCCAAATAAAAAAATTGAGACTTAAAGTGATACATCAACAAAAGCACCACATATATCTAAATATTGCTGACATAGAAATGATTTTACCAAAGTTGACCTCAGCCGAAAACCAACACGCATAACATTCTGAAAATACTGAGACTCACATAGCACACCGAGTGACTGCAATAGATAAAAGAATCAGTCAATCTTCTTTAAATGTAAATGTCGAACAATTATAAAATAATGCTCATAAAGACAAAAACTCATATCTTTCTCAAAGAGAAAGCAGAAGAGATTTCTATTGTTATTTTACATAAAATATTTCAAAATGTCATCTTTTCTTTCCAGGCCATAATTTGGTGAATGCAAGTACAAAAATCAATGTGTAATAGACACTTAATTCAATAGGTAATGAAAAATTTAACAAACCACAAAGAAACATACTTCACTAAATTATTTACCGAAAGAAGAGCCACAATTGATCATTACATGATGTGAATTATAACCATGCTATTGCTTTACCAGAAGAATCTACACATGAATCCAAAACCTCCCTGTAACTCCTTACCTCCAACATGCTCCTCAACATTTTGAATAGTTTCAGAAGAATCATAAACTCAACTTAAAGAAACTATCCTAAAATGTAAATCTAGTAACACCCCTCACGTACTGAAAGTACCCTTCACATAATTCATTTAACATCATTCCCAGGATTCCTTTTATTATACCACATATTGCCCCTTTTGACTGATGTGGATGATCAGCCTTAACTTCCGAGGAAAAATTAGGTGTTAAAAGAGAAACTTTTCATATATAAGTATCCAAAAACATGAAATGAATTGGATAATATGAGGTAGAATTCATACCACCCCAACGAAAATTGAGAAGGCATACATGCAACCAATCCAAGCTGGATCACCTCGTTGCATTGACTGCAGGCAGTAAGCAGAAAGTTATTAACTTTTATGGTCCAAAAACAAGCCATGGAGACCTCATATAGTAGGTTCATTTTATGGCTAAAATGTAACAGAATTAAGCACTAAGAAAAAAAAAAAAAAAAAAAAAAAAAAAAAAAAAAAAACCCCTCTTATTCATGGATATGATACTTCAGTTAAACATCCCTAAACCTATCTCATCATCACAGCAGATAACGTCAAGATTGATGAACTGCAGTGTCCAAAAAGATCTAATTGAAGAATGAAACTAACTCAACATATCAACATAGAATTCTAGTACTACTACAAGCCAAATTATACACAATATCCTTTTCAAATAAATCCAAATTTGGTGCAAAAAGAGAGTTTTGAATTGGTCTTTAAAAGAGTCAAAAGTAATGAAAAATGAAAACATGGTAAAAGTGATTAAAACAATTCTTTACCGTGAGAATAATCTTGAAGTAAGCAAAAGCCAGGAAGTTGATAAGTTACTTTCGGAGCCTGAAGCAAAACCCTCACATGATGATAATATTTTGGAGGTAAATTCTTTAGCATGTCGTTTAAGATAGGGGGATCCATTGTCTCCACTTTTGTTTGTGATTATTATAGAGGCATTAAGTAGGATGCTATCTGCTACGGTGGATAGAGGGCTTCTACTTGGGTTTTCGGTGGGATTGAGAAATCATGAGGCAATGGTAGTGTCACATTTCTTGTTTGCAAATCATACGTTAATCTTTTGTGAGCCTAATGTGGAACAATTTTGAAATTTGAGATGTTTGTACTTATGTTTTGAAGCAGTGTTAGGGTTAAAGACAAATTTGTCTAAGTCAAAGATTGTTCCCATAGGCAATTTGGGGGATGTGGCGGATTTGGCTACCATTCTTGGGTGTGGTGTGGCATCGTTGCCGATGAAGTATTTGGGTCTTCCTTGGGTGCTCACTATAAGGCTTCCACCATTTGGAGTGGCATTATTGAGAAAATGGAGCATAGGTTGGTGGATGGAAGAGGCTTTATTTGTCAAATGGAGGTAGGTTAAATTTGATAAAAAGTACTCTTTCTAATTTATCGACGTATTATTTGTCCCTTTTTCCCTATTCCGGTAGGAGTGGCTAATCAATTGAAAAAACTCCAGAAGGACTTTCTGTGGGGGTGCCAGGGAGAGAGAGAGAGAGAGAGAGAGGGGGGGGGGGGGGGGGGGGAAGAGGGTATTGGTTATGAGTTTAAGTTTCATCTGGTGAAATGGTCGACTATATGTACTCCGTTAACTTCAGGAGGTTTAGGTGTAAAAAATACGATTCAGTTTAATCGAGCCATTTTGGGTAAGTGTTTGTGGGGGTTTGCTACGGAGAGAGAGGCTTTGTGGAGAAAGGTAGTGGGTATTAAATATGATAATATGAGGGGAGATTGGTGTTCTAAGGAGTTTGGGGGGCCCTATGGTGTGGGAGTGGGACGGTTTGGCTAAATATGTGAGATATGAGGTAGTAGATGGATCTAGTGTGCTGTTTTGGCATGATGTTTGCTGTGGAGAACAACCATTGCAAGTCTCATTTCAGAAATTATTCACTATTGCTTGTGGTAAGGATGTGTGAGTGGTGGATAATATGGGTTCTTTGAGTTGTTGTATTCTCAAAGAGTAAGACATGGAGGCAAGGATACAATTTGCTAGATTCCATCTAAAAGAATAACATTTGAAGTTCAGTCGTATTATCAGGTATTATCTAACAATGTAAGGTCAAATTTCCCTTGGAAGAATATTGGAAAGTTAAAGCACCCTTGAGAGTGGCGTTCTTTGTTTGGACAGCGGCTTTAGAGAATGCCTTAACTTTGGATAACTTATTAAAAAGGAATGTTATTGTGATGGAGTGGTGATGTATTTGTAAGAAGTGTGGGGAGTCTATTGATCATTTATTCCTTCATTATGAGGTTGCAACAGAATTGTGGAGTGCATTTCTTCAGTTGTTTGGTGTTGATTGAGTTATGCCTCGAAGGGTTAATGATTTTTGGGAAGTTGGAGGGGACAATTGGGAAATCGTCATGCTTTGCAAATCTGGAGGTTGGCTCTTTTGTGTTTAATGCGGTGTCTTTGGCAAGAGCAGAACGCAAGGAGTTTTGAAGATCGTGAGAGTGGATTGCTAGAGATAAAGAAGATGATGCTACAATCCCTTTATACATGGAAAGTGGCTTGGAATAGTGTGAATGTCTCTAATTTTTTTGAGTTTTTGGAGTTATGTTCTTCTTTTTATATAATTTAGAGGGTCTCTTGTATACTCCTTGTATACTAGGGTTACGCCCCTCTGTGCTTTGAATGAATAAATATTACTTATCAAGAAAACAATGGTTAGAACACTAATCAAATTTATGATGTATATCAATTGTTCAATGAAATTCCCCATAGACCAATTTTGATGAAGACTCATGTACTTCAATATTTTTTTTCCTATAATAAAAAGATGATACTTGATCCTATTTGGAAAGATATCATGCAGCAATATTTGATTCAACAAGTTTATAGAAATATGAGTGCTGGATTTACAACGTCAGAGATAGACCATTTAGTCCATGCCACCATAAATATCTTCTTCATCTGCAGATTTTGCCCCCCACACATGCACTGAGTTACCTATTGCTTTACAAAAAGGTACATGATTCTGTGTCACTCATCATCCTCTTTATCATGCTGTATATGTTCCTTATTCCTGTTTTATAACCAATCTCCCTGCTTCACATGTTCCTACATGTCTTAAAGATGCTTCATCTCATGATTGATGGAGAAATGTTATGGAGGATGAAATGACTTCCTTGCATCATAAGAAGACATGGGATCTTGTCCCCATACCTTCTAATAAGAAGTCTGTGGGTTGTCGTTGGGTTTATATTATTAAATACAGACCCGATGGTACTGTTGATTGTTCGAAAGCCAGTCTTGTTGCCAAGGCTACACACAAACTTATGGAGTGGATTATGCTGAAACATACTCTCTGGTTGCTAAATTGCTTCTGTAACAGGTACTCATTTCTCTAGCCTGCTTCTGAGACTATAATTTCTGGTCTGCATTTGTTACAGTCCATCTTTCTAACAATCATTTCACAATTACAAACAGATATAAAAACCTTGAATTAATTTCCTTAGGAAATGAAGTTCCTTATTTTATTTTATTTTTCCTTCAAAAAGTAAATATCATCCTTGCTTCTAACTTCCTTTTTTTTAATGATATCTTCAACTTTTCCATCTTCATTATGAAACTAAGGTTTATAAATTGATCTCAAAAGCTGGTCAAGTGATATAATGTCTATGCAATTGAATTTGATCAAACAAGCATGGAACAACATTCAATGCTTCAGAAATTGAACACACTGGCTTTTTGGTATGAAAGTTCATTAAATTAAATAGAAGAAAAACACCCCTTTTACACACAAAATAAAATGAAATAGGTCACACCATTTATCAATAAAACTGTCGCAAGAAAGTCACTGACCTCTAAGAGATGGTTCAATAGAATTGGTCCCACGAATTGTGAAAGATCATTTCCAATCTACAAGATGTTCAATGAAGAATTTATAAGCCTCCAAAGAGTGATCAAATAGAGAAGTGAACATTATCTTTTATATGTAGCACTTCAGAAATTCTGTTCCCTTTAGATCTTTCTACTTGCATTCCAAGCTGTCACTCTTACATAATCCACAAAAATATGAGTCAGATGTCCAAGCATTAATATCCACGTGGATAATGTATTGAAAAGTTCCCATTTAGTGAACTTCTATTTTCACATACAAAATATAAGAACCAGATATCTGCTCATAGTAAACTTTAGAGCTACTATAGAAAAGTCCCTATTCAGTAATATTTAATTGATGGCACACCAAGATCCTTTCAATGATTTCAGTTTTTGAAATCACATTTGTGCACAATGAATTTAACAGATTTATGTACCCAAAAAAATAAAAAAAGAGAATTAACAGATTAAGGCAGGCAAGTTGATTTTGACCTTCAAACTTTGAAGGAAGATGATTTTTTTTTTTCAACAAAACGGTAGACCACAGACATCCAATTGCAAGGGATACTATAAGGCGGATGACGATTTATGAGCAACAACGCCACCATGAACAATTGTAGACAAACTAAGAGGGCACAAACATGGGAATGAGCACACTACCTTGAAGAAGCCTCCCCTCCAAAACCTACAGAAAAGATTTATAGTACATTCATATGCTTGAAAGCATAGAGTCTAATCAAAATTTAGACAAGGATAATAAACATCAAGAAAAATGTAGGTCATACCTTCCACCAAGGCTATTATTTAATGCTCTTAAAAGCCATGGTTTTGACTTTTGAGATTCCTCGATCCAACATCTCTGGAACCTGCAAAATCAATAGTGTTATACATGTTTAACAATGATTATGGATTCATGAAGAGCATTTGAAAAGGTGGTAACGGGATGCTAACTTTGTAATAAGTGTCTCGGTCTGATCCCATGTGTCTAACTTCCAAACATCCCTTTCTGTGATAGGTTTTCTGTAACCTTGCTGCATGAGTGGAGTCAGCCACCCAAAATATATTCCTACAGAAATGGCACTAAAGGGTAAGCAGGTCAAGGATATCAATTAAATACCCAATTGTGTAAAATACTGCAGGTTTGATCTTTCATCAGGACACAAGGGATGACTGTTCAGAGGAAATCCTACCTTCTAGCTTAAGAAATCTGTAGGCAACTAGGATCGTAATGGGTGTGGGATTTTGGAAAAGATTCTTTTTTTTTAGCACATCAAATAGAACATCAAGAGACATAAATCATTCACAAACACAACCAATGCTAAATTTAAAAGTGTATGCCACTCTTAGTCTATACTGTGTACTTTTATTTGCTCCATCTCCAGCCACAATAACTCAAGAAGTGAACCATTATAAAATTGTATTACTCCTGGCATTAAAGACCCCTCAGTTTAGGAAGTACTTACTGGCAAATATATTGGCATGCCTCTCAGGACAAATTTTCTCTTCCCCAGGAAGTGCTTCATATTCGACATTGTCAAGAGATTCGGCTTGCATCATAATGTAACCCGGATAAGGATCCAGCTTAGGAACATAAGCAACAAGAAGAATTCCAAATAACACCTACACCAGTACAACACAGACAAATCAAAATGTATTGACATACTTTGAAATGAGTTAAAAAGAAAAAACTGAAATTCAAAATATCTACTAAAGGTAATTGTGCTATTCTGACATAATTGTGCTATTCTGACAAAGATACGACATCTTAATATCCAAATCTTGGCCCAGGTTACAGTAGCTGAGGACAAGGTGTTGCACTGGCCTACTAAATATAAAATCATGACTAGTCCAGGTCTAGAGTCCTGTCAGAATTAGTGTGTATTTGAGGTTAAAATCTATTTTGGTCCACTTTAGAAAATGGTTTCTAAAGCTAGGTTGTGTGTGAGATCCTCAGTTCAAATCTTTCTGACAACCATTCTGTTAGCTTCATCCTTTCTGGTTTGCATGTGCAAGGCTCATTTTTTTTTTTTTTTTTTTTTTTTTTTTTTTTTTTTTGGGCCGGCCAATATGTGGAGTAAATATTATTGTTCACCTTTACTTGAGCTCAATATACATTGTTGTCCAACTTTATAATAGCTTAAGTTTTTTAGACAAATATAATGGCCCATTTCCTATTAACTTAAGTTTTTGGGGCATATGATTTCTTATGAGAATTTCAAAGACAAGGTTCAGATATGCAAGTCAGCTTGGCTTCATGACCCAGACTGGAACTGCCAATCTCAGCCCCATGCTATAGGTGGGTAACAAGGATGCCAACCACCAAGTACCCAATACCTACCTTCAGAAATCAGCCAGATTATGCGTATGGTCATGCTAATATTTTTCTCACAAATGCACTCTAAGTGCAGCATAGCAAGGAGTGCTACAATGTTGATGTTCTTGTTACAAAGTTCATATTTACACATTCCCATCATAGATTTACAATAATACTGTTCATTTTATGTTTATTTAGAGAAGATATATAGTCGTTCAAAGTATATTTCCTTAGTCCCAGGCCCAAGTCCCTAAAGCCTTCCAAGGTGTTGGCTAGTGACTATTAATTCCTTTACATGGAGCCTAAGAACCGTACAAAGCTTCAATAGCCAATTCCCAGCCTTTGATCAAAGACCATTTACAGTTGTGATAGGATAAAACATCACAAATGGAAATTAATTCAAGAAGTTATGAACCAGCATAACTGTTACTGAAAATGCACAAAAAAAAAAAACAAAGGAAACAAACCTGGCAGCAAACTGTACTGATGTACAAAAACAGTGGAGATCTGCATGAGTAAAATAAAATTGTTACTATGCGCTGAACATTCTACAAGAACAAAAGGTATCCTACTCCATAAAACAGTGCTGCTAACATGTCTCCTAACTACATGTTTTATACCTAACATAAATATAAGCGCGCGTGTGTGTGTAAAATTCTGTAAGTTTTCCACTTGATCAATGGGAGAAAAACTAACCTACTGTAATAACCTCTCACTGAAAGAATAAGATTGAGCAACACGGCATCCCCTGTCAAAACATAAATGACTCCAAATCGCACATACCACCGAAATTGCCGAATGTAGGTTTTAGTTTCCAAGCCAATCATTATCACCATTGTGCACCAAGCAAGAGCCTCGATGATCAAAGAAATTATCTGCAAGAGAAAGAAATGTCACTTTGCACATTCGAGTCATATTTATTGATCAAGAGAAATTATCAGAATTGCCTTCTGCCGGAATTGGAGATAATAATTATCAGACTGACGTTTACACATCAAACTTTTCACACCAAATTGAAGCCATACATGCTAAGATTTCAAACTGTCATTGTCTTGACGAAGATAGAAAGCAACATAATAAAGAAAACATGAAAACTAACCTCAAAAGGAGCAAAGCCGATCTGTCCATCCAGGTTAAAGATTGAAAACCCCATCACCAACCTTAATAAAGGCCCAGCAGTGCAATAACCAGACAACAGCCCCAACATGTAATTATAGTAATTCGACCTCAAGCGAAACCGGTTGGCTTTGGTATTTTTCTTTATCAACCATATTCGATAAGAGCAAAGGCCAAATAGAACCAAATGAGATATAGAGATTACTAGAGAATCAATTGCACAAGGTGTGTATGAACCAAAAGCACTATCTACTGCTTTGGCCCATACCCCATTTGCTACCGGCTGACAATACCAAATCAAAGGTTCAAAGGCCATATTTGATCCCTATTTCACAAATCTTCAGTAGAGAGGCCACATTACACACACACACTTTCTTTCTAGGCAAATCTCTTGGGTGATTGATAGAATTTTGTGGGTACTTGGTCTTTCTGATTTACTCCACAACCACTCACTGGCTCACAATGCACCTCCTGCAACAAGAGCAAACCATACTTGTGTTTCAAACAGGAAAGGAATCGGATATGTGTGTGTGTGTAAATTCCCATCAATATAACATGAAACAGCACAAAGCCACCTCTATTCTGCAAATACTAATCTAACTTGATCAAGGAATGGACAACAGAGAAAAGGGGAAAGACAAGACCAACTATTATAATTCCTCTCACTTTTTATATTTCCTAAGCAAACAAAGAGAGAAGATAACAGGTAGTGAAAACAAGAAGAATAGCAACAATATCAGTGAATTCTGAAGAAGAACATCCATAACTATTAGAGCATTTACCTCTAACTGTGAGTTATCGTCATGTTTTACAGCTTCAGAACAAGAATGAACTCGACCAGACACACAGAAGAGATGATATCAGCAGCTTATGGCATGCATGGTTGAATTTGGTTATATATACTCTTTCCAAGAGAGACAAGACGGAAAAGTTAGGATTGCAAACGTCGCGGCTGACGTAAGACATCCTGACTATGAAAAGGACATGAAATAAAACAGCCACAACTATATTATTGAAAAAAATGCTATCTTCCCTACCAATTTGGCTGCTTCCCCACCCAAGAATTATTTTTTTTTTCATTATTAAAAATCTTTTTGAGAAAGCAGCTCAAGACAAATCGTCAACCACTGCCTAATTAGTCACGAGGTACAAGTATCAGACTTTATTTTACTCGAATTCGAATAAGAATAAAGACGTGAGTCACGAGGGCTAGTTGCAGAAAGGAGTGTTCTTGTTCTGCAAAAGAAACATGCAGCTAAACATGAAGGTCAGAAGAAAGGAAACAAAAAAAAAAAAAAAAATGCAAAATAAGTTTTACTGATTTGCAATTAGCTTCCATGTAATATCAAAATGAACTCAAAAGTACTTGAGGTGAGGTATGATAACAACAAAAATAAAATAAAAAATTTACTCTTTATACTGAAATTCCGTCTCCTGACTTAACATATTCTGTTGGTGTAACACTCACTTAAATAAGACGTGTCATAATTTTATTGACTATGACGTGATGTTATCAGAATCTGTTAATTCAGTCAACAGAATTTGACTGCAGGGAATAAATTAGACTGATTTTATATTTTTGCTGAAAGAAAAATGATATCTTCAAGTACACCAAATGGGAATTAGGAATCACATATTGATACTCCCAGTCTGAACTGGTGGTACTAGGGATGCATGTAATGAAATTTGAAAACAAAAAAAAAAAAAAAAACAAAAAAAAAGAATATATGTATTGCGTCATTTGCGTGTCAAGTCTTTTTATTGCCATTGTAAAAGCATGTGGACAGGCTGGAAAGGCTGGGTCAGAATCTTAGGGATTCTTTTGAAGACTAATTCTATAATTCTCATAGCATTGTCAACTTAGTGTTTAATTTGATTTATTTATTTATTTTCTTTTGAATTGATCTAAGGACAGATTAATAATACCACGTCAGTACAATACAATAGTACATTCATTTATCACGACTTTCAAGCTAGGGCTTCCTTTTTGTTCCTTTTAAATGACTAAGAAAAAGCCATTTAAAATACATCTTGTCAACTAATGTCAACCAGTATAAAATGAGTATAAAGAATAACATTACTCTTTCTTTTCACCTCAATATTATTTTTCGTTGCCCTTTTTGTAACACCTTAGTCCCGTACTAAAAAAATGAATAGCCCAAATAAAGTAGACAGTTTATAAAAAAACACTCATGAGTTCTAACTCTCGCATTGTTCATATACTAAGTGAAATTGAACTTTATAAGTGATTCTAAAAAAACTTTAAATTGCCTGATCCTTTTAAAGTGATAGTCCAGATCTGAGTATCACTTTCCAAGAGTCTTTACCCCTTGGAATCTTTACCTTTATGGTCTATCACATCTGTTTCTCCTTGGTCAACAACAAAGATTCGCTCTAGCCAATAGCTTATCTTGAAACAAGAAAGCTTTTCAGAACTCTAAACTGTAAGATGTATGCCCAAACTATCAAATGTCACTCTATTGGCCACTCAAAAAACATGATTAATTTTCAATTCCGCAATTTTGATGGCAAAATCTGATCCGCCATTGGCTGCCAAGGAATTGGAATTCATGATGATAATGGCCTTTCCTTAACGCCATAACCTGATGTGCAATTATTCATCAACAGTATTGAGGAACTGGCAGCTCCTCCATGTCGCCCACTACTTGATAAGAATAGCTTAACTCATTGTGCTGTTAACATTCCAGTTACAAGCAGAGCTGTTCATGGCTCATTTTGAATTTGAACAAATCAGTTCAGTAATTTGCTTTACAGTCCAACATTACATGATAGAAAAAAGGCAATCCAAACTCATCAAAACATCCTATCTATAATGTATATATTTAAAGTCAGGAACCGAAGGGCCCATTAAACGTAGTGTGCCTTATAATGCCATGCAATTCTCTCCCCTGCATCTTAAGCCTTGGGAGATATATCAAGATACTTAACAAAAATATAGAGTGATTGCAGTCACTGCTGCGTGTCAATGCGTCGGCATTGGTACGAGTATGAAGCCTGTTAACTAAAACAGACATAGTGACTACATTCCAACATGGTCCCAGTTAATAGATCTGTCTTCAAAATCATATTCTGATCGTTGAAATCTGTTCCGAGCTAACCTGTTCATCACAGCAAGACCTGGAAATGAGGGAAATAAAAATATTAGATAGAGTTGAGCCATACTAAAACACAATGAGGAATGAATTTCTTCCAGGTTCAGTGCACTATTTGAGGTAGAGATACTATTCAAAACAGATAACAAGATCATGCAATGTGTAAAATTTTATTAAAACATAGGAAAAAATGCAAAATTAGTCCACGTGGTTTACCCGATTTGCATTTTGCTCTATGTGGTATCAAAATGAACTTAGATGTCCCTAACATATGCGAAAAGAACAATTTACTCCTCACAATCAAATTTCGTCCACTGAATTAACAGATTCCGTTAGTGTGACACTGACTTAAATAGGATATGTGTCATAATTTTATTGGCTTTAACGTGTCGCAGTATCAGAATTTTTTAATTCAGTGGACGGAATTTGATTGTAAGGAGTAAATTGTTCTTTTGGCATACCTCAGGTTGAGCTCATGTAAAAAGGATGATGTAACCAGTGATTTCAAATGTACCTTCAACCATCCTGTAAAGAGATGACCACCATCCATCTCTAGAGATCTGGTATTGATCAAGCGACTCTTCAATTACTTTGTCATGCTTTCCTTCCAAAATTCCTCGTAGAGTTATTACTGCATCCTTTGTTTTCTTTAGGATACTGTTCTCATCTTCTATTTCCAGACGTTGAAGATCATTCTGTGATGAGGTAAGACTAACAGCAACGGCAAACTTGGCAGCATCAGCCCATCGGGAAGAGGCTAGCCATCTCCTCTGTCCATCTAACTGTCTGTTCTCTCCTCTTACCGACTCGTTTTCTCCTTCCCCTCTTCCAAGTACTAAGCTGCGTAAGTACTGTGCATTTGCAGCCCCTGTACTTTGAACCATATTAGAGAAACCACTATCTTCATTTGATAGCAATTCCTCTGGAGTACTATATTCTAGAACCTGAAAGGCACAAAAATTTCACGTCAACCCAAAAAAGAAAAAAAAGAAAACTACATGAAACTAAAGACTGAAGACCAAGCCAAATCGGCTAAAAAATCTGACTATGGACTCTCAAGTTTAACTCATTCAAACTTGCAGTTGTCATCAAACAAAGTTATTCATCATATACAAAAGCAGCGACAAAAGGACGATAACAACAGAAGAAGAAAAAAATGAGCTGCAAAAGCCCTAAACATTGAAGCCATACCTGACCAGCATCAAGCAGAAGGATCCTGTCACAGTCGATTATGGTATTCAGTCGATGAGCGATAATAAGCATTGTACATGATTTAAATTCTTCTCGAATAGTTTTCTGAATCAGAGCATCAGTTCTAACATCAACAGCTGCAGTAGCCTCATCAAGAACCAGTATTTTTGATCTTCGCAACAGTGCTCGAGAAAGACTTAATAGTTGCCTCTGTCCAACACTGAAATTTTCCCCTGCTTCCGAAACCTTCACAGAATACAAGGTCACTCTCAGTTAACAGACCCATTTTTCTTGAAATTGTTAAGAAGCAAAGAGCATAAGGCACTTCTCTTGATAATTATAGCAATGGCTCGTAACAGAGTCAAAGCTAGTTTTATCAAATGAAAATACTAAAGACAACCTATTGTTGGCAAGGGAGGGGGGAGGGGGTAAACTTATCAAACAACAAAATCATCCAGAACGGACAAATTTTATGATGTAGAGCATTTCACCAATCAACCCAAATCATCTGGTGAAAAATAAAAGGAGAGAGAATTTACTCAGCTCCCAGAACAAAAGAATCTAATTAATAAGTTATTATTACAAAAAATACAAGGTACATTTTGCTAACGGTTAACAGTTACAATAAATACAACAAAATCTAATTAATTAATAAGTCATTATCACTCTCGGCTAACAGTTACATTTTGCTTTAAATATTAAAAAAGAAAAGTAATATAAGGGACTTCTGTTGATAATTATAGCAATGCCTCTAATAGATTTGAGGCTATTTCAATCAATGCTATGCCAAGACAATCTATCGCTGGAAAAGGAGGGGGAGGGGTTAAACTTATCAAACAACTAAATCATCCAGAATGGACTAATTATGAGGCAGAGTTTTTCATCCATCAACCCAATTCATGCAGTACAGAAAAATTAAAATTCACCTCAGCATCCAGACCCAAAGAATTCCTCCTGATGACATCCTTCAAATGTGCCCTCTCTAATGACTCCCAAAGGTCAGCATCATTGTGCTCATTGAAAGGATCAAGATTAAATCTCACAGACCCTAAACAGTGAAATTAAATTCAAGATTAGAATAAATCAGACTTCATTCATGTATTGTGATCAATTATAACAACCAACTAGGAAAGTAAAGACTCCTATAAGTACAATAAAAATATGGCCTCCTATAAGTGATGAAACTGTGTCATACTTATATCAACTACGGTAGAGTTGAAAGTTGGAGGAATCCATGACACAATGAGTAAATTAAAACAACTGAAATATAAATAGCCCAAAAGTACGCTGATTAATGAGTTGGACTTAAACCCATTCCGCATCTATATCATGGTTAGGTATGAAGCATCCTCTTAGGAAGCTTAAAACTAAGGCCAAACAAAGAAAGAAGCCCTTTCGCTTTTTAGAAAGACTATTCATTCTACCAAACGAATTTTCTTCTGTGGACCCATAGACAACATTTTTCAAATCTGGCCCCCACCGAAAACACTATTCAATTTTCAACTTTTCAAAACACAAAGCCCTAAACACTTTTCAAAAACTTTACCAAACACACACCAAGTCACTTAATGAGTGTAGTCATAGAAACTCCAGCTTCCTTATTGCCCAAGAATAATAATAAGAGAAACTCCAGCTTCCTTAACTTATTGTCCAATTTGAAATAAGAAAAAGAGAAAACCATGTTAAGTTAAATAATCGTGGAAGAGCCAGTTGCAACTCAGCTGTCATCCCAATTTAAAGAAATATTGTGATCAGTGTACCTGAGAAGAGAATTGGTGACTGTGGTATGATTCCAAGAACTTTACGTAGATCATTCAGTCCAAACTTTGCAATGTCATAATCTTCAATTAAGATCCTTCCTCTTTCCAGTTCTACAATACGAAATAAAGCATTGATCATGCTAGATTTCCCTGCCCCGGTCCTTCCAACAATTCCCACCTTGTCAGTTGGAGAAATTGTGAAAGACAACCCATGCAGGACGGGAGGAAGTTCAGGCCTATAACGGAGGACAACATCCTCAAACTTGATGGATCCTGACGAAGGCCATCCAGGAGGGGGGCGGTTGCTCTCAATAATAGGTGGAGCCTCTGAAGGCAAGTCTATATACGTCCCAACCCGCTCAACTGCATTTAAACTATTCTCAGCCAGACTTGCAAGTCTTAGTACAGTAGTCAGCAGGCTTGTAATGTTTAAAGCATAACTAAGAAGAAGACCCATGGTGGAGGCAAATGCCTGCTGGTTTTCGGCCCTCCCATTCTGCATGACAGCAAAGGTTGCTGTAAACCAGATCATGAGGCCTCCCAATGTTTCCAAACGAATTCCGAGCCAGCGGTTTCCACTCATGTTCACAAGGGTAAATCTAATACTGTTGTCCACAGATTTTCCATTGATGTCTGCCATCCGATCATAAGCTTTGTATGCTCGAATGCTTGATAGACCATTCAGTGCTTCTCCAAATTGTGCATAAACAGGAGATCTGCTGATGGAGTCTAAGCGCTTTACTTCACGTGCTGTGCTCTAAAGAAACAAAAATGATGCTCACGTTAAAAAACACCTATTGTGCTTCACAAGAAAAGAAAAAAAAAAAGAAAAAGAATACAATGGCCGCCAGTAGAAATACATATCAACAGCCAATTTATCAAGGTCTGCGAGGAACTCCAAATCACCACCAGTCTTTCTAGCCAAGTGGTTCCTCTGCCCAACATGGGGGAGAGAGAGAGAGAGAGGTTGGGGGGGGGGGGGGGGGGGGGGGGGGGGGGTGCAGACTTATGGACTCCACCATGGTAGGGATTCGTGGAGAGGGATTGCTGCCTCACATTCTCTAGCCCACTCCTACAGCTTTGATCAAAGGAGAGAGAGAGAGAGAGAGAGAGACTCCAACTTAATATGAACTTTTGGAAAATTACAAAATCACTAAAAAAAGTGCTTGTGCCAACTATGAAATAAAAAGATTTCAATAACTACAAATTGATTTATATATATATATATATCAAAAAAAATTAAAAAAAAAAAAAAAAAAAAAAATGAAGAAGAAGAAGAAGAAGGAAAACACACTTACACTCTCAAACTGACACCTCATTTTTCACCTTTACCCACACTTACATTTAAGATAAGATAAACTACTCTAACAGATAGAATCAAAGAAACATTTGTAGCAGTAACTATTTTCTGTAGCCAATGAACTTAAACTTTCCTTGGACATAAGTAAAATTTTCCTAATTTATGCAACATGAATACAACTTTTGACTCCCATAAAAATGAAGGGCATGAAGAACAGGGACATAAGCTTCGACATACCTGATAGTATAGGTAGGCCGTATAAAACAAAACCAAAAGTGGCATTATGGCCCATAAAGACATTGTGCTCACAATTCCTATCAAGATGAAAGTAGAAAGAAGCTGTGATACTTGGCCAAGAAACATATTTACAAATGGAGCAACACTCCGATCAATGTCCCCTAGATCCTTTGCAAATCTGTTGATGATCCGTCCAAGTGGATTGGTCTGGAAGAAGACCATTGGAGCTCTTAGTATGGAGCTAAGCATGGCCTCATGCAACCTTCTGGCAGCATAAAGACTTGATGTGATCAACCAATAAGAGTTTATCAATGTCACCAAAACCTGAAACCAGATAGGTTTGGTGTGCAAAGAGTTTTAAAGTCAAGATTTTTCAGCTGAAATCACAACAATTATAATATGCATTATACATCCAACTTCTCAAAATAGTATGAAATACGGCACCTAAGCCACCGGAAGGGAGGGAGCTTGCGTGCAGATGAATAAATAGGAAAGTTTACTTTAAAAACTTTCAGCCAATTATCGTTTAACTGTACTCATACCTGACCAGATGATAGAGCTGCATATATCAGATTGTAGTAACCAGCATTGTATCCCATCGACATGCTTTGATTAGTCCAATGGCTTAACCACGTGCTACTTGAAACTCGTAGAACTTCACTCATGATATAGCATAAAAAGAGTATACCAACCACCCATAGCCCTCCTAAAGCATCCTTATACCTGTACCCACAAAATCCAATAAAATCTGCAATCAAAAGAAGTAAAAATAAAAAGAAACAAGAGCCATTATGAACAGGATTAGCTGATAGGTCATCATACCTAAATTTGGGATTAGTTAAATTGCCAATGTCAAAATAGATACTCATTCAGATTATGTTTTACAATACTTAAACTCATTCAATCATTCCTGAAAGATATCCAACCTTTATTCTCCATTCAACCCTATTTCTTCATCGTTCTTCTTTTCTTTTTCCTTTTTTTCAATATCTTGATCTCAATCATCTTACATTTCCCTTTCATCTTTCACTCTCTATTTTCATCAATTTCTTTCTCAATAACTCTATCTAAATCATTTCTAGCTTCCAATCCAGACGGGAATTCCCCTTGAAAAATATTCCTTAAAAGCTCATGGGCCCTTCCCGAGGATTGAATTTTTATATTATGGTTTTTGACATACCGATATTAACTAGATTGAATACTTTAGCATACTAGCTGTTGGCTTGAAGAATTGCACGCTCTTGATAGTCTTGAGGAAGAGAGTGGTTAGATTCTGAAGAGAAGCTGAGGAAAAGCCTGATTGTCAGTGATCCGGAAAAAATCATTCTTCAAGAAGGAATTAGTTGGAAACAAAAATCCAAAGTTCTTTGGCTAAAAGAATGTGACAAATGCATAAAGTTCTTTCATTGGATTGCAAACTCGAACAGGAGATACAATTTCATAGAGTCGTTGTCTGTAAACGGCTCAGTTTCTTTAGATCAACCTATTATCAGAGATCATATTGTTCAGTTTTATGAGACCTTATTTTCATAACAATATAATTGGTGGCCTAGACTGGATGATCTTGCTTTCAACTCCTTTGATGCAGAGGAGGCCTATATCGGTTAGAGCTTCTGTTTGAGGAAAGGGAGGTTTTAGAGGTGGTGAAAGGTATTAATAGAGATAAGGCTCCAAGTCCTGATGGCTTTTCTATGGCCTTCTTCCAAGACTGTTGAGATGTGATCAAGACCGATGGTCAGAAAAGTGCGACCAGAACGATCAAGTTTAGGACCTTTTTGGCCTACGAGCATTATACCTACCTTCTTTTTAAAGAACTTTATTTCAATCTCAACTCCCCTTTGAAAGAATAATGTATATTTCAAAAAAGTGCAGAGGGGCGCAACCCAAAGTATACAGGATGTATACAAGAAACCCCATATTTATAGAGAAAGAAGAACACAAATCGAAAAAATCAAACAAAGTAGTCAATGTCACTGTCCATGTATACAAGATTTGTACCACCAACTTCTTCAATTGAGCAAGTCATTCTCACAATCGTTAAAATTGCGTGCATTTCGTTCCCTCCATAGACACAACATCAAACACAATAGAACCATTCTCCAAAACTGGTTGCCCATTTGCCCCCTCCAATTCCCCAACAACTAGCTCACCCTTCGAGGCATAACCCACACAACACCAAAAAGATGCAACAACGCGCTCCACAACTCTATAGCAACCTTACAATGCAGGAATAAATGATCAATGGACTCTCCACCTACACATACAACACCACTCCATCACAATAATATTTCTCTTGCGTAAATTATCCAAAGTTAAAATTTTTCCTAGAGTAGCCGTCCACTCAAAGAATGCCACTCTCAGGGGAACCTTAACTTTCCAAATACTATTCCAAGGAAAAGTGGATTGTACAGAAGTAGATAAAACCTGATAGAAAGACTTCACTTCAAATGATTTCCTTCTCGAAGGGATCCAACAAATTTAATCCTCTCCTTCATACCTTACTTTATGAGAATACAACTCAAAAAACTGATAAACCACTTCCACCTCCCAATCATGCACAGGTCAAGTAAACATAATATTCCAAAGAATGTTACCATTTTGTGTCTGCATATTCTCCTCTACCCATGCATCCTTACCACATGCAATAGTAAACAACTCTGGAAAAAGATTCTTCAAAGGTATTTCCCCACATCACACCACACATCATGCCAAAATAACACTTTAAAACCATCTCCTACCTCATATCACACATGATGTGCAAAACCATCCCACCCCATCATAATACATTTCCACACTCCCACTTCATAGAGTCCCCCCTACCTCCTTAGAACACCAATCACCCATCATACTACTATATTTGATGTCCACGACCTTTCTCCACGAAGCATCCCTATCCATAGCAAACCATCATAACCACTTACCCAGAAATGCTCTATTAAACTGAATCATGTTTCTCACCCCTAACCCCACTGAGACCTTCAGATTCTTTGACCAATGCACTAGATGGAACTTAAATTCATCTCCAATACCTCCCCAAAGGAAATCTCTCTGGAGTTTTTCTAAACGATTAGCCACTCTCACTGGAATAGGGAAGAGGGAAGAGGGACAAATAATATGTGGGCAAGTTCGAAATAGTACTTTTGATCAACGTTAACCACCCGCCCTTTGATAAATACAATTGGAAGTTTTTGATAAATACAAGCTGGATATTCAGAAGGCTTTTGACCACATCAATTGGATGTTTTTATTGTACATGTCGAGTAGATGTGGCTTTGGGGAGAAATGGGTCTCATGGATAGCACGTTGCATTTCCTCGATGCGCTTTTCTGTTTTGGTCAATGGCTCGCCGTCCGGTTTCTTCAGTAGTTTCTGTGGGCTGAGACAGGGCGATCCTCTATCTCCCCTTCTGTTTGTAGTGGGGTCATAGAAGCCTAGCAAAATATCTAGGCTCCTCATGGTTAACATCTCTCATTTGTTATTCGCGGATGATTCTTTGGTTTTTTGTGGGGCCAACCCTGATCATCTTCGCTATCTACGTGCCCTTTTACTTTGTTTTGAAGCTGTTTCTAGCTTAAAAATTAATCTGGTCAAATCTGTCTTGGTTCCTGTGGGAAATGTGGATAATGTGGTTGAGTTGGCTGACATCGCGGATTGCGAGACTTCCTCTCTGCCCCTGAAGTATCTTGGCATGGCCCTAAGGGCTTCTTTCAAAGCCAAGTCTATTTGGGATGGCATTGTGGAAAAGATGGAGCGTCGATTGGCAAGCTTGAAAATGATGTATTTGTCTAAAGGCAGCAAGGTCACCCTTATAAAAAGCACATTTTCCAATCTGCCTACGTATTACTTGTCTCTTTTCCCCATTCCTGCTTGTGTGGCCAATCGTATTGAGAAGCTTCAACAAGACCTTTTATGGGGAGGGATACACGAAGAATTTAAATATCAAGTTAATTGGGCCACGGTTTGCTCTCCAATTTTTGAGGGAAGGCTGGGGATCAAAAATTTGAGGATGTCTAACCGCGCTCTTCTAGGCAAATGGTTGTGGCAGTATAGGACTGAGAGAAATGCGTGGTGGAGAGTAGTGGTGGACTCCAAATACGGCAGAACGCCTATTTGGTATTGCTCGAGCGTAGGACGCCTCTGTTGCGGACAACTTAAAGTTATTGGGCGGTGCCAACCAGTGAAACGTGAGCTTTACTAGAGAGGCACACGATTAGGAGGTGGATGCTTTTGATGCTCAGAACAAATTTGACTTTTATTTTTCTATAAAGTAAGAATTACACATGAAGTTCTATAACTGAAGCATAGAAATGAAGGTGACATTTTTTTACCTCATCAAGACATTCCAACTAACAACACCCGTCTCCCGTTCTTCCTGCTTGATAAGAACAGATTTTCCTTCTTTTGGTTTGTTTGTATGGTTTGCATTCTTTGGAAAATCATTCACCAACCCATTTGCGACAGGTTTTGCGGAGGTCTTATCGTCAATGTTATCACCATCTTCCTTTTCTTCCACATATTCTTCCATCTTTCCCGCATTTTCCATTAGCTTTTGGAACAGTACGCCGTTAATAGAAAGCTCCTCAAATGTTCCCTCTTCTTTCACCATACCTTCATGGACCAAAATGATTCTATCGACCTGTGACAGAAAATGCAGCTGATTTGTGACAAGGACTCTGGTCCTTCCTCTTAGTTCTCCCTTAATGCATTTATCAAAAACCTGAAGATTATTAACAATGCAAGTTAGAACACTAAAAAAAAAATATTAAAGAACAGTTGAACTAAAAATTTTCAAAAGCCAAGTATTGTTCTATTCAGATGTCCAGAAAAATAAAAGGAAACGAAAAAGAAATTACAAGATACACACAACATAGTCAGAGATGAACAAAAAAAAATGTATCAAAAAAAAAAAAAGAACAGAAAATACATAACAAATATATGTTCATCCAATTAGTACCAAAGTCATAATATTACAAACACATATATGTGTGCGTGTGAGTTTACATATACACATACATAAATACACGCATACGTACATACACACACGTGTGTGTGTGTGTGTGTGTGTGTGTGTGTGTGTGTGTGTGTGTGTGTGTGTGTGTGTATCCATTGATGAACAGTTACCTGTCGAGCCACATGAGCATCCAGAGCGCTTAAGGGATCATCAAAAATGTATACGTCAGAATTAGAGTACACAGCTCTAGCCATAGACACTCTTTGTTTTTGCCCACCACTAATATTGACCCCTCTCTCACCAATCTCAGTAAGATCACCTCCCTATTCATTAAGCAGGTAAGACAGGTTACAACAGTTAAATAATATGCGACTGTATGAGAAACATCCTTAAAATTCACTTCCATTATAAGACATTGTGAAACACTTACAGGGAGTAGGTCAAGGTCATGCCGTAATGCAGTCACATCAATTGCCTTCTGGTATCTTGCTGATTGAAAAGCAGATCCAAATAAAATGTTATCACGCACCTGTGAAGTTAAGAAGAAAAAAACTATGAAAATCACCAAATTCAAACAATAACAAGAAATGACCACTTGAGCCAATCTTATCCATCAAAGCTGCCCTAAGCCTTTTAGTTTAAGCAACAAACAGAATTATCAATAGAAAGGTTTGTAAGGTTGACATTAAGTTTTGCAATTTCATATATTTATATTAGAAAATACACATTGGTACAAAATATAAGCTTTCTGCAACTTACAGTTGCATTGAAAATCCATGAAACTTGTGGAACATAAGCAACCACGCCTCTCATAACAACACTGGTATCTAAGACTGGAGGAAGCTCTCCAAGCATTGCAGAAACAAGTGATGTCTTCCCTTCTCCAGTACTGCCAACAATTGCAACTAAGCTACCAACAGGTATATCCAAATTGATATTTGACAAAGTGGGCCTCTCTGCCTGGAAGGAAAAAATAAAAAACAAGAACTTCAAGGGCTGCAAGTTTTCAGAAAAAAGAAGCAACCCTAGAAAGCTTCCAGTACTCAAATTCTCACAAAGTACAAGACAACATAGAGATATCATACAAGCAAGCAACTATCAAGAAACAAAGGGTATTAGCACAAATGCACAAAAACGATTTATTGGGGATTCGTCTTTGTACCATAGTGCTATCAGAAATCATGATTTTTACCCTACTTATTTCATGTTATAATGTTCTCTACTTAGGAACATTTTGAAGTGTCAATCTACCAATAACTACCCACCATTTTGCTGAAAGGATTCAAAATATTCTTTTAACCTGGGAGCTTCAGGGAAAAAAAAAAATTTGAACATCTGAGTGCCAGTTTTTCTTAAATGCAATCATTATAGTTGCATGAATTATTTCAAAGGTTCTTAAAACTAAAAGACTCTGAGATTCATAAGCGAGAAATAGACCTTGAGGATAAATTAGAAACATACATATCATGGTAGTATATTGACGTGTTTATGTGTGAGAATGTATGCATGTACAATAACAGATAAAAGCAATTACATTTAAAATTGACCTTAGAATCCCAAGAAAAGTATCCATTCTTGATTGAGATAGCTGGTAGTCCTGGATCAAGAGGTGGGTTTGGTAGAAGAATTCTTTCTTCAGCTAAGAGTAGCTCCTCAAGACGCTTTAAGGATACATTTGCATTAACCACCTGCCAAACTAAGTCGGCATTAGAAGCAAGGAAACAACACATTGGTATTAATGACCTGCCAAACCAAGGAAGCATTAGAAGCAGGAAAAACAACACAACCAGCTTCCGTAAATTGTTTTTCTTATTAGTAAACGCAAATTTATTAAAAAAGTGCAAAGGTACAACCCATGTACACAAGAAGTATACAATAGAAACGCCTAACTAGAAGCACAAAAAATAAAAATCAAGAGCAGTTTAAGTAAGCTGTTGAAGAAGAAACTTCCATGCAATTATTTAACGCACTAATATTTTTATTGGAAAGTTATACAAATTCCCAGTGGGCCTTTAACCTGCAACCACACTCTCCACCCTTTTCTAACAAGGAGAAGATGCCACTTGAGCTGGACTCATTGGCAAAATGTTACTTCGAAATATATGATATATAAGAATTTTTTATTGAAATGTAGGGTAGGGCAAGTCATATGAAGTTCTTATATTTGAAATCCCATCCACCAAATTACAATTAGAATCTGGTGAAAACATATAATAGTTAGACAAACTTGCCTCTCCCACAAGCTTCCTTGTTTAGATGGCTAAAAGGCAGTACGTAGGATATGAATACAATGCCCTTGTTTAAATAGAGCTAAAAAGATAGAGAGATCCTTTCATTGTAAATGACAACCAAAAGAGATATCTCACGGCCGCCTCCTACGGATCGGGTAAAGCGCCCCCTCCTTACGAATCGAGTAATACTCCGGCTTCGCCGGCGGGCTGGCCCCAAGGGGATTCACCTTAGACCTCATGGGACTACCACAAAGACCAAGGTCCTTACCACTTGAGCCAACCCCTTGGGGTTTCATATTCCAATAACTGATCAGTAGAAGCATTTCTTTAAACATTTATTATTAAAAAATGCAATGTAAGAAAGTATTACACAGTTATACTTAATATCTTCCTAAAGATCTGCCAGTTCAATGTACCTAAGCAATATACATTACCACTCAGATTAAGGGACAAGGAGCAGAAAATGCGTAAGCAGTCAAATGACTCCCATCATTATCTATCCTGCCAACACATGAAAGCAACGTACAAACATATTCGAGTAGTATGTGAGATATGGACCAAGGTGAAGAAGACAGAACCTGAGTTATTATATTAGGAAGCATGAATAAGGGAAAGCGAAGCACTGCAAACAGAGAAAGGGAAGTAAATGCTCTCGCAGGTGTCAGATCCCCCCCAAGCAAAGTGAATATTCCAAATGAAATCACAGTAACCACAACTGGCGTGCTATTTAGTATAAATCCATTCCACTGTAAAACAAGGGAAAGAGTTAGTAAAATGAAAAACATAGCATGGACATGGTCCCAATATTTTAACATCTTTCATAGAGAAGACCCAAGTAGAATACTATCAAGCTAACTAACAGCTAATGTCAACGTAAAACTTGCCAATCACAAGCCCAAATACTAGGGGTCTATAACAGATGGACCAGCCTCGTCAAACATAACCAAATATTCATATATGTTAAAAGACATGACAAAACTGAAAAAATAAATAAATAAATAAAAGTTCATAGGTAGTGATCAGTTATCATCTGAACTAAGCACTACACACTATTAACAGCTCTGGTCATGAAACAAGGACCCTTCAGTTTTTATCATTTTCTTTTTCTTTTCCATTCAGGAAAATGGTCACAAAAGCTTTATAAGACTCCTGTCTCAATGCCAACACAAAATGGTGATTTATTTAGTATGCTTTCAAGCTTAAATTTCAGGCCCTTCATATCAATTTCAGACACAGACATCTAGCCATGGCTACAGTACTGTTGACAATACCCATGAAAACATTTTTTCCCCCAAATCTTGACCTGTGTCAAAATTGTAGGAGAAGAAATCCAGGTGACCATGAGCATGTATGTAATCCATTTGTTTCCTTTTTGGGGGGGGGCTAGGCAGGAATACATGGGACTTGTCCATGCAACAGGAAAACATGACTACAGTTCTATAATTACCAATTGGCCAAGTAGTTATTCTTCTTAAATAGAAAAAGAAATCAATCAACTATAATACATAAAGTGTATCTAAGATAATACTAAAGCAGAACATACTAATACAATTTGCATTCTTGTTATATTAAAACAAACAGTAATTATAGAACACATCATACGACATACCGCTCCTAGTAGAGATGCTTTACGAAACCAAGACAATTCTTCAGTCCGAACACTTAGTACTTTAGATTGGAAACTACTCTCCCATGCATAACATCTGAACCATTTCAGCATAGACAATCAAAATGATTAAAATGCCTATATCACACAAAAAGTCACAAAAACTGTACTAAAAATAAATCATACTTCACAGTGTCCATAGCAGCCAATATTTCATTCATGAGACCAATTCTTTTATCTGTATATTGTAACCCCTCCTTCGACGATTTCTGCATTCTGCTTATCATAAACGTCTGTTCCAACAAAATAACTACAAAGATTATGGATGGTCCATTTCACTAAATAAGTAATGTCAGATGCGGACATGTGAAACAAAATAGAGCCATAATACCATCAAAACAACAAGCAAAACAAATAACTATAAATTTGATTCAGTGAGAACACAGTCAGATTAATAGACTTTGGATTACCTACCACCAAGATTTTTAGATCCAAAAAGCAACATTGACATGATCTATTGCCCCTTAAAGTGAAAGATTTTCAAATTTGATGATAGAATATCACAGAAGTTATAAAAGGAAGCAAACATTTGAGACAATTCCTTTTCAATTTTTCTACTGAAGCCCATATAAAAAGTTCTATTTTTCTAACTTTTAAGATGCAAATTCCTTTGTTTAAAACACTTCAAATGTCAGAACAATTGATTCTGCCAGAAGACCTGTACAGACTGGAAGGGTAATCTGGGTCTGCCGGCATAGACAGCAACTCTCAGCGAACATTTAAGAAGATTATTTATATACTGTAACGCCCCATGCTCCTTGGGCCTTATCTTTTTGTTTTTAATAAAAAAAAAAATTCTTAAGAAACACTGAGGAAGACAACCCAAGAAAAAAGACAATTTTTTGATGACGAGTAACCCCTCTAAAGCAGAGCCACTTCGTATATCCACCCGTCGGTTAAACTTCGGACCTGTTCAAAGCACCCCCTCCACACAAATCGAGTAATATTCTGGCTTTGCCGGCAAACTAGCTCTAAGGAATTGTTTGCACCCAAGGGGATACGAACCTTAAACCTGATGGAAATGCCACCAAGACCAAAGCCCTTACCACTTGAGCCAAACCCTTGGTGTTAAAAAAAAAAAAGTTCACTTCTTATCATTATGGTACGGAAACATTTGAGGTTTGGCCGTTTTGTGATGATTTGGGCGGGTCTATTGGTGTGAAATTCCCTTAGAAGAATATATTGGGTGCTAAGGTGCCCCGAAATGTTGATCTTCTTCAATTGGACAGCAACCTCGGGAAGAATCTTTACAGTAGATAATCTTTGTAACAAAAACGTCATGTTCATAGATTGGTGTCGTATATGCAAAAGAAATGGAGAGTAAATGATCACCTTTGACTCATTTATTTGGTGGAAAGAAAGATTTGGTTGTCTATCTTTTCCCCAATAGTCTCTTATGGGTAATACCGAAGTACATGATCCAGCTGCTTGAAATTTGGCCAGGGAAATGTGGTCATTAAAGGAGTAAAATATTTGGAATGTGCTGAACTATTTTTCTAAGCTGCTGAATTATACAGCAAACAGACGTAAATGAGGACAATTCATTCTGCTAAACTAAATAACCAAAGTTATTGGTAATTTATTGTTAAATCACAACTTATCCCAAAAGTTTAAGCTTATAGAAATATGTAAATTTAATCATTTAATTAACACTTTAATACTTCTACTCACGTGTAGGCTCAAACTCCCTTTTAATAGGTGAGGCTCATCATGTGGAATATTTTTAATTAAGTGGGTATGAATTGACAAAGGCAAAGTTTGAACTCCTCTAATACCATATTAAATCATCACTTATCCCAAAAGCTTAAGCTTATAGGAAGATGTAAATTTAATCATTTAATTAACACTTTCACAATTACAAATTTTAATTTTCACGATTGCAGAATAAAGACTGCAGGTCAATCAAACACAATATATTTTTGATAACAATCAACTTGAAGCTGATTTACCTAACCTAAGAATCTGTTGATGATTCATGGGCTCATCATTATTTTTATTGGATGAATTCTGCATCTGCACCAACTTAATTAAAGCTTCACCATGCACCAATCAATTACTGCATGTGATTGAACATGCAGGTAAGCTCATCTTCTTGCAATCCCTCTTGATGATAAATGACTGTTTTCGCAAATGATATGTAGTTTTTCACTTCTAAACTGATTTTTCCATTTGAGACAACTGGAGAACAGTCTCAATATATACAAACTAAAAGTTGTAGTACAAGATATTATTTACACAACTGGTGACTAGCTTATTTCCAATCCTATGTTATCTAGTTCTCAAAAGCTGAATTACAGTTCCAAGAGATGAATTGGAAGTGAAAAATACAAACATAAAATCCCAAAAGTAAATTCAACATTGCATGGCAACATAGTCAAATTCCAACTGTTTGAAGTCACAGCTACACGAACCCATTTTAGTTGTACTAATCCATTTAAAGCCATTATTTTCTTTATGCCATGGCACACAGCACTTAGCCCTAACAATTTTTAGGCTAGCTACACAAATCAGATTTTTGCAATTGGGCAACATTTCCAGATAGTGGGACGGCACTATATCATCTTTGTTTTTCACTCCATCAAGCTACTGTTTCATTTTTCCCTAGTGCATCCACACGTAACATGAACAGTCCTTTTTGTCAGTCATTGTTCTTCATGGCCGGATATTAAACCATCTCAACCAACTTTATCTCATATTGTCTCCAATTATTGCCATGTCAAACTCTGACACAAACAATAACTTCAAATTTTTCATTTCGTTTTTCGCCTTTTACAACATAATATTTCAGTTTAGCACAACTTCAGGACATAAATCTTGACTACATAGAATTTTGAACAGCAAGGTGCACATCAAGACAAATGTCCTCCATTCCTTGTAAGTGGCTATTTCTATTATATAACACTGTTATACTAACTGTACCAAAGTCCGAACTTACTCCACTTTTTTACAGCATGTTCGATTTCCCTAGCTCATGGGTGATTATGCCAAAGTAACAAATATTCACAGGAGGCAATTTCTAGCCACTATTATCTTACTACACCAAATGTTAACCAAAATTAAATTATATTTTTTCTGGGACCTGTTTTTATTAGAAGCTTTTAATTCCCATATATTTCTCACGAGCTGACCTCTTAAAATAAATCTTTACAATATCAGGAGATCAGTGTAAAGGAAGAAGATGAAACAGAAACAAATTACAAGTATGGCATCGGGACACTACATAAAGACAAGGGCACACCAAATACAAATATAAATTGCAAAAGAAATGACTTATTTTTCGATTGGTAAGGAACGCACAACCTCACCCTCTACCGTATTCTTATAAGGGGAGGAAGAATCATTTGAGCTAAACCTCATTAGCTAAACCACATTCAATATAAATATGGACACTTTTCTTTCAAAGATAAAAGGCAAAGTAAGGTGAGGATAACTCTTGGACCTGTAGGGGGAACAAAAGAACTAGCAGTACTGCACCAAGAAGTGAAGCAACGCCCAATTGCTGGTAAAGAAGAAACATAGCAATGACAATACGAAATGGAGCTGACCACAAAGTGTGAAGTGATTGGCATATTTGCTGTACAAGGAAAACAACAAATTATTAACAAATCAAACAAATTATTTTACAAAGAGAGAAAAGCACTAACAAAAGTTAAAATAGTACTCCTAAATGTACTCCAAAGTTACATCAAGTATATGATCTCGAACTACAGTACCATTTTCTCCTTTAATGTAATTAAATTGAATTTAGATTGTAAGTTTAAGAACAAACTGATAAATGCATTAACTTGAGGCTTCACCTTTATTTAATAAAATATAAAGACTATTAAAAAGAAAATTGAGGTAATTGTGGTGAGGAAATGGTCATTTCCAAGAACAAATCCCCCTCAAAAAGCATCCACATCCACATACTTTTAACTTTTTAGATTTTCGACCCCAATAGGGTGGTTGCTTCTCTTGTATACTTTTCGTGTACGTGAGATTTTCTCCTCCTCCTAATAAATATAAAAATAAAAAGCATCCACATACATAGTAACTGGAGTTTCGTGCTCTTCATATTGAGATGTTGGGTAAGATAGAAAATTTAAAGATAGTTACTTCTTAGTTGGCCGTTGGTCAATGAGATCTACTTCACTGCCAGCTTGAGATAACAATGCATAGAAATGAAATTTACATTAATTACTTTAACACTCTTTCATTCAAGAATACTGTGTATAAAATGTTTAAGAAATATGTTATAAAAAAGAAAGCTCCAAATGAGATGATGGAAAAAGGAAAATTTCTGCTGGAAATCAGCTTCTAGCCGCCCACTTGTGGCTTTAAATTCTTTTTTTTTATAAGTAATAATTCATAAAAAAGCGCAAAGGGGCGCAACCCAAGTACACAGGAAGTATACAAAAGAGCCCCTAGTCAGAGGAAATAAATGAACATGAAAGTAAAAAATCAGCAAACGACTTACGACCCGGGCTATGCGCAGACACCCACAAATATAACATCTGAAGCACATTTCTACAAATAGCCCCAACTGTAACCTCCACATCCTCAAAGAACCTAGAATTTCTCTCACACCACAAACCCCACATAACACATAAAGGAACCTGTTTCCAAATACGGATAGTGGAACCACGACCCAGCAAGGTGCCCCAACCACTCATTAATTCCAAAACACTACTAGGCATAACCCACTCCACCCCAAACAAACTATAAAAGTAACTCCAAACAACCCGCGCCACTTCACAATGAAGAAGGATATGATCAACGGTTTCCCCATGCTTCTTACACATAACACACCACTCTACCACCACCATACCACGCATACGTAAATTATCATGAGTTAAGATCTTTCCTAAAGCTGCTGTCCAAACAAAAAACGCCACCCGCTTTAGAGCTTGAACACGCCAAATTCCCTTCCAAGGGAAATAATTCGCCTCATGACCAACTAAAGTTTTATAAAAAGTCTTCACTTCAAAATTCCTCTTCTTAGAAGGATTCCACACCACCCTATCAACCTCTCCGTGCCGAATCCGTATAGAGTATAATTGTTCATAAAAGGACATCACCATCTCCACCTCCCAATCCTGAGCATAGCGCGTAAAGGGAACATTCCAATGAGCCACACCTCCTACCACAGACAAATTATCCACCACCCAAGAATCCGGAAAACGAGCAATAGAGTACAAATCTGGATAGCAAAGCTTGAGCGGCCTGTTCCCACACCATAAATCATGCCAAAAGTGAATATGAGACCCCTCACCCACCTCAAAACGCAAGTACTTGGTTAAATTATCCCATCCCCTTCGGATAAACTTCCAAACACTCACACCGTAAGACCCCGCCGCCGGTAAAGAACTCCACCCTCCCCTCACACTCCCATATTTCACTTCAATCACCAATCTCCACAAAGCATCTCGTTCCTGCGAAAACCTCCATAACCACTTCCCCAACAATGCTTGATTAAACTTAATAATATTACGAACTCCCAATCCACCTACCTTGATTGGAGAACAAACCCGATTCCAATTGACTAAATGAAATTTAGTCTCATCCCCCAAACCACTCCAAAGAAACTCCCTTTGAAGCCGCTCCAATTTCTTAGCTACACTTACAGGAATGGGAAACAAAGATAAAAAAAATAAGTAGGAATGCTGGACAGTGTACTATGAATTAACGTCACCCTGCCACCCTTGGAAAGATAGATCTTCTTCCAACTAGCCAGCCTTCTCCGTACCTTCTCAATAACCCCAGCGGCAGACCCAAATAAGTCATCGGCAAAGACCCAATTCTACACCCAGTATATGAGCCAAAGACTCTACATCATCCACCTCACCAATTGGGACCAATTCGGATTTGCCAAGATTAATCTTCAACCCCGACACCGCTTCGAAGCATAAGAAGGTACACCTCAAATTTCGAACATGTTCAGCCTGTGCCCCACAGAAAATTAATGTATCATCAGCAAACAACAAATGATTCACCACTAAAGCTTCATTATCCCTGATGCCCACTGAGAAACCAGACAACAAACCTTGGAGCATAGCCTCATTCAACATCCTACTTAGCGCTTCCATAACCACCACAAACAGCAAAGGAGAAAGAGGATCTCCTTGCCTAATCCCCCTTGAACTCTAAAAAAAACCTGTCGGCGCACCATTAACCAAAATAGAAAATTTTACAGAAGAAACACAAAATTTTATCCATTTCCTCCACCTCTCCCCAAACCCACACCTCTGAAGCATGTAGAGTAAAAAATCCCAGTTCACATGATCATAAGCTTTCTCCAAATCCAACTTGCATAATAACCCCGCCTCCCCCGACCGCAACTGGCTATCCAGGCATTCATTGGCAATAAGAACTGAGTCCAGGATTTGCCGACCACCAATGAATGCATTCTGAGAGCTTGAAATTAAATTCCCCAACACCGATTTGAGCCTGTTAGCAAGGACCTTAGAAATCATTTTGTAGACCCCTCCCACCAAACTAATAGGCCTAAAATCCTTAATCTCCTCCGCATCTACCTTCTTAGGGATAAGGGAGACGAAAGTTGCATTCAAACTCCTCTCGAACTGGCAGCTATTATGAAACTCAGAGAAAACCTCCATAATATCTTTTTTGAGAACAGCCCAACATTTCTGAAAGAAAGCCATAGAGAAACCATCTGGGCCCGAAGCCTTATCCCCATTCATCTCCCGCACCACCTCCCATACCTCCTGCTCCTCAAATACACGTTCCAACCAGAGGCACTCATCCGCATCAATAGAAGAGAAAGAAATCCCGTCCACCCTAGGCCTCCACGAACACTGCTCGGTGTACAAAGTATCATAATAATTGACAATGTGCTCCTTAATCTCCACCGGATCCGTAGACATAGCCCCATTAATCCTTAGAGCTCCCACATGATTGTACCTCCGATGCGAATTTGCCACCCTATGAAAAAATTTAGTGTTATTATCCCCTTCCTTCAGCCACAAAGCCCGAGATTTTTGCCTCCAATTAACCTCCTCAAACAAGAGTGTTTTTTCCATTTCCATGATCATGTCAGACTTTCGTACCTGCTCCTCCTCCAAAAGCCCCCAAGACTCCTCTAAACCCTCCAACTCTTTAATACCTTCCGATAACTCCTTCTTCTTCTTCCCCACATCACCAAAAACCTCTTCATTCCACTTCTTCAAATCTAGCTTTAAAGCTTTCAACTTTTTCGCCAACACATAACTTGGCAAGCCTTGGAAATCATAAGACTCCCACCACTGTTGCACTTGTTCCACAAAACCATCAAACTTGAGCCACATGTTTTCAAATTTAAAATGTCTTTTTTCTTCTCTGTGTGTTCCACAATCCAACAGCAAAGGAAAGTGGTCCGATAAAAGTCTAGGTAATCGTCGTTGAGACACATCAGGGTAATGTTCTTCCCACTCCAGAGAAAGCAAAAACCTATCAATTTTAGACCATCCCCGATTATTGGACCAAGTAAATTGCCCTCCATGCATAGGAACATCAACCAAGCTCTGCTCATGAATAAACTCCGAGAAGTCTTCCATAGCTATAGTAAAACCCCCTTCTCCCGATCGCTCACTCGGAAACCGCACCACATTGAAGTCTCCCCCAAAACACCACGGCCTATCCCACCAACTCATCAGACTAGCCATCTCATCCCACAACACCCTCCTCTCCCCATCATCATTAGGCCCATACACCCCACCAAACGCCCACGAAAATTATCCTCAGCGTTACGAAAAGAAAGAGCTAAGGTATCGTCCTACATATTCCTCCACCTTCTCCACGACCCTCCTATCCCACATAATCAAAATTCCACCTGACGCCCCACTAGCCCCCATATAACACCAATCCACATGTTGGCATCCCCACAAACTGCGAACCACCGCTCTATTGATGACTTCCATTTTTGTCTCCATCAAACACACCAAATCAACCTTCCACTCTCTAATGAGCCCTTTAATACGCAATCTTTTATCCAGCTCATTCAACCCCCTTACATTCCAAGAGAATATTTTAGGCTTCATTAACACACGTCACGCCCCTTCCCTTTCCTCTCCTTCTATTAGACTGCTCCCCTTTCTTATCATAGTTAATAGAACAATCCAGCCGCTTAATCTCCCTTTGGCCTTTCGCCCCTGAGACTGTGGTGACCATGGCCCATGAATCAGCCAAAGATTGGGCCCTCATGGCTTCAATTTCTTCAAACAATGTCAATAACTTATCTTCAACTTGGTCACATGAGACTCCTACTAATTTGTAATAGCCCTTCACCCTCTCCAACACCCATCTAGGAGACACATTCACATTGGAATCCTTGTCCATCTCCATTGCCAAAGGTGTAACCGAAATCGGGGCAAAACCTTCCACATCTTCGCCTCCTCCTCCTATCACAATTTCAGAATTGAAACCGGACTGAATAACATCAGATGGCATCTCCTTTAAGCCCTCCGGCTCTCTAGAATTACATGCATGAGCAGATTCCTCCCCCCCAACCCATCCAACTCCCTTCCTTCCTCCCGACTCAAGTTCAAGCCTCTGACTAGGCTCAATCTGGAACACCGGGTCTGGACGGCTATCCTTTTCCCCCTCAGGTTCTTCGATTACAACTCCATTGATCCCCAACTCTCCTATATTTTTTTCCACAACCACGCGGCTCATATCTTCCCCTATACCTTGGTTGAGAAGACCCGAAACTCCATTTTCTGCCACCAGTCCAGCCGACTTAACCCCCTCACAGCCAGGTTCCTCCATCTCGGTCTCCTCCATAAAATCTTCCTCTTTTCTCTCCTCTGCCCACTCAGATCCTGTTACAGTGCGTGATTCCTGCCCATTCGGAGAACTCAAACCTGCCACTTGCTCTTCAACTATCCCGACCTTCCCATCTGCCAGAACCTCCTTCTCTACCTGCGCCTCCCTGTCCGGCTGAAAAACTGGCGCCAGTGGTTGCCGGGACACGTGCTCTGTTTCAGAGCACATTTCCGGCAAGCCCCTGGAGCACGACCCAGCCACGAGTACCCTAGGAGCACACCTATCCTTCTCATCACCCGGTGAAAGACCGGTCTTCTCTGTCCGCACCCCCCTGTCCGTCTGAGGAACCGGCGCCATCGGAAGCCGAGATACTTGCTGCCACTGAGTAGTCATCTTACGTGGCGAACGTCTAGAATAAACACACTTGTGGCTTTAAATTCTAAACTAAATAAACTCCGGTCAATTCTCTTTTCCTACAGACCAATGATTTACCTGGGATAAGACTGTAAAGCCTTATGGCATTAATTGACATGTTAATTTTAAGTCGTCAAACTCCCTCCAAGTTTCCAACCCAATAACATTCAGTCCCCAAGACTAATAAGAAATAAAATAAATAGAAAACATCTCATTTTCTGGAGTAAAAACAGAGACAAAGCTGATTACCAAGCACATTAACTGAAGAAGCTTACCTCGAAATTCGAATACCAAATAAGAATTCAATTCTGATTTAAAAAATCCAACACCCAAACGGACCATTAATTTTTTTCAGTCACAACGTCTTGTCTGCAAGAATTTATAGTCTTCCACTATTTGCTGCTCTAAAGCCAATTATGATCATTTATATTCTATTAACCTCAGTTTCTATCAAAAAAAAAAAAAGGAAAGTAAATCGCAAATCAAATTATACATATGATTCACAGAATTTTCTGTTATTAATGGTGATGGGCATTTATAATTTTCTGAATAATGGCAGGTAAATGAGCTCTGGAAAGTTGCAACACCCCATACTCCTACCAATTAGAGTATTATATGCTTATTAGCAACTAAAAAGTCAAGACACACCAAAATCACGTTTCATGTCAAAGCCTGTAAAGCCACAATTGGGTGATCTGACTGCTTTCAATGTAATTCCCTACACCGTTTTGGACATATGAAAACATTTATGAAGTTGACTTGCACACCTATATTTATTTTATATGTATATTTATGTATACTGACAGATTTATTTATGTAGTTTTTTTGGGTAAGTATATATTTATGTAGACATGCACGATGGCTACAGAAAATAGTGACATAACAAATATAAATATATATATAAAAAAACTGAATTTGGTTTTTTTTTTTACAGCATCAGTTATGAAGTAATTAAAATACAAATCTTAATTGTTACAGAGAAACAAAACCTGAAGTGCCTCGGCATCAGTTGTCATCAAGTTGGTTATTTTCCCAGATGCAAATTTCTTGCGAGCTTCATGAGTTAGCCTTAAAGATTTCCGAAATACAACGGCAATCTACAAAAAGTAATAACCATATGTGAATATACTGGAACTATCAACACCTTCATTGCTGGCATGGAACTCTTTAAGAATGTGAGTCCAACTTTGCCTTGCATAAGTAGAACCAGGATCAAAATATCATGACTCCAATAATCCCACAGCAATCCAGTAAAACTGACCTCCCAACCCAAATAGGAAAAGATAAATCAGTGAGACCTTCACAGTAAACACACACAATTACCAATTACACCCAACCAAAATCAACAAATTCTATTGCCAAATTCTAGACATCCAGATCACAGTGTGAATATCCTTCCCCCAGAAACTAACACAAAGTCAATGAATCTAATCATTTCACAGATAGGATCTATCATTGAATAATCCAACCATGAGGGTTTCTTCATATCACCTAGGTTTCCATGCCACCAAGCCCATGACATAAGTTGACACTTTGTCAGCCAAACCCAACAGCAGAGGAAAACCATAGTCCTCATAAACTAATTTCACGTTTTGGCCACATCGTCAACCCCTACCACAACCCAAACCCCAACTGTGTCCTCATCCTCTCCCCAAATACCCTTTCTTGCCTAGAAGAAAGCAAAGAAACTCCAGTTTGATACAGTTATGTTTGTCACTAGTAGTTGTTAAATCACCACTTATCCTAAAAACTTAAGCTGATAAGAAGAAATGTATTTAATCACTTATATTCTAACAGTAGTTAGGGTCCGTTTGGGTTTGTGATTTCAAAATAGCGATTTTAAAATGTACGATTTGAAAAAAGTGATTTTTAAAAACGTAGTTAAGCATTTGGCAAAATCGCAGTTTGGCCTTTAAAATCGCAGGTTAGCCTTTTAAAATACTGTTTTTTCAAAAAAGTACCACATTGCCTGCGATTTGAATTAGCACTTTTCTGCGTTTTCAAATCGCAATTTTTTAAAAACGCAGTTTCCAAACGGTTTATTTTCTGCAATTTGGTTTAAAATCGCATTTTTTTTCTACAAAATCGCAATCCCAAACGCACCCTTAACATCATGGCATTAAGGCATTAAAGTCAACCTGTAACACATTCCAAAAGACAGGCAAATCTAAATGAGAAATATCTAAGCACCAAAAGCATATCATAAGGATCAGGAAAAGGAGAAAAACAAAACAAAAAATAACAAACAAACAAACAAACAAAAAAAACAAAATGAAAAGAAAAATACCAAGGTTGATTTCAGCCGGTAACCAACACGCATTACATTCTGAAAATACTGAGCTTCAAATAAGACACCAAAAACCTGGAGCAAATAACACAGGTCAGATATTATATGAGCTTCTTAATATTCATTTAAAACTTTCAACATAATGAGAAGGGTGCAGGCAGAAAGAAGATGTGCCCAATACAAGTAAAAAGCAAATAAATCCACTTACTCTAAAGCATAATCAAAAGGCATAAGTTAAGTACAAGACATAATTACCAAAACAGCAATTCAATCGTGAGGAAAGTAACATTAAAAAAAAAATAAAAAATAAAAAACAGAACATTAAATAAGCACCATATAGATACTTCTCTAAGGGAACTGCAACATTAATTTATGATTCTTACAAGAAGAAAACTGCAAGCAATGCCCATGATCATTCAAGTAAGAACTACACGGATGAAAATTTTATTTTTATAAGTAATTAGCCCCAAGGGTAGGGGAATGAGAGATTCATTTCGAACTAGTGACCTATAGATGTTCCATGAGGCGTGGTCCCCAGCCAATTGAGTTTCCCCCTTGGGATACAAGGACAAAATTTTTTACAAGAATCTACAACCTCCAGAAGTCTATAGAAGATAGCCTCAATAAAATTGAAAGCCTAAACTCCCAACATATGGATTCCACATTAGTAAGGATAACCTAGTCAATGGAGTTAGAGAGATCCCTGGAAGAGATAAAGGAATAGCTTAAGACAAGCAGATTTGCAACTTTGCTTTGCTGCAGAGGCACTGGAAATTCCAAGAAAGTTTTGCATAAATGAAATACATCAGCAACTTAGCACTTTGAAACATATAAAGAGAGACCTCATAGGCAGTAAATGTATAACAAGTTGCATCTCCAAAATCCAAAGTTATGTGATAACCCCAACATCTAGATGTTCAAATGTATAACATTCAAATTATTTAAAATGAAGTTTGAGAAAAAACTGAAAACAGTGAACAAAAAAAGAAAAGTTGAATTTTGGTCCAGAAAATTTTCATCCATTATCAAACTAGATCAGAAACTTTTGATTTGGTTTGTGATCACTCGTTAACAAGTCCCTGCAAGAGTGATAAACAGAAAGCTAAAAAAACTAAATCAGCACAGTGGATCCAGTCAATTCACAAGGCATGGGATCTGCATCATGCACATATGGATTATAAGCAGCAATACTATGACAAGCATACATCATAGTTGAAGGCAATCAATATCTTTGCATGCATAGATAACCCCAAAAATAAAACAGAGGGATTCATGTCATACCACTCCAACAAATATTGAGAAGGCATAGATGTACCCAATCCATGCTGGATCCCCCCGTTGCATTGACTGCAGATAAGTCACCAAATAAATTTAAGTTATATACTTGGGGAGATAGAACAAGGTTTCAAAGGATTATAGTCGTTTCTAGATCATTCAACAAGGCTGTCACATAAATACATTTGACCTATTTAATATGTGCGGAAATAGTTTCTCACTGTCACAAAACTCCAAAGAAGGGTATACATCCAACCATGAAGTACTATCTTTAAAATAAAACATACTTAATGAACATCTTAACTAGTAACAAGTGAACTAATTTAACTAACAGCAATCGCGATACCCGCCTTGCCATAGTAAGGAGTGGTGAAATTCTTCATCCTTTTCTAATTGAAAAAAATATAACCACATATTGAATTTTCATTTGCCAAGTGAGAGAACGGTTTTTGAAAATGGAATGCTTAGGGGCGCCTTACGCTTTTTTAATATATTTCTTTGCTTACCTATCAAAAAAAAAAGAAAAAAGAACGGATTTTGAAAATGCAAAAAGCATTTCCATTTTGGCCCTTGTTAGTCATCCATCTATGCTCAATCCTTCATTCCTACTGACTTCTTAATACAGGGGCAAAGCACAGGAATAGGTTCAACTTGCATAAACAAGATCCAAAGTTTTTATGTGAAAAGAGAAGCTCACATCTGGACAAGCGGATAGTTTATTCATAAACTGTAAAAATTTTAAACCAACAATGAGTTGGTATGCCAGCCTAGATCATAAATTTTCTAGTAACAATTCAAGCCATGTTAGCTTTCAAAAAGGGTCATAAATTTAGAACTCATTGATCAGAATAAGATTTTAACTATGCTCACCATAGACAATAGGCATAAATTCAACAGAGATCTTTAGTTCTTAATAAAATTTTATCATTCCCTTTTTAGGTACCAAGTTATTCAAAAGGGGTTATCCTACATGTTGGAATGTTAATCAAGTGATTGAATTCAAATTTCTCACATTTCCTTATCAGTACATAATGATCAGATATTTTTCCAAGGCCTTTTTTTTTTAATAAGTATTTTTCCAAGGTTTGAAGTAAAAATAAAAATAAAAAAGGAAGAAACCAAAACAAAAAAAATTATCACAAAAACACTTATAGCCAACCAATTTTTTAGTTTTCATTGTTTTAAACATTTTTTTCAATGTCATTACGCAAACAAATTTTCAGTGTTTTATTTTCTGAAAACAACTTTTTAAGTTATTTCCTTCCAAACACATTGACATCAAGAACCATCAAAAACAGTTTCCTCTTCTCATTCTCGAAACCTGCAATCCACTCAGGCCCATACAATTTCAAAAAGGCTAATGCAAAGGCACGTTCCAAATGTAGAAGAGTCAATTTTAGGATCCAAATTACCATAAAAAGTAAATAAACAAATTAAAATATATATATATATATATATATTGTAACATGACTATTACAACTTGAGCTCATAAACAGGATTGACATTGCCAATAATAATTGATGAGCAAACCAAATTGTAAATTGCAATGCGGGAATCTTAGAGTTTGATGCCACAGAGAACCCAACAAACTAACCTGTAAGAGTTGATTTAAGATGAGCGGCCCCACAAACTGGGAAAGATCATTGCCAATCTACAAGTTGATAAATATATTTAAAAAATGTAACAAATATATAAATGTACAAGTTATAACAAAAACAAAAACATGTTACCTTACTGCTGCAAAACTTCGTATAATGTTTGACAGGTCTACAACCAGTATATATGTATTTATGTTTGTGTATAGAGTTGGATTTAAGTTACACCAGATGTAACTCTTTAATAATGTAACACCATTTAATAACTTCTCATAAGATCAATAGTATTTTCAACCCGCCATCGGATTAGATGACCACTACATGCTCATCATGCTTGCCAAATATCAAAATGATAGTTTTTTTATATATTCTACAATTCTCTTAAAAGAATGAGTTTTAGATGATACAATAACTGATACCAGATTAATTTTGAAATTTAGCAACTATAATAAGCATATGGAGGAAATATAATCCAACAGTAAACTTGACAAAATATTGATCTAATTAAAACTTATAAAATGGGAGTAAGAATAGCATTTTTCCAAAAGCATAAGCTTGTTACCTTCCAAAAGCCTCCCCACCAAAACCTAGAAGAAACAAAAAGAGGATATCAATGAGATGACCATCCATAATAACGACAAAAGAAGCATATTTAATGAAATTTTCTTACTTATCAAAAAAAATAAAAGGAGAACTGTTGTTTTGACCATGGCATATTTCTTCCAGATTTCTTCCATATTAGCACTCCAACTCCCAGAATATAAAATTTTCAATTCTTTATAGTCTTTTCCACCATATTAATTAAACCATAAAAGGATCACAAGTCAACCCTCCAATGCATTTCATCCATCATATTAAAGGTTCGTAAGCCTATCTATGAACATTACGACAACAGCATCATGCAAATTAATAACCTAAACTCATGAAATCATTTCATGGCCAAAAGCATCTTTTTTTTAAAGGAAAATCACCTTAACATGTTTGAATATTCTTCACCATCATAATTTCTATATCAATGAGGAAGCATTTACGAACTATGAAACTAATTATTCTAAGGCATGTTTTTCCCATTTTTGGTTTATGATTCTTTAAAAAATGAGAGGAATGAGTAAGCAAAAATAATTCGTGTTGTTCATACCACATACATTTCTCTATTAGTTACCATCTGTAATATATACTTGCATACAACGAGAAAGTATATAACCAGATATAAAACAAAACAATCGTCATCAGCTGTGTATCTTAGTATTCACCTTCCCCCAAGGCTACTATTTAAGGCTCTTAAAAGCCATGGTTTCAGCTTCCGAGATTCCTCAGCCCAACATCTCTGGAACCTACAAAATTAAATAAAAACTATAATGCAACCTTCATATGCAAGAACTCATGAAAAAAAAAACCAATTTGAGAATAAAACAATCACAAACTTATTATTTAGTGTTTCAGTCCGATCCCAAGTATCTAATTTCCAGACATCTTTCTCTGTGATAGGTCTTTCATAGCCTAGCTTCATTATGGGATTCATCCATGAAAAGAATATACCTGACAGAAAAACAATTGACCAAGAATGAGTTAACAAAATAGCTCAACCATAAAAAGATTAATTCAGATCAAATTCAAGAAAACTATCTGTTATCACCCCATGCTACATCTAGCATGCAACAAAAGGAGAATGAAGGTAGGTAAAAGACAGCTGGAAAGATCTAATTTCCCCCATGTCTACTTTTTAAGAAAATTAAGTATGAATGTAACTAAAACAGGATTTTTAAGGTCATTGAAAACAAAATAGTAATGCGTTTAGCATGATTATTACTATTAAATAGAATAAAAAATCACCTTGAACAGGCTCAATATGTGCTTTTATGTCATTGGCAGACCATTCACAGTGCAGCTGACATGATTTATAATGTTCTTATTCTAAGAATAACGATTTCTATCTCCATCAGCATGTAATGACATTTGAGATTTTCTAAATGATAGGCATTCAGGTCATATAAGCTGATATATACGTACTTGAAAATATGTTGGAATGCCTCTCAGGACATACTTGCTCTCCACCAGGAAGTTCATCATATGCAGCAGCATCAACTGATTCAGTCCGCATAGGCATATAACCAGGATAGGGATCCAAATGAGGAACATACACAAGTAAAAGTATTCCAAACAAAACCTACATGAAAATAATGATAATAAGAATCATTAATATCTAGTTTTATAAGTGAATTTTATCCCAAAGGAAAGGAAAGGCCAGAGTGAAAGTTCAACGAAGTGGACAGAAGGAAGACTATTGTATAGGTCTTTCCAAGGTCCTGTCTTAAGGCTGTACTTTGGGCATTCCACGCATATCTATATATAAATGTGTGTGTGTGTGTGTGTGTGTGTGTGTGTGTGTGTGTGTGTGTGTGTGTGTTATTTGTCTAGTGTGCATGTATTATTTTTGTCTTGTGTGTGTATATGCTACATACTTCATGGACTAGATCTAAGGTATGTTTGATAATGAATTTGAAAAGTATTTTTTATTTTTGGTTTGAAAAAATGTTTTGATGTGACATAATGGGGAGGAGACTTTTTGGTGGGTAAGAAGTGTGTTTTCGTGGGGCCCACTTAAGAAAATTGTTTGGTTGTGTTTCCAAAGTAACAAATACTGAACATGTTTATTTTGAGAAAACAGAAACAAGTGTAAAAAAGTTGACTTCTTACTTATAAATAAAATAAAATAAAATGCGGTCATGTGACCACCCTAAATGGAGGAAAGTGGTGGTTGAACAGCCACCCCGATCTGGTTAAGTGGCCGCGAGGTCACCCCATACCTGTTGTAGTAGCCACGCGGCCACTACTCTCATGTGCTGAGGATGGCCACACGACCACTCTTTTAAAAAAAAAAAAATTAAAAGTATTTGTGTTTTGAGTTATTTGCTAATGGTTTTGAGAAAGGCGTGTTTTTGGTTTTGAAAACAGAATAATGTGTTAAGAGAGATTACCAAACATAGCCCTAATTTGTAATTACTCAAGTCGGATGATTAACAAGCTGGCAAAGCCAATTACCAGACCAAGTCCAAATACTAACAAGCTCTTAAAGGCAATGCAACTACAAATTTTGATTGAAACAGCAAAAGGTAACCATATTGGAAAGGCTAAAAAACAACTTGAGCACCAACCTGGACAACAACCTCACTGATGTACAAATATAGTAAGGACCTGCACAGAACACATACAACTGTCAGTTGGTCTTGCCCCACAACCAATGTTCAATAATTATACCCCTGAACTCAGATTTTCCAATACACACACATCTATATATACTTTGAATAAAAAAAAATAAGGAGATATTGATCTTCTTCAACCCAATGATTTCATCCAGGCAACAATCATTTTCATATGCATTCTTCTAGGTATGAATATCATTGCACTACTATGTACATGTTATCCTGGTCAAATATTTGATTTTATACTCTACATACATAATTTTTTTAACAAGAATGTATGTTTGAGTTTCAACAAGAAATAAGAGTAAGAACTCAAAAGATATAGGAGGTATTGCTTAGAAGTCCCTATATATACACATTTTCTAGTCTGTTCTGCCACAAAGCGCGAGTGAGAGAGAGGGTAGTTTGAAAAATAAAAAGCCATACTATGTCTAGCCAAGGAGGTATCAAATTCAAGTAACCAAAGCAACACAAACCTATCATAAAACTCCTTCACTGAAAGAACCAGATTGAGCATTGTAGCATCCCCAACTAAAGCATAAATGACCCCAAATCTGACAAACCATCGAAACTCACGGATGTAGACTTTAGTTTCTACACCAATCAAGACCAGCATAGAGCACCAAGCAAGAGCCTCAATGAGCAGAGAAACAGTCTGCCAATAAACGGTGAAATTAGATAGTTTGAAATTGACTAAGAAATACTGGGAAAAAAAAATTAAGAAACCTCATATTTGCTTGAAATATTCAAGGCTTCTTCAACCAATCTAAGTTTCAATGTATAAAGCACCCTAATTAAACTAACAATCAAACTGAAATCTAATGCATCCAAATATAGGGCAAGTGTTTTGAGATAATTTAGATTCACTTAAATATTTCGGATATAATAGCTAGAAATCTTCTAATAAGTAACTTCAATTATGGGTTGAAATTCAAGATTACATTTGAGAGTCCAAGCCCAATGCCTTGTTTTTTCCTATTCCTCTACTTAGCAGGTGATAACCAAGTAACCATTCCTTTCAATGATACAAGAGGTATCTAGTCAAAATCATTTTAGTACATCACATTTTCTTACAAGTGAATGCGAATAGATAAGAGTGGTGGATGGCAGCTCTAGGGAAGATTATGACTTTGGATAAACTGAAGAAGAGGAATGTCATAATGGTAGACTGGTGTTGTATGTGTAAAAGGAGCGGGGAATCCATAGACCATCTTCTTCTCCATTGCGAAGTAGCCAGAGAATTATGGACTTTGATTTTTCTCCTATTCGAAGTAGAATGGATCATGCCTAAAAGGGTGATAGAGTTGTTGGCTTGTTGGAGAGGTCTGTTGGGAAGTTTTGGACGTTTGGAGGATGTCCCCTTTGTGCTTAATGTGGTGCATATGGACAAAACGGAATGCAAGGTGTTTTAAAGATCGAGAGATTTCAAGGGAAGATCTAAAGAATATCATGGTCAAATCGCTTTATACATGGACAATGGTGTATAATATCTCACATTTTTCTAACTTTTCTGAATTTGTGGATTTTTTTTTTATATAAGTAATGTCATTTCATTTATAAAGCGCAAAGGGGCACAACCTTAGTACACATGAAGTATATAAGAGAACCCTAAAAGGAAAGAACAGAACATAAATTTTAAAAATCTGCATAAGTAACAACACTCAAGCTATGATGTGCCGCTATCCAAATATATAACGTGTTCAGCAAACGCTTCCGTAGCTCCAACATCGATATCTCTACATCTTCAAAGTGTCGAGCATTCTGCTCCTGCCAAAAACACCACATTAAACACAACAGAACTAATCGCCAAACTTCCTTAGCTGGACCACAGCCAAACGAATCGCCCCAGCTAGTCAACAATTCCAACACCCTTCGCGGCATAACCCACTCTACCCCAAAAAAATTAAAAATGTAACTCCATAGATCACAAGCAACTTCACAATGAAGTAACAGATATTCAATGGACTCCCCACTCTTCTTACAAATACAGCACCACTCAACCACCACGACATTCCTCTTTCGCAAATTATCATCCGTCAAAATTTTTCCTAATACTATTCTCCATACAAAGAATGCCACCCTCATTGGAGCCTTTACACGCTAGATACTCTTCTAAGAAAATGAAGGGTCATCTTGTCTAATTAACACTTCATAAAAGGACTTAACTTCAAATTAACCCATTTTGGAAATGCTCCAAACTAACCTATCATCCTCTCCATGTCGAACCGGAATAGAATATAGCCGCTCGAAGAAAGAGAGTACCATCTTCAAATTTGTGGATTTTTGTTCTTCTATTTCTTCTTAAAGGGGTTTTCTCTTGTATAATTTATGTATACTAGAGTTGTGCCCCTCTGTGTTTTTAATAAAATTGCATTACTTATTAAAAAAAATAGATAATAAGCGTTCCAAAAGGAAAAAAATATAATTTCCACTTTAATATTATGAAGCATGGCCTTGTTCACAATTGAAGAAGTTTCACGGAAACTTGATAACCTTAATATTCAGACTCCATTCAGGCCATATGCCTAAATGGAGAGAGTGAAAATCTGAGACTTTGACCAGGCTTTAGACTTAACCAGTTAAGACTATATCCAGAAAGTGGGAGACTTGAACTTCCTGGTCTTGTGAGTTAAAGGTATTTGTATGTGAAGGTTCAACTAAAATGCATCAAATGTTCTTTTCTTTTTTTTTGATAGTAAGAATAGATTTATTAAAAATGCGTAAAGGCGCCCCTTAGTACACAGGAAGTATACACAAGAAGCACTAAAAGCTAACCTGCAACGACTGACAGAAAACGGAAAAAGAACCCCAGAACCCAAGAAAGAAAGCCCAAAACAACCCACAATAGAGCCTAACCAAACACGAGAAAAAACCCACAGTCCCGATAGTATACCCACAACCCACCAAAGCGTACAACCCTACAACATGCGAGCCTTTCCTTTACTACGCCTAGAGGAAATTGAGGCGTCGCCATAATTTATGGAGCTTTGTAGATTCAATAGCATCAAATGGACTTTTTGATAAGCAATTGTTTAACAAGTGCCTTTCCTGCTTCATCCTTTGGTGCCCAATCTATAGGTCGAACCTCATTTGCTAGCACTTAAGCCGCTGGCTCCTTTCCTTTTGCGATAATTTCAATTCATCAAAACTTGGAATTCACCTATTTCAATCAGCATGCATCACCTTACCATACTTGGACATATTTCCTCCAACCAAGGAAATAGTAGCGGACAGCTTTAGTGGAATAGCAGCAACAGACTTGGAATTCAAGGTCAGATTCTTCCCCAGTTTACTTTTTTCTTCTTGTAAGTAAATCTTCCCCTATTTCTTTACAAGTAGAGTGCTGATAGTTCATTGGACAATGGAGAGTAGTAACACAAGAAATTTTGATTTCTTATTGTACATAACAAATCAAATTCTGAAGCAATTGCATGGAGAATTCACAGCATCGCTTAGTGGATCAATTTAAAAGCCAATTTTTATAGAGCCAACTTTAGTAGAATTTATTCTTTAATTAGGAGGGGGAAAGACTAGAACTTTAGAAGAATTCCATTCTTCTAACAATAAATTGCCTCGTAATCATTTTTACCTAAAGTAATTAAGAAAAAGAAAATACTAATCATCGTTATCAATCTCAAAGTATCTCATGTCTCAGCCTGAAAGATGTTTAAGAAACTGTTAAGGAAACAAGTGAAAAGTTCAAGCAAGCAGAATAAAATAATTATGCATTTATAGAACCTTCAACGACAGTAATTTTTGCAATAATTATCAGGAAAAAAAATTATTTAAAAAAAAAGTAGAATTAATAAAAAATTATTTTAATGTCATTTTACATATATGTTACATTTAAAAACTTAATGCCTCAATAGCAACAATTATTGTAAAAATCTGTAATATTTGGTCAACTATCCCGAGAAAAAAAAAACAATTAAATAAAATAGCTTAGCAAGAAGAAAGAACAACAAATGTTCAACAGTGAAAGAACAGTAATTATCATTCTAAGAAATTAACCCAGAAACAAAAGGTAGGAGATAATAATTTCTTTTTCTAAAAGAAATACCCACAAAAAATTTGATTTGTCTTCACTCAAAAACAGATTAGGCTTCATTGCACCCCTCATATAGATGCAAGTTGATGAATATACTTGCATTTAAATTGCATATTTTGTGTATGCCAAATAGGAGTGGCAAGTGAAACAATAAAAGGATTAAAAAAAAAAAAAAAAAAGATTAAGCCATTAAAGAATCAAAAAAAATGAACTCACCTCAAATGGCGCAACTCCAGTCTGCCCATCTAAATTTAAGACCGAAATTCCCATGATTAATCTAAATAAAGGCTCGGCAGTACAATAAGCAGCCAATAAACCCAACACATAATTATAAAACTTGGACCTCAGACAGAACCTCTTGACATTGAAATCCTTCTTGATTCGCCATGCCCTATAGCAGCACAGACCCAGAACAATCAAATGAGAAATGCAGACGACTAGAGTGTCAACTGCACACGGCGAGTATGCACCAAATGCATTCTCCACTGCTCTTGACCACACCCCATTTGCCACCGGCCGACAATACCAAACCAATGGCTCGAAAGCCATTTTTTTTTATTACTCCTCCACCAGGAAAAGCTCTTTGCTTAAAAGCACATAATCCACAATACTCTCCTTTTCCTAATGGATTTGTCTTTCACAACTCATATGAGTTTGATGCTTCTAAGTTTCCACACTAAGCTATTCCTGCAATAAGATTAAAACATTTTCAGCCTCAAAGGAAAGAATAGCAATCAAAGAACCATACCCCAAAAAGCGAACTAAATTAAGAAGAAGAAAAAAAAAACACGTTCGAATAAACTGAGCCTAGTACAAGCACACATGTACTTGGAATATTTTACCTGAGTTTTTCTCAATTAGTTGTGATGATTTATAAAAATTTGATCCAGGAAAAAGTAAGACCCATATTGCTATACTTTCTACACAATTTATCAAAACAACCACGAATTAAATCATGAATATTAGAATTTCAATTCAAAGAAAATGAAACTGTCAGAATTTCCACCGGCGTCTTAATCTGAAAATTCAAAAATAAGGACGATTACCTCCTTTCCCATTTCAATCAATTATGAAGATGGAAAATTAACACCTCACACTAAAAGTCTACGAAAGCTTCTGTTATCTTGTGTCCCAAATTATAATCAATCTCATTCAAATCTGTAAACACCTTTATTCTAGCTCATTTTCCCAGTCGCCAAACCGAGCATTAGACCCAAAATAAAATAATATATATATATTAAGAAAAACAGAAATGAAAACTTCAAAGTTCTACTTCCCTTTCAAACGACTACAACACGAAACAGAAGTCAAACAAAAAACAGAAAACTACTACAGCTCATGAAAGTGCACAGTAAATACATAGTAAAAAAACTAAAAACAAAATTAAAAACTACACCTATTCACACATAGCTAAATTTAGAAAGAAAAAAAAAAATACGCAACAAATACATAATAAAAGCAATAAGAATACCTATTGCTTTTCCACCGCAAACAACAGAAACCCACAAAACAAACAAAAAGAAAAAAGCATTACACTTCGTCGCAGTCCACGATTTTCCCAGATCAAAAAGGAAAAAGGCATACGAACAAAAAAAAAGCTCTCTTTTACGTCCCGTTTAGAAAAGTTGCAGCGGAAGAGAGAAAGAAAGAGAATGCGAATAATTATAGCTCTTACCTGCTTTCCCTGAAGCCGAGGAATGTGACGGAGAGGGGATCGGAATTTGGAATGGGTTCTCGCGGCGCCAAAAGCTATAATTATTGGAATCAGAAAGTCGTTGTTGGTATTCGTTAACGGGGACCAAAAAAATGCCACAACAATATGCAGGGACGGGTTGTCCGGTACGCTTCCGTCACCGCTTACGACGAAAAAAAAAAAATATCGAAGACTTTATTTTTTATTTGTTTATTTATTTATAGGCTATGGTCCAAAGGTAATTTATGGGGGCCAGGAATTCTGGAGTTTTGGACGATTTTGGGACGGGAGAGATTTTCAGATTCTGGGTTTGTCTTGCTGTAAATAATATGTGAATTGGAGGGGTTGGTGAGGGTAGGGTTGTCTTTTTGTTCTTTTGTGGCCAATAGTTGCTGGCTGGAGCGGTCTGTACCTTAGAAAGGTGAGGTGCCCTATGATTTTGTTGATGATTTAGTGCGAAAAGATTATGTGATGTTTGGTTGTTCGAATTTTAAAAATTTAAATTTAATTATAATTTATTATTCGAATTTTGAGATATAATAAAGTTGAAAAGATTTTTAAATGATTTGACTTTCTGAAATAAAATTAAAAAAATTGTATAAAATTTTATTTGTTTTTAAAAAATTGTGAATACTAATAAAAAAATTCAATTATTAATTTGAAAAACAGTTATTAGTGTTATACAACAATCATTTTTCAAAGGTTAATACTTCTTTTTTCACTGAAATGGTTAATCATTTATTTGACTTAGATTTGAGCTTTTATTTTTTTTTCTTTTTCTTTTTCCTTTTGTATACTCATTCAAAACTCATGAGCTAAGGCAGTTGAAATAAGGCCAATCAAATTTTATTTCGATGCATAAAATGTATAAATTTTTCCTTCCGGTTGTGTTATATTTCGAACAATTATCGATCGTTTGAAATGCACGTAATTCGAACAATTTAATATAGAGAATCTTTGTTTAAAGAATTTTATGTTAACTAATATTATCAATTTACATGTACTAGTACTAAGAACACAATACCGTATTTAATTAAGAGTAATATTATTTTTTACATTTATTCAGTGTAAAATGAGTGCGAAGAGTATTATTACTATTTAATTAATAATAATGTGTTAATATTTCTGTGGGTTACTTTAAAAATAAAATTAAATAAATAAATGAAACATCTTTAATATTATTTTTTAAAGAATAAACATTTATTTTGTTATTAATGTGGATTTTTTTTATTTTTTTTTTTATTTTTTTATTTTTTTGGGTTAGATCAAATAGTATGGACCACGAGCGGCCCCTCACATTCTGACCGACGATTTGGAAGTACGCATTTTTCACGGGGATGTCCTTCACTCCACCTTTTGTACTCTCCCAGACAACGGGAGTAAGTTTCACTCATTCCACGTCAAAGCTAAATTGTGGCAAATGGCAATTTTGACTATTCACACTTATTTTATTAAATTCATTTTAGATTGGCTTTAAAAAAAAATATATATATATATATATATATATATATATATATAATTACATTAGCTTGTGTGGCGTGTTTTAAGCAATGACGGAGATAACCCGCCCCTCCTAAATGTCTGGAAAAAAAAAAATAAACTATGTAATTTTTTAACACAAACTCTATTATGCCCTTATAATAATGCTCCTACAAAACTACAAGCCCCTAAAAGTTAAATCAAAACATTCATTTTCCTGTATTTGCTCAGAAGAAAATAAATAAATAAAATTCAAGACAGCTTAGCCCAGCCCCAACCATGCGGCAGCAGTACCTTTAAAAAATAAAAATTATCCTCAAATTTTGGCTGATATTGAACTAAGAAAACAAAACTCAAAACCAAAATTAGACACCATGAATGATCGACGCGTCTCAAATCCTCCTCTACACGCTACTACGGTACTAGCAAATCTTCCTCTACACGTAAATCTTCCTCAAATCTTCTTCTTCAGTCCCCTGTCGCCGAGGTCGAGCTGCTACGCTTCTCCTACACTGTAAGCATGTAACTTGTAAGTGTTTCTGTATTTGAGTTTCTCTGTCTCTGATTTTTATTTTAAACTATGAACTTTTGAGTATCACCACATAAAGAGAAGAGAGAGAGAGAGAGAGAGAGAGAGAGAGAGAAAAAGAAGAAGAAGAAGACAGAAATGAGAAAGAGAGGAAGAAAAGTAGGCTGTGACTGAAAACTAAAAAGTGAATATGAAAAGTAATAAGAAAAGGCTGAAGACAGCCGTGAGTGATTGTAATTACCGTACTTATATATATTATAATTAAAATGTAGTATATAAAAAGAACAAAAATAATTATTTATCATTATATTTTATTATTTTAATTCTGCCCCTACTAAGACAGATTCTTGGCCCCGCCACTGGTTTTAAGTAATTTTTATTTTGTTATTTTTAAGTTATTGATATAGAAAACTACTTAAAACACACTATGTACGTTAGTTGGTATGAAATGAAGGAAAATGGTAGTATTATTACAATTTTAACCGTTTAGTATTTGTTAGAGCAGTTTACAGTATGGTGTGGACAACATATTTTTCGATGCTCTTCGCGTTCTCACGATCACTACAAAACAAACAAAATCAAAAGAACTCGTCGGAGTGTCAGCAGGTCTCACTTCGATGTTTATGTCAAACTCTGAATAAATATATGTTCATTGCACAATAATTCAATCTAGGTTTTTGTATTTGGTGTAAAGGTTTATTTATAGGCTAAGAGATACAAGCAAACTAGAATTAAGGTTTTCGTCCCCAACATGTCCAAGCAATGCTGCCAAAGCTTGATTTTGACTTTGAATTTTTTTTTTAGGACCTGAATCTTGATTTTTTTTCTTATTTGTCTTAGAGTAAGATCCTAACTGAATATCTCGGGATCGTATAAGATATCCAGGATTGCAACCTAGCCGTCTCCTTCCATCTCGACGGCCAGGTTGACAGCTTGGTTTCCGGAGCACCTTCTTCCTGAGACTAAGTAGGGGAAATCAAATTCGAGTATGCTGCCGATCACATGTCCCTAAGAATAGCCATTTACCAGGGTAACTTATCACGCATTTTTCCAATAGGCTCTTTTCCAGGAGATACGCCGCATGGGTTCAGGGTCCATACTTCTTTTTGGGTCAATGTCGATTCGGAGGCCCATGACATTTGAGTAGAACCTGGCTAAGTGAGATTATTTTCAACAGTATTATCTTCAACTTTTACCTCCTTTCTCTTAATTTTAGCCACTGCTTATAAAATAATTTTGGTCAATCAAGTAATGTTTTTCTTAATCTTAAATGACTACTGCATTACCTCCCACCGATATGATGGTAACAATAATGTTGAAATTAAGTTAGTCAGAATGAAATTTCACCAACCGTGGCGGAGCTATAGCCCCCTATCGCCTATCGCTTATCGCTTAACCGATATGTGATCAATATTCCATCCCTTTAAATGACCTTTGTTAACATAAGGGAATTTTTGTGAATCATTGGTAATTGAATGGGGTTGAATATAACAGTTGATAGTTCGTGGAGGCAACGTGTAATTGAGAAGTAGTTGAGGGGTTAAGTGAACATGACTTTTTATTAGCTCTTGGCAAAATAATAAAAAAGAGTAATTCTACGTACTACATCCTATTTTGTTGGACAGATGTAGGTAAGATGAGGCTGATCCAACCGTTGATACTCATCATATTTTTAACTGATATGTCCTATGACAGATTCCTTTTTCTTTTCTTTTTTAAAAAAAGTTACGACAAATCTAGTTGTTCATAATTTTACTGAAACATTGACGTCCATTATTCTTAATTGTTAGAAGATTATTATAATTATTCTTGTTAGGACATTATATTTAAAATATATGTTTATCTTAAATTAGAACTTAGCATTACATGTTACATCCTAGTTTATAGTGAAAACCTAAACATCAAGTGAGGAGGGTTGAAGATTTCACTACATCAGACATAATCAAGCAAAAGGTTTTTCCAATAAGATAATCAATACATCTTTTTGTGTACATTAAGTTTGTTTGAATCTCTTTTGTGAAATATCCTATGGTCTTTACGAATATTACTTAAGTATACAATTGATTGAAATAAACTACCACTACTCTTGTTACAATTCAATGTATGCAAAATATTTGTTAGACAATTTCAATGATATTATGTTTAATTTAAAATATTTGTTAGACAATTTCAATGATATTATGTTTAATTTATTATTATATATTAACTTAGATATTTTTTTGCTTTATTTAACCCTGACATAGCACAATGAGTAATGCTACACACTTTCGGTTTCTCACACCTATTTTCATACTTTCTTAGGTGGTTTTTAAATCACAATTTGATTAAAATCCAATAAACATTCATCTCGGATTTAGTAACGGTTTTGAAAATCTAAGAAATTGTAAAAGTTAAGTGTAGAAAAGTGAGAGCGTGAATACTATTACTCTAGCACGACTATTCTATTAGCTATATTGTTGAAACAAGGGTTCGGGGGCAACGCCCTACGGTACAATACAAAGTATTTTTTGGTTTTCTAAAATACATCCGTACAATTAAAGTTTTTTTATAAATATGTTATGATGTAACCCTAAATCATATATTGAAATACAGTCGCACTCATGTGGACGTAGACACATTGTTGAACCATGTAAATCTGTATCTTAATTTCCTCTTACTTTTTATTTTCGATTCTATATTATTTATCATTATTGTACACGTTACCGGTAACGGAATAGAACCCAATTTTGACCAAAATTTTCCATATCGAAGTAGGTCTAAGTTTTCAATTTTTTTTTTAAGACCAGCAAATTAAGAACTATATATATATATATAAGAATTTCAGTGTGCCAATTAGGGTACACTTTCATGGAAAAAGGATGGCTTTACAGAACAGGAAGAATAATCATTCAACTACAAGTATATATTCTATTCATCGATCAGAATAGGCGGCGGAGAAAACTTGAGCCTTAATTGGCTAATTCAATGGAAAAAATGATTCTTCAACGTTACTGGCTGATTGAATTAATTAACAAGAAACCCAGATCTATTAACACAAGAAAGTCAAAACCATGCATTGACCAGGATTATTTTCCATATATAGTAAAAGAGTAGGGCACCGGATGCAGCACAATTAAACCCGGTTAGGTTAAATTCGATTAGGTCTCAGTTTGAATAATACATAAATCGTTCGTGAAAACAATAATATATTTGAATATTAAATTAGATATATTTGTATAAATTCAACTCGGTTCGGTTAAGCTTGTATAAACTCGTATAGCTTCATTTTTACAAAAACAATTATTATTATTATTTTAATTTAATAATATCATCTCTTAAGTAAAATGGAATTCTCGTAAGAGATATAACTTGAATTATTGTTGTTGTAAATTTAGTTTTAGAGATTTTTATGTACATGAGTATGTTTGTAAGTATTTATAGATATGTATGTGCGCGCACGCAGGTGTTTGAATGTGTATGTCCATAATAAATTTATTTACATACATATAAACTCGAGATTAAATTATTTAAGATTCAAGTTAATTTATTTAATTAACTCAAATGATAAAATTTTAATAATAATTAAGTAACTTATAATGCTTGATATGGATTTACGAAAAGATAAATAATCATTATATTTACTTTATATAAAAAATAATAAGTTAATTAAGAAGTTCGATCTTGATACGTGTTTGAAATAAAATTAAATGAGTTAATTTGAACAAAATATTTAATTCAATGATAAATTCAAACTTGACCCGTATTTGAAATTCAATTAAATAAACAAAAACTTGGAACATTCTATCAGTGCCACAATGCATGGGAATAAAGTGAAGGTAGGTGAAGAGGAATAGATATATTCATAACACCAGTGGTTGGGGATGGCTACAGCCTACTGCTATGGTTCGATCGGACTATCGATATGAGCTTGTCAATTAAGGTTGAAGGTTTGTTTAGACTGTTAGGAATGACTAGAAGGAATTTGTCTCAATCAATCACCATCAAAAGTTGCTTCATGACTCGCTTTCATTGAGTCTACTTTCTCGACTTAAATGAGTGAAGAACAAGAGAAATCGATAGCTACGAGAAGTTTATAGCTAGAAATGGATGATTTTTTTATTATTATTTAAATAAAAAAAATTCGCTATAATATAATTTTTTTTTTTTCATTTTTTCATACAAATTATTTTTACTATATATTACATCTATCACTTTTTATTACTACCTCTAGGCTCTAACTCATACTTTCTTATCAAACAAGGCCTTCAATAGTACAAATTCAAACTCGGCTAAATAAATTCTAGGGTTAAATATCTCATTGATGTATGCAGTAAGATTCGAAATCAAAAAGTCACTTCAATTTCGAGAAGTGTTTTATGTGATATTTGTATATAACAGGTAATACTTATACTTCCAATAGGATGAGAATAAATAAATAAATAAATAAACGAAAAAAAAATAAATTTGAAGAACAAAGTCACTCCATTATGGCTAAGTGGTAACTCATGTCTAAGATCACTCTCATTTGGCTTGGGGTAGCTATGTTCAACAAACCCCAAAAGGCTAAAAGAGAGAGAGAGAGAGAGAGATGACCATTGGAGATGGCTGAATTCACCTCATGGTCGTTGGAGATGGTTCAACCACCCCCAAAAGACTTTAAGGAGGAAAAAATGGAAATGTTGGCGTTGAGGGTGACTGAACCACCCCAAGGACCATCAGCCACCCCCAGACCAACTAGTCTGAAATGGCCAAACCCATCCCTAGGCCGAGCCACCCCTTGTCCAAAATGGGGGTAGTCGGCCTCTCCTAATTTTTTGTTCTTTAAATTATTTTTTTAAAAAAAAAAAAATTGAGGTATTTTTTTTGCTTTTGTTTTTATTTATATTTTTCTTATCCTATGTGGCATTAAAAGCACAAGTATCACATGCGATACATTGGCCACATGGGATGGTAATTCGAGTTGGCTGAAATGCATAAAAGCCAGGACATGTGTCACCATTTTGAGCCACCCCTTTAGATTTTTATTTTAGTTTTTTTTTGTATTTTTTTTAATATTTTAATTTTTTCCCTAATTTTTAAATTTAATATTTTTATTATTTTTTAATGAGATATATGACATGTGACAAGATTATTATAGGAATATAATAAAAAAAATGTCATTTTTGACAGAATTTAATAGTTTGATGGTTACTTTAGCACGCTTGAAAATTGAGGGAGCTATTTTAAAATCGGCTCTAAGGTCATGGGTTTATATATATATATATGGTGAATCTAAAATAAGTCGTTAAGTAAATGCGTGATTCGTTCATCACTTCTTGATTTTTTTAAAAGTTAAATTTGATTGCTTCGATTTTTCGCAAATTTCAAATGGATCATTCCGTGTGTTTTTCGTCTAAAAACTAACGCTCGTTAAGCCAGGTCGGCATTTTTTGCCACATGATATTAAAATAATAGCAATAATCATTTTATATTGTTAAACAATGTACTTAAACTTACAATATATATATATATATATATATATATATATATATATATATATATATATATATATATATATATATATATTTTTTTTAAAAAAAAAAAGCTGAAAAAAAAATTAAAAAAAAGGGGAGAGTAGGGCAGTCACCTCCCACCGTCAAGGGGTGGCCCGAGCAATCACCCCAAGCAAATCAAGCTTCCACAGACTTACACCTGAACTTTGAACTAGGAGGATGTTATAATATATGATACGAACATAAATTCAATGTGATAAATGATGTTCTGTTTATTCTAAATGAAGATATTCGATTAAAATTATATTTCATTAAAATTATTCAAATTATTTGTAAGCTCTATAAATAGATCATTGCACACAATCATACTAATTAATAAAAACACAATGTAACCCTATCGGGCTGTTCTCTAATAAAGAAAATAAGTGTTTAACACCTAACTACCTCTCTATTTTTGTAATTCATCAACTTTATTAACAAACAATAGGTGACAAGTTGGAGAGGAGAGCCGGCCTAGAGAGAAAAAGAAGAAAGAAGAAAGAAGATAGGTGTTTGAGGAAGAGGGAGGCTCAACATCTCCCTTCCCCTAATAGTGCTTCTCTCATAGTCCTGCTAGGGTTATAGATGTTTTTTGTTTTCTCCTAACTTAGATCCAGTAGAGCTTTTATTCTCTTAGTTCTTTTAAGGCTATAGAACTTTGGGTCTCCTAGTCATTTTAGGGCTATGGAACTTTATGTTTTTTCTTATTTTTGCTTTCTTCAGGCAAAAAAGGCTAACAAGAGACGTCTCGTAGGGAAGCGACCACTCCGTCCTTCTCGCCGGTGAAAGTTTGGCTGAGTTTTCTTCTTCTACATTTACTTTTGAGGCCAAATCTATGTTTTTTCTGCCGGTTTCTACAAGACATGCGCAATTTCTCTTTTGATGTCGGCTTGTGTTGGGTGCTTTCTATAGTTGGGTTTTTTTTTTTTTTTTTTTTTTTTTTTTTTTTTTTTATAGTAGTTTTTTAACAAAAAAAGTTTGCATATTAAATTTGCTGATTTTACTGGACTTTTTATGACTTGTTAGCTAGATCAGCACTCTTTTCTTTGTTATGGGTGCTTTATTGTTAACAAGTGGCTCAAACATCTGTCATTGTAATTTTGTTCATTTGTAGGCAGCACTCAAGTCAGTTTTTCTGGCTTAGTGTGTAGGGTCTCAATATGCCTATATTCACTGTATTTGCCTTCGGTCCTTTTCAAATTAATTCATAATAGTTCTAGTTATTTTATTCAAAAAAAAAAAAAAAAAAAACAATCCAAACACAAAACACTCATAGAAATATAAAAATAGTTTTCACATTTACGTCATATCAAAACACTTTTTTCAAACAAAAAAACAAAAAAAATCCTCCAATTAAAACACATTAACAAATACAGCCCTCACGACAATATCGATTGTTGCAATGCTTGATGGCCATTTTGATTTGCATTTATTATTTTCAAGTATTAAATAAATAATAAATTTATAATTTTTTCGTGTTCACGTATTGGATTCGAGTCGTATCAAGACATGTATATAAATATTATATAGGTCAATCTTAACACAACTCATTTAATTAATTAGGTCAGACCCTTTTAACCCTAACACGCTAATTTCGTGTCGGATTAATGTCGGATTCGCGAATTGTATAAAAAATTACCAGCTATAAATATCGCATGTTAAGTTTAAATAATGTTAAACTATAGGTAAAAGCTTATAAGTTTAATTTAATATTAAAATGTAAGTGTTTTAACACGTTACTACCTCTCCATTTTTTTCATTACATTATTTTGCTCTCCTTTTTGAAAAATCACGTAGACAAAGAAGGACAAGACATGGACCATCAACAAAAATCATATGGATGATGAGACAGAATTATGAGTGGTGTAATGGATAGATATGGACTTCGGTGCTGTCATTTGTCAAAAGGCTTCTCAAGGCGACAATGCCACTCACTTTTAAGATCTTGCCCTTTATCTACGGATTTTCTTTCTTCTTCTTTTTGTGGCTCGAAGTTACCTTATCCTTCTTTCAGGATTTCACTTGTACTTTACAGTCTTTACTAGATATGATTGAGTCATTGATAGATAGTAACAATTATCAAAGTATTCAAATTTTAAAAGATCTTAATTTAAGATTTTTTTTTTTTAATTTTTAATTTTTCTTTAAATCTTAGTAAAATTTTCAAAATACCCTTAATTTTTTAGGAAAAAAAAATTATAAGAATTTATGTATTGATAAGAATTTAACAGAATTTGTAAAAATACTCATACCAATGTTCGATTTTTTTTTTTTTTTTAAAAAAAAAACACGAATATTTTATAAATTTTGATAAGATTTAACGAAAAATTTTAATGGAGTGTTGAAATTGAAAAAAAAAATTGAAAGATAAATAACTTTAATTGACACATTTTAAAGTTTGAGTATTTTATTTCAAAAGTAATGAAAATTCAAGAATTATTAGTGAAGTTTTCCATAGATACATGCACCACAAGAAAGAGGGTAAAATTTGCCACGTCAAAAAAGTTTCTAATGTGGTAAAAATACACGTCAAAAAACTATAAAGAAATTATAAGGCGGGTTTTTTTTTTTTTTTTTTTTTTTTCTAAAAAATAAAAAAAATATAAGGTAAAAAATTAAAATTTAGCCAATTAACTCTTACAAACAAAATAAATTAGCCATAGTCCCTACCCACAAAAACTTATGACTCTATTCCTGTACATATATGTGTAATACAACCGTCCATATGATTAGAGCGCAGCGAGTTTCTGTTCAGGCAATCTTAATCTCACGTGCAGTAAGACAGTGTCTAATTGCACGAAATCTCCATCCTCTTGGTGGCCAGTGCTAACGTTATTCTTCTCATTTGGGCAATGATTATTTCCTATGCACAAATCTATTACGAATGATCCTGTTGGTAGTTTATTATATTATCCAATGCACAAATCTACAAGTATAAAATAGGGGCAATTCAAGAATGATACCTCAACCTCTCTTTGATATATTGTGTTTATTTTATTTTATTTCAAGATCAAGATATTGATTAACATGTCTAAAACTTTTTTTTTGCATGGGTTTATTTTTTTTTTTTTTTTTTTTTTTTTTTTTTTTTTTTGGGGTCAAGAATTGACACCTGAAAGTTCAGATTTGGACCCAATTAATCTGAGTTGAGTTGAATAAAGCATGCCCAGCCTACTTAGATTCTGAGGCCTAAAAAGGCCCAGGCTTGTCAATGATTAAAGGGCCACGTCTATTATCTGAGACTGAATGACTGGATCTTGGTATAGCCCTCTAGCTTCTATTATTCCACTTGCGCTATAAACTGGGCTGGATTTATTATTCTTTTTATTTATTTATTTTATTAAAGGTAGGGTCCTTCTTAACCTTCACTCACGCATGCAGTCGTCTCTATATCACTCTTATGTATAATTTGTTTTGCCGTAAAATGATTTTAAAAAAATGAGTTTGACAATTTTTGATATTTGGTGAGGGTAAAAGTAATAGTTAACTAAAAAATGATTTTCGTTTGATAAAAAATGCTTAGTAAATTTTAAAAAATGAAACGTAAATCATTTTCCCCAGACGACAGACGCAGTCGACCCTCTCTTTCAAACGATGCAGTCGACTTTCACACTTAAGCAGTCGACCATTGCCAAATTCCAGCGATATTGTGCCAGATCCTGACCATCTAGTCGGGATCATGCCAGAATGGCCGGAACAACCAACTAGCCGGAATCCGGCACAAATGACTAGATTCCGACCTCTTTAAAAATATATATTTTTTTTAAATAATTCCAATCTGTAAAATATATAATTATTGTTAGTCAATGTATATATCTTAAACATAATTTTTAGTTTTTTTTTTAATATAATTTTACATTAATATTTTTATGTTGTGAATAAAAATTAATTTTTATAAGTTAATATGATTGAATGAAAATATAAAAAATATTTGTGAGTTTTCGTATGCGCCGAACACTGAAAAATGTTTTCGGCAAAAAATATTTTATAGAAAAATGACTTCTAGTAAATATTTTATAACGAAAATCATTTTACACCGAAACAAATGGAGCATCAGTCTCAATGCCTTTACATCGATGTCCCCTCTCAGAGCAACCGCCGTCCTACCTCACTCTTAGTCTCAAAATCTAAGCCCTCAACTTGCTCATATCTGAATCAGATATGCTATGCTTTGATGTAGGGCGTCATTTTATGGTGTAAGTTGACTAAGTTTTCACAGATTTTAGGGTTAAATACCTTATACTCATGTGGTTTAAAACTTTTATTTTTTGCCCTCTTAGTTTTCTTATTTTTCATAAGTAGTACTTGTATTACGAAAAAAGATGTTCCACATCAGCGACACGTGGCACCATTAAAAATCCATCAGTTTTGGACGAAAAAATGGACACAGGTATCGTCTTTGTCTTTTCTTGTAGCACATGTACTACTTACGAAATAAATGAAAATTAAGGAGACAAAAAATAAAAGTGTTAAACCATAGGGCAAAAATGTATTTTACCCTAGATTTTATTGCACAAAAATGGTTAGGATGAAAGCCAACATGTGTAACTCAGACAGAGAAATCTAACATGCATGGGTGTCGACATATTTGGAGTTTAACATTGTTTTTATTTATTTATCGGATTTGGTGTTTAACATTGTTGTGCACTATATATATATATATATATATATATATATATATATATATATATATATATATATATGTGCTATAGTTATATTATTTATAACTGGGACATTCTTTACTTAAAAAGAATAAAAATAAGAATTGAGATAATATTCTTTAGATAGGTAAGAGTTATATAAATCTGGTCATGGACTCACAGAGAGGAGTAATACTACATATCATCCATTTGTCTTCCTTTTATCCTCCTAAAATTGATGTGACTCTTAAAATGACCATTGAATTTATGATAGATCATTATTGGATTTTGATCCAATGGTAATTTTAAGAGCCACATCAATTTTGGGAGGACAAAAGGAAGACAAATAGATAATATGTACCATTACTCCACAAAGAGTTAGTCAATTTTTTTTTTTTTTTTTAATATTTTTATATTATTCATGTAGATATTTTCATGCATCACAAATACTTCTGCGTAATAACTAAATCAACTATAGTTTTTTTTTTTTTTCCTTTTCTTTCTCAAAATACACACTCCTCTCTAGCTCCTCATTTATTATTAAAACTCTATATTTTATCAATTTATTTTCATTTTTAACAACCCATTTAAACAAATATTAATATTTTTTAACATTAAAATGCACCAACATATTCCATTTGGGAGGATCACATTACGGCCCGTTTGAAATTCACTTTCTTCTTTCCTTTCCTTATTTTCACTTCTCCAAAAAAAATATCAACTTCAAAATATTCTTAATTTATTTATTTATTTTTAACTTTTCCATATAAATTATTTCAACTTTATATCACATCAATCTTATTTTCCAATCATTTAAAAAAAAAAAATCCTAAAAAGACGGAAAGGGCGAAGGATTTTCAAATACTTCTTAAGATATTGGTAATCAACTGCTGCCCAGCATTCAAGATGCAATACATGTAGTATTTAATGTACCATGGTTATTCAATACGAATAATGATTTATGAGAAATGATCAAAACACTCACAATGTACAACAATAACACAACACCAAGGCACATTGGGGTGGGGCTCATACATTGGGTCCCACCCCAATGTGTCTTAGTGTTGTGCCATTGTTGTGCACAAAGAGTGCAAGGATCACTCCTCATGATTTATCACCACTTAAAAAAATGAGAAATGATTAAAACACTCACACTATACAACAATGTCACAACACCAAGGCACAATCCCACTCCATTGTGCCTTGGTGTTGTGCTATTGTTGTGTAGTGTGAGTGTAAGGATCACTCCCCTAAAAAAATATCACTTTTCATCATTATGCTTACGTGGCAAGGTGATTCCTATCTTATTTTATTTTTAAAACTCAAAAGGTAATGAGAGACCACCTTAATTACCATATAAGTAAAGCAGTGAAAAGCGGTATATATGAGTAGTACTCACTCATTCAATACTCATGTATTTGCTGGACATGCCTTCTTCAGAGGATGATTTGGCTGCTGCCCACAAGCAGTGTGCTGAGGTTTGGTTCAAGATACAGGGAAAACAAGACGTTTGAAATCAGAGATTTTGGTGAATGAAAGGCATGACGTTGTTGTTGGTCTCTCGGCAGAGTTGAAGTCGGAGATGGAGATGATGGAGGAGCGGTGCACTGCGTAGTCGACGACGCTGGCGCCGATTGTGGAGTATAGCGGGACCTCTGCGAGGCTGATTGCCACCGGGTCGGGAAAGCTGTTCAAAACAAGCTGTTTAAAGGGGATCTTAGAGTGAAGACACCAAGAGAGTTTTGGTTGTAATTATCTAAATTACTGAGCATTCGATCAGCTCGATCGATCAGTTCAATATATATAGGAATACGAACTTGCAGGCTACAACTAAACAACATACACATTGGTTTAAGTTATGCTGAGGGTTCCTTGAATTAAGGGTGTCATTCAAGCTGTAAGACTTCTTGAATTCAGTGCGGCTCAGACGTGCGACTTCCATGGAAGTTGTTTTCCCTTGTTCCTTTGGAGGCTTTTGCTGAGATTCAATAAGCTAGCATGTCTTGTCTTGGCATTTTTTTTTTTTTTTTTTTTTTTTGGGGGGGGGGGGGGGGGGGGGGGGGGGGTTAGAAGGCTCTACATTTGATGTGAAAGGAAGTCTACTACTGTGATATAAGCCCAGGCTTATCAATGATTAACATCTAGTTTGGTTACTTTTTTTTTAAAAAAAAAAAAAAAAATTCTAATCAGGGATGATTATTAAAAGGAAAAAAAAAAAAGGATACTTGTTATTCTTACCACTTTTGTCAAACTTTTTCTCAAATTCACAATATGGATCTTACAGATTTATTAGTAAATTTTTTAAAAATAAAGTCTTTTAAAAATTTTAACATGATTTAACATATAATCATAACGGGTGGGTGAAATTGAAAACAATTTAAAAATGAATACAGTAAATTGACAAATTTTAAAGTTTAAGGGTATGATTGCAAAAGTAATGAAAGATCAGGGATGGTAAGTAAAGTTTTCTCTAAATTTAGTCATTTAATCAATAGTTTAACAGAACGTGGATAATATAGAACTTAAACTAATATATATATATATAGAGAGAGAGAGAGAGAGAGAGAGTAAATGGGAGACAAAGATGAAGGGATATGTAAAATAAGCACTTAAGAAAGAGAAGAAAAAAGGCAGGTAAGATGGTTATGAATTTGGAATGAGGAATAAAGCCAAATATATATAGGCCAATGCTTTTAACTTAGAAGGTTAGGCTTGATAATTAGGCAAAGAAAAACTTGCAAAGGGAAACTGATAATGATTCATACATAAAGTCTTTATATCATAAATGGTTCTTCAAAAGTCTTCATGTCATAATGAATCTTCATGTCATAATGCTTCTTCAAAAAAGACTTCATAATTCTAAATCTGCATAAGGATCTTGAGAATTTGCATAAAGATCTTGAGCATATCCCAGTAGTACTGAAGAAATTTCTAAAAGACTAGATACTTTAAAAATAAAGAATTATGCATCAACCTCAAATCATAATAAAGAAATTTTAACCATAAAAAATTCACATAAAGAAACAAAAAATACTGATACTGAATCCTACATTGATAAATTGCAATCTCAATTCAAAAATTTAGATCTAAATAAAAAGACTTCAGGATATTATAATGGCGAGAGAGAGAGAGAGAGAGAGAGAGAGAGAGAGAGAGAGAGATAGAGAGATGGGCAACTATGTAAAGAAAGATGGTCATCTTTGAGTCCAGGTGGTTTGAAAGCTGTAGCTGATGAGAGAGGAATCTTGGTTGGACTATTTGAGACCGCATTGATTCTAACTAGACTTGAGCCATAGCAAGTGAAAACTACCCTTATTGAGACGTTACAAATAGTGTATTAATGCATCAAGAATCTGGATGCTGGCTGTTGTGACCCCTCAAACTATATATTTTCGCTGCCCAGAGAGTGCGGTTATTTGGGATACGTAGGGAAAGCAAGATCTAAGGGAGAGGAAAGGCAAGAGTGGCGGCGAGAGTAGGGAGAGAGGGTGGTAATGACGGGCGGCAGGAGAGGGAGGGGCACCAGATGGAGGGAGAAGAGGGCAGGAAATGGAAGAGAAGAGGAGAGGGAGGAGAGGTGGGGAACCGCGCTCTGCTCGGAGGGAGCAAAGGCGATACAAAGAGAGAATTTTGCCGCTTCGGGATTTTGTAAAAATGATATAATATTCAACAAGCACATCAACATTCTCTAATTTCAGTAGGTTCTTCTTCCTTGACTCAAGTTCAGTAATATCAGCAATAATTATTCTTTACACATAACATCAAACTTTTTTATCTCTATTTTCCTCTTTACGCATCATATAATAACATCAACACTTTTTTAGAAAATTATTTGGTACTCTGGGAATGATTCTCTCTACTCTTGCATGAATAATGGACCCCCACCGCAGATTTCTCCTTAGTGTAGTATCTAGGCCAAGCATTCATCTTACGAAACATGAAATGATCAAAGATATTTAATGCATTACTTACAGGACAAACCATAGCGGAGATTACAAAACAAAAGATTCATCAGCAAAAATTTCAAATGAAGAGATAGAAGAATAATAAAAAAAGAAAAAAGAAAAAAGAGGAATCAAACAGATAATTTGTTTTTGAAGGGGAAAAAAAAAAAAAAAAATTCTTCGACCTCGTCAGATAATTATATCAATGCAACCTCGTCAATTCTTCGACTCTATTGCAAAGCTCCTCAACTGAAGCAGCCATCGTCTTTGAAATCTCATCCATCTTAGTACGGTTGAGATCAAGGAATGATTCGATCAGATCTCCATCCAAGAAATTTCTGGCATCTACTGTCTTCTTCTCATTGTTAAATGACCTCCAATGCTCGTGGCTCAACCCTCCAACGCCCTTTATCACCTTCCTTAAGTTTGACTGAAGCTTCTCTAAAAAGAGATACTGCTCGCGAGGAAGCGAAGCAATTACTCCAATTACACCATTATCAGTACCAAAAATGGCGGTTGGAATCTGGCCCACGTCAGAATCTAGCAAGCGCATGACCAAGGAACCAAGCTGGAACCGCTTGACAAATTCTCCAAGGTGATACTCACCAACTACCTCAAGACGGCCACGCTCCTCGTCAGTGGCATCTTCACTATTCTTCCGGACAGTGAAAAGATTGAAGTTATTTTCAGCACCAAGGTAAATGTCATCGTCAAGAATCTCAACAGCTGACATCCAATTTGCATTATAGTCACGTGCGCACTCCTCAATGGCACCTTCTTCATGCTGAACAAAAGAGCAGTTTTGTATCACTCAGCAAGAAAGTGTAGCTATAAGAATCCTGGTAAAAACTATACCGCTGACCAAGAGGACAAAAAAAGAACAAAGAAAATTGAAATTATTTTTGAAGATCCAAACAGGATATGTACAATGTTGGATCACGTGGCAAGTGAGTTTTATTTTCTAACCCACAACCACAACTTTCAGCTAGGGCTCACAGGCGGTTGGACTGGTAGACAAGAAGGATAATTTAAATGACTTGATGATAAATCATATGATGGTAGAATAGGGGGCTAATTACTTACCTTGTATATTAACAAGGATATTGACTTCATAAGATCACCGACAACAATGAAATCTCCACGAGTTTGCACGTAGAGGGCAAGTATGTGTCCATGATGTCCACATTCAGATTGTAATTCACGAGTACCATCATCCCGAAGCATCCACTTGTACAACTGGATTTTTTGATTGATAGCAGCCAGCAGCTTGCCATTAAAGGCATTCAAAGTGTAGACAGACCCCTTGGTTTCCTTCTCGGCAATAAGCTGTAGCTTCCCGTCTTCAACTATGAAAACCAGTATTCGGCCCTAAAATTGTTTATGAAGGAAACACAAAAGTTAATAATATCAGCATGCTTCATTTACGTTTAGGGCCTTTAAAAAAAAAAACACACTTAAAAAAGAGTGTCAATATTACCTTGGTTGGTTCATTCTCTTCTGGCAATTGGCATGCAGTGCCAACACAGTAGTACACATTATTATCATCAGAGAAAGAGCAACTAAGGATGGAGCAAGCATAGTCGTAAGTGTCAAGTGGGTAGGTAGAAATGAACTCAAACGTCTGGTCATCCAGAAGGTGGATGAAGTGCATTTCAGAATCTTCTGGACTGGACTGGTTATACTTCACACTGCAAATAGCAAAGGTCCTGGACTGCTCCTGATGACAGATACGGTGTGCATGCTCGCCAAGTGGGATGGAACGGAGGATGTGAAGTTTCGGGATATCATCAATGGTGCCAATAGTAAGCTCACCTTCTTTTGCGATCGCAAGGCTGTTGACAAAAATAAATAAAATCAGTATGAAAGTAGATGGAATTTCAACTCCCTCCCACCCCCATATCCTTTTTTTTTTTGATAAGTAATTGCAATTATATAAAAAAGCGCAAAGGGGCGCAACCCTTATACACGGAAAGTATACAGGAGTACCCCTAACAGGGACGAACAGAGAATAAATTTCAAAATTCTACATAAGTAAAAGCACTCAAACTATGATGGGCCCCTCCCACCCCCATATCCCTGCATTAGTCAAGAGAGAAATAAAAGACAAGGAAAAATAAAAGAAAAAACAAACAAATAAAGGTCCAGGATCAGGTTTCCGGTATCGGTCTTGCACATCAAGTGTCATCTCTAGACAGGCCATAATGTCTCCACAATTTGAAATAGTCAAGCATATATCCTAATTTTACATGCTATCCTGCTCTACACTACTCTTTTCTGACTGAAAGAACTTTGGAGACAAAATAATACAAAATTGCGAGATCTTTAGCATTTAGTATTTTTTTTTTTTTTTATAAGCAAAGAAGTTTATAAAGAGCGTAAAGGCACTCTCAAGCATACAAAAAGGACACCAAAACAGGAAAAAAGAGGGAAGAGAGGAAAAACACCTCAAAAAACCCAAAAACAGGAGGAAATCCAAACACCCCACCAAAACCGGGTTACAAATCCAGAGACTATTACATCACATTAGTGGCCCTTTTGCCTTGCCCCGACTAGAACCAAAATCCCTGGCATCATAATTTACCGAGCACTCTAAGTTCTTCAAGAGCCTCTTGATGTCGCTCTACATCAATTTGAGCCACAAAGTCTAAAAATCCCTTCACATTCCCCTCGTGGGAGACCCCCAAAGTTTGAAAACAGAAGCTAAGATCAATCGCTGCCCTGGGAGGACCAATAAACTCTACAAAACCACCTTCCCTCGAAGATTCACCCACCTTTGAGAAAGACAAGGAGGGCACCCAAGCACTGGACCGAAGAGAGCGTTGACCCACCCACTTCTGACAGAGGAAGGGCTGCGCCGCTACGGAGAAGGAAGTCACGCCGAATAAGAGGTTGACAGACCTTTCAAGCAGGCGTAGACACTATCCCATCCCTTGCTGGTGCAGACAAGGGATTGGTAGCAACCCCAAAACACGACAAAGGAGGAACCTTGGCAACACTGAAAGCCTCTAGAGCCTCCGAAAGCAGATGCTCATCCAATTGGCCAACCTCATGCTTTTGGGAGTATCTAAGCACCGACTTGGATTCCGACGGATAAATACGCGCGCCAGAGAGATCTATAGCATTAAAAGCATCTTCTTAAAATATCATGTATTTGCCAAGGAAGACATACATTATGGGATACCCATCGATGGAGTATCAGTGTTACACAAATTAGTCACCCGTTATTGTGGACATTAACCTCAAAGGTTCATTCAGCCTGCAACAATTGATCCCTTTACCAGCAAGGTGTCCCTGGTAGCTCAGAGCCACTATCTGTTCAATCCTACACTATCTTGTTTGTTTACCTTCCAATTCCAATATACTTTATATGGTGCAGCAATGACCAACATAGATGGTCAAACAAATGTTGACCTCTCTAGCACACCAACAACTCCGCCACTTTTGAGGCATAAGCCACTCTAGACCAAAAAGAAGGGAGATCGAAACCCATAAATCTCTAGCCACTTCGCAATGGAGAAGAAAAAAATGATTTATGGACGTCCCCCGCTCTTCTTGCACATGCAACACCAATCCATTATGAAGTGCCTCTTTCACAAGTTGTCCAAATTTAAAATCTCTCCTAATTTTGTCGTGCACAAAAAAAGAAAAAAAAAAAAAAGAAAAAAGAAGAAGAAGAAGAAAAGCCACTCTTGAAGCTTGAAGGAGCCTTAATTCTCCACATGCTCTTCCATGAAAAAGTGGAGCCCACAGAAGGCAAAGCACATGAACGTCCGCCTTTTGGAAGGGATAACTCCACCTCCCAATCATGCATTGGCTTGGAAAAAGTAATATTTTATTGAAGAATGTCATTAATAAACTTCACGTTTTTTTTTTTAAAAGTAATAAACTAGTCTTATTAAAAGCTTAAAGCGCCTTTAAGTATATCGGAAGTATACAAGATAAGTTTATTTTAACTTTATTTATTCATACTTTGTATCTTTGGATGGCGGATTTTGTCCCCCTTGTTCACATGTTATGCCACTGAAGCCTCAAAAGAAGCAATGCTGAATAGCTTGGGAAAAGCTGCCTTAAATGGTTGGTTTCCACACCACAAATCATGCTAGAACCTGATCTTAGACCCATCTCTCATCTCAAATGTGATGAATCTAGAGAAAAAAACCCCATCCCCTTCCTAATATTTTTTTCGCACCCCAACCCCAAAAGACCCAACAACCTCAATGGAGCACCACCCTTCCCACAAGCTATCATATTTAGCTTCCACCACCAATCTCCACAAGGCATCTCTCTCCATGCCAAAACACCACAACCATTTTCCCAAAAGAGCTTGATTAAACTGAATCAGGTTTCTAACCCCTAAACCATCAGCAACAATCGGAGTACCTCCATCCTTCACTACCTCTGAAGTCCACAGAAGCCTTGGCCCACCTCCAACCTATCAATACAATGCTTGACATCCTTTTTTAGACTAAACAGGAAGTCCTTCAGTGTGCGAAGTCCAAAAAATTTCCCAAATCCTCTCAGGGATCTGTAGGCTAGATAGAGCCAGTGTAAAAACTGGATTGCCCTAACACTACCCATAGCACACCTGCACTATTTTCAGTGAAAACAAAAAAGACTATTTTGCGACTCAAATTCACAACTTCTCCGGCCCACCCAATCTCGTCCTTCCGGCAAGATAATGAAAGCTCTTAGACCACCACCACCATATTTCGCAAGCACCGGATAACAGCCATGTCTATTGGAGCATCTTTGAGTGATTTAAGCTTTACTCCCTACTCTCAAAGATTTCACAAAGTCATTCAGACCCTCCCCTTACAGCCATGCCCATCACTAACCTTACCCAGAAGAACAGCACGAGAGACACCCCTACTCCTTTCACCAAAAGGTAAGACAGAAGGCCCCTCCACCGCCGAGAGCTCAAACACCTTACACTCAACAACAAACATAGTCGAATACCCCATCTCGAAAACACCCACAAGAGAGAACCTAATCTAAAGCCGATACCAGAACAACCAACAAACAGGTTACGAAAATCGTCTGATAAACTCCCATGAAGGAAAACTAACAGATCTAGGCAAGCAATCCAAAGATATTTAAAGTACCATAAATACAAGTAAGATCCAGCTTGAACCAAGTCGAGGAATATATATCTAGAGCTGTAAAGATATCTCAGGCCACTCGGGATCATCATTACTATATTTATGACTACAAGTTGTTTCTAAATCGCTTGATGCATAGAGTTGTATTATGTTACAAATACACTTTCTTCTCATAAATCGACTGCCTATTTAGCTCCTCTTTCACAAGCAGAATTTGATGAATAGAAATATCCGAATGGTGTTAAGGTTAAAACCGAATCATACCAGATCACAGCTGTATATAGAACACAGAGATGATATATTCAGTATTACACATTTATCCTATGCTCAGGTACCACCTGACTTAAAAAGGAAGGGTGAAGAACGAAAATACCTGTCTGGGAAAGCAGCAGAGTTGAAAGGGCACATATGGCTAACTTCTTTCAAATTTACATTGCTGTAAAGTAGCTTCTTGTTTCTACTGTAAATGACAGTTGGCCTATCTAATGCAGCAAATACACGTGTAGTATTCTTGGATGAGAAAGTATGAAGAGTAATAGGCTGGGTCCCGAGGGAGACTTTCTTCCTATCCGTTAGCTCACCAGTACTTGTGTTCAATAGAAAATTTAATAGATGCCCATCTCCAAGGGCACATAACAAGTAAGATATCTGAAAGAAACAAACAACCGACCTGCTTAAAGTATGAAAAGCCAGGGAAGTACAACATAAAAACTTCATTGATGAAATGTAAAAGAAGGTGGCAAATTTGTGAGTTCCACAGTATTAATTTCAATTGGCCACATTTGCTTCCCTCAATATTCCAATTGGATGTCATGATGACTACCATTTTAATATCTCCAAAAGGCTACAATAAGAACTTATAACCACGAACAAAAATAACTTAAAAGGAACTGAGATAAGCATACCCCTTCAAAGGCACAAAGAAGAACAGAGCGAGGTATAATTTCTCCTCCCAAAAGCTCCTTTGTGATAAGATTCAAGTCAGGAAGCGAAAATATCCTTACACTTATATCTGTCCACATCCCAACTGCTGCTAGCTGACTATAGTCGGGATTCTCACCGATTGGGTTTATGTCAAGGCATGAGATCTCATATTCCAACTGTGCATGTTTTACTTCTGTCAATATCCCATCTCCAATTTCTAGATAAACTAAATGGCCAACACCAGTTGCCAATAGAACCTGTCATAGAAGTGCAATGCGTCAATTGGTCATTTATTCCATAAACACCACACTGATGCCAACGAAGACAAAATCGGAACAAGTCAAATGGATGATAGTAAGCAGCAAGTATTCACTCCACTATGTTGTATGAAGCATACATCAATCCATGCTCCCAAGAAGTGCACCAAGTCAAGCATTGGAAAATCACAAAATGCAAATCATTATACTATTTAAAGCATTATTGGATTCATTTTTTTTAGGCGAATAACAATAATTAAATTATGGACAGATCAAATCATGGCAGTAGTGTTGGGGACATTATCACCCAGCGCCACTGAAACCAAAATTGTAGTCCAAACTCATAACACAAGTTGTAACATAACCTGGGTGGCATTAGTGGTGGCAACATTAATCGAAAAGCCAGATGGAGCATTCCACTCGTACCGCAGCTCTCTAGATGTAGAACTGACCAGTCTCACAGAGCTCGAAGTGACCTGTAAAGGCAGTTGATCAGCCAGCGAATACTAAATGCAAACTAGCAACAAATTAACAATCTCCAGCTTTTTAAATTTCACAAAGGCAATTATAAAACCTCTTTCTTAGGAATGTTGTACAAACAGATACTGGCTATAGGCAGTGTTCATCATCTTCTTTTTCTGTTCATTGAATTTCTAAATTATATTTCTTTAAGGGATATCTTGTACATAACCACATGTACTTAAGTGTCACTTGTTAGAAATAAACTTTATTCTTATTTATCCCAAAAAAAAAAAGTCGTTGCCAAAAATACCTATTATTAACAGAAGGAAAGACTTTAGTAACTCCTATTAATCAAATCACAACATAGAAACAACTTCGAGCACTTTATTCCCTTAATCACTTTTAAATAAGGTTAGGTAGCGAGATAAATTTAAATATTCAAAACACAATCATTGATTCACTAAAAATGCTGGGAGTTCTGGTAAAAGGATCAATGCAATTGAGGCACTTTGGACATAGATAACCCCAGACTGATTGGCTTCCAGTTTCAAATTTCACGATATTGTTTCAAATAATCAAAACAGAGAATGCATTGTTTGGACAAAAAAGACTGGGAACTACCAGTTACTGGTCATTTGGTCATGTTGGGCATGGACAACCCCACGATCAAAATTCCAGTCAAATTTGAAACATTTAACTCTTTTATACCTAATCGCATAAGAATCAGTGCTACGTATACTCATTTTAAGCTAAAACTTCATATCTTATACACAAGAATACTTAGTGCCCGTATGCAATGCAAGACATTGATATTATAACTACAGAGGAATCTAACATTTCCAATAATCCATGACACAATCAAATCACGAAGTCTAAAACAAATGCCTCAGGAAAAAAAAAATTTACAAAAAAAGAAAAAAAAGAAAAGAACATTCATCTAGTTTGGTTCAATTCATCCAAAAATATCTTCCACATTAGATCAGAAGAGGAACTCATAGATTGATAAAGGAAAAAGAGAGAAGAATGATGCTGTGGATGTGAGTGATTTTCGGCCTATCAGTCTTATTGGGGGAATTTATAAGATTATTTCCAAAGTCCTTGCGAACAGGTTTAAATCAGTGTTGGGTAAGATTATCTCAAACACCCAAAATGCGTTCATTGGTGGTCGACAAATTTTGGATTCAGTGCTTATTGCTAATGAATGTGTGGATAGTCAAATCCGTTCAGGGGAGTCTGGGTTGCTGTGTAAGCTGGATCTGGAAAAGGCCTATGATCATGTGAATTGGGACTTCTTACTCTACTTATTACAACGTTGTGGCTTTGGGGAGAAATGGAGAGCTTGGATTCGTTTTTGTATCTCTACGGTGAGATTCTCCATCCTTGTCAATGGAACTCCGACGGGTTTCTTTACTAGCTCTCGCGGGTTGCGACAAGGTGATCCTCTGTCGCCTTTATTATTTGTGGTGGTTATGGAGGCTTTGAGTCGGATGTTGGCTGCTGCGATGGAGCAGGGTTCGATGACAGGCTTTACTGTGGGACATAGTGAGTCAGAGGCAATAGTAGTGAATCATTTATTGTTTGCTGATGATACGTTGATTTTTTGTGGAGCGGAAGAAGAACAGATTCGACATCTGAGGTGCATTTTCCTTTGTTTTGAGGCAGTTTCGGGATTAAGGATTAATTTAGGAAAGTCAGAAATTGTTCCTATTGGTGAGGTGGAGGATGTTGAAGGGTTGGCCCATCTTATGGGTTGTAGGGTTGGATCGCTTCCTATGACATATTTGGGTATGCCTTTGGGTGCCTCTTACAAGTCCGTTCGTACTTGGAAAGGGGTGATTGAGAAAATGGAAAGGAAGCTGGCTGGTTGGAAGCGTATGTATTTGTCAAAGGGCGGTCGGTTGACTCTTATTAAGAGCACGCTGTCCAATATCCCCACGTATCTCTTGTCGCTGTTCCCTATTCCTTTGAGGGTGGCTAATCGTCTTGAAAAAATCCAGAGGGATTTCCTATGGGGTGGCATAGGGGATGAGGCCAAATTTCATTTAGTGAAATGGAACAGGATTTGTACTCCGTTGCATTCAGGTGGATTGGGAGTTCACAATCTTTCCCTGTTTAACCAAGCTCTTTTAGGTAAATGGTTGTGGAGATATGGTAGGGAGAGAGAGGCTCTATGGCGTTTGGTGATTGACGCCAAATTTGGGAGCCTAAAGGGTGGGTGGTGCTCTATTGAGGTGTCGGGTTCCTATGGAGTAGGGGTTTGGAAATATATTAGGAAAGGGTGGGAGAAGTTTTGTAATTATGTTCGGTGTGTGGTAGGGGATGGCTCATATATCAGTTTCTGGCATGATCGGTGGTGTGGGGAGATTTCTTTGAAGCTTTGTTTTCCAGTTCTGTATAGTCTTGTGAGGAACAAAGCGGCTATGGTGGTAGATAATATGGCTGTTCATAATGGCAATATTCATTGGAATGTTCTCTTTACGCGGCAATTACAGGACTGGGAGTTGGAGATGGTGCTCTCTTTCTTCGAGCGGTTGTACTCCACTCCGATTCGACAAGGAGAGGGTGACAAGTTAGTTTGGAACCTCTCTTCAAGGAGCTATTTTGAAGTAAGGTCATATTATGAAGCACTTAGTCGGAAAGAAGGTCCATCATTCCCGTGGAAGAAGATATGGTGTGCTAAGGCTCCGACAAGGGTGGCGTTCTTTGTATGGACTGCAGCTTTAGGAAAAATTTTGACTCATGACAATCTACGAAAGAGGAATATTGTGGTTATTGAGTGGTGTTGTATGTGTAAAAAGAAGGGGGAGTCTATTGATCATCTGTTACTTCATTGCGACACCGCCCGTGAGCTTTGGAGTTTTGTGTTTTCTTTGTTTGGAGTTGAATGGGTCATGCCACAATCGGTGATGGGTTTGTTGACTACTTGGGGTGCTTTTCGAGGGCATGGCCTAGCAAAAAATGTTTGGCGTTTAGTTCCTCACTGTGTTTTGTGGAGCATTTGGAGGGAGCGGAATGCGAGGCTTTTTGAAGATGTCGAGACGGTAATGGTGGTTTTAAGGAAGCGTCTTCTTAACACGTTATATCTATGGATAGCTCCCCATCTTTGCCACCTAGGTGTTTCTACTTTTGTAGACTTTCTTAATTTATTAGTTGTTCCTCCTGTTTAGGGGCTCTCTTGTATACTTCCCGTGTATTAGGGTTGCGCCCCTCTGCGCTTTTTTATTGAATTTTAAATTACTTATCAAAAAAAAAAAAAGAGTAACAAAACCTACTTGTACAAGTTGGTTGTACACAGCATCATGGCAAAACAAAGTCTGCACTTGAGAGAAGAAGCCATCAATCTCGGTTTCTTCCAACACGTCCTCAAGATTCATCGCTAAAATTCGCGTCTCACTGATAAAACTTACAACCAGAAATGTGTCAAATGGATCATCAGTAGAAGATCTTAATGACCACATTCCGGTAATAATACCTTGGAGTTCTACTGAAGCCTACACCATTTCATATATGCACACCAATTAGTCTTATAAAAAAATGCTTATAGAGGAGTTTTGAGGAGAAGTGAACCACCAAGTAAAACATACCTGTTCATTAATATCTATACCATTTCGAACTATGCGAAGAGAACCATCTTTATAAGCTCCAGAGCAAGTTACAACCTGAACTTGGCCTTGCCTCTCCCTGTCCACAACACAAAAGTCAACAATTGGCCCCAAATTGACATATCGTTCCAGTACTTCCACATATGAACCTTTTGCATCATGCTGAAGATTTAACTTTATAAGCTGTGTACACACCACAATGGACTATTAATATCCAATATTGCAAATGATCTAACAATAAACAACTTACAGCCACAATTCATATTGACATGTTACTCTACAATATACAGTAAAAAAGTTGGACCTTATTCCAAAAGCCTTTAAAAAAATTCCCTTAAAATGACATATCCACATTTCTTTTAATTAAAAGTGGCATAAACCAAAGCAGATACAAAAAAAGAATGTAGCCAAAGTGGTTGCAAACGCATCCAAACACAAAATCTATTTGTCATTCTAAGAAGAAGAAAAAAATGGTTAACATATTGGCTTCATTTAAAAGATAAATTGAATAAGAGAAATTCTAATGACTTTCTGCCATCAATTGCTTGAGCTGGCAAGTAGGCAAATGTCAATGCTTCCAATATATGTAGTATTTTGGGTGGGGGCTTCTTCTGTAGTTCGGGTTTTATGGGGGTTTCGTCTGGATTTGGGTTTTATGGGGGCTTTGGGTGTTGCGAGTGCATAAGTCCTTGTGGGTTTTCTTCTGTGGGCTAGCTGGATCGTTCATGTGTATACTTCTTATGTACTTGGGGGTACTTTTTGCTTTTTTTTTTTTTTTAATAAAATTTTTCTTACTTATCAAAAAAAAAAATAAAAAATGTAGTACCTCTAATAATTTCTATTCTTCATTCTAGATTCAGCTCGTCTGAGATATTCTAGCTATTTCCATGGATATTGTTTATTACCTGTCTTCATTATATCTATCTCTAATAAACATTTAAGGCTTCAGATAAAAAGCTTAAAAATAACAATTGGAAAGTCAAGATCATTAAAGACAATAAAACTTCTGATGCAATTTCTCAGAATATACACTTAACTATACAAAGAATAAATGAAATATCACACCTGTGAATCTCCATAGCTCGAGCCAATATATACAAATGCATTATCGAGATATGATAGATATGATACAGTAGATGCAATGGAAGTTTCACCCAAGAGCTCAATTTTCAGTCCCTTGACCCTGCAAGTAGGGTAGATGATGCATTGAGAAAATCTCAGAGTTGCACAAAATCCACAAATTCTAAACCAGGGTTTCTTTTGGTTTTGTAATCAAGAAATTTCTCAAGTGTATGTTGTTCAATCATTAACACAAGATGGAATATCTTACTTTTCTTTCTCATGCGCTATGACAAGAAGGTGAAGTAGCCCAGCATGATCACCAAGTAAATACCTAGAACCATCAGCATCAACTCTTCCATAGGCTCTTGTGATGGACTTGACGTGCAGACCAATATGAGGAACAATAAGAAAACTTAGTCCATCCATTACCAATTTTGAATAGCAATTCTTTGGAAATTTCACTACTAAAGGCTAAAAGCAAATTTATCAGCAGAACTCAGCATATCCTACCGGTCTGATTGGAATTGCTTTAAATGCACTGGCACTGCAGTAGACAATTGTTTCTTCTCCAATAATAATGACGCCACAAAGTGGTGGAGGTACTGGTATTAGCAAATCAGCCCCATTGTCCAGATTGTTGTGGGACCAGGGACCCTCAACAAAATCTTTATCCTTAATAGCAACCTCATATGTTTTGACATGGCGAGCATCTTTGTTATCCTGTAAAAATCAGAATGTGAGAATGTTGCCATCTAAATTACTACAATTGATGCAACGGGACAGTCACGAATAAATAAATTACATGAGGCTATCTGACATCCATTTGTAATCCATAGATGGACCAGAAGAACCACAAAAGAATAAAGAAAAATACACCTGCAAGTTACAAGGGAGCAGATATGTCTGTGACCATGCAGAAGAGACATTTCTATAAAAGAGTCATTTACCTGTTACATTTCTAAGGAAGAGTCATTCACATGTCAGATGCCAAGACTTCTATTAGAGGCCCTCAATTTGGATTAAACACCCTCTAAAGGCACCTAAATTTTGAAGTCAAATTTCATAATGCGGAACTCCACAGACACATGATTACGGTCCATGGAAATGTTTGTTTTTTTTTTTTTTTTTTTTTTTAAAGTAAGATAAATTTCATTAAAAGCGCAAAGTACAATCAAGTACACAGAGAGAGTATACAAGAACGGCAACTAAAAAGAAGAAGAAAACAGTACGAGGAAATCATTAAAACTAATCACAAAAGGGGCAAGAAACGCAGCCATTCAAGAGTACAGAGAATAAAAGAAAAAAGAAATGAGCTCCTCAAAGGTTCTTTCTTTGTCCACAAACTATCTATCGTTACGTTCCCTCCATAAGCACCATAAGAGGCAACAATGAACCATCTTCCACACAACCGCACTCCGAGAGCGGCCACCCATCCACCAACAAGTGAAAAAATCTACCACCCGACGAGGCATAACCCAAGACAAACTAAAGCAACTAAAGATGGCATTCCATAGAACGCAAGCAACCTCACAATGGAGAAGAAGATGATCTACAGATTCCCCATTCTTTTTACACATACAACATCTATCAATCACAATGACTCGTCTCTTTTTGAGATTGTCCAGAGTAAGGATCTTCCCTAGCGCTGCCGCCCAAGCGAAAAAGTCCACTTTCAAGGGAGCATTGGTCCGCCAAATACTTTTCCAGGGGAAATGAATGGTCTCCTTGTGAGTAAGAGTATGATAGAAAAATCTAACATTAAACTTCCCTTTGCGAGAAGGAGACCACCAAAGCTTGTCTTCCCCACCACGATCTAATTTGATGGAATACAAAAGGGTGAAGAAAGAAGCCAAGACATCCACCTCCCAATCATAGGCCGCTCGAAAGAATCTGACATCCCATAGAAAAGAATCACTCTCCAAAATCAAATGAGCTGCAGCGAGTGTTCTTCCAAAGCCCCACACCGTGAGACCAGGGTGGTCTAAGGAACACCAACTAGCCCAAGTAGAACCGTACTTTGCATCCACAACTGATCTCCATAAAGCCTCTCTCTCTCATGCACATAACGCCACAACCACTTCCCTAATAAAGCCTTATTGAAGATCCTCAAATTCCGGATACCCAAACCACCTTTTGAAATAGGGGAACAAACCATGGACCAACTAACCAGGTTATATTTGAATTCTTCACCTATACCTCCCCATAAGAAATCTCGATGAAGCTTCTCTATACGACTAGCAACACTTGAAGGAATAGGGAAAAGAGAAAGAAAGTGTGTGGGTAGATTAGATAAAGTACTCTTTAAAAGGGTAACTCTACCACCCTTTGACAGATAAATCCGCTTCCAACTAGCCAACCGTCTTTCAATCTTACCCACTACATCATCCCAAAACTCCACAACCCATGATGCTAGCCAACTCATCCATATTATCCACATCACCCACAGGAACCAACACTGACTTGGCCAAATTGATCTTTAAACCTGAAATAGCTTCAAAAGACAAATAAAACCCGAGAAAAAGGGAGATGATGAAGATTAGCCCCGCAAAAGACTAAAGTATCAACAGCGAACGATAAATGAGAAATATTAAACACCCCGTTGCTACCAGAACCTACTGAGAAACCTGATAGAAAGCCCCTATGAACGAAAACAAAGAACTTACTTAGGGCCTCCATCACAATGACAAACAAGAGAGGCGACAAAGGATCACCTTGTCTAAGTCCACAAGAGCTGCTAAAAAAACCAGAAGGGGTTCACCAAGACAAAGAAGCGCACCGAGGAAATACAATGAGCTATCCACGAACACCATCTCTCCCCAAAACCACATCTTCTCATCATATACAATAAGAAGTTCCAGTTGACATGATCATATGCCTTCTCAATATCCAGGTTGAAAAGCAAACCAGGTTTGCCTGATTTAATACGACTATCCAAACACTCATTAGCAATAAGAACTGAATCAAGAATTTGCCTACCTTTCACAAAAGTATTTTGAGGTTTCGAGATTATCTTTTCCACAACCTTACTAAGTCTATTTAAAAGAACCTTTGCAATGATCTTGTAAACCCCACTTACAAGACTAATAGGCTGAAAATCTTTAAGATCCATAGCCCCAGACTTCTTCAGAATTAGGGCAAGAAAAGTGGCATTAATGCTTTTGACAAACTTGCTATGAGTGTGAAAGTCCTGGAAAACCTCCATGAGATCTGTCTTAATCACATCCCAACAATCTTGGAAGAACGCTAAAGAGAACCCGTCAGGACTTGGAGACTTATCACGGTTCATGCCTTTAACCACCTATAAGACCTCTTTTTCCTCAAAAGGAAGTTCCAAGGAAGAGGCCTCAAACGCATCCAAATTGTCGAAACCAAGATTATCCAACCTAGGACTCCAAGTGTAAGGTTCTGTAAAAAGAGACTCATAGAAATGAGCAACATGATTCCTAATAGCCTGTTGATCGAAAGATATAAAACCATTGACTGAGAGAGACTCTATGGCATTAGACCTCCTATTTGAGTTAGCCATCCGATGAAAAAATTTAGTGCATTTATCACCCTCTTTAAGCCAAAGAACCCAGACTTCTGTCTCCAGTTAATCTCCTCCTGTAGAATAGAGTTCTCAAGATCTCTGATGACCCCACATTTCCTTATCTTTTCATTGGGAATTAAACCACGTTGTTCCTCCAACCTATCAAGAGCACACAATTCTTCCATACGCATTTTTTTGCGAAACTCCACATTGCCAAACTCCTGTTCGTTCCATCTCTTAAGATCATTCTTCAGAGCGTTAAGCTTTTGAGAGAAGATGAAGCTAGGGGATCCTTGAAAATGGTAAAACATCCACCAAAGTCGCATCCTATCCACAAACCCTTCAGCCTTCAAGCACATATTCTCAAACTTGAACGGTCTAGGACCCCAATGAATGCCTCCACAATCAAGAAGAATTGAAAAATGATCAAAACACAACTTAGGAAGCCTTTTCTGTAGAGTACTTGGAAACTTGACTTCCCAATCAGGAGATACAAGAAATCTATCAAGGCGAAACCAAGAGGGGTTCTCTTGATTATTTGAACACGTAAATGACCCTCCTGCAAGTGGAAGATCCATAGGAGTCTGCTCAAAAGTAAAGTCCAAAAACTCCCTCATGGCAGCGTTCAGGCGAACATTACTCGATCTTTCGGAGGGAAAGCATGTGACATTGAAGTCGCCCCCAATACACCAAGGCAATACCCACCAAGAAAAAAGACCAGCCAACTCATCCCAGAGAGAACTTCTGAGACCGTAGACTCCAGCAAAGGCCCCAATACAGACAATGGAAATGTAACAAGTACGCTTTAAGATTCCACCCTTTTGTTATCTATTAGTTAAGAATTTAGTATGACATGGCTTATACAAGTGCATTTATACATGAACAAATGCTTATACTTGTCACTGAGATGTTATTTTAATAAGAATTTGCCATTTTACGAAGGGGTGATAAAAAAATAAAAATAAATAAATAAAGGTCAACTACCCTTTTGATAGGTAAAAAAAGTCAACTACCCTTGTGTAGCCCATCGGCCAAAGTCCCATCGGCCAAAGTGGCTTTCAACAAACCAAAAAGATGGGAAAAGGAGCTGCCGGGAGAGAAGGGTGGGGAGGGAGGTGAGTTGAAGTTAAATAAAGTACCCAAATCCAGCCACATGGCATATTCTTTTCAACTACTGAAATTATAACGACCATTGGGAAAACACTAACCACATTTGCGTTACCACTCCAAAAAGATTAGCCAAGTCACAATTTGAGCCCCTAAAATCACTTATAAAGTTCAATCTCACTTAATAAGGAATCAATGTGAGACTTAACACCCATAAACACCCTTATAATCCACTAACTCTATATGGGTAATTCAACTTTCCAATGTGGGACTCACACCCGACACACGAATACGAACTACCATACCTACACGGGAACATTGCATGACATGGACCCTGACGAAGACATCAAGGATTTGAGTGAGCAGATTGTGACACACCAAAAAGTGTTTGACCGTTTAATTAAATGAGTCTGGCAATGGTTGACCTATATGGTACCACCCATCAACCCTAACCCTCTAGTTTTGTATTGTGTCGGGTTCGCGGGTTATGTCAAAAATTCTATGTCATTATGTCGTGTCTAAGCATAAGTATAAAACAATATAGGTCAACCCTAACCCAACCCATTTAATTAGACGAGTCAGACTCTTCAACTCTAACTCTTTAATTTCGTGTTAGGTTCGTGTCGAGTTCGCGGGTCGTGTCAAAAATTGTCAGCCCTACTCCAATATCACATGGTGTTACTAGGTTGCTCTGATACCATTTGTAACGACCCTTGACAAACCACTAGCATATCACTCTATCACTCCAAAAGAACTAATCAAGTTACAATTGGAACTCTATATTATTACTTATAAAGCCTAGTCTCACCTAATAAGGAACCAATGTGGGACTCAGTACTCATGAACACCTTTATAATCCATCCACTCTGTGAAAAATTATTTTCCCAATGTAGGACTAACTTTCTTGAATGTCACAAGTGCCAAAAGCAAAAGGCGCTCCTAAGTTGTAACGACTCATCACCAACAACACAATATTGTCTGCTTTTGGCTCCTCCAAACCAAACTTCCCAAGAGGTCACCCATCCTGCTACTACTCTAGTATAAACACACTTAACTGCGGGGTTCTAATAGGTTCATGGTCATGACGGCTTTAAAACGCGTTGTAAAAAAAAACGCGAATAAACATATAAGCACATTCTCATTCTCATACCCAAGTAATGTAAGACGTCACAATGACCCCCTCTTGAGACCCAATGTCCCCGCTGGCGTCCCTTATGGAATCATCTCATTCTTGGCGTCCCAACGAGTGCTCGTTGAAGACTCTCATGGGCTTGTACACGCTCCTCCATCTCTGGCTGGCGAATGACTCTGATACCATTTGTAACGACCCACTCCCAACGACACAATATTGTCCGCTTTTGGCTTCTCCAAACTAGACTTCCTAGGAAATCACTCATCCTGATACTATTCTCGCATTAGCACGCTTAACTGCGGAGTTCTAATAGGTTCATGGTAATCACGGCTTTAGAATGCATTGTGTCAAGAAGGGTGCGAATATACATATAAGCACATCCTCATATCCATACCTAGGTGATCTGGGACGTCACATAAGTACACAGGCAGTATACAACAGGAAGCACCCAACTAAAGCTTGCACAAAAAAAGACCCAAACCCAAACTAAACAGAACCCACCCAAGAAAATCCCACTAAAACACCAAAAGCTCTCAAACCCGAAACCCACAAACACCAACAACCCTCAAACCCGAAACCCACACGAAGCACTCAACGCTAAAAAACAGGAGGCTTGCCTTTCCCACGCCTAGAGGACGCGCCTGTAGTATTATAGTTTATAGAGCATTGAAGAACTTTTTGTAAAGTAAATACATTGGAAAGCACACAGCTCTTGATAAACATATGGATGTAAAAAGAAACATGGGGGGCACCTGGTAGAGAACCATAATTGTGGGTTTTGAACAACCATAAAGAAACTTGATATCCAAAACTTGAAGTTCCTCTAGCCTGAAATCACCCAAGGTAAAAAGATGTAACTAGATTGATTCTTCCAATAAACTAAACAAATGCTAGAAACATTAAAAGCAGGAACTATTGTATGATTGATAGTGATAAATCTTTAAGAAGGAACCACCTAAATATATATACCAACAAATGAAGTTTCTGTGTATTTCAGCAGCTACATGGACAAAAAATTAAATTGAGAGTATTTAATCCCTTATGCATCCATGTCATAGCCAATTCCTTCACAAGCATACTCATCCGAAAATCCCTTTCTGGCTAGAAGCCCACAAAGCAATTTTCTTTTGATAAGTAATTTTTTACCCAAAGAACAATAAAAGCAGCATACCTAATGTTAAATGCTTCTTTGAGCTGCCCCTCGTTATCAAAAGGAATGACCTGAGAACACCACAAACTATGATGGTCACATAAAAAAAAAATTAATGTAATGGCAAAGACAAGAATTCTGCTCTATTGTAAATAAACACACAAATTACCAAAAAAATTATTAAGTATGGATGCTGTAATTGATTATATCAAACAACATACCTTGAACAATCCATCATATAAATGGAGTCCAATGAGTCTGCAATCTGGGTCAATTATGCCAATCTGCAGGAAAAGAATAAGAATAAGAACAAGAGAAAAATAGGTGCAAGGAGAATTGCTGAAATTTTCAATAAAAACAAAAATAAGCTATTGATGTCCACCTTTAGGAAAAACAACAGCTTTAAGATATACTTAAAAATCCACCGAAAGAAGTCAAGAATACAATGAAGTGAACCTAGATTCAAATATGTACCTGACCATTGTCTGTAGGACGACCAATACGATCTGAAACATCGCCCATTGCTCTAAATGACAGACATGAATTTGTTAGTGTAAAATCTTTTTTTTTTTTTTTTGATAGGTAAGAGATCAAATTTATTAGAAAAGCGTAAGGCGGCCCTTAGTGTAAAATCTATCAACAAATTACAATGGTTTCATTGAGCTATGAAGGTTCTTCACATATTATAAAAGGAACAAAAATTTAAACATTCCTGATCAAAAGTTTTTATCTAGATGATTTATTATGTAATGGCAGTAACTTCTAGGAAAATAAACTTAAAGCAAATACCTATTTGAAATTGTATTTTTCATTCCTGGTAAGTAATCGAAATTTTATTAAGAACGAAAAGGCGTAAGCCAAGTAGTATACAAGAGAAACACCCAATCAGATAAAGAAAGAAAAAAAACATGATAACTTGATTATGAACTTTTTCCAACCAATACTTGAATTAACCATTTTTTCCTAAACTTCCATATTTTCTGCACTCATTTCCTTTGGTTCAAACAATTCTGTTTCTAGGAGGCAACCCAGAAAAGTTTTAACAGGTCCACAAATCAAGATATTTATTGACAACAAGGACGGCATTTTCTTTCATCCTTGGTTGATTATGGACTTCTTCAAACCAATACTTGATTCAACCATTTTTTTTCCTTAACTTCCATAGTTTTTGCACTCATTTCCTTTGATACCAACAATTCTTTTTCTAGGAGTCAAGCCCTGGTGTGTTTGGCTTGACTCACAACACTTTTTGGCGAATATTTTGACATTTTCTGGTGTCTGATGCAGCAGAAAACCTAAGTCAACACAAGACGTTTTCCCTGTTCAACAGAAAACTTTCTTTTTTTGATAAGTAACTGTAATTCAGTTTATTAAAAGCGCAGAGGGGCGCAACCCTTATACAAGGGAAGTATACAAGAGAGCCCCTAAATAGGACGAGAAGAGAATAAATTTAAAAAGTCTACAAAAGTAAAATCATTCAAGCAATAATGGGGCACTATCCAAATATATAACATATTAAGCACACACTTCCATAGCTCCACCATTGATGTCTCTACATCTTTAAAGAGCCGCGCATTCCGTTCCCGCCAAATACACCACAGTAAACACAATAGAGCTAACCGCCAAACTTCTTTAGCACAACCATACCCAACCGACGCGCCCCAACTAGTCATCAACTCCAACACCGTTCGTGGCATCACCCACTCTACCCCAAATAAGATGAGAATGTAACTCCAAAGATCACGGGCAACTTCGCAGTGAAGCAACAAATGATCAATAGCCTCCCAATTCTTCTTACACATACAACACCACTCAATCAATACAACATTCCTCTTACGCAAGTTATCAAGTGTCAAAATTTTACCCAACGCTGCTGACCATACAAAAAAAGCCACCCTAGTCAGAGCCTTAACACGCCAAATGCTCTTCCACGGAAAAGATGGACCATTTCTTCTAATCAGTACTTCATAATAGGAGCTCACCTAAAAAAAACCTTTTTAGAGGGGTTCCAAACTAACATGTCGCCATCTCAATGTCGAACATAAGTGGAGTAAATCCGATCGAAGAAAGAAAGAATCATCTCTATCTCCCAATCCTGGATTTGCCTCGTAAAAAGAACATTCCATTGAATAACTCCGTTATGAACGACCAAGTTATCATCCACCATCGCATCTTTGTTCCTCACAATACTAAATAGAATTGGAAAGCACTGCTTCAAAGAACTATCCTCACACCACCAATCATGCCAGAAACTAATAAGTGACCCATCCCCCACCTCAAAACGAACAAAATTATAACACTTCTCACATCCCTTCCTAATATGTTTCCAAGCACCCACTCCATAGGAACCCGACACCTTTTTCGAACACCACCCACCCTTTAGGCTCTCAAATTTTGCGTCAATCACCAATCGCCATAAAGCCTCTCTCTCCCTACCATACCTCCACAACTATTTACTTAGAAGAGCTTGATTAAACTGGATGAAGTTGTGAACTCCCAACCCGACTGAATGCAAAGGAGTACAAATCCTATTCCATTTCACTAAATGAAATTTGGCCTTATCTCCAATACCACCCCAAAGAAAAAGCCTTTTGAATATTATCAAGACGATTAGCCACCCTCACTGAAATAGGAAATAGGGACAAGAGATATGTAGGAAGATTGGAGAGCATACTTTTAATAAGAGTCAGCCGCCCACCCTTAGACAAATACATACGCTTCCTTCCAACCAACCTCCTTTCCATTTTCTCAACAACACCATTCCAAATGGACACGGACTTGTAAAAAGCTCCCAATGGCAAACCCAAGTATGTCAAAGGCAAAGAAGTGACCCGACATCCAAGTAGGTGAGCCAACCTATTGACATCCTCTAACTCACCAAAGGAACTTTTGATTTTCTCTAAGTTAATCCTTAAGCCCGAAGCTGCCTCAAAGCATAGAAAAATACACCTCAAATGTTGAATCTGTTCTTCTTGTGCACCACAAAAAATCAACGTGACATCAATGAACAGTAAATGATTCACAACTCAAGTCTCGGATTCCCTGGATCCCACTAAAAACCTTGTCAAATTGCCCTGATCCAAAGCAGCAATCAACATCCGGCTCAAAGCCTCCATAACCACCACAAACAAAAAAAGAGAAAGAGGATCTCTTTGTCGCAAACCACGAGAGCTATAAAAAAAACCCGACGGGGTTCCATTTACAAGAATAGAAAATCTCACCGTAGAAATACAAAAACATATCCAAACCCTCCATTTTTCCCCAAAACCACAACGGTGCAGCAAATATAGCAAGAAATCCCAATTCAAATGATTATAAGCCTTCTCCAGATCCAACTTACATAGTAGCCCAGGGTCCCCTGATCGAATTTGAATATCCACACATTCATTGGCAATAAGTACAGAGTCTAATATTTGTCGACCACCAATGAACGCATTCTGAGTGTTGGAGATAATCTTGCCCAAAACTGGTTTAAATCTGTTCGCAAGGACCTTTGAAATAATCTTGTAAATCCCCCCCACCAAACTAATAGGGTGAAAATCTCTCACATCCACGGCACCAGTCTTCTTGGGAATCAAAGAGACAAAAGTAGCATTAAAGCTCTTTTCAAACTTGCCTCAAGCATGAAATTCTGCAAAAACAGCCATAATGTCAGTTTTTAAAAAATCCCAACACTTCTAAAAGAAAGCCAAAGTGAATCCGTCAGAACCCGACGCCTTATCTCCATTCAAATCCCTGATCACATCCCACACCTCCTTCTCCTCAAACGCTCTTTCTAGCCAAATGTTTTCATCCACATCAATGGATAAAAAAGATAGGCCCTCCACCTTAGGCCGCCAAGAACAATTCTCAAAGTACAAATTGTTGTAATATTGGACTATATGCTCCTTAACAGAAAACTAAGCAAGGTGGATGAAAGTAGTTCAAGATTTTAAAGTCCCCCTCCCCCTGAACTTTGCCCTTCCATCATGGCCAAACTTGACCCAGCTCAAACTTTCTCAATTGCACTGTTGACGACCTCAACTACTTTTGCCTCTGTCTCCCTCAAGACCCAACGTCCCCCCGAACATCAAAGTGATCTCTTCCTTATTTTTCTTCGCTGTGTGAGAGGTGGGTCTCTTGGCATCTACAGTTATAAAGTTTTCTAGAATAAGAGAAATTGGAGTCAAGAGTTGGTGACATTGTAAAGGGACAGGGAGATCGAATCGGCCTACAAATCGAAGGGGTGGCCATCGTGGCTAAAGCTAGCAAATTTGATGACGTTGTCAACGTTATCACCCTTGTTGACAAATCGACCAAGCACCACAACACAGTAGAAGTTGTCAGCTAGGTCTGCATTCCTGCAATGAGATTCGAGTTATACACAGGACCCATGGCAGTTCAACTCTCATATCTCAGCCACGTAATTGCCCACGACCTTTTGCCAGTCCCATATGTAGTGCTTTTTCACTTCAGAACTCGGATTTTCTTTTCTTTTCTTTTTTTTTTTTTTTTTTTTTTTTTTATAAGCAAGAAGATTTTATTAAAAAGCGTAAGACGCCCTTAAGTACACCAGGAATATACACAGAAACCATCAAAGCTAGCCCACAAATGGAAAAACCCAAACAAACCCACAAGGATCAACCCTAAAACTCAAATCCCACAAGGAGCACCCATAACAATCAGAACCCAAAACACAGAAGAAGCCTTCATCAAACACCCAAACCTGCGAAAGCACCCCAACCCATCAAACCCCCAAAACCTGCAAGAAAACCCAAACAACCCTCCCATAAAAACACCCACAACCCAAAATATATATGAAAATCAAACCCAAAATACAAAGCAAACCCGAAATACAAGAAAGCAAACCCAAAATACAAAGCAAACTGGAAATACAAAGAAAAGGCAGAGCTACAGGCAAAAAAAAAAAAAAAAAATCGGAGCAGTGCGGCACGAAAACAGCCAGAAGGACCACTGAAAGAAGCGGAAACTGCCGGAGAAGCCAACAGATAGGCGCGTGTGTGGAGGAGAGGTCCCATACACCGCAGATCGCGCGTGGTTTCCACGCGCCGTCGCCGGAGGCCGCACGTGGCAGTCGCGCTGTCGCCACTGCATTTTTTTATTTTTTTTTTATTTTTTTTATTTTTTATTATTATTTTTTTTTTACTTTAGCTTGGGTTTTTTCTTTGTAATTCGGGATTTGGGTGTTTCTTGTGGGTTTTTTCTTTATTCGGGTTGTGTGGGTATTGGAATTTTATTGGGCTTAGGGGTTTTTTTTTGTATTTTGGAGGATTTTATTGTATCTTGGGTTTTTTTGTATTTTGGGGGTTTACTATTGCTTCTTGGGTGTTTGGTGGGGGTTTCTATTGTACTTTGGGTCTCATGTGGTTTTGGGGGTTGTGGCCTTGTGGGTTTTCTTGAGTTTTTTATGTGGGCTATTGGGGTTTTTTTGTATTGTGGGGAGTCTATTGTATCTTGGGTTTTTCTATATTATGGGGGGTTACTTTTGTATCTTGGGTGATTGATGGGGTTTATTATTGTATTTTGGGTCTCATGTGGGTTTTGGGTGTTGTGGGTTTGTAGTTCCTTGTGGGTTTTCTTGGGTTTCTATGTGGGTTAGCTGAGTTGCTCCTGCGTGTACTTCCTGTGTACTTGGGGCGCCTTACGCTTTTTTAATGAAATTTTCTTACTTATCAAAAAAAAAAATCAGAAACACCCACGGCCACTCGCGCCGAAAACGGCATGTGGCAGCCACCCGCAGCAGTGCCGACGGCGGTGAAGAACCGACCGACGACGGAGAGTCCTCCGGAGAGGCACGTGGACGACGAGGAGGCCCCAAAACCCATAGATCTACAACCCAAGAAGCGCATGAACCAAAACAGCCACCCACAACGGCGCTGCGGCAACCACAGAGACGGCAACATCGGCAAGGACTAGAATAAGCCGGCAAGGTCACGAGCGAGGCGTGAGCGCGCCGAAAAACCCAACCACTGAGAACTACCCCCAACAAAAGAAAACCCCAAAACTAAAAGACCCAAGCGAAGAAGAAAAACTAAGAGAACCTAGACCGGAAAGGAACCAAAAGAGAAGGAGGGAGGTTAGCGAAGTAGAGTAGGCTAAGGGTTTTTTTGAAAATAGGCTAATGTTCCTTACTCAATTCAGGTTTTCTTGTAAGAACAATGATGCATCCAATTGACTATTCGGGTTACGAATTGGATCCGCTCTGCTTTGCTTTTAGTAAGAGCGAGATCTTCAGCAATGGATTCTATTTTATTTGAGGTCTTGATTCGAATCAAAGCAATTGTTGTTCTATTGGGAGCTTGAAGCACTTAGTCGGAAAGAAGGTCCATCATTCCCGTGGAAGAAGATATGGTGTGCTAAGGCTCCGACAAGTGTGGCATTCTTTGTATGGACTGCAGCTTTAGGAAAAATTTTGACTCATGACAATCTACGAAAGAGGAATATTGTGGTTATTAAGTGGTGTTGTATGTGTAAAAAGAAGGGGGAGTCTATTGATCATCTGTTACTTCATTGCGACACCGCCCGTGAGCTTTGGAGTTTTATGTTTTCTTTATTTGGAGTTGAATGGGTCATGCCACAATCGGTGATGGGTTTGTTGACTACTTGGGGTGCTTTTCGAGGGCATGGCCTAGCAAAAAATGTTTGGCGTTTAGTTCCTCACTGTGTTTTGTGGAGCATTTGGAGGGAGCGGAATGCGAGGCTTTTTGAAGATGTCGAGACTGTAATGGTAGTTTTAAGGTCTTCTTAACACGCTATATCTATGGACAGCTCCCCATCTTTGCTACCTAGGTGTTTCTACTTTTGTAGACTTTCTTAATTTATCAGTTGTTTCTCCTGTTTAGGGGCTCTCTTGTATACTTCCCGTGTATTAGGGTTGCGCCCCTCTACGCTTTTTATTGAATTTTAAATTACTTATCAAAAAAAAAAAAAAAAAAAAGTAAGGGTTTCCAAGGCATGGAGGCCGATGATTAGAGGTTTTGCTTCAAACAAAGAAATCATTGCTCGATTGCGAGGTCAAACTAAGGAATTTCAAAGGGTGAAGTCAACCTCGAAGTGGGTGCAAAGGAGGAGGTTGGTTAAGCCAAGGTGGTAGAGCTTAAAGATGATGGCAAAGCCAAGAAAGCCAGGATGGTTGGCCATGAAAATTTTCATCAATGTTTCGAGAATGGAGCCTGAGGAGACTGATCCTTTAGAAAATTCTATGGTTAATGATTTTCAACGCAAGCCAAACAATGGAAAATGTTCTTAAGATCATTTTCACGATTTCAGCCAAACTAAAAATTTTACAATATTCCAATGAGTCACAAGGACTTGCACAGGCTTGTTGGTTTAGAGTGCTCCCCAACCCCAAAATATATATATATATATATATATATATATATATATATATATATATATATATATATATATATTGAAACTTTACAAGCTTCATCAAATGACGCATTTAAATGATAAGAATAACAAAATATGTATGTGTATATACTACTCTCAAATCAGTAATAACTTAAGGAAGAATATTACAAGCCACAAGGGCATCTCATAACAGCAAAAATGGAATCATAACTGTAAAAAGCCTCATCTTATAAATGTCCTATGAATTAATTGCCTATTGAATTAACAGGAAAATGGTTGTTAGTATGCCCAGCTCGTTGGAAACATTAAAAAGCCTCACTGTAAACAGCAAAATGGAATCAAAACAACAATATTTCCTATGAATTAATCACACACTCATAAATGTCCTACATAACATCCACTAAAAGGGGACCCTACAACAGATTAGTATGCCCAGCTCGTTGCCAATACCTCATTGGTTTAGAACAAATTGTTCCCCGCTAGTTCCAACTCTTAGTTGTATAATTACTATTTTTTTGATAAGTAATAGCAATTTATTGAAAAGCGCTATGGGCTCAACCCTTATACACGGGAAGTATACAAGAGAGCCCCTAAAAGGGTCGAACAGAAAATAAATTTAAAAAATCTACAAAAGTAAAGACACTCAAACTATGATGTAGCACTATCCAAGAATATAAAGTATTGAACAACCGCTTCCGTAGCTCCACCATAGGTGTCTCTACATTTTCAAACAGACGAGTATTCCGCTCCCTCCAAATATACCACAGCAAGCATAGAGGAACTAAACGCCAAGCCTCTTTAGCATGACCACTCCTAATTGCCGCCCCCCAACTATTCAATAACTCCAACACCGTTCGTGGCATAACCCACTCAACCTCAAATAAAATAAGAACATAGCTCCAAAGAGCCCGGGCGACCTCGCAGTGAAGCCACAAGTGATCAATAGACTCCCCACTCTTCTTGCATAGAATTACTATTACATTCCTCTTACGCAAGTTATCATGCGTCAATATTTTGCCCAAAGCTGCTGACCATACGAAGAAAGCCACCCTAGTTGGAGCCTTAACACGCCAAATATTCTTCCAAGGAAAAAATGGAAGAGATGGGCCATCTTTCCTAAAGAGCTCTTCGTAGAAGGATCTCACCTCAAATAAACCTTTTTTAGAGGGATTCCACACTAATCTGTCACCCTCTCCATGACGAATCGAAGTGGAATATAATCGGTCGAAAAAAGAAAGGACCATATCCATCTCCCAATCCTGGATTTGTCTTGTGAAAAGAACATTCCTCTGAATTACACCATTATGGACCACCAAATTATCCGCCACCAACGCGACTTTGTTCCTTACTATACAAAATATTTTGTTCACATAAGAAAAGCCAAGTTAACAATCAATATACTTGCTGTTTGACTTCATAAACAAGATAACAGCTTAGCTTTCTTTATAAATAAAACATAAAAGTATAACAGCATTTTCAGACACAATTGTTCACACTGACATGATCATGTCCTACAAAATACAAGATGAGAAAATTATGTTTGCCATAAAGGGGGAGGAGGGGGGGGGAACGTATTAACTTCAAGTATGAGCACTGACGCCCAACAATGACAGACATTAATTAAGAAAATAAAGCATTAAAGATTAAACCTTGTAATAAGCTCAGATGTCTCGGCATCCCATTGAAGAACACAGAATTTGTATCTTTCTGTTGCAATGAATAGAAAATCCTGTGCCTCACCCTGTTCAGAGCAACTAATATGAGTGCAGGCAAAAAGAAAAAGTAAATCAAAAATTAAATGTGTAGATTCAGAGAAAAAAATTAATAGCAATGCTCACATGAGGGCGAAAAAGTTCAAGTGTTGCAATTCTCCCATATATTGGCACATCCAACATAGGCTGCACAAGAGAAATTTTAGATGAGTCTTATGTTTTTAGATCTCAGTTCTAGCTGGCCCAGGAAAAAATACTAATATTCAAGAAAAGTAAATACATAGTCGATACAGAGAAGACCAAATGACGATGAAACCACAAAGAAGTTGGACATTTAAAGTTTCTTTCTTAGAATATCACAGATAGCATATACCTCTTTTCGAAACAACGATTTGACCTGAGATCTTTGAGTGAGTAATCAAGATCAGTCCAAGAACCACAAAATTCTATGAACTGTGAAAAACAACTCCAAAATTTGTAGTTAGACAACCAAATATGTTGTTGTTCTAGTTCGTAGTTTTCTGTAGGTATAATTCAAAACTAAAGGATCATTCACCTATAGTGACCTATAAAACGTGGCCAGCAAGGTACCAACTGCCTCCTTTTTTTCTCACTTTTAGTGTGTTTCAGGAAAATTACACTTTAACCTCTACAGTAAGGCCATAAAACATGGACATATCTTGTGGTTATATTTGTGACACCAAAATCCCCCTACAGTCAAGATTAAATTGCAAAGCCTAAATACAAGGTGCAGATGATGTTCAAACTTCCAACCAATGACATAACGTACACAATAGCTTAAAACAATGAAATAAGGTGGCATCACTTATAAATTTTATACCATGTATAAACCATTTTCTCTCCATCCTTTATTCAAAAAAGAAAAATATATTTTTCTTTCTCTATTTAAAACTTCTAAAACCATTCCTCCTCTTGCTTTTCCAATCGACCAAGTAATATAAATCAAGTAAAATACAAAATTAACAATTAGTTCAACACTGCCAAGAGAAAGAGCCCACTCTTAAATTTATCAATAGTGAAAAAGAAGACACGCAACATAGAAAACCCATAAATTTGGAAAAAAAGAAAAAGAAAAAAAAGTTCAAGTACTTTTTTTTATCATTAAGGAACCTATAGTCTGACCATTGGTGAAGTATGCTATTTGGAGACCGTAGTTTTCTATGTGGAGATCCAAATTTGAAAATTCATAACAAAACTTGAAATGTAATTAAATTTCTAAACAATCAATTTCATTCTATTTATTTTTTAACTACTAGAAGAAAAATAGATGGGAAATATTTCTTTATATATAAGTATAGAAAGTACATAATAAAAAGTAGATGGGAAATATATAATATACACAGATTACATTGCAGCTAAGATAAAAATAAAAAATAAAATAAAATAATCCAAAGAATTCCATCTCTGATAGCCTATTCACTGCATAACCATCAAAATTCCCACCATAGAACTATCCCCATAATACAAAAGAATGGTAGATAAGAAACCATAACCTACCATAATACAAAACGAAATACTTAAAATCTAAATAATATACAAAAATGATGTGCGCTTACCAGGTATTACCACATGGAATTTCTATCGCGTCTTACATAATCAACCCTATATTTACGACTTTCACTCCACTTTACCTAGAAAGTCTGGGTTTTAACAATTTATGCACCTCTTATTAGCCCTTTGCTCTGACTTGAGATGTCCAATTGATGGGCTCTGTCAAGTCCCTCTTTACTCCCCTTACTCATTATCCCCACTTTTTCACAAGATAAACACCAGATAAAACTTTCCATGGCATTTTGTGTGAAAATTGTTGGAGACAGGTTGGTCTTGGATGTTTCTCACCAAGGATATGCATTCAGTACAAAGGGTTGAGTTATCCTCAAATTCATGTGCTAGGGCGGCCTTTTAGAATGATTTTGGATGCAATTCAATCTACAACACCACCAAGAACAAATAGCTTTTTACCACATGATAATCTTATATTGAAAGTTGGACCTATTTCAAAATAATAATATTTTTATACCCATTCTTTTTTCTTATGTTTTGAAGCTGTTTCGAGACTGAAGAATAATTTGGCAAAATCAGAGATGGTTCCTGTTGGCGAAGTCGAAGATATAGAAGGATTGGTTCGCATTATTGGCCATAGAGTATCGTCTTTGCCAATGAAGTATTTGGGTCTGCCTTAGGGTGTCTATTTGGAATGGCATCATCTAAAAAATGGAATGTCGGTTGGCTCTATGGAAAAGGCTTTATTTATCTAAGGAATGTAGGTTGACTTTGATAAAAAAAAACACTCTGTCTAAATTGCCTACTTACTACTATGACATGTTTGGATGCAAATAGAATACAAATTCTACTTGAAACAGTGTTCGGGTTTTTTTTCAAATCCAGATATATAATACAACCCGCATTTAACTCGAAATTAACCCGAATTTGCTTCAAATTTCAAGCGTGAGTTTCCAAATTCCAATGCATATTTTCAATTCCAACGCACGTCTACGTCTGCTTTTTACTCATCAAAGACGTCAGACGCATAAATATTCGGCTGGGTGTAAAAACCTCGGCCATCAGCACCGGTTTGCTACTGTCCACCATTGAAATTCTCAAGATCGCAACGACGGCCTTCTCTTTCATCTCCATGGAACTCGAATCGAGTACGCGAGCGAGTACGGGGACCGTTCCCTGCGCCACAGCGATCATCACGTTCTTATCATCCGCTTCGAGAAGCCTCAGCAACGAGTCCATTGTCGAGCTCTTGGAATCAACGGTCCCAATCTGCAACCAAGTTATCAGATTCCTCGACTTGGCTCTCACGGTCTCTCTCTTTGACGAACACGAGCTCGTACCCAGAATGCTGCTATCTTGGAGAACCCCGCTCCAAATCAAAATAACATTGTCCTTGACGTGGCAATCGAGTTTGGCCAGGACGGAATCAATGTCGCTTTGGGTCTTGAGCTTGCCTTCTAAGCAATCACGGGTCTGACATTTGTCGCAGAGCGAGACGGCGTTGTTCAAGGTGTGGGAAATTGAGTGAAGCAGGTCGAGAGAGAGAGGCTTGGTAAGGAGTCAGGGAACTCGGCGAACTCGGTGAGCTTAGCTCTGATCAGAGACCATTTCCCTTTGAAGGCCTCAATGTGTGGGATACCGTCTAGAAGGGACGAGAGGAGGTGGTTCGAGACGCTAATAGGGTGGCTTTCTGGTGCTTTCATGGCTGCCGAGCTTCATCTTGAGCACATTGAGAAAACCAAAAAAAGAAAGGGATACAAGAGTCACTTTTGTAGGGTTTAGAAAGAGAAAGAGATATGTGTGTGTTGTCACTTGTGTTTGGAAAACGAAGACGGAGCAACAAGGAAATAGTGTGAAATGCCAAAAAAAATAAAAAAATAAAAAAATAAAATCCAGATATTGTTGGATGGCAAATTCATATTTATTTATATTAATAAATAATCTTATTTATAATTGATTCATATTTATTTATATTAAACAATAATTATTTCAATCATTATTCCACACTAATTTTCATAACTCCCATCATTCTACACAAATTTTCATAACTCACAATCATTCTACACAAATTTTCATACCTCTAATTATTTCTTAACATAGTTTTCTGTGAAAAAATACTCTCATACAACTATCACTCAAACATGATTTCAAATACAATTTAAACTCTATCAATCATCCAAACATCTTTATTTGCCTCGGAATTTGCACAGTAAATTATAGTTGAATTCATATTTCAAAAAATCGAATACTCAAACGTGCCACTAGTCTCTTTTCCCTATTCCAGTGGGTGTGGCTAATAGAATTGATAAACTTCATAGAGGCTTTTAATGGGGTGGAATTGGTGATGAGTTTAACTTCCATTGAGTGAACTAGTCGAGAATTTGTACCCCAAAGAAATCAAGTGGGTTGGGGGTTAGACACTTGATTTTGTTTAATCGAGCACTATTGGGTAATTGGCAATGGCTTTATGCTATGAAGAGTGAGGCATTGCGGAGATAGACTAAATATGACAATTTAAGGGGAGGTTGGTGTTCCAATAAGGTAATTGGGCCTTTTGGAGTGGGTATGTGGAAACATTTTTGTTGATAAAAATTTAGATTTATTGAAAGCGTAAAGCGCCCCTTAGTACACTAGAAGTACACAAAATGAAACACCTTTCTTGGAAGAGACCCACCAAAGCCTATCCACATGATCTCTACTCACCTTGATTGAGTGCAACACCTTAAAAAAGGAAGCAAAGACACCCACTTCCCAATCATGCGCCTCTCTCACAAAGCTCACGTTCCGCTGAGTAGAACCGCCCAAAACTTCCATATTATCCGCAACTGAGGCATCCTTCACCCGAGCAATACCAAAGAGATCAGGAAAAACTTTCTTCAAAACCAACCTTTCTCGAAGGAGCTTGAGTCAGTCATACACTCTTCAAAGGGAAACCATTACTATCAGAGCAAGCTAAGGATTTGAAGAAGGACTTGACCTTGAACAAACCTTTCTTGGAAGAGACCCATTAGAGCCTATTCGCACGATCTCTACTCACCTTGACTAAGTGCAACACCTGAAAAAATGAAGCAAAGACACCCACTTTCCAATCATGCGCCTCTCTCACAAAGCTCACGTTTCACTGAGTAGAACTGCCCAAAACCTCCATATTATCTGCAACTGAGGCATTCTTCACCCAAGCAATACCAAAGAGATCAGGAAAAACTTTCGTCAAAACCAACCTTTCTCGAAGGAGCCTGAGTCCACCACACACTCTTCCAAGGAAAACCACTACTATCAGAGCAAGCTAAGGATCTAAAGAAGGACTTGACCTTGAACAAACCTTTTTTGGAAGAGACCCACTAGAGCCTATTCGCACGATCTCTACTCACCTTGACCAAGTGCAACACCTGAAAAAAGGAAGCAAAGACACCCACTTCCCAATCATGCGCCTCTCTCACATATAAGGAGGGGGTGGGAAAAAATTTAAAAATTTGTTATATTTGAGGTGGGTGATGGGTCCAAGGTCAGTTTTTGGCATAATGTGTGGTGAGGGGATCAACCTTTGAAGATATCTTATCAAGATTTTATTAGTATTGCACATTGTAAGGATGCGTGGTTGGCGGATCTCATGTTGTACCAAAATGGAAGTATTCATTGGAATATAATTTTTTTTTTTTTGATAAGTAGAGAATTTTATAAAAAGCGAAAATGCGCCCCTAAGCATACAAGAAGTATACAAAAAGACACCAAAATAGGAAAGAGAGGGGAAGGGAAAAAAACACCCAAAAAACCCAAACAGAAGGAAACCCAAAAACCCCTACAAGACCAGCCCACAAAACCCAAAGACTAATACATCACAATAGGTCGCTTTGCCTTGCCCCTGCTAGAACCACAACCTCTGGCATCATAATTAATCGAGCACTCTAGGTTCTTCACTTCACGATTCCCTTTAAACTTCGAAGAGGAAACAAAAGCCTCTAAACGATACTCCACATCAATTAGAGTCATGAAGTCTAAAAAACCCTGTACATTCCCCTCGTGGGAGATCCCCAAAGTATTAACACAGAAGCTAAGATCAATCGCTACCCCGAGAGGACCCCCAAACTCTTCAAAACCTCCTCCCCACGAAGATTCACCCACCTTTGAAGAAGACATTAAAGGTGGGCACCCAAGAACAGATTGGACCGATGAGAGTGGAACCACACCCACTTCTGACGGAGGAAGAGCCGCGCCGCTTGGGAGAAGGAAGCCACGCCGAAGGAGAAGCTGATGGCCCTTGTCTTGAGCAAGAGTAGACTTTGCAGGAGTTGATAAGGGCTTGGAGACAAACCCACAAAACAGCCCGGAAAGCTCCTTGGGAACATTGAAAGTCTCAAGAGCCTCTGCAAGCAGATGCTTATCCAATTTGCCCACCTTGTTCTTCCGAGAATATTTAAGCACTGACTTGGATTCCGACGGGTAAATAGGTGCACTTGACTCCAACATCACAGGGAGGGAGTAACGCAGCCTTTCACCTAGAGCATCCGTGCCTAAAGAGCAGTCGCCGAGAGCTGGATCAAAACCAACAAGAGCTGGAGGAGGAGCCATCTCAGACAAAGGAGACAAAGGAGGATCTCCACCAAGAGCTGACCTCACCAAAGCAGAGATACCAAAGCCCTCAGAAACAGAAGTATTGGCCGTCAATGACACGTTTGAAGCTTCAAAACTGGACGGAGCAGAGGACTTTTCCACGAGTAACTCCTTGGTAGAAAAAACCGAAGGATAGGGAGAGGAGAGCTCTTTTAACACCGGAAAAGAGGCTGACGAAAAACCCACAACTTCCGGCGCCGGGGAACCCAAGCCCGAAGGGACAGAACCCATACCCGCGTTAGATCCATGAACCGGCGCTAACCCACAATTCTTAACCTTCTTAATGAAATCCACTCTTCTAAGACCTGATTTACTGGTCTTTTTAGAAAAGGACCTGCAGCCCATCCTTCTGGACCTCCTAGCCCTAAAATGCATTCTGCCCAACCCAAGGCAACACTTAATCTTGCCCATGCTCCGCTTCAGCCCATCAGAGGAAACCCAACCCAAATGAGACCTATGCGCACAAGCCCAAAGAAGCCACTTTTCAAAAATAACAAGAAGCTTCCTGAATATTCCCAACTCCTGCACTGCAACGTCACCTGCAGCCTCAGCAACATCGACTACATCCCGCATCTTGGAACACGCAAGAAGGTCTTTACCCAGAGGACTGGGAGAGGAACACTCCAGAGCGTAGCCATCGACCACAAGGCCTTTACCCAGAGGACCGAAGGAGGACCTTTCCAACTCAAAACAATCCACCGCCTGCCGGAAGGGCACCAGCTCCCAATCCAGCGAATAGATCTTCTCCGCCTCGCACCAAACCGCTGCCGCCTTCTGAACCAGAGGCACGCCAACAACCGGTGAGCCCACCACCTCTGCGAACGACAAAACACCCGCGACCTTGCCCAAACTCATCCCCACCAGGACGCCACTAAAAGGAGACGACACCACCGGGGTTCCAAAGAAAGCCAACACTTTACTCAACTCCCCAGAAACTCGCCCCCGACCCCGCCTGTCACGGCCTTCAGGAAATACAAACATACCTCTCCGACCACCCATAGCATACACCGCCACCTCCAAGAACCGGCCGGAGCAATTCCCACCTCTTCGAACGATGGTCACCTTCGATCCCTCTCTGAAAGATTTGACAAAGTTTTCGAAGCCCGGATTTTGCAACACCTCTTCCACCATCGACAGTAACCAATCAACGCATCCCCTGCCTAACCGAATCCACCCTGAGAAGCCTTTCCTCTTCTCCGCGACCCTCAACTCATGACCCTTCCACTACCGAGAAGATGAAGGACTTAGCCTCCACAAAGAAACGGTTCTCCATGCCCTACCTCACACGACAACCCCCGAAGGGGTTCATAACAGCCCACCGCCACGCCTCACATGGCTGAAATCCAGAGAGACGCAAGCTTCCCAGAAAAAGATCTCTTATGGTTGCAGATCCTCTCTTGATTTTCTCTTTGATCCGAGCAGGAAATGCTAGCAGCAAATATGGTAGACAAACTAGGCTAGTTGTCCCTTTATGCAGTTGAACTCCTCGTTCTATCCTCGGTAGACGTGGGCTTCTCGTTAGGGTGTTCGTCAGGCGTTGGTTTGGCGCATTCTGTGCACCGTAAGTCCCCTCTTCAAGAAACTAAATTGGAGTTAATTTCTAGGGATGTGGTGCGCAATTTATGAGGTTGTCATCATGTGGACTGGTTTTTTTGGGGTTGAGAGGGGCTTCGGGAGGGATTTTGTTAACGTGGGATATGGGTGTGTCACTTGTGTATTACTTATGAAAAGAAAGGGAAACTTTGTTGTTCAGTCCCTCACTTGGGATATTGGAATATAATTTTTACTAAACCAATATAGGATTGGGAGGTGGAGTTGGTCTCCTCTTTCTTTGAGATGTTGTATTCTCTCAAAGTAAGGCAAGGAAATGTGTGTAAAATATGTTGGATCTCTTCCAAGAGACACAAGTTTGAAGTAAAGTCGTTTTATTATGTGTTAATCATATCTATGAATTCTCCACTTCCATAAAAGAGTATTTGGAGAGTTAAGACTCCTTTGAGAATGACGTTATTGTGTGGATGGTGACTTTAGGAAAAATATTGAAGTTGGATAACATGAGGCGGCGGAACATCAGTGATGTACTGGTGTTGTATGTGCAAGAAGAGTGGAGAGTCTATTGATCATCTTCTTCTTTATTGTGAAGTAGCAAGAGATTTATGGAGCTCAGTATGTAATATGTTTGGTGCGGGTTGAGTTATGCCTAAAAGGGTGAGAGAGTTATTGAAGAGTTTGGGAGGTCAGGTAGGGCGTCGTGATATTTTGGAAGTTTTAAGGTTAGCTCCTTTATATTTAATGTGGTGTATTTGGAGAGCGCAAAATGCACGACGCTTTGATAATAGAGAGACATCAGTGGCGGAGCTGAAAAAGATTATATTCAACGCCCTTTACACATGGATAGCAGCTCATAATAGTTTGTTTTTTCTAGTTTTCAAAGTTTTTGAACCTTTGTTCTTCTTTTTCAATTAATTAAGGGATTCTCTTGTATACTTCCTATGTATTAGGATTTACACCCTTTTGAGATTTTTCAATGAGAGTATTACTTACAAAAAAATTTAAAAAAAAAAAAAAAAAACAACTATTTCCCACATAGCATTTTTACACTTTAAAAATAACATGCTTTCATTAAAAATGTTGTTGTGTTCATATACATACTTCTTTTGTCTTAGTTGTCAACCATCTCTTAAATACTTTCAAGAAAAATAAATTCTGATATACAAATTTACTTGCCCATGAAATACCACTTTAAAAATATAATTGTATAATTTTTTTAATGATTCAGAGAGTAAGTAAAGACAACAGTCAACTATACTAGTAGACAATGAACTAATATCCCAACAATCATGAAGAAACCCCAGTTCAGGAAATAAAACAAGGCAAGAACTAGTGCAGGTCCTTCCATCAAAAGCGAAGAAACAAACAATATATGCAGACACTAGTGAGGCCAAAAAAAATTGGAATTAATATACCTGCAGGCCCTGAGGCGTAAGCAAATGAACTTCGATTCGGGTGCATTTTCTGAAAATGTTTTCAGACTGTTAGTAGTCAATTTATTCAGAAATCCACCTTTTTATGCAAATTAAGGCCAAAATGTGGAAGATGAACAGAACTCGCTAAGAGAGTTCACGAGAGAAAAAATTAGTTGAAACTCAAATATACATTTCAATATTTTCCCCAAAAACATGTTAGAATTTTCATCGGCAAAAACGATATTATTCATCATCATACACATAGAATCCCCTAATAATTGGATAAAACTCGCAATATCTATTAAATCCCATCAAACAAAAATTTGCAATTTTCAATCTCACATCACACGATGGTTTACAAAGAGAGAAGTTCTATATACAAATAAACAAAGCACAGCCACAAAAGCACATGATTTTCTGTCACAGCCATTCTAGAAACCCTAGGACAAAGATGGAAGCTTGAAGAATAGAAGATCGATGAAGAGAGAGGGAGTTGAAGTGAAGGAGAGATGAGGACAGATGGCAGTTTGTCCGAGTTCCTGAGAAGAATGCGATCCAGCTGGGTATTCTAGAAGGTTGGCTAAAAACGGTGTGCTTAAGCCAAACGGTGTGTTTTGGCTGTGAGGAGGCTATGTCGTTTCTGTGGAAGAGGCTGTCGTTTGATGCTTTGTTTTAGTCTGTCGTTTTATGCTTTGTTTCCAGCGTATTGTAAGAAGGACAATATATAAGTCCTAGTGATAGCTAGGTAAACCTGTCTGTTGATTTGAGAAGTTTTCTCTTGGAGGCTGGCAACCTCGAATTATGCCTTATCTATGTTAATTTCCCAGAATTAATCAACTCTACTACAATTTCCATTACTCTATCCCTATTTTCTCTTTAAGTTCTCTAAACTACCCTAAAACAATGAAGAAACTGTTACAAATTGGTATCAGACCACCGGTCCTTGGCTTATGAGAACAAGAGCTGCTGCTATGGCCGAAGAAAACCAACAGATCCAAGACATCCGGGCGCAAGTGAATCATTTACAGGCGGAAATGGTGACCACCGTGGCGACGAAGGCGGAGGTACGCGGGTTGGAAACGTCCGTACGCGGGTTGGAAACGTCCGTACGCGGGTTGGAAACGTCCGTACGCGGGTTAGAAACGTCCATCAATGACCTGAAAACAGATTTGCGTCAATTGGTCAATTCCCAATCGGGTAACCGAGCTGGAACCAGTAGGGGCCAGCAGGAGCATGGGGGAAATAGTTTTACTGGGGGAGGATTCTCGGAGCAAGACGGATCTACCTCCACTGATGGCTTCAAGCCTAAGATGGTGCGGTTGGAATTTCCACGATTCGACGGTGAGGACCCGGAGACGTGGTGCTGCCGGGCAGAATAGTTTTTTGACCATTACAGCACTCCTAACACACAATGCTTGTTCATTTCCTCGTTCCATATGGAGGGTCGAGCTCTGGTATGGTTCTAAGAGCTGAAGGCTAGTGGGAGTATTGGGACCTGGGAGGAATTTGCTCGGGCTATCCAAATCAGGTTTGGCTGGGGTGCTTATGATGACCCCATGGAAACTCATTCCAAGCTAAAACAAGAAGGCTCCCTCGAAGACTACAAAACTAAGTTTGATACCTTAGCTCTTAAGGTTCAACGATTACCCGAAGAACACAAACTCAGCTGCTTTATGGGCAGGTTGAAATACAAAATCCGGCTTCCCATGAGAATGTTTAACCCGAAGAGCTACTTCTCAAAAAAAATGTTTAACCAGAAGAGCCTATTGGATGCCTACTCCCTTGCTCGGATCCAAGAGGAGTGCGTGATGAATTCAGCCAAGAGTTCCAGACTGAGTTGGCGCACCACCCAATTTTCTCAACTTCACAAGGGCTTTACTACAGATCTGCTAGTAGGGGTGGATAAGGGGAGAGGATTCCCTGCTACCAGGAGTAACCAGTTGGCCCCGTATAGGCCGAATCCTTAACCCCCAACTGGGGTAGGACCACCACGGACAGGAAACACCAACCCGAACCAGGCTTTGGTCCCTGTGCAAAAGATTACACAAGCCCAATTGGATGAACGGAGGAGAAAGGGCCTATGCTACACTTGTGACTCCAAATATACCAAGGGCCACGTTTGCCAAGTGCCTAAACTTTTCTCGATAGAAGTGGTTGACAAGGAGGTGGGTAATGAGGGTAATATTGAGCACCCACCGGAGGAGAACCCGGGAGAATTTTTTCTAAAAGAATTCCCTGAAATCTCCTTGAATGCCATCACCGGTTCTCCGAGTCCTAAAACCATGAGGATCGTGGGGTTTATCAAGTTAAACCGGGTCATTATTCTGATCGACAGTGGAAGCACCCACAATTTTGTTGACACAAAATTGGCGGCTGCACTGGGAATCCATCCTACGGGGCAAGATAGTATCATTGTGAAGGTTGCCAATGACCAAGAAGTTGCAAGTCTGGGTAAAAGCAGGGAGGTGGAGGTTTGGATGCAGGGTCATGTTTTTAGAACTGAACTCTTTATCCTACCTTTAGCCGGTTGTGATGTGGTCTTGAGCATCCAATGGCTTCGAACACTCGGACCTATCCTATGGGACTTTACTGAATTAAAGATGGAATTCCAATTTAACGGGGTGAGCTGCACCTTAAAAGGCCTTAAGCAGGGGCCTCTGATGACCTGGGAAGAAGGTGACTCCTTCAAATTGCCTAAGCATGAACAAAAGGGCATGTTGTTACAGTTGATTGGTCAGCCTAGCCGCCCTCCACTTGGGCACACACAGCCTACTCTAACGATGCAACAACCCCTAATACCAGCTACAGTGACCGCCATCCTTGAGGCTTATGAGGACGTTTTTCAGGAGCCTAAAGGACTACCCCCCCATAGAGCTCAAGATCATTCCATTCCACTACAGGAGGGGGCCAAACCAGTCTCAGTTCGACCTTACCGATACCCGTTCTATCAGAAGGAGGAATAGAAAAAATAGTCCAGGAGCTGCTAGACTCCGGGGTGATCCGACCTAGCCACAACCCATTTTCTTCTCCAGTCTTGCTGGTCAGGAAGTCGGACGGCACATGGAGAATGTGCATGGACTACAGGGCTCTTAACAAGCTCACAATTAAAGATAAGTTTCCAATCCCCGTGGTGGATGAGTTATCGGGGACACAAATTTTTTCTAAAGTAGGTTTACAATCCGGGTACCACCGAATCCGAGTGGTGGAAGCAGATGTGCCTAAAACTGCCTTTAGGACTCATGCTGGCCTTGGTGATGCCCTTTGGGCTCACCAACGCCCCTTCCACGTTTCAAAGTCTTATGAACTCAATTTTCAAGCCCTTCTTGTGGAAGTTCATCTTGGTTTTCTTTGATGATATCCTAATCTACAGCCCTAGTATAGAGACCCACTTGCAACACCTCACACAAACCCTAGACCTATTGCGGCAACATCACTTTTTTGCCAAGATGTCCAATGTAAATTTGGGTGCCTTGAAGTACTTGGGCCATGTGGTTTCTGCACAGGGAGTACGTGCTGATCCGAGCAAAGTCCAGGCCATGGTCGACTGGCCTCATCCTAAGACAATCAAGGCTCTGAGGGGTTTTTTGGGGCTAACCGGATAGTACAGGAAATTCATACGTGGCTATGGATCCATAACTGCCCCGTTGATAGCAATGCTTAAGAAGAACTCTTTCTCTTGGACAGAACCTGCCCAAGAGGCCTTCCAAGCTCTGAAGATTGCTGTTACCCAAGCCCCAGTTTTGGCACTCCCTAACTTCTCTCATCCCTTCCTCATCGAGTGCGATGCAAGCGGAATAGGCATAGGGGCCGTCCTCATGCAAGGCAGCAGGCCTATCGCCTTTCTCAGCAAGGCACTTAAGGGCAAGGCCTTACACATGTCCACATATGAGAAGAAACTTTTTGCCCTCGTGACCGCCATCCAAAAATGGAGACCTTACTTGTTGGGTCAGTCCTTTGTAGTTCGCACTGACCAACAGAGCCTTAAATTCCTCCTGGAACAGAAGGTGGGCACTCCATTCCAGTAGAAATGGATCTCGAAATTACTAGGGTATGATTTTGTTGTAGAGTACAAAAAGGGAGCTGAGAATAGGGCGGCGGATGCCCTATTCCGTAAGGAAGGTTGGGAGGATGAACTGTCCCTCTCCCTTCTCTCTATCCCTGCTGTTGGTTGGATTGAGGACTTAAAACAACAATATGTGGAGGATGTAGAGTTGCAGCAGCTGCTGGACAAATGGCTCAAACATGAGCTAGACACTAGAAGGTACTCCTTTCGGGATGGGTTGCTACTCTACAAACACAAGATCCTACTTGGAAAGTCCCCCCAACTAAAGAACCAAGTGCTACACTATGTTCACAGTGACCCTATAGTTGGCCGTTCGGGATATGACAGAACCTTACAACAGGCAAAGAGGGACTTCTATGGCAAGGCATGCGGAAGGAGATTAAGCGGTTTATACGGGAATGTGACACTTGTCAGCAGGCCAAATATGAGAATACCTCTCCTGCCGGGTTGCTACAACCCCTCCCGATCCCCACCCGGGTGTGGACAGACCTCTCCATGGACTTTGTGGAAGGGCATCCACTCTCTCAGGGTCATTCTGTTATCCTAGTAGTGGTGGACAGGCTCTCTAAGGGCAGCCATTTCATCTCTCTCTCTCACCCCTACACAGCAGCCAAGGTGGCTCAGTTATTCATCCACAATGTTCTGAAATTGCATGGGATGCCTCAGTCCATCGTTTCTGACCGCGACACAACCTTTACCAGTGCCTTCTGGGGGGAATTGTTCCGCTTACAGGGTACCACCCTCAAGCTTAGTAGCAGTTACCACCCCCAGACCGATGGCCAAATAGAAATTGTAAACAAATACCTCGAAACCTATCTCCGATGCTTCACTCATGATAGCCCTAAGCATTGGACTCATTGGTTACCGTGGGCCGAATACTGCTACAACACCTCCTGGCATTCCTCTATCAAAATGTCTCCCCATGAGGCCACCTATGGCGATCCCCCCCCCCCCCCCCCTCGCCTATTGAGTTATGTTCCGGGTACTACCCGAGTGGCGGCGGTGAATGAAGTGCTGCGCAACAGCGAGCAAATCCTAACCCTCCTCCAGCTGAACATGAAGCATGCTCAGCAGCGAATGAAAAAATATGCGGATTTACGGCGTACAGAGAGGGAATTCGAATTGGGGCAAATGGTTTACCTCCGACTGCAGCCGTATCGACAGTCCTCCTTGGCGCACTGTCGGGCTCTCAAGCTCTCCCCCTGCTTCTACAGCCCCTTCCGCGTAGTCCGTCAGGTGGGAAAAGGGGCTTAAGAACTGGATCTGCCACCAGAAGCGAAGATTCATTCCGTCTTCCACGTTTCGCAGCTCAAACCGAAGCTTGGCTCTTCCTCTTCTGCCTTACCGAGGCTTCCACCGGTGGATTCGCGGGGTGTCTTGCGGCCGAAACCCGTTGAAGTCCTCGATCGCCGCTCTCGCCCGAAAGACAACCGGCCACTCATTGAACTGCTTATCCGTTGGGATGGCCAGACGGCCGACGATGCCACTTGGGAGGAATTTCACACCCTCTGGAGCGCCTACCCACACCTTGTGGGCAAGGTGTTTTGAATCAGAGGAGTACTATCACAGCCATTCTAGAAACCCTAGGACAAAGATGGAAGCTTGAAGAATAGAAGATCGATGAAGGGAGAGGGAGTTGAAGTGAAGGAGAGATGAGGACAAAAGGCAGTTTGTCCGAGTTCTTGAGAAGAATGCGGTCCAGCTGGGTATTCTAGAAGGTTGGCTAAAAACGGTGTGCTTAAGCCAAACGGTGCGTTTTGGCTGTGAGGAGGCTATGTCGTTTATGTGGAAGAGGCTGTCGTTTTATGCTTTGTTTTAGTCTGTCGTTTTATGCTTTGTTTCCAGCGTATTGTAAGAAGGACAATATATAAGTCCTAGTGATAGCTAGGTAAACCTGTCTGTTGATTTGAGAAGTTTTCTCTTGGAGGCTGGCAACCTCGAATTATGCCTTATCTATGTTAATTTCCCAGAATTAATCAACTCTACTACAATTTCCATTCCTCTATTCCTATTTTCTCTTTAAGTTCTCTAAACTACCCTAAAACAGTGAAGAAACTGTTACATTTTCGCGGTTCAATGTATGAAGCGCCAATAGCAAAGCATAAAATAAACTTCAAGCACAGGATAAACCTTGTAAAAAATTTGATACATTCGAATCAAAGAAACGAATTAGCTTATGAAAACGAACGCGAAACCCTAACCAGAAAGAGAAAATCCCAAAAACGAATCTGAAAAAACACCTGAATGTAAAGAAGATTGAGAGAAAGAGAGGCTTACGCTACAATGAGGTTGAGCTTCTGAGGGCTGGTGAAATTGCCGACGCACGAGTGGGTCACGTTGGTGGGCTTGTGAGCCGTAACGACGTAGTTCCAGATACTCATCCTTTGGCTGGGCTTGTTTGGCGTGGGAGGTAAAATTCTCACTACCCCTCTGCACTATCCCTTTTCTAAAGGGTAATGGTGTTTCTACGTCATATTACCATTACCATGGACGGAGCTTGACATTTTAATGAGAGAAAGTCAAATAATTTTTTTTTTTTTTTTATTATTATTTTTTAATTTTGTAAGTAAGGGTTAAAGTATATATATATATATATGGATAATTGCATCGTTGGTCTTTATGGTATGCCATAATTATTTTTTACTCCCTATGGTTTAAAAAGTTCATGGGAGGTCCCTGTGGTATGCAATAATTACGTTTTACTCTCTGCATCGATTTTCCATCCACCAGATTGACGGATTCTGTTAGCCCTACACGTCAAACCCACTCAAAAATTGACACGTGTATATTTGTTTTCAAATTAGTTTTTAGTCGTTTTTTGGATTTTCCACGTCGTCTGGGGTTGGCCACGTCGACTGACTAGAGTTTAGTAAATTTTAGGGCTGACTTCTTTTTCCCCAACAGTAAAAAACCTCCATTTACTCCGCCACTCTTCATAATCGCACAGTTTGGTCCCTGATACTGATACCCGTAGCCGTCTTCTTCGCCAGTTCACAGTCTTCTTCACCGGTCACGCTATCACTCGTATTTCTTCGTCGGTCATGCTGCGCAGCCCATCGTCTACTTCGCCGGTCACGCTACTCGGCCTATCGTCTGCTTCACCAGTCACGAGTCACGCCAGTCGTCGATGGTATTGTTGCTATTCCTCGTTCTTTTTCATTCGTCTTTGCCGGTCACCACCATTTGGGGGGTTTTTGTTCCACTGATTTCTGTATGTAGATTTTTTTTGTTGAGAACCCCCTTCAGTTTGTAGAACAGATTTTTGTTTAGGGTTTACTCTATTCTCCTGAAATGTTGGAATTGGTTTGTGTTGATGTTTCGGTTTTATGTATTAATTGTTTAAGAGCAGTAATAGGATAAAATGCATTAATCTGAAAATATAGTTCAATGTATATGCACCATTCACATGGAAACCATAAGGTTAGGTAACAAGGAGATCATACAAACATAATTTTTTTTTTTTGATAAGTATCAATACAAACATAATTTTCTGACTTATTAACCAGAAATTAAGCTATCATCCATCATCTCAGATACTCAAGTGTTTAGTATATGGCAGAAAAGAAAGAATAACTGCAAACAAACTAAGCCAAGTGCATTTGAGATGTTACTAATAAGAAAATAAGACATCAGCATCTGCAGATACTCTAATTTGTGCATGTTAAAACTAGGTCCTCTTATTTTTGTACAAAAATATTCAAGAAAGCCTGAAAATTAATCTGACCAAACACATAATATTTTTTGTTTGAAAGACAGAAATTTTTAGTTTTGAATGAGAAACAGTGTGGAATTGGATTTGGAACCACTTTGTTAATTTGAAGTCATTTGTTTTTTCATTTAGATGTCTTCAAATTGGTCATCATCGGAAAATTGCAGTGAAGCGCCAGCACGGGAATGCTACTGTGGTATGAAAACATATTTAAGAACTTCATGGACGAGGAAAAATCCTGGAAGACGGTTCTTTGGATGCGCTCAATACAGCAAAGGCCCATATTGCAAATATTTTGAATGGTTTGAACCACGCATTTGTGAACGTGGCGGCGAGGTTGTATACGAATTGAGGGTGAAGATTAAGACTATGGAAGAAGAACTTCGGAAACAAGCAAAAAAAGAGAAGCGATCAAATGTCATTTTGTTTATGTCATGGGGAATAATTGTTGCTCTTTTGTTTGGTTTTATGTGTCCTGTTTAGATCACTTTTGTTCATCTTGGAGTTGGTGTTTGTACTAAGTGGTTGATATGTTGTTTGGTTTTATGTGTCCTGTTTAGATCACTTTTGTTCATCTTGTAGGTGATGTTTGTACTAAGTGGTTGATATGGACTTGGAAAAAGTAGGTCGATGCTTTTTGTGTTTCTTAATTTAACTAGGATTCTCTTCCTATACTCCACTGGATTGATGTCATTGTAATTCCCAAACCAAAAGCACCAAGAAGTGCATTTTGTGTAGTTAAAGCCTTATCCTTAGTAGTTCCAATTATATAACTTGTAAATATAGTTTCTTTACTACTTGAATCAGAGATTCAATTGGATTTCTGCAACTTGAAAACTGAATGCTAAAATATTGTGTCTTTGCAATGTAGGAGACTTTAGCCCCACAGTTTTTTATGGTGCCGGAAGCTCATTAGCACATGTGAATTGATTTGTGCTCTTAGATTAGGCTTAATTTTTTGATGTATCCTGAATGCCTGCTAAATACACATTGAAATGGAAGATGACTCACTCATGCTTTCATAGAAAAAGATGACCCACTCGTGCTTTCCTTCTGTCATTCTAGCAAAAGAAAATTTTATTTCTAACTAGTGGCAAGAGAAAAATAAAATACCATTATCAATTACCACCATACATCAACTAAATACCATCAAACTAAATACCTTCTAATTACCACCATACATCAACAAAATACCTTCCAATTACCACCATACATCAACAAAATACCATCCAACAAAATACCTTCCAATTACCACCATACACCAACAAAATACCATCCAACAAAATACCTTCCAATTACCACCATATTGTTCCTAACAACTACCCCCATACATCCACAAAATACCATCATATTGTTCCTAACAAACTACCCTCATACATCCACAAAATACATATATTGTTCTCGTCTAAATACTCCTATACATCCACAAAATACCATCATATTGTTCCTAACAAAATACCACCACACGTCAACAAAATACCATCATGTTGTTTCTTACAAACTACTCAATCACAAAGTATGTTACTCCATTTCTGTACCCCATCATGTTGTGAACCTCTAGTTGTTGTCACATTCCCCCCCTGCAGGGAAAAAACAACACATCCACACTTAGTAACATATATAGAGAATTAGACTAAATAAAATATATATTATAGAATTAGACTAGTAATATACACTATCTATCAATTCACTGTGCTGACTAGGCGGCCATGTTACGTTTGATGGCCCCCAGACGCATTTGGTTGCGAGACTTGCTCATTACTCACATTGCCCTGATTACGCACAGTTTCCTGCATGAAAAGAGAATATACATCAACAAAAGATTTAAGTTAAGAAGCCAAAACTAACATGTATAAATGGCTCGTCCTTACAGATCTTTTCTTTTTGCTTGGTTTCTGCTTATGGATCCGATGGTTTGGCCGCAATGGCTCATGACAGGACCTGACATTATGACCAATCAACCCACAATTCCCACATCTAACATCATACCCTTGCCTTGTAACTTTATACGGGTGTTGAGGCTCATCTGTTTCTTTTCTCCTAGCTTTTTTAGGGCGTCCAAGTTAAGTTCTCACCAATGGTGGTAGAATGGTGTCAAGGGTAACTTTTGGCCATTCATCAGGGCCAGGCATTGGATGAATTGAAGGAGCATATGCTTTCTTATATGTATCATACCAATAGCACGCATGCACAAAGTCTTATGGATTACGCCGGTCGGCGAAAATGGCAGCACATGCATGAGGACATGGAATCCCATTAAGATGCCATCTACCACAGCTACATGTCCTGTTGATAAGATTAACCACCCTCCTTGAACCATAGCAACTGTCTACCTCAAACGCTGCCCCATCTCGCTATTCACAAATGCAATTTTTCTATAGATCTTTAGACCTCTCCAGCCTTTTTAGGATCTTTGGACAAATCCTATTAGTGGCTTGACTAGCTCCTTTTCTTTTAATGTGATACCTATTCATCAACTATCTCCTAATTATTTCCAACATGGTTAGAAGTGGCTTGTCTCTGGCATCCTTAATCCAAGAGTTAAAAGATTCAACAATGTTATTAAATATCATATCAGTTTTGGAATTGGTTCCAAATGCATGCCTTGACCAACCTCTAGGATCAATTTTTTCCAAGTAATCAAAAGCTTCTTGGCTCATACCCTTAATCACATTCAGGTGCCGTTTAAAATCTGATTCGGTTGTGGCTCTAGCTGCTCCAAACAACTCATCTTTAAATGCTCTTCCTTTCCACCCTTTTTGCTTAAAATTGGCATGCAGATGTCGGATACAAAACCTATGTTCAACCTCAGTGTCACGCCCCCGTTTTGGGATATAAGGGGATACGTGAACTAGAGAAAATATATATATCAATTCATCCACAAATATTAAAGAAAAAGGGTAATAATCCCCAGATGTAGATTAATACACATAACTTCATTTTATATATATATATATATATATAAGTCTTAGTAACATTTTAGCTAATACAAATAGTCAGGGATCACAAAATAAAACACTGTTCATATACAAAAAAAAATCAATCTGGTCTTCGTACTATTTCTTAGAGGGAAACTTCTACTATCTCCAAACTGGTCCGGACTAGTAGTGTCATTAACTATACATAAACAAAAATGAATCCCTGACTAAACATTATGATCACGAGCTATCAAAACAAACATAAACCCACTGATCAGCATCAATGGGCCAGAATTGTGGATCATCATAGGTAGCGACCCCTATGGGTACGCCCGCTATGAGGATGATGATATGAAGCGCCATCTGAAAAGAATTGTAAGAGTAAGGGGGTGAGTTCAACAACTCAGTAAGTAACACAACAAAACATAAGATACAATATAAAATTTAATTTACAAATTTAAAATTTCACATAAAAAAAAAAAAATCAGTAACAATAAGAAATGTGCATTTATAGTGTGTAAGTTTTATCTACCAATGGCCCACTTCCGCTATTTAACCGTGAGCGGTGCACGTTAGGCTCGTCCATAGGACCGATCCCGAGGGATCCATAGGCTCATCCTGTCGTCACAGGGAAGAGCTGCCGGGTTAGGAAGCTCCCTAGGTGAGAACCCCCCCGGCCGATAGCCCCACACTTTTGGTGTGGTTGCCCTGCTACCCATCATTATCATTAAAAGATCCGGATCACATCATTATGGTGCCGTGGGATTAAACTTTATGTGATGCATATAAAACATACATTCATGTAAGTGAATCATAGCTTCATCAACTTGTTCAAGTAACATATAAATTTATATTGAGAATCATCATCTTCATTCATACCATAGTCTTCTTACTCGTTCTTGTGGTTCATAGGTAACATATTCATTATTTCATAGAACAAACAATATTCAAGTAAAAGAATCTTTTGAAAATTCCCGACGTTTTCTTTTTGAAAAGATTTTATTTAAAAATTTGCCGGAGTTTTTAAGGTTGTGTTCCCTTACCTTGGTGGTCCTGAGTGAGGTTTTGGATACTTCTACCTAGTTAGGATCACACAAAAGAAAAGATTTAGACGACATTCCGAAGATAGTGAGATTCCTCTTTTTTTTTTTGGGATAATTACACTTAACCTCCCTGATTTATTCACGGTGTGGCGATTTACCCCCCAATGTACCAAAATTGGTACATGACCCCCCCGAACTTGCCAACGTGTGGCAAAATCAACCTTCCGTCCAATCGACCGTTCGTTTGGACGGAAAGTCGGTCACGTACAAGTCACGTGACTTGGGGAGGGTCTCTGTCTTAAACAGTCACGTGACTTGCACGTGACCGATTTTCCGTCCAAACGAACAGTCAATTGGACGGAAGGTAGATTTTGCCACACGTTGGCAAGTTCGGGGGGGTCATGTACCAATTTTGGTACATTGGGGGGTAAATCGCCACACCATAGAAAAATCAGGGGGGTTAAGTGTAATTATCCCTTTTTTTTTTTGTGCAAAATATTGACTAGAAGACTATTGTATTTTTAGCAACATACAACTAAAATATATAATCCTTTTTACTAGAAATTCGGTCATTATTATTAGTTATTCGTTCTCTTTCCAGGATACCAAATTAGATATAAATAGTAACAGAATTATCAATCATTTGGGTATTAACAATTGAATAGACTTATAGGAGAAAAGGAATCCATAACTAATTTACATAAAGAGTTTGCCATAAAAACATTTCATTGTTTGTAGGGTCAATAGTACTTGGTGGCATTAAGGGGTAACATTTTGGTTAAAAAAAAACATTGCGTCATGTGTATGGCAGGTTCTATATAAATCTATACCATATACTAGCTGAATATGTTAGGCAGAAAATGCTAATTTCAACAGGCTAGTAACCATGTCTTTTCGGTGATTGAGACATATTATCTAAGAAAGAAAGTCCCTTAATGAAAACATCCTAAAAGGAATATTGTGAGTAAAAAAAAAATTCCAGAAATCATCAACCTGAAAATGAGAAACTTTCCATACACAAGTTTCAATTCTTAAAGCTAAACACTGAAAGCAACTATTTCTCATCCGCAAATATTAAACTGACTTAATTAATAAACATTTTTTCGTTTGTTTGATTCCTGTTTTCCTAAGTGAGCCAAGCAACAAATCTATTGATACACTATTTAGAATTGACAACGTAGTAGTGTGATATTTTCATATTTTGCAACCTAGTATTCTGTTAGTTAGGATAACACTGTACATGAATATTGAACAAATATTGATAGAGTATGGAGAACAAAATTCTTGACAAGGACATCTCATTACTCTAAACTACTGCCAACAAAAATCAGGGATGAGTTTCATCACATTTTTCACAAGAACCCAACAATCAAACCATAAAATCAGCAATCCAACTTTAGTCATTAATACCCAGCATCTCAAAAAAAAAAAAATATAGAAATCCATTCAGTTATCTAACATAATTTCTCAAAAGAAAATTCCTCACCCAAAAGCCTAAAACCCCCAGAAATTTTCCACAAAACAAGCCAAAAGATTTCATATAATCAAACACCAATATGGACAAACAAGAACCCAAAATTTATACTAGAATCTGAATCACCTAACAATCCAAATTAAGACTCAAAACTCAGAAATTTTCCATCTCAATCAGTTCCTCCACTTGAACACAAAATCTGAAAATTTTCTCAGAAATTTTCAATACCCGGTAGTTTCCCCCTTCTTCACCAAAAAAATCCTTACCTAAAATCAGAAAATTTTCCTCCTAAACTAACCACCCTAAACCTTGTTGTGCAAATATCTACCTAAATAAATAGGCAAATACTTGTACGTTTTACTCGCAAGTGCACAAGATCAAAATAATAGTATAGCAGGCAAATACGAGATCATTCCCACGAGGATTGGTATAAATTGTATTTAAAGAGAAATTCCTAAAAGCGATATGTTGAATAAGACAGGATAAAAGATTGAATTAAAAATACTATGAAGAAAAGGTAGGGCTTCGATATCCACCGCTAATCATACTCAAATAAGATTCGCAATATACACAATACTACAATCATAACATGATGCTTAATGCTTACCAGCTACAAGGGAATGATACCTTCTCCTAAAACTATTGATTTCCCTAAACAACGAGTTAGGCATGGTATCTACTCTAACTTTTTTCTTCCTTGAAGGATTTAGCATGGTATCTACTAAGTTGTTCTTTAAGAAAACATAAATCTATGGAAATCGGTAAACACACTCAGATTGGAATATGGTATCTATTCCAATTGTCTTTATGTTGATTAATCCAAGAACCTGTGTCGGGGTTCTTCCGTTACTCTATTATGCCCAGGACTCGGTCATCCAAATTGACATAAATAACAAATCCATACCACAAGAATATGCTAGCTAAACATAAACATGCGAGGAATTCAAGAAACTAGAATTAATCAAGTTAAGCATCAATATATAAATTGTAGCAAGGCAAATTGAAAAACTTAAAAAGACATGATTAGGGCTTCAATCGAGCCCTAACTAAAGTATTAGTTACAACTAATATAAACTAAAATTATATACATACAGAAAATAAATAAAGGAAGAAAATAAAAACTAGAAAGAACCTCCTTGATGTAGTCTTTGATTCTTCCTCAAAGCTTCTGTGTCTTTCTTCAAAGGCTAGAGTCCTATTTATAGGGATTAGAGAAGCTTTAGAAGCTTTAGAATTCCTATTACAATTCTAAGTAGGTTTTCTAGTTCAAAAAGAATAATTACAAGTCTTCTCATTTTCTGAAATTTCTATCCAAGTAGGAAAAGGATTCCAAAATTCGTACAGATTTGCGGTCTTTTATTGCGGGGTGATTTTGGCATGGAAAACATCCGAATTAGGAAAAATCTATTTTTGACATATTTGTTTCCTTTCTTATTAGCTTTCCAACGCTATCAATTTTGTTGCAATCTGATACTTGAGCCGAAAGTTATGATTAAATTACTGAGACATGCTCATTTTGGATTCTTTTCAAAGATAACGAATTTTTGCCAACTTCTCTTTCCTTAAATTCAAAATTGATTTGGAGTTTGAATCTATCCAAAAGTGAGTTTGCTGACTTCATTATAATCTTGGAATTTGATCGATTTTTCTTCTAAAACCTGTAAAATACAAGAAAACACAAAAACAACACAAAACATCAAATTATAACAAAACTAAGAGCTTAACATATGTAAATTAAGGGGCTTGAATGTGTAATGTTCAGCACTTATCACACCCCCAAACTTACATGTTGCTAGTCCCTTAGTAATGCAGAATTGAAAATAAAATGAAAACTAAAACAATAACTACTCTACCTCCTCTGTCGCGGGAAACACGATTGCATTTAGCGTATGCAATAAGCCTTTTAAACCCCTAGGACTCCCTAGTGGACGAGTGAAGTCTCGTGAGGGTTTGCCATGAATGATACCCACAAACATTATGCCAAAATTCATGTTTATTCCAAAGAGTTAAGTGTCACCAAAATTATGATTCTCATTCATTAGTAAACTTAAAAAGATAAACTTCATCTTCAATATAAAATAGAATTCCAAAGTCTAACCACTTACAAACGACAAGCTCAGGCATCATAAGTTCAATTCAGTGTAAGGTGAACTAACACATAATCATGAGGCTTCAAATTAATTCCAATGTGCAATGATTCAATATCTCAAAATTCATTGGGATCCCCATCAAATTGAATAACCAAGGCATAATAGCAAGAGCTTTATTATTATTATTATTATTATTTTTTTATTTTATTTTTTTAATTTTTTCAAATTGTGCAACGCTTAGTTCTCTTAAGCTTTCTAATTGACCCATGTAACGAGTGTTAAGCTAATGCTCCCAAACCAGATGGTTTTAAGGCATTAAGTGTTGAAACACCCCTAAGAGCATACTAACTCGAGTCAAAAAGGCTACAGATCTAAACTAGTCATGACTTTAACCAATCTGAATTTCTCACTTTTTGACGTGAACATTCACTACTTAATGAGGCAAGAAGTCCAGTTACTCGGTGAAAGCTTAAAAAATGGTTTTTATTATTATTATTATTATTATTATTATTATTATTATTATTATTATAAATATACCAAGGTATCCATTTAACAAGTCACACAGCTTCACTTAAGACATTGAAAAATACACAATCAGGTTCATATATCATACCTCAAAAATTATATGCTAATGTGCTTGTGATAGTTTAGATTGAAACAAATGAATCCTTAGATGCCAAAAGTAAGTAGTAGGACTTTAGCATCAATTTCAAATGATCATGTGTTCAACATTCTAAGCTCACCAATGAAATTTAAATCACAATTTTTAGATCAACCAAGTCTTAAAAATAACATGAACATGCAATTTCATTTTTTTTTTTTTTAAATTAAAAGTGTGTGTGTGTCCCATACCCCCAAACTTAAATTACACATTGTCCTCAATGTGTAGATAGAATGGAAAGATCATACCCGGGAGATGAGAAAATTGGTTGGACTAGGTATGGCTCGTAGCATACCCCCAAACTTGAATGCAAAAACACTTGTTCCTGAAAAACAAAACTAGAAAAACAAAACCAAGGAAAGGAAAACTAAAAAAATAAAAATAAAAATAAAAATAAAATAAAAATAGAAACTAAAATTAACCACAATAAAACTAAAATTAACCAAAATAAAATGAACAATAATTAAAAACAAAACCAGAATTCTTTAAAGGATATGGATTTGTAGTGCATGCAGTGGCCTCAGTACCACTAATCTGGGCAGATGCGCTTGAGTTCCTAGACTGCTCGAGCGCTTTTGGTAGTAGCTTTTGAGTTTAAACTTGAAGCACCAATCTTTTCTTCTCTTGGACCATAGAGAATGAATTCTACCTACAAAAAGGTAGTTCCTAATTTTCACAGATCGGGGTAAATCAATCTGAGAATTCTCAAACAATTTCTCATCCGGAAGGGAATCATGAACTGAAATACTATGAGGAGAATACTCAGAGAGTTTTTCTATTTTGATGACCTCAGTTTGCTCGTCTAATGGTCCTAGCAAACTACTCTCATGGCATCTTGGTAATTCGGGAATAGGAGTTAATGTTGAAGAAGCCTCAGTGCTCACTTTCTTGCCTTTTTCCCATTGTAGATCATGTGTGACCTTAATTTGCTCCTCCTTCCCCTGTTCCTTATGATTTTCAACCACTTCTTCACTCATCAATGTTGTGATAGCTTGCTCATGATAGGAAGAACTCCAATCCTCCACGTAATATCCACTAGGATTAGCCACCAACTGACTTTGAAACTCTTCTTCTCTTTCTCTTTTGAGGTGGTTGATGATTTGTTCACAGTCAGCTTCTATTGTGAATTCGCCCCTTTTTCTCTCACTTAACTCTTTGGCCAACTGCCCCACTTGTGTTTCCAATCTTTGGATAGCTTGACTGGTCTGAGTATTGCTCTGTTGTTGTATAGTTATATATTGGAGTAGAGCACTTTCGAGGTCATTCTTCTTTGGCTTTGGATTTGGTTGGACCGCTTGTGGTGGAGCTTGATAGTTATATCCTTGCTGGAAATTTCTTTGCTGCCTTTGTGGATTCTGCACATTCTGATTGTTACTCCATGAAAAATTGGGGTGGTTTCGCCACCCTGCATTGTATGTGTTGGAGTATGGATTGTTCTTTGGAGGATAATTATTTTGGCTCACATAATTTGCTTGCTCCTGATCTGTAAATGAAAGCATGGGGCAAGTCTTAGTGGTGTGGTTAGAATGAGAACATATGGCACATACCTCAACTTGAGCAATCTGTTGAATGGGAGAGATGTGATGAGTAGTCATGGCTTTTTAGCATGTCCAGTTTCCTCTCCATGGTAGCCATCTGAGTTTGAACGCCATTATTGACATTTACTTCATAGACGCCCTTTCCTTTAAGTCCTTGTCTTTCTCGGGATGAAAATTGTTGGGAGTTTTCGTTTAAAGTCTCAAAAAGTTCTATGGCCTCCTCGCTATTCTTCTCCATTAACATGCCTCCACAAGCTGAATCTACAAGACTTTTTTTTAGAATAATTTAAACCTTCATAAAAAGCTTGTACCTGATCGTCTTGAGATAGATTATGATGTGGACATTTTAGAAGTAGCTCTTTGAAGTGTTCCCATGCCTCAAAGAATAGGTCTCCATCTTTTTGTTGGAAGGTTTGAATCTACCTCCTCAATTGTCTAGTCCGTTGGGCTGGAAAGAATCTTTTCAAGAACTTTGTGGTCAACTCCTCCCAATTGTGAATAGACCCTGCAGCCAAAGAATTCAACCATAACTTAGCATTATCTTTCAAGGAAAAAGGGAAGAGAATTAACCTGATTCCTTCCGCATTTAAGCCATGGATGTTTTGAGTTTTGCAAAGATCAAAGAAGTCCCGAATGTGTAGATATGGATCCTCTGTAGGTGTGCCTCTATAGTGTGGAACCATATTGAGCAACGGAGACAAATCAAAATTGCTTTGCACATTTGGTTGAAAAGCAATGCAAGAGGGTTGATTTGGATTTTGTGGTATGAAGGAACTCTTCATTGGCTTCCGCTCGGACAGATTCTCTACACATACTTCTGCCATGTCGTCCTCAACTTTGAATACGTTTTTTTTTTTTTTTTTTTTTTTATTTTTTTTTTTACATGAACATAAGCATAACAAAAGGAAAACAAAAACAAAAATAAAAATTAAAGGAAAAAAGCCTTCTTCTTTTTTTCTTTTTTTTTTTTTTTTTTATTTTTTTTTATTTTTAGATTATCATAAACAGAAATAACTAAAATAAAAGGAAAAACTTTAAAAACAAAATTTAACACAATCCCCGGCAACGGCGCCAAAAACTTGTTGTGCAAATATTTACCTAAATAAATAGGCAAATACTTGTACGTTTTACTCGTAAGTGCACAAGATCAAAATAATAGTATAGCAGGCAAATACGAGATCATTCCCACGAGGATTGGTATAAATTGTATTTAAAGAGAAATTCCTAAAAGCGATATGTTGAATAAGACATGATAAAAGATTGAATTAAAAATACTATGAAGAAAAGGTAGGGCTTCGATATCCACCGCTAATCATACTCAAATAAGATTTGCAATATACACAATACTACAATCATAACATGATGCTTAATGCTTACCAGCCACAAGGGAATGGTATCTTCTCCTAAAACTATTGATTTCCCTAAACAACGAGTTAGGCATGGTATCTACTCTAACTCTTTTCTTCCTTGAAGAATTTAGCATGGTATCTACTAAGTTGTTCTTCAAGAAAACATAAATCTATGGAAATCGGTAAACACACTCAGATTGGAATATGATATCTATTCCAATTGTCTTTATGTTGATTAATCCAAGAACCTGTGTCGGGGTTCTTCCGTTACTCTATTATGCCCAGGACTCGGTCATCCAAATTGACATAAATAACAAATCCATACCACAAGAATATGCTAGCTAAACATAAACATGCGAGGAATTCAAGAAACTAGAATTAATCAAGTTAAGCATCAATATATAAATTGTAACAAGGCAAATTGAAAAACTTAAAAAGACATGATTAGGGCTTCAATCGAGCCCTAACTAAAGTATTAGTTACAACTAATATAAACTAAAATTATATACATACAGAAAATAAATAAAGGAAGAAAATAAAAACTAGAAAGAACCTCCTTGATGTAGTCTTTGATTCTTCCTCAAAGCTTCTGTGTCTTTCTTCAAAGGCTAGAGTCCTATTTATAGGGATTAGTGAAGCTTTAGAAGCTTTAGAATTCCTATTACAATTCTAAGTAGGTTTTCTAGTTCAAAAAGAATAATTACAAGTCTTCTTATTTTCTGAAATTTCTATCAAAGTAGGAAAAGGATTCCAAAATTCGTACAGATTTGCGGTCTTTTATTGCGGGGTGATTTTGGCATGGAAAATGTCCGAATTAGGAAAAATCTATTTTTGACATATTTGTTTCCTTTCTTATTAGCTTTCCAACGCTATCAATTTTGTTGCAATCTGATACTTGAGCCGAAAGTTATGATTAAATTACTGAGACATGCTCATTTTGGATTCTTTTCAAAGATAACGAATTTTTGCCAACTTCTCTTTCCTTAAATTCAAAATTGATTTGGAGTTTGAATCTATCCAAAAGTGAGTTTGCTGACTTCATTATAATCTTGGAATTTGATCGGTTTTTCTTCTAAAACCTGTAAAATACAAGAAAACACAAAAACAACACAAAACATCAAATTATAACAAAACTAAGAGCTTAACATATGTAAATTAAGGGGCTTGAATGTGTAACATTCAGCACTTATCAAACCTAAAAATCAAAAACATCAAAATTTAATAATCACGGGCAACCAAAAGTCGCCGGAAAACGCCCTCCTGTGGCGTCGTCGGCGCGGGGCCGTGGCCCACCGGCCCGGCGTCGCCGTCCGCCCAGTCCGGTGGCTAGCCCACCGGCTGGGTCTCTTTTTTGCCACACTCTCTCCCTGCTTCTCCCTCTCCCTCGTCTCTCTTATACAGTTTTGGCAAGGGAAGAAAAAAAAAAAAGTGCAGAGAAGGAAGAAGAAAAGGAAGGAAAAGAAGAGAAAATAAGAAAGAAGAAAAATAATATGGGTTTGTTGTCCCTGATGCCGAGTGTGTGCGTGATAAAAGGAAAAAAAAAAAAAAAACATCAATGCTGAAAAGTTTTCAGAAGAATACCTCTTGGCTTGCAATTTTCAGAAACGAGCTGAGTAATTTATTTAGAGGATTTTTTTTTTCTACTGATGCCTTGAAGTAGTGTGAGAGTGATGTTTAAATAGAGGAAGAAGAATGGCATCGTGGCTGAAAGGCTCATGCATGGAATCAACGTGTCGTTGCTTGGACTGAAATGTGGCAAGAAGTGGCAAATGGTTTTTGCAAAGTGTCAAAGGTTTTTCAAGCCATCCTTTGTAACGTGTAAGGGCAATTGCAATCTGTCATGAGAGAGATGAAAGGTGGAAGACATCGTGTGACTAAAAAAATAAAATGCTTCCTTAATAAAACGACGCCATTCAAGTTTTTATATATATATATATATATATATATATATATATATATATATATATATATATATATATATATATATATTATTCTTTTAGGTCCAAAAATATTGTTAAAAAAAATTTTTGGGGCGTTATAACCTTCCCTCCTTAAAAAATTTCGTCCTCGAAATTAATTTAACTAATTACTCAGCATATTTTATTGCAAACAGTAACAGCAAAATAAAATTATTTAATTAACAAACACAGACATAAACAATTATACCTGATATACTAGCTTTCCTCACTAAAAAGAGATGGGTATTTCTTGCGGATTTCGTCCTCTAGCTCCCATGATGCTTCTTCTATCTCTTGATTCCTCCATAAGACTTTCACTAATGGGATGCTCTTGGTGCGCAATTCTTGGACCTTACGATCTAACAACTTCACTGGAATCTCTTCGTAGGTCAGATTTTCCCGTATTTGTAATGGCTCATAAGTGATCACATGTGATGGGTCCGAGATGTATTTCCTTAGCATGGAGACATGGAAAACATTATGTACTCCATCAAGGTTTGGTGGCAAAGTTAACCGGTAGGCTACAGGGCCTACCCTTTCTAAAATTTCAAACGGTCCAATGTAGCGGGGGCTCAGTTTTCCTTTCTTCCCAAATCTAGCCACTCCCTTCATTGGTGCCACTTTTAAAAACACTTTGTCGCCTTCTGTGAATTCTAGATCTCTACGACGTGTATCTGCATAACTTTTCTGTCTGTCTTGAGCTGCCGACATCCTCCGTTGAATCAATGCGACTTTGTCTATAGTGTCTTGGATAATATCTGGCCCTAAGATTCTACGCTCTCCCAGTTCGTCCCAATAGAGTGGGGAACGACATTTCCACCCATATAATGCTTCATAAGGAGCCATACCTATACTGGCTTGATAGCTATTGTTGTAAGCAAATTCTATCAGGGAAAGATATTTTATCCAGCTTCCTCCAAAATCTAACACACAAGCTCGTAACATATCCTCCAAAATCTGAATGGTTCGTTCAGACTGTCCATCTGTTTGTGGGTGATAAGCAGTGCTAAATCGTAATTTCGTCCCCATTGCTTCTTGTAAACTTTTCCAGAACCTTGACGTAAAACGAGGATCTCTGTCTGACACTATTGATCCTGGCACTCCATGTAATCTGACAATCTCGTGCAGGTAAAGTTCTGTTAGCTTCTCCATTGAGTGCTTCACTTTTACTGGTATGAAGTGTGCGGTTTTTGTCAATCTATCAACTATTACCCATATTGCATCATGACCGGTCTGTGTCCTTGGTAATCCCATCAGAAAATCCATTGCTATTGAATCCCATTTCCAAACAGGTACCTCTAAAGGTAGCAACGGTCCTGCAGGCCTTTGATGCTTTGCCTTGACTTGCTGACAGGTAGAACACCGTTCCACAAATTCGGCGATGTCCTGCTTCATTCCATTCCACCAGAAATACTTCTTGAGGTCGCAGTACATTTTCGTTCCTCCGGGATGTACTGAATATGGAGAGAAGTGTGCTTCTTCTAATATTAGTTTCCTAATCTCCTCATTATTGGGTACACAAATTCTATTTTGATATCTGAGCAGCCCATCTGATGTAATATAGAATCCCAGTCCTTCACTGATCTTCTTCTCCTTTAAACGAATGGTCTCATCATCTTTTTCTTGGGCTACACGAATCCTCTCTAGAAGAGTGGGTTGTATCTCCAATTTCGCCATTAATGCTTGCACTTCCCCCAGAACAACTTCCAATTTGAATCTTTCAAGATCTGTTTGTAATTCACGTGGCAAAATCTTTAAACATGCTGCTCCTCCTCTAGACTTCCTGCTCAATACATTAGCGACTACATTGGCCTTTCCAGGGTGGTAGTTAATTACGCAATCATAGTCCTTGATTAATTCTAACCATCGCCTTTGTCTCAAGTTTAGTTCTTTCTGTGTGAACAAGTATTTAAGACTTTTATGATCCGTAAAAATTTCACATTTTTCTCCATAGAGATAATGCCTCCAAATTTTTAATGCGAAGACTACTACAGCAAGCTCCAAATCATGAGTAGGGTAGTTTAACTCGTGGTTCTTGAGTTGTCGAGATGCATAGGCTATTACCTTACCGTTTTGCATAAGAACACAACCAAGCCCCTTTCTTGAATCGTCGCTGTAGATGACAAATCCGCCGGATCCGGAAGGAAGCGTCAAAATTGGAGCAGTCACTAGTCTTCGTTTTAGTTCTTGGAAGCTACGTTCACACTCCTCAGTCCACTCGAAGCGAGCATTCTTCTTTGTCAAAGCTGTGAGTGGGCCTGACAATTTTGAAAATCCTTCCACGAAACGCCGATAGTATCCCGCCAAGCCAAGGAAGCTTCTAATCTCATGGACATTGGTAGGCCTTTCCCAATCAACAACTGCTTCAATTTTCTTGGGGTCCACCGAAATACCTTCTTTAGAAATTACGTGCCCGATAAAAGAAATCTTTTCCAGCCAAAATTCACACTTGGAGAATTTAGTGTAGAGTTGCTCATCTCTAAGCCTTTGCAAGACAATTCTCAAGTGGTCTTCATGTTCCCCTAGGTTTTTGGAGTAGATTAAGATATCATCGATGAATACCACCACAAATTGGTCCAGAAATTCTCGGAACACCCGATTCATTAAATCCATAAAAGCTGCTGGTGCATTTGCTAATCCAAATGGCATTACTAAAAATTCATAATGGCCATATCGTGTGCGGAAGGCTGTTTTGGGTATGTCTTCCCTCCTTATCTTCAGCTGATGATACCCTGACCGAAGGTCGATCTTTGAGAAAATTTGCGCACCTTGTAGCTGATCGAACAAATCATCTATGCGGGGCAATGGATACTTATTCTTGATGGTGATTTTGTTGAGTTCCCGATAATCAATACACATCCGCATCGTGCCATCCTTTTTTTTTCACAAAAAGCACTGGTGCTCCCCATGGTGATACACTTGGGCGTATAAATCCTTTGTCCAACAACTCCTGTAATTGCTCCTTTAGCTCCTTCAATTCTGCTGGCGCCATCCTGTATGGTGCTTTAGATACTGGGGCAGCTCCAAGGGTTAACTCGATACAAAACTCTATTTCTCGATCAGGAGGGAGTCCTTGTAAATCTTCAGGGAAAACATCAGAAAACTCCTGAACTACAGGTATCTCTTCAATTTTCTTTTCTTCCAATGGGGTATCTACTAAACACGCTAAGTAAGCCTGATATCCATCCTGTAACAACCTCTTACATTGAACTGCCGAAATTAAACGTGGGGCAACATTCACCTTTGTCCCTATAAATTTAAACTTAGCTTCTGATGGCAATCTAAAAATTATTTCTTTGTGATGGCAGTCAATTATTGCATGGTTGCTTGACAACCAATCCATACCTAGGATGATATCGAACCCATGTATATCAAATATAATCAAATCAGCTAATAAGGTTCTCCCATCTATATGAATAGGGTATTTACGAACAATTTTCGTGCATATCACAGATTTTCCCACAGGGGTAGATACCACTACGCCAATCTCCATTAGTTCTATATTTAGGCTATATCTTCTAACATAAGAGACTGATATAAAAGAATGAGTAGCGCCTGAATCGAAAAGAACTATAGCTTTGCCAGAAAATAGGGGTAAAGTACCTGTCACCACTTCATTTTTTGTTTCTGCATCGCCAGGAGTGAGAGCGTATACTCTAGCTTGGGTAAATTGCTTCTGTCCGCTTCCCTTTTGTTGGGGTCTGTCTCCTTCCTTCGCCTTGGGGCAATCTCGTACAAAATGTCCGGTTTGACCACATCGAAAACAAATATTAGTCCCCATACGACATTGTCCTTGATGAGGACGATTACATTTAGGACAGAGCATACTATTGAATGGGGCTGATATGCTCTCTTCAAATTTGGCTCTATGGTTATTCCCATTTTGTCTTCGTTTCCACGATGGTTGATTGTTTCCCATTGGAGGTGCTATCCTTTTTCTTGAATCTGCCATTGCTAGAGCATTTTTCTTAATGCTGTCTTCGGCCAAGGATGCCTTGTTGACTAATTCTACAAAATCTCTGATTTCAAAACATATGACCCGATCAAGGATTCGTTGATTGAGACCCTGTTCGAACTTCCTCGCTCGATTTTCTTCATCTGCTACTAAGTATGGCGCAAATAGAGCTAATTCATTAAATCGAGCAGCATACTGGGCAACCGTCATATTCCCTTGTGTGAGGTCCATAAATTCCCGTGCTCTAGCGTCTCTGAGGATTTTAGGAAAATAATGCTGAAGGAACTCCTTTTGAAAACGTTCCCAAGAGATTGCCCTTTCATTTCCTAATTCTTGGACTAGTAGAACTTTCTTAGCATTCCACCATCGTTTGGCTTCACCAGATAGTCTGTAAGCGGTATATTGTACCTTCTGTTCCTCTGTACATCCTGCCAGCAGTAATATTTCTTCAACGTCTACTAGCCAATTCTCAGACTCTATAGGACCTTGTTTCCCGTCAAACATCGGGATGTTAAGCCTTTCAAACCTTTTGAATGGGCAACCTTGCTCCCCGTTGCGAGGTGTCTCGTTTCTGTAGTCGGTTATGGCTGTGACGACTACAAATCAAAATTGCTTTGCACATTTGGTTGAAAAGCAATGCAAGAGGGTTGATTTGGATTTTGTGGTATGAAGGAACTCTTCATTGGCTTCCGCTCGGATGGATTCTCTACACTTACTTCTGCCATGTCGTCCTCAACTTTGAATACGTTTTTTTTTTTTTTTTTTTTTTTATTATTATTATTTTTTTTTACATGAACATAAGCATAACAAAAGGAAAACAAAAACAAAAACAAAAATTAAAGGAAAAAAGCCTTCTTTTTTTTTTATTTTTTATTTTTAGATTATCATAAACAGAAATAACTAAAATAAAAGGAAAAACTTTAAAAACAAAATTTAACACAATCCCCGGCAACGGCGCCAAAAACTTGTTGTGCAAATATCTACCTAAATAAATAGGCAAATACTTGTACATTTTACTCGCAAGTGCACAAGATCAAAATAACAGTATAGCAGGCAAATACGAGATCATTCCCACGAGGATTGGTATAAATTGTATTTAAAGAGAAATTCCTAAAAGCGATATGTTGAATAAGACAGGATAAAAGATTGAATTAAAAATACTATGAAGAAAAGGTAGGGCTTCGATATCCACCGCTAATCATACTCAAATAAGATTCGCAATATATACAATACTACAATCATAACATGATGCTTAATGCTTACCAGCCACAAGGGAATGATATCTTCTCCTAAAACTATTGATTTCCCTAAACAACGAGTTAGGCATGGTATCTACTCTAACTCTTTTCTTCCTTGAAGGATTTAGCATGGTATCTACTAAGTTGTTCTTCAAGAAAGTATAAATCTATGGAAATCGGTAAATACACTCAGATTGGAATATGGTATCTATTCCAATTGTCTTTATGTTGATTAATCCAAGAACCTGTGTCGGGGTTCTTCCGTTACTCTATTATGCCCAGGACTCGGTCATTCAAATTGACATAAATAACAAATCCATACCACAAGAATATGCTAGCTAAACATAAACATGCGAGGAATTCAAGAAACTAGAATTAATCAAGTTAAGCATCAATATATAAATTGTAGCAAGGCAAATTGAAAAACTTAAAAAGACATGATTAGGGCTTCAATCGAGCCCTAACTAAAGTATTAGTTACAACTAATATAAACTAAAATTATATACATACAGAAAATAAATAAAGGAAGAAAATAAAAACTAGAAAGAACCTCCTTGATGTAGTCTTTGATTCTTCCTCAAAGTTTCTGTGTCTTTCTTCAAAGGCTAGAATCCTATTTATAGGGATTAGAGAAGCTTTAGAATTCCTATTACAATTCTAAGTAGGTTTTCTAGTCCAAAAAGAATAATTACAAGTCTTCTCATTTTCTGAAATTTCTATCCAAGTAGGAAAAGGATTCCAAAATTCGTACAGATTTGCGGTCTTTTATTGTGGGGCAATTTTGGCATAGAAAAAATCTGAATTAGGAAAAACCTATTTCTGACATATTTGTTTCCTTTCTTATTAGCTTTCCAACGCTATCAATTTTGTTGCAATATGATACTTGAGCCGAAAGTTATGATTAAATTACTGAGACATACTCATTCTGGATTCTTTCCAAAGATAACGAATTTTTGCCAACTTCTCTTTCCTTAAATTCAAAATTGATTTGGAGTTTGAATCTATCCAAAAGTGAGTTTGCTGACTTCATTATAATCTTGGAATTTGATCGGTTTTTCTTCTAAAACCTGTAAAATACAAGAAAACACAAAAACAACACAAAACATCAAATTATAACAAAACTAAGAGCTTAACATATGTAAATTAAGGGGCTTGAATGTGTAACATTCAGCACTTATCGAACCTAAAAATCAAAAACATCAAAATTTAATAATCACGGGCAACCAGAAGTCGCCGGAAAACGCCCTCCGGTGGCGTCGCCGGCGCAGGGCCGTGGTCCACCGGCCCAGCGTCACCGTCCGCCCAGTCCGATGGCTAGCCCACTGGCTGGGTCTCTTCTCTGCCACACTCTCTCCCTGCTCCTCCCTCTCCCTCGTCTCTCTTATACAGTTTTGGCAAGGGAAGAAAAAAAAAAGAAAGAAAAAGTGCAGAGAAGGAAGAAGAAAAGGAAGGAAAAGAAGAGAAAATAAGAAAGAAGAAAAATAATATGGGTCTGTTGTCCCTGATGCCGAGTGTGTGTGTGATAAAAGGAAAAAAAAAAAAAAAACATCAATGCTGAAAAGTTTTCAGAAGAATACCTCTTGGCTTGCAATTTTCAGAAACGAGCTAAGTAATTTATTTAGAGGATTTTTTTTTTCTACTGATGCCTTGAAGTAGTGCGAGAGTGATGTTTAAATAGAGGAAGAAGAATGGCATCGTGGCTGAAAGGCTCATGCATGGAATCAACGTGTCGTTGCTTGGACTGAAATGTGGCAAGAAGTGGCAAATGGTTTTTGCAAAGTGTCAAAGGTTTTTCAAGCCATCCTCTGTAACGTGTAAGGGCAATTGCAATCTGTCACGAGAGAGATGAAAGGTGGAAGACATCGTGTGACTAAAAAAATAAAATGCTTCCTTAATAAAACGACGCCGTTCAAGTTTTTATATATATATATATATATATATATATATATATAAAACGACGCCGTTCAAGTTTTTATATATATATATATATATATATATATATATATATATATATATATATTATTCTTTTAGGTCCAAAAATATTGTTAAAAATTTTTTTTGGGGCGTTATACTTAGGGTATAGAACATCAAATGTATCCATGAGACCTTGCAAAAGAGACAAATATATCACATTAGCATAGTATCTTTCTCAAAATCATGCACTTTAAGAAAATGGTTCAAATATATCACCTTCTGCCTATCAGACATAAATACCCATCCACGCTCTTCAATAGGGCCAAGGTAGTCAAGAAGACTAGCCATAAACCATGTCCATGATTCTTTACACTCGAATTCTACAACAGCATAAGCAATTGGGTACATGTCATCATTCTCATCCCTGCCTACCGCACATAATAATTGTCCCCCGTATGGACCCTTCAAATGGCAACCATCCAATGCAATCATCGGCCTGCATCCAGCAATCATACCTTTCTTGCATGCATCCAAGCATACAAACATCCTATAAAAATGAATGTCGTCTTTTAGCGAACCACATATGCTGCCCGGATTCCATTTGTGAACCGCTGCAGCATAGTCCCAACTGTTTTGGTAGTGCTCAACCTCACTCCCATATACCTTCTTCATGGCAATTGTCTTGGCTCGGTAGGCAACCCATTTTGGAATGTTAATATTGTAGTCCCTCTTAATTCGCTCTCTCAAAGCGTATACAGTCCATGTGGGATCGTCTCTAAACTCCTCAAGATATTGATTTGCGATCCAATGCATGTTGGCTTTTTTGTTCTCATGATGCGTGCCACACTTGTGCGTATTGACAAAAGTTTTAATTTGTATGGCATCTCGTTTGTTTGACAGCAACGCATGAAGCCGCCACCTACACTTTAGTTTGCACACCGCTGCCACTCGTATTTTATCATTGTGTTGGTACACAAAATCGAACCCATTCTGAATGGCAAAAGTCTTAAGGGCAATCTTCAACAATGCTGTATTTGGAAATCGGATCCTCTTTTTCAGCTTTATTTTGCATTTCAAATCATTCTCAGTGAAGTCTGGGTATCTTATCTTCTTGTGCCTAGACCGAGAGGCATTTGCATCGTCAGACTCTGAGGATAAACTATCCATATCCCGCTCACTATCAGCGGAATCGGTTGAGATGACATCCACATTTGGTGCATTAGAGGTTGCACCAACCCCAAACCAATCAAAGTTGTTGTGAATATCCCCTATGTTTTTACCTCTCCCAACGTCTGTGTAAAGATCTTCATCCTCAGCATCAGTTGTCTCATATTCACTTAAATTTTCATCCCCACAAGCTTCATAATCAGGATCGTCAGATGAGTCCTCCCCAACACCTTCCTCCTCCCTAACACTTTCCTCAACACCAGCATCTTCTACTAAACCCTTATCCCCAACCCCTCTCTCAACATCAGCTGGTTGTTCAGTTGGGTCAATTAAATCAGGCACATCAGTTTCATGATCCACGTACAAGTGCAACACTCTTGTATTCTTTGTTTGTATCATACCAATCAACTCAATAACATCACTATCATTACGGATGTGATGAAGTCCATTGTCTGACCACTCATTATCAAGCTTACACCAAAACCCACTATGATTCCTGTACCCCAAACTATGTAGCTTTTTTCCCCAATGCGTAATCGATAATAGGTCTTCGTCAATTTCTCCTTGGTCAAATATCTCACCTCCGACGTAGGTCATGCGTAGATATTCGAGGTAACCGCCACAATAAATGAGTACTCTTACCATTTCTGCGACAATATAAAAAAGTTATTAGATGAGTACACTTGCAACTTAATTCTTAATTTTTTATTTTTTTTTCTCCCAACATAGTTCAAATTCCCAAAACACAAATAAAAGTAACATGGGCCTAGGAACTTGAAGCCAGCCCGCTCAACATCACAATCAAACATAGTCTAATGAAACTATGGTGTTTTAGTAGTGTTGAAAGTGAATGTGACAAAGAAAGGAACAAAACAAAACAAAACAAAAGCACAACTTTTAAGTATGTGTCATAGTAACAACTGGAAAAGGGAATAAAAAAACATAGTATGATGCTTTCCATTACGTGAATTAAACAATGTCAAATACATGTCCCACTTCTAATTATCTGTTTCAATGAAAAAAAAAATGATATGGAACTATCACCTACCCACATGTTCAATCGGTAATGGACCACAAAGTATAGTTAATGCTTTGGCACATGGACCACACATGTGCATAGTTAATATTTTAGCATAGTTCAGTAACTTTGGCACCCAAATTCACATGCACCATGCCCGAGAGATATAAAAGGAGTGGAACATCACTATCATTACGAATGCAGACAAATAAATGGGGAAAACAAGCCCCACAAACAAGCCAAACTTTTTGGAACCCACTGTCTCCAACCTCTATTTAATCCCATCAGTGGCCGATCAAACTCATCTATCTTCAACCCATCTATCTCCAACTCCGAAACAATTAAACGACAAAGAACCAATTCCAACATTTCAGAAGAACAGAATAAACCCTAAACAAAAATCTGTTCTACAGACTGAATGGGGTTCTCAACAAAAAAATCTACATACAGAAATCAGTGGAACAAAAACCCCCCAAATGGTGGTGACCGGCAAAGACGAATGAAAAAGAATGAGGAATAGTAACAATACCGTTGACAACTGGCGTGACTCGTGACTGGAGAAGAAATACGAGTGACAGCGTGACCGGCGAAGAAGACCGTGAACTGGCGAAGAAGACGGCTACGGGTATCAGTATCAGGGACCAAACTGTGCGATTATGGAGAGTGGCAGAATAAATGGAGGTTTTTTACTGTTGGGGAAAAAGAAGTCAGCCCTAAAATTTACTAAACTCTAGTAAGCCGACGTGGCCAACCCCAGACAACGTGGAAAATCCAAAAAATGAGTAAAAACTAATTTGAAAACAAATATACACGTGTCAATTTTTTAGTGGGTCTGACGTGTAGCGCTAACAGAATCCGTCAATCTGGTGGACGAAAAATCGACGCAGGGAGTAAAACGTAATTATTGCATACCACAGGGACCTCCCATGAACTTTTTAAACCATAGAGAGTGAAAAATAATTATGGCATACCACAGGGACCAACGGTGCAATTATCATATATATATATATATATATATATATATATATAACCAAATTTTAAGTAAATTAAACATAACCCAATTTTTATATTTTTATTATTCCTTTCAAATTAAAAATCAATAAGTAAAATTGAAAAGAAAGTTTATTGAAAAAAAAAAAAAAAAAACCATTGTCCAAAGATTTAGAAAATGAATGAAAAAAAAAAAAAAGAAGTCTCAGTTTCGAAAGGGTTTTCCAAATAGGTAGATCATCTCTGAAAAACATAATAAAAGAAAAAAAAAGAAAGACATAAATTAATGGGTTTTGTTTGGTTGTCATTTAAGTATGGGAAAGAGATAAGTAAAATATAATTCTAAATCATAGACTATCAATAATTGCCATCCCAGAAAACAAAATCCTCAACTCAGGTGAGCTAGGGGTGAAATAATCGCCCACTAATAACTGCTTGGTAACCGTTAACCACCTAAAACTGCTAACCGTATAAGCAAAACCATTAAAACTGCCTTAAAAACCATTAACCGTTAACCGCCCTATAGAGGCAGTTAGCGGTTAGCGGTTTTTATTAATAAATATATATCAGTCGAGCTAATAAGCAAGCCGAGTCTTTTTACGAGTATGTTCGCGAACTTTAAACAAGCGAGCCAGATTTTATACGGGTATGTATCGTTTAATAATCAAGTATAGTTTCGTGTCTACGAATAGCTCATTTAATAATTGAGTCATGCACAAGTCGAACCTTATCGAGTAGAGGCCGAGCGAGCTCATAGGTAGCTTTGCTTTGTTTACATCCCTAACTCTACCATTAATCTTCTTCGAAGAAAAGTATTGCAACTTCCCCTACATTTTCTCTTTTTCGGAACAAGCTTCACCAATCTTGTTGATTAACCTCATTCTTCAGTTCTTCCTTTTCCATCTCTTTACCAAGCTCCTTCACTACCACATTCTCATCCGTAACATTTGTTATGATCAAAACTATATCACATTCACTAGTTGTCTTACTATGTTGATCACTAGTCTCCTACGCATCCACAAATACCACTTCTTCCCAATCCTCTTCTGATTCTCTTGATTACACCAAATCACCCACATCCGCATTAGAAATCATCTCCTCAATAAGATGGATATTCTTGCCAACACCTAGCCATCTTTAAGTCAGCTGGAATTATTGCAAAAGCACTACAAAAAAAATTGCATTTAGCCACTTTCAGTTTGCCACGTGTATGGGGCCCCATACACGTGGCAAACTGTTAAACATGTGTAAATGGCCACGTGTACGCGGCGTGGTAAATTCGGTTCTTGCAAAATGCACAATCTGCCACGTGTCCACCAAATACACATTGCCACTGTGCCACATGTCCAATAAAACACGTTGCAACACGTCAAACACGTGTAATACACACGTGACTGACATTTCAGCCACGTAGATTTACTCCACGTGGCCAACAGCCCACATGGACATTGATCCACGTGGCAGACTGCTGGCCGCGTGGATTACAGTCCACGTTGCCGAATTCTGCCACATGGATTATAATCCACGTGGCAGAATTCTGCCACGTGGATTATAATCCACGTGGCCATAGTCGGAGCTGGAAATTTGCCACGTGGCAATTTTATTTTATTTTTAATTTTTAATTTTATTTTTTCTCCCAAAAGTATCACAAAATCCTTTTCACCCAAAATATCAGGACAACATCTAAAATATACCATGAACACAAAATTAAAATACACAAATCAGTAATTTATAGATTATGTACTAATAAACGTGTTTGTACTAATAGATTATGTACACAAATCTACATAATCTAACAACAATAGATTATGTACTAATAAACGTATTAGTTACTAACAAAACAAAATTACACATAATATCTACAAATCTGAGGACCGTCTCTGCTGATCACGAACTCTCGTAGCAGGCGTGTGCTCGTCAACGGGCGATTACTGGGCGAGGGATGGTGTAACAGGTGATGGAGTCCCAACGGGGGAGTGCTGGCTCAGCTGTCGTCCAATAGGTAACAATGGACCAATCGTTGTCGAATTACCTGCAAGTAATGAAAACAATTAAAAAATATAGTAATTATAGGCAAATTTAAACAAGTAATCAAAACAATTAAAAATAAGCAGTTTACACAATATTAATCATACATGCAGAAGCACTACTAACAGACGACGTACTGCCTCCGTTTGCAGGTGGAGACTGCTAAGCACCTGGGCTCACATGTGATACTGCCACGGAAGTGAGGATGGCCTCGAGATGATGAATGCGCTGCTCCAAGACATCATTCCTCTAGGTCTGAGCCTGTAGCAACGTCTTTGAAAAATTGAAATGACTTCTAAAAGTAAAGTGTGTGCATATGTGTCAACAAAAATTAAGGCACAGCGGAAAGTAAATGACACAAAGATTTTTGTTCACGAAGTGGAAACTCAGTTAAGAGAAAAACCACTCCGGGGAAGTCAAACCCAGGAATTCCACTATTCAGAAGACAAAGCTAGATACAAGATAGTAACACTCACATGTACCGATGCAGTGGTCGTACCTTGATCTCTGACGTGTAACCCAACACGAATGCTTCTCAACCAAGTTCACCTACCTGAAGGGGTCTTCAATGGAACTCCTTACCTTAGAGCCGACCTCTAAGATAGACTTCGATCTATAGCGCAGCACACTTAAAAAACGGCTCTAGAGGAAATAACACGTCTCTAAGCTCTAATGGAATTCACACCAAATTCTTGTAGTTCTAAGTGCCCAAGGACCCTTATTTATAGTCTGGGGGTTAGAATGAGCGTCAGGCAAAATAAGCCTGTGAACCGTCCGGACGGTGGACCATGACCGTTCGGACGGACAACTGTGCGACAGGATTTTCCAAAATTTTTGCGGAGAAATCTTTCCTGTATAAGAACATCGTCCGGACGGGATGGCTCAATCGTCCGGACGGACACACGTCCGCTACAAGTAATTTCCATAACAGGCTTCGCGCGTCCGGACCGAGGGGCAGGAGCGTCCGGACGGCTTAACTTTAGCACGCAATTTCCATATCTGATGCGTGTGCGTCCGGACCATAAGGGGGAGACGCCCGGACGGTTGAAGTCGAATCGTCAGTTACCATATACGATGCACCAGCGTCCGGACCACAGCTGTCAGATGTCCAGACGGTTCATTTTGAACTGCGATTCTTGCCTTACGGAGATACGCGTCCGGACGGTATACCACATCGTCCGGACGGTTGATTGATCTTCCCTTTCTTGGAACTTGGAAAGAATCAGTGAACCGTTCGAGAACTGATAGGCATCCGGACGTGCTGCTGAAACGTCTGGACGGAGCAAGCTGGCACAGAAGCTTCTCGATACAGTGAAGTGTCCGGACGAAAGAAGCACGTCGTCCGGACGAATGATGCTGGACTGTCTGGCGTCCGGACGGGATGACACATCGTCCGGACGAATGGAGCAGTAGACAGATGGGCGTCCGGACGGGATGACACATTGTCCGGACGGCTGACAGGGAACTTTGAAATTCTTTTGACTTCACTCTGAACAGTGGAATTCATGTTTGCAGCATCCTTACATATAAGTGATTTTGTCCAAACACAGAATGATGCCAAAATACTAACAAACTCCCCCTTTGGCCATTCTGAGACAAAAATCACTTGACCGGTTTGGAAATACATTCCCGGTCCAAAGTAAAAATTACTCCCCCTTTTTGTCACAAAGGGACAAAGGGTAAACAGAGTATAAAAAACTAACTGTAATAAAAATTACTCCCCCTAACGGTCTCAGAAGGACCCTGGAAATAGAGTAATATAAGTTCAACAGTTGTTCAAATACAAAGACTGAAAAGAAATGCTGAAGAAAACTTCCGAAGGGCGGGAGATCAGCAGAGTTAGGACCGTCACAAGGATAGTAGCAAATGCAGTATTTGTCTGAAAAACTAGTCATAGAGCAAGTCAATATTATGAGAACATTGAGGTGATAGATAAGCATAACATAGACAAAAGTTACCCTGCCAAAATAAAGAAGATAACCTGCTTAACTCATGTAAAGCGTGTGTGTGTGAAGACTCTTATCCATAAGGTTTGCGTTTTTCAAAAATGACAAGAAACCACCAGATTTTCTAAACAAGAGAGAAAGTCAGAGACACAGAAGCCAAAAGTCAAACCTTATAACTTGTTAGAGCCTAGACACCCTCATCTGATACACTCCCCCTAAGTGACAGCACATATTCAGTTTTACTTGTACCATGAAGGATAAGGTAAAATTTTTACTTGCTCATAGAGGGCAAGGTAAATTGAAGCACATAAGCAGTGATTAAACAATTTAAAGCACAAAACTTTTGATGAATTACTGCTTGTGAATTATGATACTGCAGTCTGTAAGGAGTGCCAGAATTTATAGGTGCTAGGTTCAACTAGCCTGTGGTCATTTTTGGCCATCCAAACAAGAACTTCTTCTCTTATCCAAAAAATTCTAGGAGCAAAGAGTCAGAGAAGGAAAAATACGCACCTTCGGGGAGTCTAGGATAGTGCATGAGGTCATCACATGAGACAAGTTACTATCAACCAGAACAATGGGCAGGAAAAACTATTGCACATGTCAGACTAATGTTCTCACCCACATGTAAGCATAATATATCAATGCTTAACAAACTAGTAAGGCAGAGAGAATACACGAAATAGTTGACATACCTTGTGAAAGACTTAACCTGCTACGAAAAACTCCCCTCTTCCCCCCTTTTTTCCTTTTTTTTTTTTTTTTTTTTTTTAAAAAAAAAAAAAAAAAAAAAAAACAACATCATGCTATCAGAGGACAAAGAGTTCATCCTAGCATGGAAACATCATGTCTAGGACATGGCATAAACACCAATGGTTTTTCGAAGAGACTCAAACCTGCTACCATCTAGAGGTTTGGTAAGAATGTCAGCCAATTAATTTTCAGTGGGGATGAATGAGAGTGATACTACCTCGGATTCCACAAGATCACGCAAGAAATGATGCCTGATGTCGATGTGCTTGGTCCGAGAATGCTGAACAGGATTCTTGGAAATATTGATTGCACTAGTATTATCACAGTTGATAATCATAGTATCTTGAGAGAATCTGTAGTCCCCTAACAATGTCTTCATCCACAATAATTGGGTACAACAGCTACCCGCAGCAATGTACTCAGCCTCAACAGTGGAGAGAGATATGGAGGCTTGTTTCTTGCTCATCCAAGCTACAAGATTGTTCCCCACAAAGAAACATCCTCCTGAGGTGCTCTTTCGATCATCAGCATTTCCAGCCCAATCTGCATCAGAGTATCCTGCAACAACAAGATTTGTTTCTCTAGAATACCAAATGCCATAAGAAAGAGTATCATTTACATACATGATGATACGCTTTACTGCAGTAAGGTGAGATTCCTTAGGATTGGCTTGAAAACGAGCACAAACTCCCACACTAAAAACAATGTCTGGTCGGCTGGCTGTAAGATACAAGAGGCTCCCTATCATGCTCCTGTAAAGGGATGGGTCAACTGATTTTCCTGCAAGATCACTTCTAATCTTGACACTGGTGCTCATGGGGGTGCGAGCACGACTCTTTCCATCCAATCCAAACCTTTTGACCAGATCCTTGGCATACTTAGATTGAGAGATGAAGATGCCCTCAGTAGTTTGCTTGACTTGAAGACCAAGGAAGTAGTTCAGCTCACCAATCATGCTCATTTCAAACTCTTGCTTCATTTCTTCAGAGAACTCATGTGCAAGAGAGTCTAAAGTAGCTCCAAAAATGATATCATCAACATATATTTGAGCAATCAGTTTATGAGTACCTTGATTTCTGATGAACAAGGTTCGATCAGCTTGCCCTCTTGCAAAGCCTTTGCTTAAGAGATAAGTGGTGAGACGCTTATACCATGCTCGAGGCGCCTGCTTAAGCCCATAAAGAGCCTTCTTCAGCTTGTACACATGATGGGGATGATGAGGATCTTGAAAACCCTTCGTCTGTTCCACATAGACTTCTTCTTGAAGAACACCGTTAAGAATTGCACTCTTTACATCCATCTGGTACAACTTGAAATCAAGGTGACAGGCAACAGAGAGAAGAATTCGAATGGATTCTAACCTGGCAACCGGGGCAAATGTTTCATCAAAATCTACTCCCTCTATCTGAGTATATCCCTGTGCAACAAGACGGGCCTCATCAGTTTTATTTTTGAAGATCCACTTCGTTCCTATGATATTCTGTTCTACAGGACGGGGAACCAAGGTCCAGACATCATTTCTGGTAAACTGATGTAGCTCTTCATGCATTGCAGATACCCATCCTTCATCTTGTAGGGCTTCATCTACTTTCTTGGGCTCTGTCTGAGTAAGATAGCAGCTGTAGGAGACTTGATTTGCTACTTCATTTGTAGGCTGAATGACTCTGCTTCTCAGTCTGTGCCCTTCATCTAAATTCCCAAGAAGCTGCTGAGGAGGATGATTGTGCCTCACTCGTGATTGCCTAGGAGGATCAACTGGAATATCCTCATCTTCGAAAGTAATGGGAGTGAAACCCGAAGTGGTAGGAGAAGATTCATCTAGAGATTCTTTTGAAGAGGGCTCAATAATACCAGTTGGAGCTGCTGAAGAATCAACTGAATCAATCTGTTTTTCTTCCCTGCTGATAGATCTCTGAACTTCTTCATCATCAACAATTACATTTATTGATTCCATCACAGTCTCTGTTCTTTTGTTGAAGACACGGTAAGCTCGACTGTTTGTGGAATATCCCAAGAAGATGCCTTCGTCACTCTTGGTATCAAATTTCCCCAGATTTTCCTTGTCACGAAGTATATAACATTTACTCCCAAAAGTTTTAAAATACTTCACCGTGGGTTTCTTACCTCGCCAAATTTCATAGGGAGTTTTGTTTGTTTCAGGCCTAAGGTAGACTCTGTTGATGATATGGCAGGCAGTGTTTACAGCTTCTCCCCAGAAGTGTTGAGCAAGATTCTTTGAGTGGATCATTACACAAGCCATCTCCTAAATTACCCTGTTCTTCCTTTCAACAACTCCATTCTGCTTAGGAGTAATAGGTGAGGAAAATTCCTGCTTGATTCCATAAGTGAGACAAAATTCTTCAAACTTGGGAATTTTCGAATTCTCTTCCATGAGCACTGCGGATTCTCATAATCTGGCAATTTCGCTCAACCTGAATTTTCTTGAACAAATGCTGAGCTACATCAAAAGCATCAGATTTTTCTCGAATAGGAATGGCCCAAGTAAATCGAGAGAAATCATCTACAATAACCAGAATATATCTTTTCCCACCTAGACTAGCAGTTCTAGTGGGACCCATGAGATCCATGTGCAGTAATTCTAGATTTTTGGAAGTACGAATACCTGAGGTCTTCTTATGAGCAGCTCGAGTCTGTTTCCCTAGCTGACAAGCCCAACAGACTCCTTTTTCAGTCTTCTCCATTTTGGGCAGGCCTTTAACAACATCTTTGCCTGCAATTTTGAACATATCGGAGAAATTGAGATGCCCTAACCTCTGGTGCCATAGCTCACTGTCATCTATGGTTGCTTTGTTGCAGAAGATCTGAGGATCTGTAGTCAAACCAGCAAGGCCGTAGCAATTGTCAGCAGTTCTTTCTCCTCCCATGAGCCATCTGCCACTGCTGTCAAATATATTACATTCCTTCTTGGAGAATTGCACCACCAAGTCATTATCATAGAACTGGCTGATGCTGAGGAGATTCACCTTGAGTCCTTCAACATACAAGGCTTCTTGAGATGTTCCGAGGCCTGGGATGTCGATGATCCCTTTACCGATGACTCTGGATTGGCTCCCATCTCCATAGGTGATTCGCCCGCCTTTTCCCATCTGAACTTCTTTGAGCAGAGTCTTATCACCTGTCATGTGCTTAGAACAACCACTATCCAAATACCACAAACAAGTATCAAGAATTTTTAGTGCAGTATGAAAGACTAAACACAGATTATCTTCCAACCCAGACTTGTTTGGAAGATTTTTTATTGTTAACCAGGACAGATTTTAGCTCATTAGGGGTGAGGGATGCTAACTTCTCGCTAATGAGTTTCATTTGATCACTCAACATTCTAACTTGTTCTTCCAAACCTGGTTCATCTTTTCTAGGGATCAGGGTTTTCTTCCAAGGTTTCTGAGACCTAATTTGAAAACAATTTGAACGAGTATGACCAATAATACCACAGTGATTACAACAAGTAGGTATAGATTGACTTACCCTTTTTTCCTTTAGGACCAGATTGAGTATGAGGCATGATAGGCTTAGTAAACATGGTTCTATGCACATTCATATCATGAGAAATAGAAACAACATTATCCATACTCAATTCAGTCATGATAGAAGTCAAAAAATAAAAACACTCAAGAAATTAATCTTCTCAGAGTGTACCAAGCTCTGATACCAATTGAAAAATTGAAATGACTTCTAAAAGTAAAGTGTGGGCATATGTGTCAACAAAAATTAAGGCACAACGGAAAGTAAATGACACAAAGATTTTTGTTGACGAAGTGGAAACTCAGTTAAGAGAAAAACCACTCCGGGGCAGCCAAACCCAGGAATTCCACTATTCAGATGACAAAGCTAGATACAAGATAGTAACACTCACATGTACCGATGCAGTGGTCGTACCTTGATCTCTGACGTGTAACCCAACACGAATGCTTCCCAACCAGGTTCACCTACCTGAAGGGGTCTTCAATGGAACTCCTTACCTTAGAGCCGACCTCTAAGATAGACTTCGATCTATAGCGCAGCACACTTAAAAAACGGCTCTAGAGGAAATAACACGTCTCTAAGCTCTAATGGAATTCACACCGAATTCTTGCAACTCTAAGTGCCCAAGGACCCCTATTTATAGTCTGGGGGTCAGAATGAGCTTCAGGCAAAATAAGCCTGTGAGCCGTTTGGACAGTAGGGGTGGGCAAATTATCTGCCTACCGCTTACCGACCGCTTACCGAACCGAACCGACATCGACCGCAAACCGACTTTAACCGACTAATTTCGGTTCGGTAGTCGGTATAAAATTTCATTCCGAAAGCCGGATCGGCAGCCGAACCGAACCGCCTTTTAAGCGGCAACCGAACTGAACCGAATCGCCTTTTAAGCGGTAACCGAACCGAATTCTATTCCGACCGATTAACCGAACCGACATAAAACGAAACGACGTCGTTTTAGAAAGAACGAAACGTATGATCATTTTTTTTTCCTTTAAAAAAATCAAAACGACGTCGTTTCATTACCCATTTTAATCGAATGTTAACCGATTTAACCGACTTAACCGACCGCCTTACCGACTTAACCGACCGCCTATTAACCGCTTTACTGACTAAACCGACCGCCTACTAACCGCTTAACCGACCGCCTATTAACCGCTTAACCGACTTAACCGAAATAAATTCACCGACTACATTCAGACAAAAGTCGGTTAACCGACCGAATTAACCGACCGAATTAACCGACTTAACCGCCTACTGAACCGACGCCCACCCCTACTGGACAGTGGACCATGACCGTCCGGACGGACAACTGTGCGACAGGAATTTCCAAAATTTTCGCGAAGAAATCTTTCCTGTATAAGAACATCGTCCAGACGGGATGGCTCGATCGTCCGGACGGACGCACGTCCGCTGCAAGTAATGTCCATAACAGGCTTCGCGCGTCCGGACCAAGGGGCAGGAGCGTCCGAACGGCTAAACTTTAGCACGCAATTTCCATATCTGATGCGTGTGCGTCAGGACCATAAGGGGGAGACGTCCAGACGGTTGAAGTCGAATCGTCAGTTACCATATACGATGCGCCAGCGCCCGGACCACAGCTGTCAGATGTCCGGACGGTTCATTTTGAACTGCGATTCTTGCCTTACGGAGATATCTGTCCGGACGGTATACCACATCGTTTGGACGGTTGATTGATTTTCCCTTTATTGGAACTTGGAAAGAATCAGTGAACCGTTCGAGAACTGATAGGCGTCCGGACGTGCTGCTGAAACGTCCGGACGGAGCAAGCTGGCACAGAAGCTTCTTGATACAGTGAAGTGTCCGGACGGAAGAAGCACGTCGTCCGGACGGATGATGCTGGAGTGTCTGGCGTCCGGACGGGATGACACATCGTCTGGACGGATGGAGCAGTAGACAGATGGGCGTCCGGACGGGATGACACATCTTCCGGACGGCTGACAGTGAACTTTGAAATTCATTTGACTTCACTCTGAACAATGGAATTCCTGTTTGCAGCATCCTTACATATAAGTGATTTTGTCCAAACACAGAATGAGGCCAAAATACTAATAGCCTCCTATCATGTTCAGACCAGTCCCGAGATGTGCCCTGAGATGATCCCCATTGTGAGCGAGCCTGGTATGAGAAACACGTCCCACGTACAGGAGTAACGTTCAGCCCAACTTGCCGAACCCTCCCTGCATACTCAAGCCTCCCCAACGCTTATTGTACGCGTCGTTCGGTGCCTAACGCACTGTGTCTTCTGACACACTTTGGGTAGCGGCAGGATCACTGGATAAATTTTGTGTCATCCTCTCCTGTATGTCGTCAACATAAAATACAAAAAAAAATCAATATACACTTTATCACACGCATAGCTTAGAAATATTAGTAAAATAGTCAGTAGCATACACATAGGACCCGTGTATGTTTGTTGAGGTAAGTGCCATCCTTCCTAGTGTGCGTCTTCACAAACGACTCCGCGCGAGTGGGGGGCGTGCCAGATGAAGATGCATGTCACCATCCAATTGAAATAAATAACAAACACTTATATTAATTTAATGTAAAAATAAACAATTAGACACAAACATTATAACATCTACGTATATTTGTTCATACCTCATTGTGATTAAATCTGGTATAACTTTTGGATCCCAAACAATGGGGGAGGTCGTTCTGCTACCACATCCGTTCATAGGTCGCCTACGCATTGAACATTTCATAAAAATATAAGCATTGACACATTTAAAGTATTAATAAAAATAAATGAATAGTTATTACAGATACACAACATTAATAGTAATACATTCAAAGACCTACATACCCTTTTTTGCTCAGTACACCAATCCCTCAGCAGGTCCTCCACTTTTGTCCTGTCATACTTCTCAAAAACTGACTCCGGCACTCTTGAACGTATACTCTCGGTCGTGTCACCGTCTCGAATATCTAGCGATTTTTTAAATTTCAACTTCCACGAACAGTGCTTACGTCCAATATCAGCCAACGCTTCGTGTTGTGCCTTACGCTCATCTACAGATAAGGGGAGATAAAACTCCTCCTACACGTGCAATTTAAACATTAATTTTATAAGTTCAACAAAAACGTAACTCTAAGTTTTAATTTAAATAAATAAATAAATTAGTTTCATAAACATACCATCAGCGCAACCCACATAGCCTTCTTAATATGCTTATCTACTTTTGCCCATTCATCCCGCACTGCAACACAATCTTCTTCCCTCTCGGGAGCACCCAATTCCTCTCCGGGTTCCTAATCACCTCATAATAGATGCTCCCGTCTGGATTGTACCCAAATCAAAGAATATAAAACATATAATTTAATATAATAAAAAACTAAATTATATTAATAAATGATATAATTTAATTTATGTTATTTTCAAATTTAATATTAAGGGTTTCAATGATGTATAAATATATACTTACCCATCAACCGAATCTGATCAGTCTATATGCGCTGGGTTGCCTGCATGCTCCTTGCCAAACCCTTCCCCTAGGGGAGGCTGCTGATTGTCATCTGAAAGCATATCTTGGGGGCTATCGGGGGCCAACTGATCGGGACCCAACATTGCAAAGTCCCCCTCTTGGGGCATCTGGCTCTCCCCCAGATCCGGCCCCTAACTATCATCTAAAAGTGGCACCTGTGTCTCCCCTGAAATAGGAGCCTGGCTCCCCCCAAGCGCCGGGCCCTAGCTCTCTCCCGGTGCTTGAATCTGTCTCAGTCCCGTAGCTGGCATCTGCCTCTCGCCTGGATGTGGCAGCGGAAACCTATCATCCTGTGTCTCACTATCAGATCGACATGGTGTAGGTCCAGTATAGGGGTACGGAAAGTACGACATATTAGCCCAATGTGGACTCATCCCATCATGACCCTCTCGCACCCACCATCGAGTCACATGACCCGGTAAGGTGATCCCCATCTACGAGAACGTCGGCGGCACTGAATATGGAGAACAAGAATATCCAGCTGAGCTGGTCTGCCCGTGATCTGACGTGGTCATCCCCACCATACCCGACAACAATGGTCTATAAACAGCAGCTGGGTAGTATGGCCACGGCGCAGTATACGATGACGCCTGAGCTGTGGACGTGGTCGTAGGGGGCACGGGTAGTCGTGGTGCTCGATGTGAACAAGGTGGGGGCTGTCTGGTCCATCGATACCTGCAAACAAATGTAGACAAATTATTAGACGTTAAAATTATATATTAGTAAGGAACATGCAAATTATACAATGAGATTTATGCAAATTATACAATGATCGCATTTACTGATTACTATATGTTACAAATTATAAACATATATTTAGTTTAAGCGAATTGTACCAACAACGAATATAGCACTCATCCAACGGGAGCTTCAATCAGATCAATGTCAGGCCTATCGTGCTCGAATTCATCATTCATATCATGTAAGTTAGCAGTGGCTAATACGAGCGGTACGTACTCGTGATAGGTTGCACCTGCATCATTACTCCCTTCCCCCTGACCAGTGTCGTACACGTTTCGCAGTTTAGTCCTCACAGCACAAACCCAATTTGGGTTCCTTCCATCTTCGACGTAAAATACTTGGTCTACTTGAGATGTCAGCACGTAAGGCTCATCAGTAATCAGTTCTCTACTATGGACAAGGTGATTGAAGTTGACAAACACTATGCCATAATCGTCTATTCTAAATCCCCTGTCTATCGTGGGGTTCGCCCAATTGCACTTGAATAAGACGTACGTAGGTCTGTCATAGTACTCGACCTCAATTATATCAGTTAACTGCCCATAGTACATTTCGCCTTCAACGGTTGGCACACATATGCCGCTGTTCTGAGTCCTCCTTCTCACATCGTGGGCAAGCGTGCGGAACAGTTTAACATTTACCACGTACCTGTTATACTTGACTGCTATCTCCTTCAGCCCTCTACAATGCATAACCATTTTGTGGCCCAATTCCTCTCTACGTTGATCATCCAGACCATCGACCTATGTTATAATTTCAAATATTAAAGCCCACATTGGTTATTTTAAGAGCATGTAAATCCTATCTTAAATTACATTGAACACGCAGAAATACTATATACGAAAATACCACTATTTCCTTATATATGCATGGTACCATTCGCAGAACTGCTCATGGTGTTGGGCTTCAATAAGAGCGTCCGTGATGCGACCCCTAGTGCATGATCGCCTAAGCGCGTCTTTGTGCATCCTACATTCGGTGGATATGATTATGTACACCGAATTTTAATAATTTTTTTTGAATCCTGTTAAATACGTAAACACTACTTACATTTGCAAATGGATGAACTCTTCAGAGTTGAACACAATATAATGGTGAATCTGGTGCATTGTCAACCGGTTCAGGCTAACTCGCGTTCTCGCCCCCTTGGAACCATTAGGATTTCTCTGAGCTCTGTTGTGGAAGGTTGGTGCGTTATCTAGATACCTCGAACATAACGTCACTAGTTCGGTCGCTATGTAACCCTCCACAATGCACCCCTCAGGGGCCGCTTTATTGTGCACATTAAACTTGAAACCCCCAAGGCTCCTGGTGTATACACATGCACATCAAGAAATTTTCATTTTGTCCAACCAAATACATCAAAACAATATATATATATATATATATATATTCCGCCCAATTTTACCTCTCTGCTGGTTACATCCACCTATGCTGCACGGGTTCGCCGAGTCTACACTCGCGCACAAGATGTACGACTAAGTGGACCATGCTGGTAAAATACCCAGGAGAAAATACCTGTTCCAGCTTGCAAAAAGTGATACAGACGTCACCTTGCAGTCGGTCCATCTCATCTTGTGTTAGCTTGATTGAGCATATGCTTCTGAAAAATGCAGACATCTCCACAAGAGGTCTAACCACTTTATCTGGCAGTGACTGTCGCAATGCAATTGGGAGAAGTTGCTACATCAATACGTGGCTATCATGGCTCTTCAAACCTGAAATTGTAATAGTGTTAGAATATACATTAAATGATTAAATTTATTATTTCTTATCAATTTTTTAAGTTTTTAAGATAAATGGTGATTTAACATCAAATTTAAACAATGACATAAATTTCCTACAAACCGGTTTGTATGAAATTTTATACAATTCACATATAAAATTGGCGTGTGTCCCTTTACATGTGAGAATTAGACACATGTTTTTTTAATAGCATGCGCTTGTCACATGCTTTTTTAATAGCATTAATAAAAATACATGTGTTTCTCACGTGTTTAAACGACACATGTTATTTTTATATGTGGGTAGTATGAAATTTCCTACAAACCAGTTTGTAAAAAAAAATTATTCTCTAAACAAAGATCCCGAATTTAATCATTATTTTCACCCTTTACCTCCATGTGATTTAACAATATGGCTATCGTATCTTTAGGAATTTAACCACCTCATATCCATTGACTTTTTAATCAATGATTAGCCTTAACAAAACATTAATACAATTTTAGTTAATTGTTTTGTTTGGTTAAGTTTTGAATTAATTTGACCAAATCATATCCAGGTTTAAACATTATTCCTATATAAAAACATTAGGGAATATCAACTTTAATCTTTTTTTTTTTTTTTTCAGTCAACAGTCAAGAAAATACTAGATTCATATATTTTATACACTAAACGGCCGAGTGAGAAACGCGGTTCAGCTTCTCTTCCTAGCGGCTTCCACATTTCTGAACACAGAATATATTTTATTCACATATATATATATATATATATATACTCCAACTTGTGGATCCAAAACCTCTCTATTCCTCAACTATTGACCACCGAAAGTGCAAATTAAGATCAAGAACAAGAAGAAGAAGGGGAAGGATTATCAGACAGAGAAAATGGAGGGTGAGATGAAGAATTTCGCCAAGGTATGGGTTTCAGTCTTCATATCTCTAAGCTACTGTTATGCCAGAGGTAAGATTGTCCCCAGAGGCATTCCAAGACTGCTTTGTATGCTCCCAATCGTGTGCCTCTTCCTTGTCCTTCCTCTCAACCTCTCCTCCGCGCATCTCGGGGGCACCTCTGCTTTCTTCGTTGCTTGGCTCACCAACTTCAAACTCTTGCTCTTTGCTTTTAGCAAAGGGCCTCTTTCCTCAGTCGACCCATCACTCCCTCTTGGGAGCTTCGTTGCCCTTGCTTGTTTTCCCATTAAGATCCGACAAAACCCACCTCCAAAGTCATCGGAAAACCCCCAAAACAAACCAATACCTTCAGATCCAAATGGCAAAACTGAGGAACACCCAGCTCCCAAAAAGCCCAAGAGTGGACACAAGTCGCGTCTAAACTATGCTGTAAAGGGTCTACTGGTAGCATTGTTGATCCGAGTCTATGACTATCGCCAGCACATTCATATTAATTCACGATTTGAATTCACTCTCTTACTGTTTAATTTTAAAAATTAAATGCTTGAATTTTCGATTATTCACAATAAATTCTTTTGTGAGTTTACCGTTTAAGTTTACTGGAAACCGTTAGTGTCACTTGGCAAATCAACTTGAAATGAATAGATGCCCAAAAACTTATATACACCGATACAAATAGTTAAAATTATATTTAACCATGTGAAGCACTTACTATCGTAACCCCCACAAACTGCATGTTTATATCCAGAGGCTGTGGATTCAAATGATCATGTAAGATAAGTTGGTCAAGGTAGAAAATCTTCTGCTCCCATTTTCCTCATATAAAAAAGTAATCATCGCATACAAATAGTAAACACCAACATAAAACTGTCAAAAATTATTAACACTACAATATTTTGCCTTTATAATTCTTCTAAAACAATGTATGGATAGTTTTCAGTCAAAACTTTGGGAGACCGAAAGATGATGGCCTTACTTTTCCTTCAGTTAGGCAGCTTCCTCCATATTGACAAATCAACCACTTCAAAAGATTAACACTTTCAATCCTCTCTCTTATCATGTTTCACCATCTGTGTGTTGAAAATACATGACGCTTATCTAAACTCAATACACATTCGACAATGGGATTTGAAGTCCAATATTACTGCTGCTGCTCATAAATCTGCATATAGGTCTCAGAGAGTGCAACCATTTGAGGAAGTGTTTCTGAAACATGCAGATCCTGCATCTCATACCTGAAAATATTGAATGTCATAAGTGTCAGTTGCAATACTTGTTACATTTTAATTCAAGGTTGCACAAATCAATTAAATATGGAGTTACCATAATTCTTCTGACTTCCGCTGTACAAATACCCGGTAGAACCCTTCGTCAGGTTTACCATCATGAACAATATTAGCAATCAAATCATACTTCGACCGTAATTTCTCATTCTCCTTGGCCATCGGCAAGGGTATGTAATCCTTCAACTCCAGGTTCTTCACAGGAAAGTTGACTGAGACAAAGACAACATCAGTTAGCACAAGGCATATGAACTGGCCAAGTTCCACATTATATGATAACCATAGATTCATTTTACAACTCACAGATACAGTGATGAAATCTTACCTAATGTAGGGTTCTTCTCCACAAAAAAGTTGTTCTTTGTAAATCGAAGCATGTGAAGAATAAGATACTGTGGCAATCTGGTAACACGATATCTCATCCTTGCTATACGAGGACGGACAACTTCAGTGACAGTTTCACCATCAAACTTCTTCAGGATGTTGAAGAGTGGAACCTATAACAAAATCATACAAAGAATTTGGTCCATGAGAAACACTATTAAAAAAAATGCATATAAACCCAAATTTTCTCTAGTACATATATCTATCGACGACTTCTGGTACTCCATTTTTCCAAAAATAAACTGAAAAAAGGCCACTTTGATTCAGATAATTGTGTTCTTTAAACAAATGATGGAGATGATTGCTGTTGCAGTTAATACTTCTTTTCTCTTTTTCTTTTTTTGTGTGGTAAGTTACACACATACAACTAGCTGGTTTTGAACCTTTTACCACCCACACACACACACACACACCTAGTTGGTCTTGAACCAATGATTGGACCATCCACCCTATTCTTATAGGGGAGGGAAGTGTCATTTGTGCCAGAGCTCATTGCAATGTTACAATTAGTACTGATGTCATGCAAATAAAAATTTAGAGGTAATATCGATAGCAGCCCAAATTCTAGAACAAGAGGCCACTTCAAATATATCACCCAAAGGTCCTCTTATTTTTTTTTTTTTTTAAAAAAATTACCATCCAATTCTCAGAATAAAATATAAGAAAATGAAAAATTCTTCAATTTTGTGTGATCACTCTTGAAAATTGAAGGCATTGTTTACTGTGATTGCTCTTGAAAATGAAAAATTCTTCAATTTTGTGTGATCACTCTTGAAAATTGAAGGCATTGTTTACTCCCTCTCTCTCTCTCTCTGAGTCTTAAAAGAATTCTCCAATCATTGGCTCTCTCTAACTTTTACATTCATATAAAGTGGCTCCAAATGCTGCCTATGAAATCAAGAGATGGAACAACCATATTTAACCCTTTATCTCAATTCCAAGTTATTTTGAATATCTCTCTCTCTCTCTCTCTCTCTGGGTCTTAAAAGAATTCTCCAATCATTGGCTCTCTCTAACTTTTCCATACAAATAAAGTGGCTCAAATGCTGCCTATGTAAATCAAGAGATGGAACAGCCATATTTAACCCTTTATCTCAATTCCAAGTTATCTCCCTCCCTCCCTCCCTCCCTCCCTCTCTCTCTCTCTCTCTCCCTCACACACACACACATCAATTCGCCAATTCCATGTTATTTTAAAATACTCTCTCATATCTATCAATAATAAAACATAAAGCCTTAGTTGATTAGAACCAACCCTTTAAGCAAGATCTACTAAAGACAACAGAAATACAAATCCCATTTACATTGCAACCAAACTAACAAAGAAGTCAAAGTATACCTGGGGTATTATATTTTTCTCCATCACATCTTTGAAAAGAGGAGGTGGGGGCAAATCCAGTCCAAGCATTAGGAACGGCATTCTGGAAGTTTCCGCATCATGTTCAATTCCACCATCTGTGCGCTTCGAAAGAGCAATCTGGTCATCACTGTTTTCTTTCTTCTCAGTAACAGCTTTGTTATGGATCTCTTTCACAACCTCCAATTCCCCCTATCAAGTGTGTAGTAGATTCTATATAAGCACAGGTGAATATCCAACTACTAAGAACAAAGTGGACAGCAAAGAAGAAGGATGATATGTACACCTGAAAGCAATCATAGATAATACTTTTATTTTTCTTTGTTTTAAGATCAGAATGCAGTGTGTTTAGAAGCCATGACATGAATTCAACTGGGTCAGACTGCATGCCTATCCGAAACCGTTTTTTACTGGCTTTCATAACTGCCTGCAGAAACTCATGCGGGCTCACCTGCAAAGATAGAAAAAAAAAATGATAAATATGAATTTCATGTTCAAGACTATTAATTCAATATGCAAATCACTGGGATCAAACCTGTCCTTTAAAGTTCCGCGCATGCCAAATCTTCCGTGTGAGTTCTCCAAATCGATGAACAAGTGAAGATTTGCTTTGTTTATAATTTTCACGGATAAGAAAAAAATTTCTTAAAGGAGTAACTCTCATTAAAGATTGTATTGTGACGTTCACAAAATCTGTCTCCTTGATGTTGTTAAGGCCCACCTGAAATTTGCCAAAATCATGATTAACACTTCAAAATGGCCCAAAAACATCTCTAACAATAAAACAAAATGCAATTTTGTACGAGAAAGGCCGAAGATAGGTACCATTCCTGGGAGGTAATCAGAACCATCAAGTGCCCTAGACCATTGCTTGTTCTTGTCAAGTTGTTCAACTTGTTCCTTAGTAAACCTGCATATATGTTAGCAGCAGAAAAACAAATAAAAATTAAGAGCTTAAGATTGCCAGATTCTATAAACTCAAATCTTAAATAAAACATGGACAATAGCATGTGTATCAAAACATAGCATATCACTATCACAAATATCACTAAGAAAATGAAGCTGACCAATGTAATTTCTTTTTTCTAAGAGAAATTGTTATCCACATGGATCAAAGCACACATATCCAATGAGAGTCACAACATAAGCATGACCACATGCTAACACATATCCAATGAGAGTCACAACATGAGCATGACCACATGCTAACACATATCCATGCATAAAATGCATGTAGGCCTCTGCACAAACATAAACATGCATGCACAAGTGATTGCTTAGACAGCCACTTGCACCCACAAACACACACAGATGTGCAGAGAAAGGTCGGGGGACAACATGCAATAGAGATGAAATAAAATAAAAGTACGTAACCAAAACATAAGCACACCTTTGATTCAGAACATGCCGAATGTCATCTAATGAGGGGTCGTCAATTTCATATCCATCAGGAAGGCAATAGACCTGCTCAGTCCTAAGATTGATGTAAACATGATGCCCTGCTTCGAGGCTGTGAGTATATGCATGAGACTTTTTCCCTCTTCCTTGGTAGTACTTCCCACAGACCAAACAGGCATACACATTCAAATTCGAGAGAGATACAGAGCAGAACTTCTCAAAATCAAAATCCAAAACCTGAAAAACATAGAAGAGCAATGGAACACACACACTGAAAATGCATTTTTACAGATATATGCCCCTAGTTAATATTGACATCTGTACAACTTTGACAGAGTGAGAAAAAAAAAAAACCGCTCAAAGTCAAAACTTAAAACCTCTAAAGCATAAACACACAACTCAAAATAAGACACTTCTATGTATCGAGTAAAGCAATTACATAGACACATGCAGAACTTACACAGAAATATACCAATAATGTTGTTAAAATATTTTTAGCATCCAAAGACGAGTTGTATACCTGCCGATTAACGGTATCAAGATAAGGACAGTCCCTCCGGCGCTCCACCTCACGGCTTCGCTTTCCTTGACTGTATGCTTGCTCATGGTGATCATCATCGTCGTCGTCATCATCTTGTTGACCACCTTCCTTTCTATCGTCATTTTGCTCGGAACGCCTATGCCTCTCATCTTCCTCCTCTTCATCATCGTCATCATAATTCGCTAGTCCGGCAAGAGGATTTGCTATTGGGAGAGGAGGCGGCGAGGGAGATGACTCCTCCACCACTTTCCGCCTCTTCGATTCTGAAGCAAACCCTTCCTCCTCCACCAAGTCATCATTCTCTCTCTTGGATTTCATTTCTGTTACAGTTTCACTTCGCTTATACAAACAGAATTTCACCAATCTGTCTATCTACCAATATAAATTGCATTTCAGTGTCGTAATCTAAACCATTTAATAAAAAATTACCATTTAGAAAATCTAATAATTCAGATGAATTCAAAATATTCATCCAAGATATTGAATTATTTCAAATGCATTAAATCTACTATTCCAAAAACACAAAATATAAAAATATATATACATATAAACAGTTACTAAAGATGAAGAACTAGTTGTTTCCAATTTACTCGAGAGCAAAGCTAATTACTCTATTTGGTTTCTAAGGAAAAAAAAAAAAAAAAAAAACTCGAATTTTCTATGCATTTCTCTCCCTAAAATCTCTAGTGTTTTGCGCTAAACAGGGCAAAGAGAGCAACCAAACAAAAAAATATATTTTAAGAAATTGAAGATGATTTATTGACGAACCTGGGAGTGATACTGAGAAGCTGAATGTGAAGTTTCGGTCACCAGTAACTCAGAACGAGTGGCGAGTCGTGAATCGGAAATGTTCTGGGTAGCTCGAGAATGCGGTTCTCAATTGTGTAAAACGTAGCCAATAGGCAGCGCCGAGTTACCCAATGAGCAATCGCCAGCTCGAAAAGAGATCCATACCCAGTAGCGTTCAGTCCTGGGCCTGCACTCGGGTGGTTATCTTCACGGGCTTGGCGAGAAAGACAAGCACGGCCCGTTAGTTTGCAAAGGGGGTTTGGTGGGTGTTCATACTAAGTTACTATCATGTCACCCCAACCTGCAACAAGAAGATGGACCCTTTTATTTATTTTGTTTACAGCCTTTAAAAATGACATGTTCTTAGTACGTAAGAAGCACTTATTTTTTTTTTAATAGCATATACTTCTAACATGTTTTTTTTAATAATTTAAAAGATGTCAGTTTTAAAAATTGATTTGTAAGAGTTTATGTTGTTGTTGTCCTTATAAGTAAAGGTATAAAGCTTTTCGGTAAGCAAAGTTAACACAAAGGCAAGCCCGTTTCATGTGAATTATATGTTCCAAGCTCAAGGTTGAGTAGATAATCGGAGATACTATGTTCGATGTACCCAATCTGTGTGGGGCTAATCAATAGAGCCCAAGGTTAAGCAGGGTCTTACTGTGACGACCCTTTTTTTCTTTTCTTTTTTTTATACAAACATAAACGAGTCCTCACAGTGGCACGACGATGTGTCGTAAAGCCAACATATGGCATATATCCCATAATATATATACCTGGTAAATCAGAGTATAACATATAACTAACTATGCAGCGAAAACATAAACCTGAATAGCGGAAGCAAAGCTTATACATCTATTACAAGTTATTTACAATACAAAGCCATAATATCTATATGTTTAAGTCCTATCAACATTGTAATTAAACAACAAGAATGGCTTATACAATAACAAGTGACACAAGCGTCACAAGCCATAAACAAAACCTATAAAATAGTGGACAACTGTGGTCCGACAATTACAACCGTCGCAACGTGCGTCAGTCATAATATCTCAAGCATACTTCTACAACACCATCAACTACGACTGAAATACCTGCAGCCAAAGGAACATCTATATGGTTGTGGGGGTTTGCCACATCCGTATAGGTAGAATTATGAGCCCACCATCTTAGCATAAATAAATACACTAAGACCTCATAGGTATACTATTCACTGAGTTTTCGCAAAGAATCAACTTTTCTTTTCTAGTCATGCGTACACTATAACAGCCACCAATCTTATAAATTTTTGTTTGAAAATCCCCATAGCTGATTTAGCGGACACCGACTAATAGAAAACATTTAAAGCATACTACGCAGCTGAGCTTATACGTAGAAGTTTCATTGTTGGAAACCACTACATAAATTCTCACCCACTATAATACTTTTTGATGCAGTGAGACTTGGAAAACAATGACATTTAAATCATGCAACCATCCGATAGAAATATACATAAGTTCTTTTCTATTGAGACTCTTATGCATACTTATACGTCTAGCAAAACTACTCATAGTATAAAAACATCACTCATCAAAACCATGCTATAAATGATTATGCAATGCACATCATGGGAATTACCCTAAGAACATCATGGAAATTAATCCAAGCATCATAGGAATTACCCCAAGCATCATGGAAATTAATCCAAGCATCATAGGAATTACCCCGAGCATTGTTTCCCGTGGGTTATAAACCCCACTTCGATGCACGTTTAGCGTTCATATGCATATGCATCATGCCTTTAACACATGCTTTCTTTATAAAAACATAATCAATTCAACATGTCATTTCTTAAACAATTTGCATAACTTAACTCACTCTAAAATCATATTCATGTTCCATTGCAATCATAGTTTTCAAAACTCCCAACTATAACACATAGTAACTCCATTCATTTAAACTCCACATATCATATTCATACTTCAAAACATCATCATAATCTTAATATACTCAAAAGTACTCAAATCATCCAAAACAGTTCATAATCAACATACAGTTGATTCATATTTATAAAACAATAGTGTTTGCATTTCTATAACATATTTAAAAGTAGTTTTCTCAGTGAGTAGAATATTCATCTTGGCTGCATTGGACTCACGACTCAAACTCAACATTGAAGAACCCATTGGAGTCTCTAATTATGACACGACCCTGCAAATACTTATAACATTAGACTATGCTATTGAACTCTATACTCTATGACACATAAACTACCCGCGTGCTCACACATCACATTCTCTGCTTCTAAAGCTAGCTAGACACCTTAAACTATTATTAGGTTAATCATTGATTATAGGTTCACATTTTATCTTGTTTATTAACTACACAATGCATTTACTATTTTTACTAGTGTATTTATCTTTGTTATCTAACATTATTATTAATAACCCTTTTTATGGCTGCTTGTTTTATTTACCAAGTTAGCAATATATTTTGAACTCATATATATATGCATATATACATGTATGCATGCAACGCTTAAACCTAACCAATGATATACTAAAATACTTAGTGTACATGGATAGGTGGATTAGGTACTTAGTTGTCTTATTATCATTATTAGCTATCAAGTCTTATAGTTTGTTTATCCACTTAAGCCTACTTCAACAATATACTTCAGTACTTTTAATATACCTGAATAATTGCATTAGTTATTTAATTACTACCCATATAAGTAGTTTAGATTATAGAACCTTAATCTTGTTTAACATTATAGGGTCGGTTGTGAGGTTGTCGCTTCTAGGGGAGCCTTGCGCCATTTTTTAAATTCGTTTTTCTCTTTCTAGCTAGGTGCGTTCTCTTGTATACTGCCGGTGTATTAAGGGGCGCCTTACGCTTTTAATAAGACCAACTTATGACTTATAAAAAAAAAAACATTATAATTTAATAACTCTTATTAAACTAACTTACAATCGCATATTATAATATATATTCATTTATTAGCCTTAGGCAAGGAGACCCTTTGTCCCCCCTGTTGTTTGTGTTTGTTATGGAGGCGCTGAGTCGGATGATTACTGCGGTAGTGAGTGGGGGTGTGTTGGATCGTTTCAGAGTGGGCGATGCTTCTTTTTCCCACCTTTTGTTCGCTGATGACACATTGATTTTCTGTGATGCAAGCTCCTCAAAGATTCGGTCTTTGCGAGGTCTCTTGCTCTTATTTGAGGCTGTATCGGGTCTTAAGGTTAACTTGGCCAAATCCAGCATTATTCCAGTGGGGAATGTCGCTCATGTGGGAAGGTTAGCCGAGATTTTAGAGTGTGAAGTTGCTCATTTGCCTGTGATGTGTCTGGGTCTTCCATTGGGGGCTCCTTACAAGTCTACTCGTATCTGGGATGGAGTTATTGAGAAGGTTGAAAAACGGTTGGCTAGTTGGAAAAGGTTATACCTCTCTAAGGGAGGGAGAGTGACCCTTATCAAGAGTACGCTCTCTAACTTGCCTACGTACTACATGTCTCTGTTCCCTATACCGGTGAGTGTTGCTTCTCGCATTGAGAAGTTGCAACGCGATTTTCTTTGGGGTGGAATGGGTGAAGATTTTAAATACCATTTGGTGAGTTGGGAGAAGGTTTGTACTCCTATTTCGAATGGGGGGCTAGGCATTAGGAAGTTGGTTCAGTTCAATCGAGCATTGCTTGGTAAATGGTTATGGCGTTTTGGCATGGATAGAGATGCTTGGTGGAGAGTCGCGGTGGATTCCAAATATGGAAGTTTGTGGGGTGGGTGGTGCTCCCGAGAGGTTGCTGGGGCGTTTGGAGTAGGGTTGTGGAAGTTTATAAGGAAAGGTTGGGAGAATTTCTCCAAATTCCTTAGATTTGAGGTGGGGGATGGGAGCAGGATTAGATTTTGGCATGACTTGTGGTGTGGAGATTCGATTCTGAAAGAAGTGTTTCCTGATCTCTTTGGCATTGCTCGGGTGAAGGATGCGTCAGTGGCTGATAATTTGGAGAGTTTGGGTGGGTCCATTCAATGGAACGTGAGCTTTATTAGAGAGGCTCATAATTGGGAAGTTGATGTTTTTGCCTCTTTCTTCCAGGTGCTGGGCGCTACCAAAGTGAATTTTGAGAGGGCAGATTGTCTCAAATGGGTCCCGTCCAAGAAAGGTGTGTTCGGGGTGAAGTCTTATTTTGGTTCTATGATGGGTTCTAGAGGTACGTGGTTCCCATGGAAGTGTGTGTGGCGGTCTCAGGCTCCCCCGAGGGCAGCTTTCTTCACTTGGTCTGCAGCTCTAGGCAGAATTCTTACCTTGGACAATCTTAGGAAGAGGCACATAATTATTGTGGATAGATGCTGTCTTTGCAAGCGGGATGGAGAATCAGTGGACCATATTCTTCTGCATTGCGATCTAGCCTCAACTCTTTGGAACAACATTTTCTCCCGCTTTGGTATTTCGTGGGTCATGCCTAGGAATGTGCTTGACTTAGTTGCTTGTTGGTGGAAGTCTGGGAGATCTGGGAGCGCTACTTCTTGGAAGATGGTGCCTATTTGCCTTTTTTGGTGTATTTGGAGAGAGAGCAACCTTAGGTATTTTGAGAATCTAGAGAGCTCCCTAGAAGAGGTGCTAGAGTTGTTTCTCCATACCTTGTATGTCTAGTTGATGGCTTATTTGTACCCTTTATCTATCAGCTTTGCTGAATTTCTTGCTTCTTTTTCGCTTTCTAGTTAGGTGTTTCTTGTTGTATACTTCTAGTGTACGTAGGGGCGCCTTACGCTTTCAATAAAACTGTCATTACTTATCAAAAAAAAATTATTTAATTATTCGTTTTCCTTCATTGTTTGTTTCATTTTCTCATTTGGTACTAAGACTAAAGTCCTTTGATCTCATTCGGTTCATACAAGCATAATAAAGGCCTAACTTTAATTCCTAACCATATTTGTCATCTATACAAAGAGTCTAAATACATTAACTTCAAACCCTTCTCCAACAAGCCAACACTTACCCAATACTCAACAATTTAACATCACAAATCCACCATTCGGCCAACCACCTAAATAAGCGTCCATCAACTACCCTTCGCACATTAAGATTCAACCCATTTCTCAAATGGAAATACCCACATTTCTCCCACTAGAATATCATAATAATAATCACCAATAATCTATTAACAAACTTCATAAAACTTCATCCCTAAATACCCAATAAATTTGTTATTCTCAAGTGGGGACACACTTAGATTTTCTACAAGATTACATAACAATGTCCACTAGGCTTCATACCAATTCATAATCAACCCAACACAAATACAATCAATCTCTTCCATAGGCAACACAACTAACCATTTCTAACAAGCAACATAACCAAAATTATATTCTCTATCACTCATCAATTATTGCAAATCAAATACCCAAACTTCACACACATGCACCAATTCAAATAGTAGTCCATGGAAACCCCTAAAATCACCAAACATTAAACCCTAATTTCGGACCCAATAAGAATTCCTACAAAACAATATAATTTCAAACTATAAATTTAATGGGTATAATGGAATCTCAAAGAAAAGCTTCAATCCTTAACGTTTTAGCATCTATGGACTAAATGCCCTAATAAACAACCCAAAAATCAACAACAATCTCCCTAAAACCGAAACCCATTACCATATTAACCTAAAATCCAAATCTTAAACCATACACATGATTTTCGTGCTATATAATTGATGGGTAACCTGAAAACACAAGAAAAATGTTAGAAATTACCCCACAAAAGCCCATGGCCGGAACCCATGAGCCGTTGCTTCTCCTCCTCTTCTTCTTCTTCTTCTTCTCTCTTTTTCTTGGACTGCAACACGGTTGGATCCTCCTTACCAGCAGGTCTCTCTCTCTCTCTCTCTCTCACGGCGTCACTCACCCACTCTCTCGGCAATATGGCGTGACAGCAAGGGAAAGAAAGTGAAAAAGAAAAGGGAAGAAGGAAAAGGAAAAAGGGGAGAGAGGAGGCGTCAGGTGATGTGGGAGAAAGAGAAAAGAAAGAGGAAAGAAAAGAAAGAAAAGGGTGAGGGGGAGAGATCGTATGAGAAGGGGGGGGGGGGGGGGGGGGGGAACTCAACCTTTACCCCCTTCTCTCTTTATTTTTTTTTTCGTCTTTTTACTTTACTGTAGAGATAAAATATTCTACTGGGCTAATCACAGGCCGACACTTGGCACAAGGAGATCTCCTTTTTATTTTAAAGCCCACACTTCTACAAATTACTGCATACCTCAACTTATTTTGTCTTTATCATTCAATAATTAACATTTAAATCCACATTTAATTTAATTACATTTTACCTTTACAATTAATTATTTATTACTCTTATTCCATTATTTATTTTAAACTCATTTTATTTTCATAATATAAATATTGTCAATTAAAATCTAACTATCAGTCTCATCTAATTAATAAATATAATTTGTTAATTTATTAAGTCGCCTATTTATTTTATTGGTCTTTACACTTATACTCGACAAGACCAATCTGTATAAAGTTAATATGCGGAGCTTGAGTTGAGCAGAGTGGCGTTCTCTACCCTATTGGTTGGATGGTGGAGGACATTCAACACCCTCACATTGAACGTGGTAATAAGTTCGACACATGCCTATGAAAATGACTAGTTCAATAACATGATACTTTTCAATATTCTAATTATATATAAATTTTGATTGGTTTTTATGCATTATCTACCCACAACTCATTTGAAAAGATCAGTATGTAAATGTTTTAGGAAGTTTTAAAAAAATATGAAAGTCTTTCTTATTTTCTGATTTCCAAGAAAAAGAATTTTTACAATAACAAAAGAGACGGAATAGTATAGAAAATGTTTGGGGTACAATAATCTTTACTACAATCTCTTATAAACTCACGCGACACTCTATGTCATTCTATTTCATAAACGATTGTCACGTGGTAGTTTACATTTTAGTGGCTAATGCAGTTAGTACCATGTGAACTAGTACATCAGGTTGTAAATATGATAAACGCCAGACTATTATGTGACGATCCACGTTTTAGTGACCGATGTGATGAGTATCATATCCATTGTTACGTTACTTTGTAAAAAACTTTTAATAAAAATTATAGTAGCCCTCACAAATCACGACACTCTTAAAGCATTTCTAAAATAATTACTCTTTCCATTATATATAATTAACTGCTGTTTGTGCCTCTATTATGCTCATTAACAATGACTTCTGCACCCAAAAAGTATGTCTAGCCAGTGCTCTTTCGTACCATAAAACACTCTTTTCCATTACATTAGTGCCTGTTTTGTCATTTGTTATTGTCTTCTTCGAGCTAAAAGTTTGGCTAGTTTAACACCTCAGATCCGCACAAGACTTAAAAACGATTATCCTCCCAAGAAAACAAAGTCGCACACATCTATTTTTAAATGAATGTTGAATGTGAGATACTGAAGAAGGAAAAAAGGAAGAAAAAAGAGAGAAAGAAGCATGCAAAGAACAGAACATAGAAGAAAGTAAAAGTAACATGCTTTGGCGAGCTTTAGCAGTTGGAGTTCATATCGTGAATAAAGAACAAAGACAACTATGAAACAAGCCCTTTTCTACAGGAATGGTTAACAAGCTCAAAGTACAGATATAAAGCTTAACATAACAGAAATTAACGACTCCTCAATTACATGGATATGCTGAAATTCACAACAATGAGAGAGAGAGAGAGAGAGAGAGAGAGAGAGAATGCTCTCAAAAGCTCAACTTTATTAACAAGTACCTACTAAATGAATATAATTTTCTTTTCCATTTTTTTTCCCACAAAAATACTCTCTTCATTGTTTAGGTGCTGATCTCAGACAGGATTGAAAATAAATACGATACTGGAAATGAGACATGTCAACACTGAAGCAGATTTCTGCTTAGAAAACAATTAACAGGTGACAAAAACAGTAACACCGAAGGGAGACTTCCCAGTCTAAGCCGACTGCCAATCCTTACGGATATCAAATGTGTAATTGATCTCCAAGTAGCACTTGTTTTCGTCATCAACAAACTGAAAACAGAGAAAAAGAAAGGAGTATGAAGGAGATCAATAAGTCAAGTCCAAACTGAGAGTCTTTATCATCATAACGTTAAATTTCTAACTATTGAGTGGCTCGCAATTTTGAATTTCACATGTATGATTGATGCTGCAACATGGGTCTGATAACAAATTGAATGGATCTTTCCAGGCGCAAATTAATGTAAGCATATAAGACAGCCATTAACTTAGCCTAGCTTGGTATTCTTAAACAAGTAACAAAACTAATAATGACAGGCAAAGGATATAGTTTGATAATCAAACCAGGAAAATGCAAGCAAAGCTTTCATTCTTTTCCCATGCACCAGTTGGTGTAAACAAATGGATCTATGTTTGTTAATGTTTTGGGTGTGATTTATGATTTGGGTGAAAAAGTGTGTTGATATGATAAACGTGAAAACTGTTTTTATGTTTTGAGAAATGTTTTGTATTTTGAGATTTTTGTTAATTTATTTGTCTTGAGAACATAAAACAAAAATATAAACAAACATGGCCTAAAGTTTTATGTCGTTGTCTCATGATACAGAATTTCAAGCAAATTATTTGGAATAATTAAGGTAAACCAAAAGCTAAGGCAACATAGAATAGAACATTGGTTGAACCAACCTTACTTCTAGCTGAGTAGGATCCTCTGCCAAATATGCCAGATGGTGTAGTCTCTTCAGGCATCTCATGTGTGTAAGGCTCTGCCTGAGGACTGAAGGTTCCAAGCATCTCTTTTGCGCTGTCCACTGGTACAAGGATTCACAAGACAAAAAAATTGATTCCAAGGGTTATATGTCCTGATTCTTTAGAACTCCATGAGTTTGTGTGCATGAGACAAGGAGAGACAGAGAGAGAGAGAGAGAGAGAGAGAGAGAGAGAGAGAGAGAGCTTACCCTTTATACCAGTTTTCCACACAGTGTTGGTGTATTTGAAACCTGAAACAATGTTATTGCTGACCTGAAAAGTGAACTTCAGGCTGTAACGGCTTCCTTCTTTCAGAGTAAACCACAAGCCCTTTGGGTTACCATTCTGGGGAATGGGAAGAAAGATATCACCTCTTCCAGGGGACTTAATGGCGAGGCTCAGGATCTTAACTTCTGGCTCTAGAGTTTCTACATTAGACACAGAGAAAAAATAGGGGGAAAAAAAAAAAAAAAAAATTTCAGAAACACAAATAAATTAAGAGAAATACTACTTAGTAGACTGCTAATAACTGTCATTCAATCAGGATGACGTAGAATTTAAAATCAGAAATTGATTTTTCATTTTTACTAGTCCGTGTTGATCCAAAAACTGATTTTCACCACCACATCATTCCAGTTGTATCATAGTCTTATAAGAGTCTACTCATTATTCATAAACCAGTAATCGCTTTCAAAGTCGGTACCTCTTCTTAATTTTATGTGCATCCAATTACTATTGGAAAAATAAACGAATCTTATATTATTTTCCACGCTTCTTTGGGATGATCTTTGCTACCTTATAGAGCGTAGGAGTAAGTTGTTATAACTTCTGATTCTAAGAAGAACAGAGAAAATTTGGAAAGATTCCAAATTTGAATCCCCACCCCGCCCCCATTTTTCTCAGCAACCAAACAAAGTTTAAAGATAAACAATTAGGAAAAAGTAAAATGTTACCTCCAACAGAATTGAAGTCTACACTCCCAAGAAGCTGTTCCTTCCATCTCCTCAAGCTCTCATCATCCTACATCCTCATATATATCCATGAAGCGACAAAGATTACAAAAACAATTATCATAATCGAAAGGCCCAAAAAATAGAGTATTTGATTATTTAATTAATGACAAAAACAAACACATGCAGAAACAAACGTTATCCTTCTCAAATTGTTCCTTCAGTGTGTACTGAGGACCCAACTCTATCTTCCTTCCTGCATCATCTTCATCCTCCTCAGTTGCATAGATAGAACTCTCACTCATTCGCCGTACCGGCACCGGCATTTTCTTCATCTGTATCCGTTTTTTCCGTTGTCTATGTTTTTGAAGTTTCACTGTGTTCGTCGCCCTAGTTGGTTTTTTCATCGTAACCCATGCTTTTGGAACTTGAGACCACTCCGACGGCCAAAGACATCAACAGCCCATTAACAGAGACGAAATGAACCAAATGGCACAGAGAATGGAACTCACCAAATATAAAAGGGACGTAAAAAAACAAAACAAAAATGCTTACAAAGCTACAGAACTCAAAGAGAAGCCAAAATCCCACTGGGAAGAATCTCTTGTTGGCGTGGGCTGTAAATAAGCAAAGATGGAAAGTAAATATTCAAGGGGGGAAAATCTACTAGTATGGAAGGAGATGAGCGTGCACCGATTACAGCTTGATATTAGGCATAATGTGTGTATAGACCAAAAATAGGATGAATGTAATTCTATTTAATTGTATTGATTCAATGAAAAAATATGATACAAAGAAAATTTATCCCCTAATTGTTTACATCGTATCAGAGCAAGGAGTCCGATCCCTGCTCCTGAAAAAACCCTAGCCGTCCTTGCCTAATCTTGTTCATTCAGCCATGACCGACACTGTCACCGGTTCCAGTGATAACCCACCACCAACAACCTCCATTCTAACCAATCTCACCAACCAAATGACAGAAGCCCTATCTAAAGTTCAGACCCCAACCTATTCCACCGAAAGTGCTACGGCCCCGATTGGTATCAAGTTGGACAATTCCAACTACGGCCTTTGGTCCTAAGTTGTCGAGATGTATATCTTCGGCAAAGACAAACTGGGATTTATCAACGGTGACTATCCGCCACCGCCGACGACAGACCCATCCTTTCGAAAATGGCGAACCGATAACGCCATCATCAAAGGATGGTTGATCAACTCTATGGACCCGACACTCATCGGAAATTTCATCTGAATTCCCACTGCTAAAGCAGTTTGGGATGCTATTGCTAAAACCTTTTTTGATGGAAGTGATACCTCTCAGGTCTACGAACTCCGACGACGTGTTGCTCGCCTGAAACAAGCCAACGGCTCCCTTGAGAAGTTCTACACTGATCTGCAAGGTCTCTGGCGCGAGATTGACTTCCGGCGGCTGAATCCGATGGAGTGCCCTGCCGACATCCACCATCACAACTCCCTGCTCCAGGAGGACCGGGTCTACACCTTCCTCAACGGGATCGACGATCGGCTTGACCACATCCGGAGTGATGTGCTCCAGATGCAACCCTTCCCCTCCATCGAGCAAGCCTATGCCCTGGTCCGTTGGGAGGCTCTCCGGCAAGCTATCATGAGCGCCGACGAACCCCACACCGCCTCTGGCGCGGTTCTGGCCACCAAGGGCTGCGATTGCAGCCTACCCACTGTGTGGGTTCCGGTACTGGTGCGGCTTCCAGCCCAAACTCGAGCAAATCTATCGTGACCTCTAGGTCACGCAATTCTGAAAATGCCCCTGATGGGGCTAAATGCTCCCACTGTGGAAAGCCGAACCACACTATTGCTACTTGTTTTAAAAAAAATGGGTATCCTGACTGGTGGTATGATTTGCAGGCAAAGAAAAAAAAAAGAATTCTGGGGGTGCTAAAACAAATACCGGCACTGTGGCTATCATGTCAGCTGAGCCTCATCTATCTCTAGTTCCTCAAGTTAAGCCCCTGGATGCGGACCCAGTCTCAGATATAGGTAAAATTGGCTCGGGTTTTGCCACCTCTTCTAGTGATGGTAACCACAATGCTTGGCTTCTTGACTTAGCAGCCACCGATCATATGACCTTTGATGCAACAGATTTTATTACGAGATCTACCCCGCGACGCACTTGTGTTGAAAATGCTAATGGGGTGGTCTCCCCAGTTACAAAGGCTGGCACCATGTCCTTGTCCCCGTCTCTCCAACTATCTCATACATTACTTATTCCATCACTCTCACATAAGTTACTGTCTATTGGCCAAGTCACTGAAGAACTAAATTGTGTGGTCCTAATTTACTCTCATTTTTGTCTTCTTCAGGATATTCTCACCAAGGAGATAATTGGGAGTGGTACTAAAAGGGGGGGCCTCTATTATGTGGATGACATCAGCACGGGTCATGTTTGTCACGTCCGCAGTGATGGACGGGAACAGCAAATCCGGTTATGGCATCAACAACTGGGGCATCCAAATTTTGGCTATCTAAAACATGTATTTCCTGAACTTTTTAATAATGTAGTGGTATCTGAATTAAAATGATCTACCTGCATTATAGCCAAAAGTCATCGTACGTCTTATTTGCCAAGTTTGAATAAAAGCACTGTCCCGTTTACACTTCTTCACTCTGATGTATGGGGTCCTTCCCAGGTTTCTATTGTCTCGGGAATTTGTTGGTTCATTCTCTTTGTTGATGATTGTACCCGCATGACATGGCTTTACTTGATGAAAAATAAAGATGAGGTGTTCTCAATTTTTCAATCATTCCATGCAATGATCCAAACTCAATTCTCTGCCAAACTCCGAGTTATTCGCTCCGACAACGGCGGCGAATTTGTTAAGCAGCGTTTTCGCGCTTATTTTGACCACTATGGACTTATTCATGAGACGTCGTGTCCTCAGACACCACAGCAAAATGGTGTAGCTGAGCCGAAGAACCGCCATATTCATGAAACTGCCCGAGCTCTACTCCATGGAAGTCACGTGCCAACTCGATATTGGTCCGATGCGGTATCCACCGCTGTTCACCTACTTAACAGACTTCCCTCCAAAGTCCTGCAATTTCAGACCCCACTCCAGGTCCTGGCGTCCCATGTCTCCCTACCCACTACCCCCATGCTCGCTCCTTGAGTATTTGGGTGTGTGGCTTATGTACACCTCCACAAGAACCAACAAACTAAACTGGACCCTTGTGCTCTACGGTGTCTCTTCTTGGGCTACGCCACACATCAGAAAGGTTACCGGTGCTATGATCCCTCTACCAGTCGTCTCTATGTGACAATGGATGTCACCTTCTTGGAATCTGAACCTTTCTTCTCCGGCCCCAATCCTGCCCTTCAAGGGGAGACACATGATGAAGAACAGAATTGGGTGCACTTTAACTGGCCAAACAGTAATACAGTGACAAGTGAAAAACCACATGGCGAAGAAGAAGAACCACACTCAAGGCCAGGTGTACAGGTAGAACCAGTTACAATCAGAACATGACACTGTGAGCCCCTCCCCAATATCCACAAGCTCTTCTCCTGAGAATATTCCTGAGGTAAGCACACTTGACACACATTTAGATAACAGTAACTTGAATTCCTCTGCTGGATATGTACTACCTTTCAGGACAAACCGTGGCAAGCCACCGAAAAGATACTCCCCTGATGATGAAGAGCGAAGATCAAGGTATCCAATTGCCAACTATATGTCAACCAAAAAATTATCTGAACCCCTCAGAGGATTTGTGCACAAAGTTTCCTCAATTCAAGTCCCAGCTGGAATTCAGGAAGCCCTGTCTGATCCAAAGTGGACACAGGCAATCAAGGAAGAAATGGAGGCATTGCTAAAGAATGACACATGGACCCTAGTTCCACTACCTGAAGGGAAGAAAGCAGTAGGATGCAAATGGGTATTCTCCATCAAATACAAGGCAGATGGGTCAGTAGAGAGATACAAAGCAAGATTGGTGGCAAAAGGCTATACACAAACATATGGGGTCAACTATCAGGAGGCTTTCTCACCAGTAGCAAAACTCAGCACTGTAAGAATTTTGTTATCTCTTGCAGCTAACCTTGATTCGCCACTACATCAATTTGATGTAAAAAATGCCTTCTTACATGGCGAACTTGAAGAGGAAGTTTACATGGACCTTCCCCCGGGATACACGACATCCAGGGATGTCAAAGTTGTGTGCAAACTACAACGGGCCCTATATGGTCTAAAACAATCACCACGAACGTGGTTTGGGCGATTCAGCACGGCAATGCGAAAATATGGGTTCAAGTAAAGCAACTCAGATCATACACTGTTCATAAAGCATAATGGAAAGAAGCTGACTGTGTTAATAGTCTATGTGGATGACATGATTATTACAGGTGACGATGAGGAAGAGATATCGAGACTACAGGAAGAACTGGCCACCGATTTTGAAATGAAGAATTTGGGAGGACTCAAGTATTTTCTGGGAATTGAAGTTGCTCGGTCTAGGGAAGGAATATTCCTTTCCCAAAGGAAATATGTACTGGATGTATTAACTGAGGTAGGGATGCTAGAGTGCAAGCCAACAGATACTCCAATTGTTCAAAATCACAGACTTGGAGAATACCCGGATCAAGCTCCAACAGACAAAGGAAGATACCAAAGGTTAGTTAGGAAACTAATATATCTCTCACATACTCGTCCAGACATTGCTTATGCCGTGAGCGTAGTCAATCAATTTATACATAATCCTAGTGAAGATCACATGGATGCTGTAATCCGGATACTAAGATATTTGAAGGCATCACCTGAAAAGGGACTAATGTTCTCAAAGAATAGTCATTTAGAAATTAATGGCTATACAGATGCAGATTGGGCTGGATGTATTTCAGACAGAAAATCTACCTCAGGTTATTTTATGTTTGTAGGTGGAAACCTAGTCACTTGGAGAAGCAAGAAACAAAAAGTAGTAGCACTTTCCAGTGCTGAAGCTGAATTTCGTGGAATGGCGAAGGGACTGTGTGAACTACTGTGGATCAAGAGACTTCTTACTGAACTTGGATTTCCTCCTACTTTAGAAATGGAGCTCTTCTGCGACAATAAATCTGCCATAGCAATATCTCACGACCCAGTCCAACATGACCGTACAAAGCATGTGGAAGTGGATCGACACTTCATCAAGGAAAATTTGGAAGATAAAATAATCCATTTCCCATTTGTGAAGTCTGAAAACCAACTAGCAGATATACTCACTAAGGCGGTATCAAGTAAAGAGTTTTACAACTCATTTGACAAGTTGTGCATGAGATATCTATATGCATCAACTTGAGGGGGAGTGTTGGCGTGAGCTGTAAATAAGCAAAGATAGAAAGTAAATATTCAAGGGGGGGAAATCTACTAGTATGGAAGGAGATGAGCGTGCACCGATTACAGCTTGATATTAGGCATAATGTGTGTATAGACCAAACATAGGATGAATGTAATTCTATTTAATTGTATTGATTCAATGAAAAAATATGATACGAAGAAAATTTATCCCCTAATTGTTGACATCTCTCAGAAGAAAACAACAAAAAGTGAGAGAGAGAGAGAGAGAGAGAGAGAGAGAGAGAGAGAGAGAGAGAGAGAGAGAGGGTGGCGAGATCTTGAGGGTCACTCCTGCACAAGCTTCCACGAAGACCAAGATTCGAGGAAGCTTTTCAATTAGTTAAACTCAACTAACATACACATACATAAGATGAGACAGCCTAGCCTATGATTGCGGATTGGGTGGATTAAAAGATGCCCTTTGACCCCTTCTCATGCCTCATTGGGAATGCCTATACATGGACCACCCCTTCTCAACCCTTCATTTGTAACCAATGGTTACGATAAATGCCATGTCATTCAATTTTTTTTTTTTTAAAAAAATATATATATATTAACAAATGAGAAGAAATGAGTGATTAGCCACCTCATTGACTATTGTTTTGGGTGGCTGGTCACCTCAAGAATTGTTTGAGGATAGTGAGACCATTCTAAAGCGGCCTATCATTTGAATTGAAGTCGTGGTCGACCACTTCAAATAGGCTTGAAGTGTTCTTCGTCACTCTTAATTATTTTGGAACTGAGTAGACTATTCAATCGATTATTTTGAGAGTGGCTAACCATTTCAAAAATTGTTTTGGAGTATTTAGACATGCCTACTGTGGCAATTTAGCAAATGGGACGCCAACAATATTGAAATAATAGGTATGTTTGGTTTGAATAAAATGTAGAATAATAAAATAAATTATATTTTATTCAACTTTTTCAAATTTTATCTCATAAAGTCAAACTTCGTAATTCGCACAGTAAATAAAAATAATATTTTGATTAAAAAAAATCAACACCCAAACAGAAACCACCACATCATGTTCTTTCGAGGTAACCACCCACCCATATCAATTGTTTTAGGAATGATCTCTCTCGTCAAATGTTTTTGAAAGTAAAAAATAAATAAATAAAAAAATAATTTTAAGTTTGAAATCCTCTTAAATGGGAGTATAATATGAGTTTAAACATAGTACAAAATAATTATGAAAACAGAAAATATCATTATATACTTGACAATGTATGGAACAAAATTTATATAATACGATAAATGGAATTTTATTTGAAAAGAAAAATTATATGCTTATATATGTATCTAGTATAAAAGATGCAACCTAATATGAACCGTTATGAATTAGATTATTATTTTTTTTTGTTCCTCCCGTTACAATTTTAAAAAGGTATGATTGCAAGCAATAGTTGGACAAAATAAAATCCTCTCAATTTCAAGTAAAATTAGAAATGCGTTATTTTATAATTAAGATTACATTTTTCAGATCTTTTTTTTTTTTTTTTTTTGATAAGTAAGCAATTTTATTAAAAAAGCGAAAGGCGCCCCAGTACACAAGCAGTATACAAGGAGCACTTACAAACCCAAAGCCCAAGAATAAGCCCAAAAACAGCAGAACACCCTAACAACACCCACAAAACCCTAAACGCTCCAAAAAAACCCCCCACTACAACAAAACCCAAAGACCAAGCATATTGAAGCCAACCAAAACCACAATAGACACCCCAAAACCCAAGCCGACCGAAGCCGAGCTACAAAGCAAACCAGAAAGCAACGGAAAAACAACCCACAACCCGCCAAGGCCTACTTCACGTGGGCCTTGCCTTTCCTATGCCTAATAGGAATAAAATCGTCGCCATAATTGATAGAGCTATGCAGATTCAGGAGCTCTCTCTTTCCTTTGGACTTCTGGCGTGCAATCATCTTTTCCTGCTGAAATTCTTCTTCCATGGCATCTCAAATTGCCATAGCCTCCTCCCCAAAGTCCTCAGCCAACGCAAAATCCTCATCCAACGCCCAATCTAATGGTAATCCATCCCAAAAATCATCTTCCTCCTCCCAAACTACAATCTCCCCGTTATGATCAAAACCGACAGGCCAATTCTTGGATTGGGAGAATCCATTTCCCTCAACAGAAAAAGAAATGATGCAACCACTCGGAGGGGAGGAAGGACCTACCACCCTGACATCGGTGACCTCCTGAGGCGAAGCGGAAGGGCCAGAAACAATCGGGCGAGGGTTGAGAAACCCCTTCCTAAGTATGCCCAGCTTCACTGGAGACTTTATGACCTTTATCGCAGGAGGCTCAACCATCAACACCTTATTGACAACAAGGCTAGCAGACAACTTCGATGCTTCCAGAGAGTCCGATAATAACCCATCATTCCAATTCACTGTATGACCTACCCTAAACTCCCTAGCCCTCCTGATATAATGCTGAAAAGGTTTGATATGCAGCAAGGGGGGGGAAGAACGAATCTTCACCCCCAACTTAGTAGCCCCTGATAGAGAAGCAGCAACAGCAGAGACGGAAGGCCCTGAACCACACGAGCTACTGGAAGAAACCGAACTCACTAACATCCCAGCCGTAGCTGGATGAGCAGCCGACGACAAGGGAAGAGCCCCGCCAAACTCTGCAAGGTTTGAGCCCTTCAAAGAACCTGGGGACTGAAAAACCTCCTCCGTCGGAACAGAAAAGGATCCTTGCACAGGAGACACCGGAGCAGCAAGCATAGCAATCGTCGGGGAAAGAGAGGCCCACCCAGAAGACGCCGGGAAAGAGACTGGAGCAGAGAGCGACTGGACGGGACCTGCAAGAACTACCGCCGACGGCCACTCAACAGAAGGCGCCGGAGACAAAGGCTCCGGGATGAGAGATCGCTGAACGACCGAACCTGGAACTGCCGCCAAAGGCCGCTCAACGGAGATGGCCGCCGAAGTCGACGCCTCCGGGGGGGAAGAAAGCTGAACCAAACCTAGACGACCCGATTCCGCAGCCCTCTCAAAAGGCTTAGGCACCTTAGCCCCAGCCTGAAACCGGGACCCTTTGAAAGCAGACTTGCACCTCTTAAGCATCCGGCCCGCAACAAAACCCAACCTTCTTTTAGGCCGAACAGAGGACTTCAAGCCCAATCTATGCGAAGACCCACAAGCCCAAAACAAAGCCTTGGAAAGGCGCCCAAGGATCTCTAAAATCTGCCCGAACACTCCAGACACGCTATCCTTTTGCAGTGAAGAGTCACCCTTAACATCGGCTGCCCCAGACACGCAAGCCGAACAACAGACGCAAACTCTGGAACTGAGGCACTCATCAACACGGCGGTCCTTACCCAGGGGACCAGTCGCTTGCTTCTCCATGGCGGAGCAACCCACTGGTGGCGGCTTCTTCTCCAAATCGCACCAACCCGAATTCCGCACCGGAGACCTGCAACCCAAGACAGAGGCGGTAACTCCCGAGCGCACCACCTCCGCGAACGACGGAGAACCAGTTCCCTTTCCCTTCTTAATACCCGTCGGAGACCCATCAGTGGCTCCCAGAAAATCCAGAGCTTCGCTCAACTCCCCCCCATTCGGAGTCCCCTTCGAAGAAGACATCCCACCACCCGGCGACCGAGCCTTTAAATCGAGAAAAGAAAGCAGCTTCCTTAACTCACCCACCACCCGAGACCAACCCCACCCACCACGGCCTTCAGGGAGCCAAATAGCCCCTTTCCGACCACCCTCAGCGTAGGCTACCACCTATAGGAAGCGGCCGGCCTTGTTCCCATTCCCTCGAACCATCAGAGCTTTTGTATCCTCCCGAAAAAACTTGACGAAATCCAAACCTGGATCCTTCAAAGCCTTCTCGACCGTGGCCAACAACCACACTGAGCCCTGGACACCCAAAACAATGAACCCCCCAAACGCCTTCCTCCTCTCTTCCAAACGAAGCTCAGGTTCTCCTGCCTTCGTCGAAAAAGAGAAACATTTTGCTTCCACGGTGAAGCAACGCTCCATCAAAGCCGATCCTAAAAGATCACAGGACAGAGCCCCATGGAACCATACCCACAAACCAACCCCTCAGCACCACCAGCCAAAAACCAGCACCAATCAACAAGAAGAACCCTTCTGTCGTACCCAGCACGACAAATCAGAAACTAGAACTAAAGCACAAATCAGAAATTAGAACTATAATTTCAGATCTAATAATGCTGTTATCACATATTTATTATGTAGCCACCGTCCTTTAAATTTTTTTAATTATATGTTTCTATATATAATATTAAATGCAACAAATAAAATTTCGATTATGTGTGTTACAAGATAAAGTTCTACACTTAGAAGAGAGAATTCAAAAATGAAATAGACCAATAATGACTTAAAAAATTTCAACCTTTAGGGACTTGAGCTAAGTTATAATATCATTCATTCCCATAATAGGATTAGAAACACTCAAATGAAAATGCATATTAATATTTTTCTAGTCAGAAAAAATATTACCATAAAATATTGGAACTTAAAACTACCAAAATGTAGAGTAATAAGAATAGTTGAAATGACCAAGAAAATAAAATAAATACTTTAATGCTATGAAGTAACTTTATTTTAAATTAGTCAATGCCAATTTAAATAGTAAATAGTAAATTTCAACCTACCTGTGGGCAAAGGTTGCATCACGCATGAAATTTACTCTTTATTAATAAGACTAATAAATTTAAATATTAATAAATAAAATTCTCCGTACCTGTGGGCAACCGAGAGAAATTTTACTTTTAATATTAAATTTGTCATCTTATTCTAATTAAGTCATAAAAATAAAAAACCTCCCTGTGGGGATAAGTAATTAAATTTATGAATTGGTTACAAGACGATGTTAATTTTTCTATATGAAGTTCATGTGTATGATCTTTATGCAATTATTATAAAATCGAGATGTTGTGGCTCTCCCAAAATCATAATAATCACGTTGCAATTCATGAACATCTAATAAAAATTCTTTACGATGTTCATATGTGTAATCCTGATGTAATTATCATTAAAAAATGGGATGCTGTGGCTCTCCCAAAATTATTATGATAATTGCGACTTCATTAACATCTAACAACTTTATAGATGCCCGAAAATGGCCCCAATAATATAACAAACCAATACCCAAATGGGGTAAACAGCATTTTCCAAGGTGCAACCAGGTGAGTTCCCAGGAAAGTGAGGGGGGTCACTTGGACACACTTAAATCCTAAGACTTTCCTAACCAGAACTTTTCTAGACATTGCATTCTTGGATATTACTGTAAACACGCCTGCATATATGGTATTGTTAATTATTTTTAGGTCCAGGCATCAAGCAATTTAAACAACATAAATTAAACAATCAAATATATTCCCAAGATCATGTATTAAAGAAAGAATTGTTTTAATACACAACACTGTAAATCATAAGAGGAATAAAACTTTAATAAGAAAACATAAAACCATGCATAGTTGAATAGTTTGAAGCTTGACACTTTATGGACATGAAGGTCCCAAGTTCTAATCCCATATGAGCTCAACCTTTTATTTTATTTAAAGGTTACCGTAATGGGCTACTATATTGGGCTGGTCCAACCGGATCAACCCACTTAATTGGGTCGAGTATATGTATTGGGCTGGCCTAGATGGATAAGCCACTTTATGGCCCATTTTGGTTTTTATTTTTTTATTTTTAAAATAACTGGAATAACTGGATAGGGCCTATTGGGTTTTTGGATTGGGCTGACCCGAATGGGTCAACCCACTTAACAACCGGGTGGGCTAATGTGGTTAAAACCTTACCCGATGTCCAACCCGACCCGTATTCATAAATGGGTCGAAACCCTTTTGACCGAAATTGAATAAACCCTAACCCGTTAACCTGAAAATGACCCGGAAACACCTTTGCATCTGCGCTGTTTTTCTCCTTCTTCTTCTTCCTCAGTTTTTCTTTTCTTTTTCACCATGAACGCCGGCCACCTTCCTTAGCCGGAACCTTATGCGGCTGATTTCCGTGCTTGCTGCCGCCTTATGAAGCGGCCACCGGCAACCCCGCTGGGTCGCCGTTTGCCCACGGGCCACCAGTTCTGGTGAAGGGAGAGGCCGCTGGAACGTTTGCCCACGGGCCACCGGTTCTGGTGAAGGGAGAGGCCGCTTCCAGCGGCCTCTCCCATGCGGTAATACGCCGACCACGAAGAGGGCCGGCGCTTGCGGCGAAAACCTAGTGCTGAGGAGCTGAGAATCGGCCGATGGTGTTCGTTCATGGGTTTCTTGGGTATACAGTAGGTTTCAAGGGCAAAACAGTAAATAACGAATTGAAAATGCCCATATCAAATTTCACAGCAATTCGAAATAGACCATATATCCCAATATTGACAGAATATTGATAAAAAAAAAAATATACCCATATCAATTTTTCATGGTTTTTCAATAGTATCTCTGGAATGTGTAAAAAATAAATAAATAAATATTTTTCACAAATATTTACTAGATTCAATACAAATCAAGAATCAACAAAAACTTATTGCTAAACAAAATAGCATAGAGGCAGGCTCTGATACCACATGTTAGAATATGTAAACATATTATACCAAACTAACATGCGCAGCGAAAATAAAATGGCAAGGATCTAGGTTTACCTCTAGCCATATTTACTCAAGCGTTTTCATGATCTATCTGAAGAACAAAAAAATGTTATCTGAGAGATCTTTTAACCTATGCCTATGACTGTATTGTCGTACTGAGCATTCTACTTAGTTCAATATAATATATATAGAAATATGAACTTACAGGCTACAACTAAACAGCTTATACATTGGTTTACGTACACTATGCTAAAACCAATGTTATTACGCGGCAACTGTTACAGGAAATAGGCCTAGAAGTAAGGAAGACCATATATATATATATATATATATATATATATATATATATATATAGTGGATTCCATGTTTCCTGTAAAAAGTTGACGCGAGTGTCCCTTGAATTAAAGGGTGTCATTCAAGCCGTAAGACTTCTTGAATTCAGTGCGGCTCAGACTTGCGACTTCCGTGGAGTTGTAGAGTTGTGTTGTCATTGGGCTTGTTTGACAAAGACATATATAAAATAGAACAGAACAGAATAGTGAGTTGTTGTTAATTTTAAAATTAGTAAAAAGTAATGATGTGATATAAAAAGGTAAAAAAATTTTGTTTAGTAGTGAATTTTTTTATTTGAATAATAATAAAAAAATTATTAGTGTGATATAAAAAGTGAAAAAAGTGAAGATGTTTTGACGTTGATGAAGAGTAGAAAATATGAAAAAGTAAAAAATAAAAAATAAAAAATACATAAACAGTATACGCATTACTTTATACTGTTATGTAACTTAACAAACAAGGCTTTTTTACGAAGGAAGGTTGGCTGAGATTCAATAAGCATGTCTTGTCTTGGCATTTTTTTTTTTTTTTTTTTTTTTGGTTAGAAAGCTCCACATTTGATGTGAAAGGACGTCTACGTACTACAGTGATATAAGCCCTGGCTTGTCAATGATTAACAGCTTGTTTGGTTACCATTTTTTTTTTTTTTTTTTTTAACGAGGGATGATTATTAAAAGAAAATAAAAACGAGACTCGTATTCTTACCATTTTTGTCGAATACTTTTTCAAATTCACCGCGTGGACCTTACAGATTTATTAGTAATTTTTTTTAAAAAAATTTAATAGAGTATTTTAAAAGTTTTAACAAGATTTAACGGAAGATCATAACGGATGAGTAAAATTGAAAACAATTTAAAGATGAATACATTAAATTGACATATTTTAAAGTTTAAAGGTATGATTGTAAAAGTGATAAAAGACTAAGGGTGGTAAATAAAGTTTTCTCTAAATTTAATCATTTAATTAATAGTTTAACAGAATATGAATAATCTAGAAAAGAGACAAATTTTGCCTCTTCGGGATTTTGTAAAAATAATATAATATTCAATAGAGTAATGCTACATATCATCCCTTTGTCCTTCTAAAATTGATGTGGCTCTTAAAATCACCATTAGATTTATGATAGATCATTATAAGATTTTGATTCAATTGTGATTTTACGAGCCACATCAATTTTGAGAGAACAAAGGGATGATATGTAACATTGCTCTATTCAACAAGCACATCAATATTCTCTAATTTCAGTAGGTTCTTCTTCCTTGACTCAAGTTCAGTAATATCAGCAATAATTATTCTTTACACATAACATCAAACTTTTTTATCTCTATTTTCCTCTTTACGCATATATAATAACATCAATACTTTTTTGGAAAATTATTTGGTACTCTGGGAATGATTCTCTCTACTCTTGCATGAATAATGGACCCCCACCGCAGATTTCTCCTTAGTGTAGTATCTAGGCCAAGCATTCATCTTACGAAACATGAAATGATCAAAGATATATAATACATTACGTACAGGACAAACCATAGCGTAATCTCAAAGATTACAAAACAAACGAAGATTCATCTGCAAAAATGTCAAATGAAGAGATAAAAGAATAATAATAAAAAACAGAAAAAAGCGCAATCAAACAGATAGTCTTCGACTATATTTTCTTTATCCCGTGGATTCTTCGACCTCGTCAGATAATTATATCAATGCAACCTCGTCAATTCTTCGACTCTCTTGCAAAGCTCCTCAACTGAAACAGTCATCGTCTTTGAAATCTCATCCATCTTACTACGGTTGAGATCAAGGAATGATTCGATCAGATCTCCATCCAAGAAATTTCTGGCATCTACCGTCTTCTTCTCATTGTTAAATGACCTCCAGTGCTCATGGCTCAACCCTCCAACCCCTTTTATCACCTTCCTTAAGTTTGACTGAAGCTTCTCTAAAAAGAGATACTGCTCGTGAGGAAGCGAAGCAATTACTCCAATTACACCATTAACAGTACCAAAAATGGCGGTTGGAATCTGGCCCACATCAGAATCTGGCAAGCGCATGACGAGGGAACCATGCCGGAACCGATTGACAAATTCTCCAAGGTGATACTCACCAACTACCTCAAGACGGCCCCGTTCCTCATCAGTGGCACCTTCACTATTCTTCCGGACAGTGAAAAGATTGAAGTTATTTTCAGCACCAAGGTAAATGTCATCGTCAAGAATCTCAACAGCTGACATCCAATTTGCATTATAGTCACGTGCGCGCTCCTCAATGGCACCTTCTTCATGCTGAACAAAAGAGCAGTTTTGTAACACTCAATAAGAAAGTGTAGCTATAAGAATCCTGGTAAAAACTATACCGCTGACCAAGAGGACAAGAAAAGAAAAAAGAAAATTGAAATTATTTTTGAAGATCCAAACAGGACATGTACAATGTTGGATCACGTGACAAGTGAGTTTTATTTTCTAACCCACAACCACAACTTTCAGCTAGGGCTCACTGACGGTTGGACTGGTAGACAGGAAGGATAATTTAAATGACTTGATGATAAATCATATGACGGTAGAATGGGGGGCTAATTATTTACCTTGTATATTAACAAGGATATTGACTTCATAAGATCACCGACAACAATGAAATCTCCACGAGTTTGCACGTAGAGGGCAAGTATGTGTCCATGATGTCCACATTCAGATTGTAATTCACGAGTACCATCATCCCGAAGCATCCACTTGTACAACTGGATTTTTTGATTGATAGCAGCCAGCAGCTTGCCATTAAAGGCATTCAAAGAGTAGACAGACCCCTTAGTTTCCTTCTCGGCAATAAGCTGTAGCTTCCCGTCTTCAACTATGAAAACCAGTATTCGGCCCTAAAATTGTTTATGAAGGAAACACAAAAGTTAATAATATCAGCATGCTTCATTTACGTTTAGGGCCTTTAAAAAAATACACTCTCAAAAAAGAGTGTCAATATTACCTTGGTTGGCTCATTCTCTTCTGGCAATACGTATGCAGTGCCAACACAGTAGTACACATTATTATCATCAGAGAAAGAGCAACTAAGGATGGAGCAAGCATACTCGTACGTGTCAAGTGGGTAGGTAGAAATGAACTCAAACGTCTGGTCATCCAGAAGGCGGATAAAGTGCATTTCAGAATCTTCTGGACTGGACTGGTTATACTTCACACTGCAAATAGCAAAGGTCCTGGACTGCTCCTGATGACAGATACGGCGTGGATGCTCGCCAAGTGGGATAGAACGGATGTGAAGTTTCTGGATATCGTCAATGGTGCCAATAGTAAGCTCACCTTCTTTTGCGATCGCAAGGCTGTCGACAAAAAATAAATAAAATCAGTATGAAAGCAGATGGAGTTTCAACTCCCTCCCACCCCCATATCCCTGCATTAGTCAAGAGAGAAATAAAAGACAAAACAAGGAAAAAATAAAAGAAAAGAAAAAACAAACAAGGGAAAAGTACACATATCCCCCTCAAACTACCACTCAATTGTCAATGTACTTCCCAAACTACCAATTATGTCAATGTCCCCCTTCAAACTATCCAAAAATGTCAATGTTCTCCTTAAGGGCATCTCCAGCAGACTTGCTATTTCTTTCAAAATAGTCAAATTTGACTATTATTAGTAAATTTTCTTCTCCAACTGAATGGTTACTTTAACCATTTTTCTAAACACATGAACAGTGAATAGCCAACATTGGCTATTCACTATTCATGTGTCTAGACTTTTTTTTATTAATATTTTCTCTCTCCCTCTCTCCCTCTCCGATTCCTCTTCGTCCCTCTCTGTCCCTCATCTAACAATGGAAGCAACAGTATGAGCCCCGATCTTTCATGGATCGACGATGGGTGATGTCCGGTGGATGGGTCGACGCCAGTGAAGCTGGAGGTGGATTCCACCGGGGCCCACCAGATCCTCGACTCGTCTGGAGATTTTGGTGGTTCTGTGCCTTGTTTTTTTTTGTGGTTCAGCTGTGCCCTTTTTCCGGTGGATCGGTTGCTGTGGGTGGATCGACGTCGTGTGTGTGGTGGTTGAACGGCGCTAATCCAGTGGTTGAGTGGTGCGGTATTGAAGTGCTACTCTGGTGCGGTGGGTGCTTCTTCTTCGTCGTAGTGCAGTGGGTTGGGGTTGGGGGAGACAGGAGAGTGAGAGGGAGACCGGAGTGTGAGAGAGAAATGAATACAAAAATTAAAGAAAATGATTAAAAAATAATATTTAAAAAAAGTAAAGAGTGAACTGTTGGAGAGAAAATAGGATAAACAGTGGTTGAAGTAGAGAGTTGGTATTTTTTAACAGCTATTATAACTTTCATTGCTGGAGATGCTCTAAGATCAACAAAAAGACAAAAATGCCCTTCTTTTTTTTAATAAGACAAAATGTCCTTATAAATTCAAAAAACTAAAACTAAAACTAAAAAATTAAAAAAAAAAATTAACTAAATTAAATAAAAAACGAAAAAAAAAGATATATATATTTTAAAATCAAACGAAAAAATAACTATAAATTATAAAAACAATTTTTTTTTTTTTTTTAAAAAAAAACGAAAAATAAAATCAGTTTTTAATTAAATTTAAAAAAAAGAATTTTTTTTTTTAAAAAAAATCAAACAAAAAAATAACTGGAAATTATTTTTTAAAAATAAAATAAACAAACGGAAAAAAAAAAAAAAAAAAAACAGTTTTTAATTTTTTTAGGAATAAATTTTTGTTATTTTATATTTTTTTAATAATTTTTTTAGTCTTTTATTTTATTTTAATAATTTATGAAGGGTATTTTTGTCATTAGAAGGACATTGACATTTTTTTGATAGTTTCGGGAGAGAGATTGACACAATTGGTAGTTTGAGAAGTACATTAACAATGAATTGGTAGTTCGAGGAGATTATGTGTACTTTTCCCATCAAACAAATAAAGGGCCAGGATCAGGTTTCCGATAGCAGTCTTGCACATCAATTGTCATCTCTAGACAGGCCATAATGTCTCCACGATCTGAAATAGTCAAAGCATCTATCCTAATTTTACATGCTATCCTGCTCTACACTACTCTGTTCTGACTGAAAGAACTTTGGGGACAAAATAATACTAAAATTGCGAGATCTATAGCATTAAAAGCATCTTCTTAAAATATCATGTATTTACCAAGACATACATTATGGCATATCCATCGATGGAGTATCACTGTTACACAAATATAAGTCACCTGTTATTGTGGACATTAACCTCAGAGGTTCATTCAGCCTGCAACAATTGATCCCTATACCAGCAAGGTGTCCCTGGTAGCTCAGAGCCACTATCTGTTCAAATACTACACTATCTTCGTTTGTTTACCTTCCAATTCCAATATACTTTATATAGTGCAGCAATGACCAACATAGATGGTCAAACAAATGTTGACCTCTCTAGCACACCATCAACTCCGCCACCTTTGAGGCATATAACCCACTCTAGACCAAAAAGAAGGGAGATTGAAACCCATAAATCTCTAGCCACTTCGCAATGGAGAAGAAAACGATTTATGGCCATCCCCCGCTCTTCTTGCACAGGCAACACCAATCCATCACTATGACGTGCCTCTTTCACAAGTTGTCCAAAGTAAATCTTTCCTAATGCCGCTGTGCAAAAAAAAAAAAAAAAAAAAAAAAACCACTCTTGAAGGAGCCTTAATTCTCCACAAGCTCTTCCATGAAAAAGTGGAGCCCGTGGAAGGCAAAGCACATGATAAAATGGTCTCTAACCTCGAACGTCTGCCTTTTGGAAGGTTACTCCACCTCCCAATCATGCATTGGCTTGGAAAAAGTAATATTTTATTGAAGAGTGTCATTAATAAACTTCGCTAGTTTTTTAATATAAGTAATAAACTGGTCTTATTAAAAGTGTAAGGCACCCCTAAGTACACCGGAAGTATATAAGACAAGTTTATTTTAGCTTTGTTTATTCATACTTTGTATCTTTGTACGACGTCTTTTGTGTCCCCTTTGTTCACATGTTATGCCACTGAAGACTCCTTACAAGCAATGCTAAACAGCTCTGGAAAAGCTGCCTTAAATGGTTGGTTTCCACACCACAAATCATGCTAGAACCTGAGTTTAGACCCATCTCTCATCTCAAATATGATGAATCTAGAGAAAAAAAACCCCATCCACTCCTAACATTTTTTTCGCACCCCAACCCCAAAAGACCCAACCTCAATGGAGCACCACCCTCCCCACATGCTATCATATTTAGCTTCCGCCACCAATCTCAACAAGGCCTCCCTCCCCATGGCAAAACACCATAACCATTTTCCCAAAAAAGCTTGATTAAACTGAATCAGGTTTCTAACCCCTAAACCATCAGCAAAAATCGGAGGACCTCCATCCTTTACTACCCTCTCAAGTCCACAGAAGCCTTGGCCCACCTCCAACCTAACAATACAATGTTTGACTTCCTTCTTCAGACTAAACAGCAAGTCCTTCAGTGTGCGAAGTCCAAAAAATTTCCCAAATTCTCGCAGGGATCTGTAGGCTAGACAGAGCCAGTGTAAAAACTGGATTGCCCTAACACTACCCATGGCACACCTCCACTACTAGCCACCCCAACCCTTTGTACTCTACAATTTGAAAAACCCACACTGCCCCTGTACTCTATGGCAGTTTCTGGCGACTGCCCTATTAATGCAACTACAACACAAGACTCTCATTCCAAGTATGAGTCTTGTGCGGCACAACTCTATCCGAAAGTGGTTGATAAGAAGTCTATCTCATCCGGTCTCATCCAGACTCCTGGTTCTAAGCTAGAGTCCTAAGTCTAATTGTATGCTAAATAGATGGGAGTTAAAGAGTCCTACTTTCAGTATGTATAGGAGTATTAATCTATTATGATCAGCGTGTATAGGAGTCCTAGTCTATTATGCACTCTTGTAATTCTCCTATAAATATTCAATGAATGCTCAGCTATAGAGTAAGGTTTTACAGCCTAATATATTTGTTCTATCATGCCCCATCCCTACCAAAGCCACCGCATACGACCTTTTCCCTACACCCTCAGACAAAGCCTTCTCCTCTACAGCCAATGACCTGCCACCCACTCCACAACAGGCCACCAAGAGGCTTGCAGGGAGGCACAACTCTAACCCCGTCACTGCAAGAAAAAAAAAAACACATTTTGCAACTCAAATTCACAACTTCTCCAGCCCACCCCATCTCGTCCTTCCAGCAAGATAATGAAAGCTCTCAAACCACCACCACTGTATTCCGAAAGAGCCGGATAACAGCCATGTCTATTGGAGCATCTTTGAGTGATTTAAGCTTTACTCCCTACTTTCAAAGATTTCACTAAGTCATTCAGCCCCTCCCCTGACAGGCTTACAGCAGCTCTACCACCGTACCCAAGAGCCACACAATCACTAACCTTACCCAGAAGAACAGCACGAGAGACACCCCTACTCCTTTCACCGAAAGGTAAGACAGAAGGCCCCTCTACCACCGAGAGCTCAAACACCTTACACTCAATAACAAACATAGCCGAATACCTCATATCGAAAACACCCACAAGAGAGAACCTAATCTAAAGCCGATACCAGAACAACCAACAAACAGGTTACGAAAATTGTCCGATAAACTCCCATTAAGGAAAACTAACAGATCTAGGCGAGTAATCCAAAGACATTTAAAGTACCATAAATAAAAGTAAGATCCAGCTTGAACCGAGTTGAGGAATGTATATCTAGAGCTGTAAAGATATCTCAGGACACACGGGATCATCACTACTCTATTTATGACTACAAGTTGTTTCTAAATCACTTGATGTATAGAGTTGTATTATGTTACAAATACACTTTCTTCTCGTAAATCAACTGCCCATTAGCCTCTTTCACAAGCAGAATTTGATGAATAGAAATATCCGAATGGTGTTAAGGTTAAAACTGAATTATACCAGATCACAGCTGTATATAGGACACAAAGATGATATATTCAGTATTACACAGATTTATCCTATGCCCAGGAACCACCCGACTTAAAAAGGAAGGGTGAAGAAAGAAAATACCTGTCTGGGAAAGCAGCAGAGTTGAAAGGGCACATATGGCTAACTTCTTTCAAATTTACATTGCTGTAAAGTAGCTTCTTGTTGCTACTGTAAATGACAGTTGGCCTATCTGATGCAGCAAATACATGTGTAGTATTCTTGGATGAGAAAGTACGAAGAGTAATAGGCTGGGTCCCGAGGGAGACTTTCTTCCTATCCGTCAGCTCACCAGTACTTGTGTTCAATAGAAAATTTAATAGATGCCCATCTCCAAGGGCACATAACAAGTAAGATATCTGAAAGAAACAAACAACCGACCTGCTTAAGCAAGGTATGAAAAGCTAGGGAAGTACAACATAAAAACTTCATTGATGAAAAGTAAAAGAAGGTGGCAAATTTGTGAGTTCCACAGTATTAATTTGAATTGGCGCACATTTGCTTCCCTCAATGTTCCAATTGGATGTCATGATGACTACCATTAAAATATCTCTAAAAGGCAATAATAAGAACTTATAACCACAAACAAAAATAACTTAAAAGGAACTGAGATAAGCATACCCCTTCAAAGGCACAAAGAAGAACAGAGCGAGGTATAATTTCTCCTCCCAAAAGCTCCTTTGTGATAAGATTCAAGTCAGGAAGCGAAAATACCCTTACACTTATATCTGTCCACATCCCAACAGCTGCTAGCTGACTATAGTTGGGATTCTCACCGATCGGGTTTATGTCAAGGCATGAGATCTCATATTCCAACTGTGCATGTTTTACTTCTGTCAATATCCCATCTCCAATTTCCAGATAAACTAAATGACCACCACCAGTTGCCAATAGAACCTGTCATAAAATTGCAATGCGTCAATTGGTCATTTATTCCATAAGCACCACACTGGTGCCAATGAAGACAAAATTGGAACAAGGCAAATGGGTGCTAGTAAGCAGCAAGTATTCACTCCACTATGTTGTATGAAGCATACTTCAATCTGTGCTCCCAAGAAGTGCACCAACTCAAGCATTGGAAAATCACAAAATTCAAATCATTATACTATTTAAAGCATTATTGGATTCAATTTTTTAGGCGAATAACAATAATTAAATTATGGACAGATCAAATCATGGCAGTAGTGTTGGGGACAATATCACCCAGCACCACTGAAACGAAACTTATAGTCCAAACTCATAACACAAGTTGCAACATAACCTGGGTGGCATTAGTGGTGGCAACATTAATCGAAAAGCCAGATGGAGCATTCCACTCATACCGCAGCTCTCTAGATGTAGAACTGACCAGTCTCACAGAGCTTGAAGTGACCTGTAAAGGCAGTTGATCAGCCAGTGTATACTAAATGCAAACTAGCAACGAATTAACTATCTCCAGCTTTTTAAATTTCACAAAGGCAATTATAAAACCTCTTTTTTAGGAATGATGTACAAACAGATGCTGGCTGTAGGCAGTGTTCATCATCTTCTTTTTCTGTTCATTGAATTTCTAAATTATATTTCTTTAAGGGATATCTTGTACATAACCACATGTACTTAAGTGTCACTTGTTAGAAATAAACTTTATTTTTATTTATCCAAAAAAAAAAAAGTCGTTGCCAAAAATGCCTATTATTAACAAAAGGAAAGACTATAGTAACTCCTATTAATCAAATCACAACATAGAAACAACTTCGAGCAATTTATTCCCTTAATCACTTTTAAATACGTTTAGGTAGCGAGATTAATTTAAATATTCCAAACACAAAATCATTGATTCACTAAAAAGGCTGGGAGTTCTGGTAAAAGGATCAATGCAATTGAGGCGCTTTGGACATAGATAACCCCAGACTGATTGGCTTCCAGTTTCAAATTTCACAATATTGTTTCAAATAATCAAAACAGAGAATGCATTGTTTGGACAAAAAAGACTGGGAACTACCAGTTACTGGTCATTTGGTCATGTTGGGCTTAGACAACCCCACATTGATCAAAATTCCAGTCAAATTTGAAACATTTAACTCTTCTATGCCTAATAGCATAAGAATCAGTGCTACGTATACTGATTTTAAGCTGAAACTTTATATCTTATGCACAAGAGTACTTAGCACCCACATGTAATGCAAGACATTGATATTGTAACTACAGAGGAATCTGACATTTCCAATAATCCATGACACAATCAAATCACGAAGTCTAAAACAAATGCCTCAGGAAAATAAAATTTACAAAGAAAAAATATCATTCATCTAGTTTGGTTCAATTCATCCAAAAATATCTTCCACATTAGATCAGAAGAGGAACTCATAGATTGATAAAGGAAAAAGAGTAACAAAACCTACTTGTACAAGTTGGTTGTATACAGCATCATGGCAAAACAAAGTCTGCACTTGAGAGAAGAAGCCATCAATCTCAGTTTCTTCCAACTCGTCCTCAAGATTCATTGCTAAAATTCGCGTCTCACTGATAAAACTTACAACCAGAAATGTGTCAAATGGATCATCAGTAGAAGATCTTAATGACCACATTCCCTTAATACCTTGGAGTTCTACTGAAGCCTACACCATTTCATATATACACACCAATTTAGTCTTATAAAAAAATGCTTATAGAGGAGTTTTGAGGAAAAGTGAACCACCAAGTAAAACATACCTGTTCATTAATACCTATACCATTTCGAACTATGCGAAGAGAACCATCTTTATAAGCTCCAGAGCAAGTTACAACCTGACCTTGGCCTTGCCTCTCCAGGTCCACAACACAAAAGTCAACAATTGGCCCCAAATTGACATATCGTTCCAGTACTTCCACATATGAACCTTTTGCATCGGGCTGAAGATTTAACTTTATAAGCTGCGTACACACCACAATGGACTATTAATATCCAATATTGCAAGTGATCTAACAATAAACAACTTACAGCCACAAGTCATATTGACATGTTACCCTACAGTATACAGTAAAAAACTTGGACCTTATGCCAAAAGCCTTTAAAAATTCCCTTAAAATGACATATCCACATTTCTTTTAATTAAAAGTGGCATAAACCAAAGCAGATACAAAAAAAGAATGTAGCCAAAGTGGTTGCAAACGCATCCAAACACAAAATCTATTTGTCATTCTACAAAGAAAAAAATGGTTAACATATTGACTTTATTTAAAAGAGATTGAATAAGAGAAATTCTAATGACTTTCTGCCATCAATTGCTTGAGCTGGCAAATAGGAAAAGATGGCAGCCTCTGCATCTCAAAACATCTTCCTCAGAGGCAAATGTCAATGCTTCCAATATATGTAGTACATCCAATAATTTCTATTCTTCATTCTAGATTCAGCTCATCTGAGATATTCTAGCTATTTGCATGGATATTGTTTATTACCATGTCTTCATTATAACTAAAAAGCTTAAAACAACAATTGGAAAGTCAAGATCATTAAAGCCAATGAAACTTCTGATGCAATTTCTCAGAATATACACTTAACTATACAAAGAATAAATGAAATATCACACCTGTGAATCTCCATAGCTCGAGCCAATATATACAAATGCATTATCGAGATATGATACAGTAGATGCAATGGAAGTTTCACCCAAGAGCTCAATTTTCAGGCCCGTGACCCTGCAAGTAAGGTAGATGATGCATTGAGAAAATCTCAGAGTTGCACAAAATCCACAAATTCTAAACCAGGGTTTCTTTTGGTTTTGTAATCAAGAAATCTCAAGTGTATGTTGTTCAATCATTAACACAAGAAGGAATATCTTACTTTTCTTTCTCATGCGCTATGACAAGAAGGTGAAGTAGCCCAGCATGATCACCAAGTAAATACCTAGAACCATCAGCATCAACCCTTCCATAGGCTCTTGTGATGGACTTGACGTGCAGACCAATATGAGGAACAATAAGAAAACTTAGTCCTTCCATTAGCAATTTTGAATAGTAATTCTTTGGAAATTTCACTACTAAAGGCTAAACGCAATTTTATCAGAACTCTGCATATCCTACCGGTCTGATTGGAATTGCTTTAAATGCACTGGCACTGCAATAGACAATTGTTTCTTCTCCAATAATAATGACGCCACAAAGTGGTGGAGGTACTGGTATTAGCAAATCAGCCCCATTGTCCAGATTGTTCTGGGACCAGGGACCCTCAACAAAATCTTTATCCTTAAGAGCGACCTCATATGTTTTGACATGGCGAGCATCTTTGTTATCCTGCAAAAATCAGAACGTGAAAATGACGCCATCTAAATTACTACACTAAATGCAACAGCACTGTCACATAAAAATAAATTACATGAGGCTATCTGACTTCCATTTTTAATATATAGATGAACCAAAAGAACCACAAGAATAAAGAAGAATACACCTGACAAGTTACGAGGGAGCACATATGTCTGTGACCATGCAGAAGAGACATTTCTATAAAAGAGTCATTTACCTGTTACATTTCTAAGGAAGAGTCATTCACATGTCAGATGCCAAGGCTTCTATTAGAGCCCCTCAATTTGGATTAAACACACTCTAAAGGCACCTAAATTTTGAAGTCAAATTTCATAATGCGGCACTCCACAGACACATGATTACAAACAACGGAAATGTAACAAGTACGCTTTAAGATCCCACCCTTTTGTTCTCTTAGTTAAGAATTTGACATATGACATATGACCGTTTAAGTAAATGGGTCGGGTTATGCTTTGATACCAGTGCCACATGGTGTTACTAGATTGCTCTGATACCATTCGTAACGACCCTTGAAAAACCGCTAGCATATATGCTCTATCACTCCAAAAAAAAACTAGTCAAGTTACAATTGGAGTTCTCTATTATTACTTATAAAGCCTAGTCTCACCTAATACGGAACCAATGTGGAACTTACTTATCCAAAAAAAAAAAAAAAGGAACCAATGTGGGATTTAGTACCCATGAAGACCTTTATAATCTATCCACTATGTGAAAAATTATCTTCCCAATGTGGGACTAACTTTCTGGAAGGTCACAAAAGTGCCAAATAAAATGCAATAGAAAGGTAGCATTAATGATAATTGAAGAACCTTTTTTAAAAAAAATAAGTAAAGAGATATTTTATCAAAAGCAAGAAGCATTCCTAAGTTGTAATGACTCACTACCAACAACACAATATTGTCTGTTTTTTGCTCGCCTAAGCCAGGCTTCCCAAGAAATCACCCATCCTGGTACTACTCTAGTATAAGCACACTTAACTGTGGGGTTTTGATAGGTCCATGGCCATCACGACTTTAAAACACGTGTCAAGAAGGGTACGAATATACATACAAGCACATCCTCATTCTCATACCCAAGTGATGTGAGACGTTACAATCACCTCCTCTTGGGACCCAACGTCCCTGCTGACGACCCTCATGAAATCACCTCATTTTTGCCATCCCAGCAAGTGCCCGCTGGCGACCGTAATAGGCTTGTGCACGCTCCCCTATCTCAGGCTGGGAAATAACTCTCATACCATTTGTAACGACTCACCTCCAACGACACAATATTGTCCACTTTTGCCTTACTCAAACTAGACATTTTAGGAGGTCACCTATCCTGGTACTACTCTCGCATAAGCACGCTTAACTGCGGAGTTCTGATAGGTTCATGTTCATGGTCATCATGGCTTTAGAATGCGTTGTGTCAAGAAGGGTACGAATAAACATATAAATACATTCACATTCCCATACTCAGGTGATCTGGGACATCACATAATTACATAGGCAGTATACAATAGGAAGCACCCAACTAAAGCTAGCACGAAAAAGACCCAAACCCAAACTAAACAGAACCCACCCAAAAAAATCCCACTAAAACACCAAAAGCTCTCAAACCCGAAACCCACAAACACCAATAACCCTCAAACCCCAAACCCGCATGAAGCACTCAACGCTAAAAAACATGAGGCTTGCCTTTCCCACACCTAGAAGACGCGCCTATAGTATTATAGTTTATGGAGAATTGAAGAACTTTTTGTCAAGTAAATACATTGGAAAGCGCACAGCTCTTGATAAACATATGGATGTAAAAAGAAACATAGGAGGCACCTGGTAGAGAACCACAATTGTGGGTTTTGAACAACCATAAAGAAACTTGATATCCAAAACTTGAAGTTCCTCGAGCCTGAAATCACCCAAGGTAAAAAGATGTAACTAGATTGATTCTTCCAATAAACTAAACAAATGCTAGAAACATTAAAAGCAGGAACTATTGTATGATTGATAGAGATAAATCTTTAAGGAACCACCTATATATATTATATCAACAAATCAAGTTTCTGTATATTTCAGTAGCTACATGGACAAAAAATTAAATTGAGAGAGTATTTAATCCCTTATGCATCCATGTCATAGCCAATTCCTTCACAAGCATACTCATCCGAAAATCCATTTCTGGCTAGAAGCCCAAAAAACAATTTTCTTTTGATAAGTAATTTTTTACCCCAAGAAAAACCCAAAGAAAAATAAAAGCAGCATACCTTATGTTAAATGCTTCTTTGAGCTGCCCCTTGTTATCAAAAGGAATGACCTGAGAAAACCACAAACTATGATGGTCACATAAAAAAAATTTAATGTAATGCAAAGACAAGAATTCTGCTCTATTGTAAGTAAACACACAAACTACCAAAAAAAATTATTAAGTATGGACGCTGTAATTGATTATATCAAACAACATACCTTGAACAATCCATCATATAAATGGAGTCCAATGAGTCTGCAATCTGGGTCAATTATGCCAATCTGCAGGAAAAGAATAAGAATAAGAACAAGGAGATTTGCTGAAATTTTCAAAAAAAACTAAAATAAGCTATAGGTGTCCACCTTAAGGAAAAGCAACAGCTTTAAGATATACTTAAAAATCCATCGAAAGAAGCCAAGAATAGAATGAAGTGAACCTAGATTCAAATATGTACCTGACCATTGTCTGTAGGACGACCAATACGATCTGAAACATCGCCCATTGCTCTAAATGACGGACATGAATTTGTTAGTGTAAAATCTATCAACAAATTACAATTGTTTCATAGAGTTATGAATGTTCTTCACATATAATAAAAGGAGCGAAAATTTATACATTCCTGATCAAAAGTTTTTATCTAGATGATTTATTATGTAATGGCAGTAACTTCTAGGAAAATAAACTTAAAGCAAATCCCTATATGAAATTGTATTTTTCCTTTTTCGTAAGTAATCAAAATTTTATTAAGAACGAAAGGGTGCAAGCCAAGTAGTATATAAAAGAAACACCTAATCAGATAAAAAAATAAATAAAAAATTTACAAAAAAATCATGATAACTTGATTATGTGCCTTTTCCAAAAAATACTTGAATTAACCATTTTTTCCTAAACTTCCATATTTTCTGCACTCATTTCCTTTGGTTCCAACAATTCTGTTTCTAGGAGGCAACCCAGAATAGTTTTAACAGGTCCACCAACAAATCAAGATATTTATTGACAACAAGGACAGCATTTTCTTTCATCCTTGGTTGATTATGGACTTCTTCAAACCAATACTTGAATCAACCATTTTTTTCCTTAACTTCCATAGTTTTTGCACTCATTTCCTTTGATACCAACAATTATTTTTCCAGGAGTCAATCCATGGTGTGTTTAGCTTGACTAACAACACTTTTTGGCGAATACTTTGACATTTTCTGGTTTCTGATGCAGCAGAAAACCTAAGTCAACAGAAGACGTGTTCAACAGAAAACTAAGCAAGGTGGATGAAAGTAGTTCAAGATTTTAAAGTCCCCCTCCCCCCAGACTTTGCCCTTCCATCATGGCCAAACTTGACCCAGCCCAAACTTTCTCAGTTGCACTGTTGACGACCTCAACTACTTTGTCTCCCTCTCCCTCGAGACCCAACCTCTCCCCGAACATCAAAGTGATCTGTTCCTTCTTTTTCTTCGTTGTGTGCTCAGGGTGAGAGGTGGGTCTTTTGGCATCTACAGTTATAGTGTTCTGGAATAAGAGAGATTGGAGTCAGGAGTTGGTGACATTGTAAAGGGACAGGGAGATCGTCTCGGCCTACAAACCGAAGGGTTGGCCATCGTGGCTAAAGCTGGCAAATTTGATGATGTTGTTAACGTTATCACCCTTGTTGACAAATCGACCAAGCACCAAAACAAAGTAGAATTTGTCAGCTAGGGCTACATTCCTGCAATCAGGTCCGAGCTAGACACAGGACCCATGGCAGTTCAGCTCTCATATCTCAGCCACGTACTTGCCCACGGCCTTTTGCCAGTCCCATACGTAATGCTTTTTCACTTCAGAACTCGGATTTTCTTGTAAGAAATAATGCATCCAATTGGCAATTCAGGTTACGAATTGGATCCGCTCCGTTTTGCTTTTGGTCAGAGCAAGATCTTCAGCAATGGATGCTAATTTATTTAAAGTCTTGATTCGAATCAAAGCAATTGTTGTTCTATTGGGAGCTTGAAGTAAGGGTTTCCAAGGCATTGAGGCCGGTGATTAGAGGTTTTGCTTCAAACAAAGAAATCATTGCTCAATTGCAAGGTCAAACTGAGGAATTTCAAAGGGTGAAGTCAACCTCGAAGTGGGTGCAAAGGAAGAGATTGGTTAAGCCAAGGTGGTCGAGCTTAATGATGATGGCAAAGCCAAGAAAGCCAGGATGGCTGGCCATGAAAATCTTCATCAATGTTTCGAGAAGGGAGGAGGAGGCTAATCCTTTAGAAAACGCAAGCCAAACAAGGGAAAATGTGCTGAAGATCATTTTCACGATTTCAGCCAAACTGAAAACTTTACAATATTCTAATGAGTCACAAGGACTTGTACAGGCTTGTTGGTTTAGAGTATATATATATATATATTGAAACTTTACAAGCTTCGCCAAATGACGCATTTAAATCAGTAATAACTTAAGGAAGAATATTACAAGCCAGAAGGGTATCTCATAACTGCAAAATGCCTCACCTTCCCTATGAATTAATAGCACACTCATAAATGTCCTACATAACATCCACTAAAAGGGGACCCTACAACAGATTAGTATGCCCAGCTCGTTGCCAATACCTCATTGGTTTAGAACAAATTGTTCCCCGCTAGTTACAACTCTTAGTTGTATAAGTATATTTTGTTCACAAAAGAAAAGCCAAGTTAACAATCAATATACTTGCTGTTTGACTTCATAAAGAAGATATTAGCTTTCTTTTTCAATAAAACATAAAAATATAACAGCATTTTCAGACTCAATTGTTCAAACTGACATGATCATGTCCTACAAAATAAAAGATGAGAAAATTATGTTTACCATTAAAGAAGAGGGGGGGGGGGGGGGGGGGGGGGGGGGGAGGAGGGTTATTAACTTCAAGCATGAGCACTGACTCCCAACAATGCCGAACAGCAATTAAGAAAATAAAGCATTAAAGCTTAAACCTTGTAATAAGCTCAGATGTCTCAGCATCCCATTGAAGAACACAGAATTTGTATCTTTCTGTTGCAATAAATAGAAAATCCTGTGCCTCACCCTGTTCAGAACAACTAATATGAGTGCAGGCAAAAAGAAAAAGTCAATCACAAAATAAATGTGTAGGTTCAGAGAAAAAAATTAATAGCAATACTCACATGAGGGCGAAAAAGTTCAAGTGTTGCAATTCTCCCATATATTGGCACATCCAACATAGGCTGCACAAGATAAATTTTAGATGAGTCTTATGTTTTTAGATCTCAGTTCTAGCTGACCCAGGAAAAAATACTAATATTTAAGAAAAGAAAATACATAGTCAATACGGAGAAGGAAGACCAAATGACGATGAAACCACAAAGAAGTTGGACATTTAAAGTTTCTTCTTAGAATATCACAGATAGCATATACCTCTTTTCGAAACAACGATTTGACCTGAGATCTTTGAGTGAGTAATCAAGATCAGTTCAAGAACCACAAAATTCTATGAACTATGAAAAACAACTCCATAATTTGTAGCTAGACAACCAAATATGTTGTTGTTCTAGTTCGTAGTTTCTGTAGGTATACTTCAAAACTAAAGGATCATTCACCTATAGAAACATATAAAACGTGGTAAGCTAGACGCCAACTCCCTCCCTCTTTTTCTCACTTTTTGTGTTTCAGGAAAATTACACTTTACACCTCTACAGTGAGGCCATAAAACATGGACATATCTTGTGGTTATATTTGTGACACCAAAATCCCCTTACGGTCAAGATTAAACTGCAAAGCCCTAAATACAAGGTGCAGATGATGTTCAAATTTCCAACCAATGACATAACGTACACAATAGCTTAAAACAATGAAATAAGGTGGCATCACTTATCAATTTTATACCATGTATAAACCATTTTCTCTCCACACTTTATTCAAAAAAGAAAAATATATTTTTCTCTCTATTTAAAACTTCTAAAATCATTCCTCCTCTTGCTGTTCCCAACGACCAAGTAATATAAATCAAGTAAAATACAAAATTAACAATTAGTTCAACACTGCCAAGAGAAAGAGCCCACTCTTAAATTTATCAATGAGTGAAAAAGAAGAAACACAACATAGAAAACCCATAAATTTGGAAAAAAAGTTGAAAGTATTTTTTTATCATTAAGGAGCCTATAGTCTGACCATTGGTGAAGTATGCTATTTGGAGACCGTAGTTTTCTGTGGAGACCCAAATTTGAAAATTCATAACAAAACACAAAATGTAATCAAATTTCTAAACAATCAATTTCATTCTAATTATTTTTGAACTACCAGAAGAAAAATAGATGGGAAATATTTTTTTTATATATGTAAGTATAGAAAATACACAATAAAAAGTAGATGGGAAATATATAATATACACAGATTACATTGCAGCTAAGATAAAAAAAAAAAAAAAAAAAAAAAAAAAAAAAAAAAAAAAATCCAAAGAATTCCATCTCTGATAGCCTATTCACTGCATAACCATCAAAATCCCTACCATAGAACTATCCCCATAATACAAAAGAATGGTATATCAGAAATCCATAACCTACCATAATACAAAAGGAAATACTCAAAATCTAAATAATATACAAAAATGATGTGCTTACCAGGTATTACCACATGGAGTTTCTATCGCATCTTACATAATCAACCCTATATTTACAACTTTCACTCCACTTTACCTAGAAAGTTTGGGTTTTAACAATTTATGCACCTCTTATTAGCCCTTTGATTTGACTTGAGATGTCCAATTGATGGGATCTGTCAAGTCGCTCTCTACTCCCCTTACTCATTATCCCCACAGTTTCACAAGATAAACACCAGATAAAACTCTCCATTGCATTTGAGTGAAAATTGTTGGAGACAGGTTGGTCTTGGATGTTTCTCATCAAGGATATGCATGCAGTCCAAAGGGTTGAGTTATCCTCAAGTTCATGTGCTAGGGCGGCCTTTTAGAATGATATTGGGTGCAATTCAATCTACAACACCACCAAGAACGAATAGCTTTTTACCACATGATAATCTTATATTGAAAGTTGGACCTATTTCAAAATAATATTATTTTTATACCCATTCTTTTATTTTATGTTTTGAAGCTGTTTCGGGACTAAAGAATAATTTGGCAAAATCAGAGATGGTTCCTGCTAGCAAAGTCGGAGATGTAGAAGGATTGCCTCGCATTCTTGGCTATAGAGTATCGTATTTGCCAATGAAGTATTTAAGTTTGCCTTCGGGCGTCTATTTGGAATGGCATCATTTAAAAAATGGAACGTCGGTTGGCTCTATGGAAAAGGCTTTATTTATTTAAGGAATGTAGATTGACTTCGATAAAAAGCACTCTATCTAAATCGCCTCCTTACTACTTGTCTCTTGTCCCTATTCCAATGGGTGTGGCTAATAGAATTGATAAACTTCAGAGAGGCTTTTAATAGGGTGGAATTGGTGATGAGTTTAAGTTCTATTTTGTGATCTGGTCGAGAATTTGTACCCCAAAGAAATCAGGTGGGTTGGGGGTTAGACACTTGATTTAGTTTAATCAAGCACTATTGGGTAATTGGCTATGGCGTTATGCTACGAAGAGTGAGGCATTGTGGAGATAGAGGCTAAATAAGACAATTTAAGGGGAGGTTGGTGTTCCAATAAGGTAATTGGGCCTTTTGGAGTGGGTGTGTGGAAACATATAAGGAGGGTTTCAAAATTTGTTAGATTTGAGGTGGGTGATAGGTCCAAGGTCAGTTTTTGGCATAATGTGTGGTGAGGGGATCAACCATTGAAGATATCTTATCAGGATTTTATTAGTATTGCACGTTGTAAGGATGCGTGGTTGGTAGATCTCTTGCTGTACCGAAAAGGAAGTATTCATTGGAATATAATTTTTACTAGACCAATATAGGATTGGGAGGTGGAGTTGGTCTCCTCTTTCTTTGAGATGTCTTCTCTCAAAGTAAGGCAAGGAAATGTGGATAAAATATGTTGGATCTCTTCCAAGAGACACAAGTTTGAAGTAAAGTCGTTTTATTATGTGTTAATCATATCAATGGGTTCCCCGCTTCCATAAAAGAGTACTTGGAGATTTAAGACTCCTTTGAGAGTGGCGTTCTTTGTGCGGATGGTGACTTTAGGAAAAATATTGACGTTAGATAACATGAGGCAGCAGAACATCAGTGATTTCTTTGTGCGGATGGTGACTTTAGGAAAAATATTGACGTTAGATAACATGAGGCAGCAGAACATCAGTGATGAATTGGTGTTGTATGTGCAAGAAGAGTGGGGAGTCTATTGATAATCTTCTTCTTCATTGTGAAGTAGCAAGAGATTTATGGAGCTTGGTATGTGATATGTTTGGTGTGGATTGAGTTATGCCTAAAAGGGTGAGAGAGTTGTTGATGAGTTTGGGAGGTCAGGTGAGGCGTTGTGATATTTTGAAAGTTTGAAGGTTGGCTCCTTTATATTTAATGTGGTGCATTTGAAAAGAGCGGAATGCACGACGCATTGAAAATAGAGAGACATCAGTGGCGAAGCTGAAAAAGATTATATTAAACGCTCTTTACACATGGATAGCAGCTCATAATAGTTTGCTTTTTCTAGTTTTCAAAGTTTTTGAACCTGTGTTCTTCTTTTTCAATTAATTAGGGGATTCTCTTGTATACTTCCTATGTACTAGGATTTACACCCTTTTGAGATTTTTCAGTGAGAGTATTACTTACAAAAAAGTAAAAAATAAAAAACAACTATTTCCCACATAGCATTTTTACACTTTAAAAATAACATGCTTTCATTAAAAATGTTGTTGTGTTCATATACACACTTCTTTTGTCTTAGTTGTCAACCATCTCTTAAATACTTTCAAGAAAAATAAATTTTGATGTACAAATTTACTTGCCCATGAAATACCACTTTAAAAATATAATTGTATAATTTTTTTAATGATTGAGAGAGTAAGTAAAGACAACAGTCAACTATACTTGTAGACAATGAACTAATATCACAATCATGAAGAAACCCCAGTTCAGGAAATAAAACAAGGCAAGAACTAGTGCAGGTCCTTCCATCAAAAGCGAAGAAACAAACGATATATGCAGACACTAGTGAGGCCAAAAAAAAATTGGAATTAATATACCTGCAGGCCCTGAGGCGTAAGCAAATGAATTTCGATTCGGGTGCATTTCCTGAGAATGTTTTCAGACTGTTAGTAGTCAATTTATTTAGAAATGCACCTTTTTATGCAAATTAAGGCCAAAATGTGGAAGATGAACAGAACTCGCTAAGAGAGTTTACGAGAGAAAAATTAATTGAAACTCAAATATAAGTATCAATATTTTCCCCAAAAACATGTTAGAATTTTCATCGGCCAAAACGATATTATTCATCATCATACACATAGAATCCCCTAATAATTGGATAAAACTCGCAATATCTATTAAATCCCATCAAACAATAATTTGCAATTTTCAATCTCACATCACACGATGGTTTACAAAGAGAGAAGTTCTATATACAAATAAACAAAACACAGCTACAAAAGCACATGCTTTTCGCGGTTCAATATATGAAGCGTAAAAGGGTAACACATTAAGCCAATAGCAAAGCATAAAATAAACTTCAAGCACAGGATAAACCTTGTAAAAACTTCGATACATTCGAATCAAAGAAACGAATTAGCTTATGAAAATGAACGCGAAACCCTAACCAGAAGGAGAAAATCCCAAAAACGAATCAGAAAAAAACACCTGAATATAAAGAAGATTGAGAGAAAGAGGGGCTTACGCTACAATGAGGTTGAGCTCCTGAGGGCTGGTGAAATTGCCGACGCACGAGTGGGTCACGTTGGTGGGCTTGTGAGCCGTAACGACGTAGTTCCAGATACTCATCCTCTCTCTCTCTCTCTCTCTCTGAGCTCGGTGGAGCCCTCGCTCTCTCGCTCTCTCGCTCTCTGAAAGGGATATAATATAGGGGTATTCTGTAAAGGATATAAGAGCACTAATAGCCCATCCCTTATAAGTGGTTTCTTCCCTAAAATAGGAAGGAAAAAAAAAAAAAACCCAAGGCTCTCTCTCCTCTCTCCTCTCACGTCTCCTACTTTCTTCTTCTTCTTTCTTTTGCTACTGAGGGGAGCAAGCCATGAACCATGAAACTCCAATAGATTGAACACAACTCCAGTAGCAAGCCTTGAATTCCAGCAGCGACCTGAAAACCCCCAAAATTCACAACTCAAAACCCCCAAAATTCTCTCATCCTCAATGAAGAACAATAGACACACATTCTCAAAACAAACAAATCCTCAAAATGCATAAACCACAAAATCTACATCCCAAAATCCATCGAGAGAGACGAAGATGAGAGGGAGAGAGATTGAGAGACACAGACGAGAGACCACAGGAAGCGCGAGAAAATACTTATTTCATCGTCTAGACCACAGGACCTGCAAGTCTCCCATGTCTGCTATGCGGACGATGTGCTTGTGAACTCGATCAGCAGGTGTTATGTCCCTCTGCCCTAATTAGCCCTAATGCTCTTAGTCGAGGATGGAGTGGTCTGAATTCGGACAAATTGATTTATACCAGGGCTCAAATGCTGGGGGTACCCACCAGCATCCCTTCAGGCCTACGTGGCTTGGATTTTTTTAAAATGTAATTAAGAATTCTTTTCGGTTTTTAACATCTAGTAATTTATTTTTATTTTTTAATCTCAAACTCAAAACGAGTTGGGGGGGAAATTTTTTTCATTTCCCTTCCCAGCGTCTCTCTCTCTCTCTTTTCCAGTCGTTTTCACCGGCAACGTCTGCACCGGCCGGCCTGCCGTCATTCTTCCCCTCCCTTTTCGCCGGAAAAGCTCCCTCTCTCTCTCTCTCTCACAGGATCTATCTTGCCTCGCCAGAAAAGAGGAAAAGCTCTCCCTTTCTCTCGCCGGTCAAACTTACTTTATTTTTGTTATTTTGCTCTTACTATTTTTTCTTAATGGTTACAATAATACTAGTGGTAGTAAGAGTAACTTCTTATTCACTCAAAATGTGATGGGTTTAATGATTCGCAGGGGTGCCATTTATGTTTGATGCATTCCAGTTCGAGCCTGTTGCTGATGACTTCGATTCTCTTTGCGCCCTCTTTTGTATTAGATTTGCCTCTCTTCTGTTACATGTTCGTCATTTACATTGATACCTACTGTAGCACTTTTACAAAGAAGTTTGAATTTTGAATTATATTTTCAGATACTCTCCGTAAAGCTAAAGAATGGCTTAAGGTCTATTTCCAGCTCCCTTTGGTCATGACTGCTAACAACTTCATTTCTCAATAAAAGATAGAACCTACTTTAAAATAAATTTTGTTCAGTTCTCTTGGTTCACCATCTTTCTATTTGAGCTTGCCCATTTTGTTGCCTTAAATTTGTACTTTTTTTGCTAGGTTTGATATTGACCTTAGATAATTTATTTCCTCTGTTGGCATTTCAGTTCTGAGAGGAAGTGCTCTGTTTTCATAGTTCTAACAATGTCAAGAAATAAGAAAATTGCTTCTGCTTTTTAAATTTGTAAATTTTTCTAAGTGTGTTAAATTTTATTGGAGTGCCTCATAAATGTTAAGCATTTATGATTGTTGGGTACGCGAACTGTAGTATTGTTTTTTATAGTAGCTCCTCAGTGGCATTATTTGGCTATTGAATGTGATGGGATTTTTTAAAAAAAATGATGGTTGTATTAATTGAGTGAATAAGAAGTTATTCAGTAATAATTTCCTCAAAATTTAATAGTTACATCTGTTCCAAACTTTAGATGTATCGATTAACAAAAAGTTGAGTACATATTTGATCCTAGCTATAAAATGTATTAAAAGTAAAAGAAAATTGTGGGCAATGTGGGGAAAGTTGGTACATATCTGATCCTAGGTAGAAAATGTATTACAAGTCATGGAAAATTGTGGGGAAAGTTGAGTACATATCAGAAGTGCTGTTTCCAACCTCAAGAAGTTGGTTAAAGGACCATGGATAATACTTGTTATTATTTTTACCATCTAAGGTTTTTGCTGTCAATTAAAGTTGTTGGACCTGCGTTTGGATAATGCTTTTAGGAACATGATTAAACAAACATTTACTATCAAACTAGTAAAACCATGATAACAGGAAACAAGGAAAAGTATACATGTTTACTAGGCCTTTTTGTGAGGTTCAAACTTCTTGAATGATGCTTGACCAATCGGGCATATTTTAGTGAATTTTGAATATTATGTTTGAACTTGCCCTTTTTTACTTTTAGGAAGAGATTTTGAGCATTGTGCAATGAGATTTTTACGAGGATTATGATGTAGCTAGCTTCTTTGGTTTTGATCCTTTTGTTCTTACAACTGAATGGTTAATTTAATGTGAAAATGAGCATTTGGAAATGGGTTAATTTTTAGATTTTCAAGTTTTACTTTCTTGCAGGGCTAAGATGTCTTCAGCATTTCAGTGTTGTCTCGTGAAGGCAACAGTCCACAATGTGCTTCAGAGTAAAATGACAGTTAAAGAAGATAATAGCAACTACAAGGCAAACATGAGAATGGAATAGAGGACTTTGATATGGGGTTTTTTTTTAATTTTGTTTCGAGTAATTTTATACTACTAGGAATAGTAGACTTTGATATCTTTATGTAGTATTGTTATGGAGAGACATTGTAGGGTTATTGATGCGAGATTTCTGATTGGATGTATGAAAAATAGGGATGAATGTAGAAATGGAATGGAAAGATGATAGTGAACTCCAATTAATGGCTGGAGACAGACCCCAAGTGAATCCAATTAAGGCTGGAATCTAACCACAAGACAAAAGTCTATATCAATTCTTTTCTTCCTTCTCATTCACGACCAAATGGTCTTTAAATAGAAATACAAGTAGATAATACCTAAGGTGATAATGCTTAAAGTTCAAATATTCAAATTCAAATAAGTTCTAATCCTAATTTAAATAATCTAATCCTAATAAGTTGGAATTCCATTCCAACTCAACTATTAAACCTATCTAACCCTTTATCCCTATCAATCCTACACCCTTAAAAGGACCTTGTCCTCAAGGTCCAACAAAATGAAATTAACCTAGTACACATGACTGAAAAAATAAAAATTAAAAATTACACAATTAAAAATAAAAACTACACATCTATGAGAATCCCACCATCTTTTACTAGCACGTCAACCCCCCCTTTTTTTTTTTCTTTTTGCTTCTCCCTTCTTTTTCTTTGACGCATCTAGACCGCTAGTACTAGAAAAAGAGCAAAATTTTTCAGCTTTGCTTTTCTTCCAGGTGCTTTTCATGAGCGATGTTTGGCTGTTCGGTGGTTGTGCAGCTGGCTGGATCTGTAGGCTCCTCATCCGCTTCCTCGGTGGTCTTTCACTTGGTGGTTTCCCATCCATCTCCAGCTTCTTGAAAGAAAAAACTTTGATAGGAATATGTTTAGTTCGCATGAGGACGATTTTGTATGGGTTTTTGGGGGTGGTTTCCGCGTCGATGTTGCAGGCATGAGGAGGTGTGTTGACAGTGGCCTGGTTGTGGGTTTCGACAGTTGGACTGGTTGTGGGTTGTCAGTGGACTGGGTCACGGGTTGGATGAGCGGGGTTGACTTAGGCGATGAAATTTGCATTGTGTTTTGCAGTGAAGACTCTTCAGTGCTGGACTTTTTATCCACGATCTCTTTGATAGATTGTTGAAGGCTCCCTGAAAAACCCTTCTTGAGAGAACTTGCAATATTCTCCAAAGACTTCTCTAGAGATTTCTGATTGGATGTATGAAAAATAGGGATGAATGTAGAAATGGAATGGAAAGATGATAGTGAACTCCAATTAATGGCTGGAGACAGACCCCAAGTGAATCCAATTAAGGCTGGAATCAAACCACAAGACAAAAGTCTATATCAATTCTTTTCTTCCTTCTCATTCACGACCAAATGGTCTTTAAATAAAAATACAAGTAGATAATACCTAAGGTGATAATGCTTAAAGTTCAAATATTCAAATTCAAATAAGCTCTAATCCTAATTTAAATAATCTAATCCTAATAAGTTGGAATTCCATTCCAACTCAACTATTAAACCTATCTAACCCTTTATCCCTATCAATTATGAACTTTAATAAAATCATAGTAAGTAAATTTGTCCCTATTCTTTATGCTCTTCCTCATTTGGGCTGCAGTGGAGACGAGAATGAACCCCACAAATTCCCATTAAATCATGAACATACTTTCTTTTTCTTTCTTCATTTTTTTCTTTTCATAAATAAGGAATTTAGTTGAAGTGATTCCATATAACATCTCCATTATACCCGAGTCTATATAAGTTAAAAGTAACAATGTCAACTTTATTAGCCGGTGACAACTTATCAAGGTCAAACTCTTCATGCAATTACATGAAATCTTAATCATTTTCGACATATAATAATAAAGGTCTTAGTATATTTCAAAACCTCACTTTTTGACATTAAACATGTAAGTTAAGAGTAACAATGTCAACTTTATCTTCAAAGCAAATTAAACATGTCTTCTTCAAACCATTGCTAGCTTCTTCAATCAAGGTAATTAGAGAAACTATAGCATCTCTCGCAGATTTAAATGCAAACTTAATATCATTATGTGCCACAAGAGATGGGTTGCAATATGTAAATTTTCTCTGAAGAAGAGCCACCTGATTGACTTCAACTTACACTTGCACAACCTCAGTTCAGTTATAGACAATTTGACAAAACATTTAGTCATTTAGAGAATAACTTAAGAACTATGTTAGTAAGAATATGACAGAATATTTTACAAAATTACATAACCTGACCATGATAACAAATATAATAACTTCAAAACTATTTAGAGGTCATGATCATGGAATTGATGACATTGATCAAAAAATAAATATTTGAAAGCTCGACACCAGCTTGTAAGGGCAAGGTACTTTGATGGTTGAGAATGTGAAATTAGATGGGTTGCACATGCAATGCAATCGTTAGGTTGGTTGGAATTATTGCATTGGCCACGATTGTCATCCAAGCAAGTTTTTGGGATGGGTTGTTGATATCACAAGCCAATTGCCATAGAAGGTAAAGCAGTACTCATTGGCTCAAAGGGAGAAGAACTACAGATAATATCCATTGTAAATCAATCTGGGAAAAAAGAAAAAAGAAAAGAAAAGAAGCTTTTGTTGCATCAGTCACATGCGTATCTTCAATGAACACTTAAAATGTCAAAGAATGAGTTGCTATTATTCTTTCACCCAAAAAAAAGCACTTCAAATGTCCCATACTTTTATGACCAGTAGTTGCTTCCAGTTGAAATAAAGAAAACCAATAATGCAATCTCTTCTTCTAACCATACAATTGCTTAAACATGTGTTTACACTCTAGCATTTATAAAAAAATAAATATCACAAATTTTCAGAACTAATCTAGAATAACATGCTTCCTCCACTTGCCATGATATCCACAACAGGCTTTCACTAAAATCCATTATTTCCATTTGTCTTTCTCAAAATCCTTTCTACTATTGTTTCTTGATTTTAACAACTTTTCTCCCTGGCAAGCAATTCCCAAAAGTGCATAGTTCCAGCTACTAAGAAACGTCCAACACTAGCCTTAGTTCCATGTTAACAACTCAAATATTGTATTGAATTCCCTCCTTTTCAGGGCTACCTTTCCATATTATCTCACCCATATCAAACTGGTTCTAAGTTTTTATCTGATTGAGCTGATACCCAAGGTTGGGTATCAATCATGACGAAAAAAAAAAAAATCTAAAGATTAAGGAGAGTATTCAATCTCTTATGACAGTGGTATACCACAGCAAGAATGTTATGGGTCTACCACGATGGGATTATGATGAGCGATGGCAGGGATGAGGATTGAGGTTGATGAAGGGTGACGTGTAAGGGTAGTGAGTCACCTATATTCTAGAAACTCTAGAAGCTATGTTAATTTACGCTTTTATCCAATTCTAGCATCTTTATTGTTAGTCGAGTAAGAAGAGAGAGAAAGAAGGTTGTTAAACGGTTAGGAAAGATTCTACCGTTTGTCTATATAACGAAAGCTAGGGAGACAGAAGAGATAGACTTGAGAATATTGTAATCGAATTGGAGAGCTTGAGCCTCTCGAAGTGCTCTGTTATTTCAATATTATTCAGTATTTCCATTTTCCTTCTTCTTTTCCTCTGCATCCCCAGTAGACCCTTACATTTGGTATCAGAGCCTACGCTCCTTCCATGCTTCCATCTGTCCATTTCTGCTAAAAAAAAAAAAATTCTCCATGGCCGAAGGAACGCGATTGTCCACCCTTGTTGAATCCCTGAAAGAATGCTAGGATGCTATTGTTAGAGATAATATGTTAGGTTGTCCCACATTGCCTAAGTGAGGAGAAGCTTTGGCCATTGACTTATATAAAAGCTTCATCCTCTTGTCCCACATTGCTAAGATAGAAGACCCATCTCTACTCTAGTCTCTATAAATAAGGGAGCACTCATTGTATTCAACTCAGTCAATAAAAGAGCATAATGTAGCCCTTTGGGCTTTATCTTGTGGATGTAGGTCATAGACCGAACCACGTAAATATCTTGTCTCTTTTATTTTATTATTCCGCATTTTATTTCTTTTTGATCAGATTTCTTACATGCTCTGATACCATGTAAACTTAATATAAGACTAGGAAAAGAGCCTTAAGCACTTGATGCTTAGGGTTTAGTATTGATCTATATTTATAAGGATTTACAAGTATATGTGTGTCGTGTACACTGTCATTTACATAAGGTAAGAATCATTCTATTCTAGGAAGGTAGATATGGTAATATAGCCGTTGAGGTACAATAGGAAAGTTGCAAGAGAATAATGCTAGCTGTAGGTTTTATATGGAGAGAGTATCCGAGTGTGTGATTGTTGGAGAGGATTGCCTTGATTCACGGCTGATTGATCTAGGATTTGTGTGGCGGCTGCTAGGGTTTGTGTGTTGACCATTATATCCTTAACACCCCCCCGCAAACTGAGGGGAGGGACGACCGGAAGTTTGTCACGCAAGAAGCAGAAGCGATCAGCCGGGAGGCCTTTAGTGAAGATGTCGGCAAGCTGGTCAATGGTGGAGAGGTAGCGGAGCTGAATGTCTTTGTTGAGAACCTTGTCCCGGATAAAGTGGACATCAACTTCAATGTGCTTGGTGCGGGCATGAGAGACCGGATTGGAGGCAATGGCAAGGGCGCCGGAGTTATCACACCAAATTGTGGGAGGAGATGGCAAGGGAAGCTGTAGTTCTTTGAAGAGCATGCGGAGCCAATAAAGGTCAGCAGTAGTGATAGCCATGGCACGGTACTCGGCTTCGGTGCTGGATCTGGAGACGACAGTTTGTTTCTTAGCGGACCAGGAGATGAGGTTGGAACCAAAGAAGATGCCATAGCCAGTGGTGGAGCGGCGATCGTCAGGGTTGCCAGCCCAATCGGAGTCACAGAAGCCGTGGAGGGTGAAGGAGCCTTTGGTATAATGGAGGCCAAAATCGAGGGTGCCTTTGAGGTAACGAAGAACTCTTTTAGCTGCTGTCCAGTGCACGGAGGTGGGAGCTTGCATGTGCTGGCAGAGTTGATTCACTGAATAGGCAATGTCCGGGCGCGTGAGAGTAGCATATTGGAGGGCCCCAACGAGTTGTCGATAATCAGAAGGGTTGGGAAGGGGTTCACCATCATTCTTGGACATCTTGGAACCAGAGAGGCAGGGGCTGCGGTATGGCTTGGAGTCAATCATGCCAGCACGGTGGAGAAGGTCCTGAATGTATTTGGATTGCCGGAGGTGTATGCCAGTAGAGTCCCGGGTGGTTTGAATGCCAAGGAAGTAGGAAAGAGAGCCAAGGTCCTTCATGGCAAAGTCAAGTTGGAGTTTGCCTATAACCGATTGCATGGAGGCGTTATTGTTACCTGTGATAATAATATCATCGACATACACTAAGAGAAAGATGTGAGAGCCGTTAGTGTGAAAAGTAAAAAGAGAAGGATCAGCATGAGAAGTAGAAAATCCAATTTCTAAGAGAGAAGTAGAGAGCCGGGTGAACCAAGCCCGGGGAGCTTGTTTGAGCCCATAGAGAGCTTTATGCAGCTTGCACACATAAGTAGGGAACTGAGGGTTTTGGAACCCTTGAGGCTGTTCCATAAAGACATCTTCATCAAGGTAGCCGTGAAGGAAAGCATTGGAGACATCTAGTTGTGTGATGTTCCAATCAAACTGAACGGCTAAGGCAATGAGTAACCGAATGGTGGGAGGTTTTATGACTGGGCTAAAGGTGTCATGGTAGTCAATTCCAGAAAGTTGATCAAATCCTTTGGCGACGAGACGAGCTTTGTAACGGTCAATGCTGCCATCTTGTTTCTGTTTGAGCTTGTAGACCCATTTGTTGCGGACAACATGTTGGTGGGAAGGGCGGGGACAAAGAGACCAAGTGTTGTTAGAGAGGAGTGCTTGGAATTCAGCAGTCATTGCAGCAACCCATTCAGGTTGGGATGCAGCTTGACGGTATGTTGAAGGTTCGGGTGGAAGGACGACAGAGGTATAGGTGAGTAGAGGATGTTTGGTAGCATGAAATGTGGTGAAGTTAGGATAAGTTCGAGGTTTGGAGGATCCGGTTTGGGATCGGGTGATAGGACGGTTGCTAGGGGCTACTAGGTGGGTAGGGAGAGGAGGAGGGAAGATAGGGGAGGGGAGAGGTGCGGAAGTGGGGTTGGGGGAGGAGGGGAGAGGTGCTGGGGTGGGGAATGATGGTAGAGATAGAGATGTAGGGGATGCTGGGGATGGAGATGCGGAGGGAGACAGGGGAGTGGAAGTGTAGTGTGTAGGATCAGGAGGTGAAGATGTAGGTGAAGGGAGAGCAGTAGAAAGAGAAGACGGAATAGGGGAAGAGGGTGGGGGGAAAAGAGCAGCAGGTTGGAAGAAGACGGGAGTATTGGGGGCTGTAGTGATTTTACAGGACCCGTGAGAGAGAGATGGTGTTTTGGCTGGAAATTTGGTCTCATCGAAGACAACATTGCCTATATTATTCTTGCCCATAGTTGGCCCCATCTCTCTTTTCTTTTGGCATTTGAGGTACTCTTTAAAACTCATGCCTTATTTAGCCCATTGGTGGCTCACTTCTTTTTGGCCCATAGTTGGCCCCATCTTTCTTCTCCTTTCACTCTGTTGGCCCTTTGTTGGCCCATTATTTGTATTTGGCCTTTGCGGTATTGTTTCAAACCCAGGCTCATTTCAGCCCATTGTTGGCTTTCATATTTGGCCCATAGTTGGCCTATCATTTGTAATTTGGCATTTGTGGTATTGTTTTAAACCTATACCATTTCAGCCATTAGTTGGCTTCCATGTAAGGTCATAGTTGGCTCGTTCCAGCCCAAAAGTTGCTGCTATTCAAGAGCTGCCGATGCTTCCAAATCTGATGTCATCAAGAAGCAAACTCAATATTTCACAAGTTTCCACCTTGAGTTTGAGGGGGAATGTTAGAGATAATATGTTAGGTTGTCCCACATTGCCTAAGTGAGGAGAAGCTTTGGCCATTGACTTATATAAAAGCTTCATCCTCTTGTCCCACATTGCTAAGATAGAAGACCCATCTCTACTCTAGTCTCTATAAATAAGGGAGCACTCATTGTATTCAACTCAGTCAATAAAAGAGCATAATGTAGCCCTTTGGGCTTTATCTTGTGGATGTAGGTCATAGACCGAACCACGTAAATATCTTGTCTCTTTTATTTTATTATTCCGCATTTTATTTCTTTTTGATCAGATTTCTTACAGCTATTACCCACCAACAAGCCAACTCCACCGCCTTCCGGCTCCAGCAACAAACCCATAATGCTACCTTCCAACATCAATTACAGGACGTGTCTGACAGGCTTCGTGCTTTGCTTGCTGGCCAAAACCGACCTCCGGCTGAGCAGACACCCCTTGCGGAACCGTCTCCTTTTCCAAGAACGAACTTGTTTCTCTCTTGTAGACATCATGCAATTAATTCATTCTATTTCAATCCTATTTCCATCTAATAATCAAGAATTCCAAGCTTGTTAGGAGGAAAATCACTTGACGAATTGCTTCTTCAAGAAATATTTTACAGACCCAATTTGCACACATAGGCCTAGTTCTTTTGCTTCACAGCGTATTAATCTATCTCTCTAAACAATCGCACAGATCTTAGTGAACCATTTCAGATTCACCCAAAACATGAAAAATTAGCGATGTAAATTGACCAAGCACAAGAAAAATCAACACTAATAAGTAATAGGTCCTCCAAATAAGAGAATCCCATATACATTTCTAATCATTCAAAGTCAAAACTCATAAATGAAATGAACAAAATGGGCGAAACCTAGAAGAGAGAACCAAAGAAATCCAACAAAATAAGCAAATCCCACCTTTTCAAATCAAACCAATCAACAGATATACATTGTTCCATCAAATCCCAACTCAGTAAACACAATGTCAAACCCAAATCTGGAAAGAAACACATCCCAAAACAAAAGCAAAATAATATATAAAACTTACAAGAGTCTTAGAAGGAATTCTCAACAGTCTGGTCGCACGTACCTTCTACCTATGCGTGAGGCACGAATAAGATACACTGAACATAGAGGGCTTAGCTTGTCTCATGGAGTTTACCATTCTTGCTTCTCGCTGCCATGTCTCTTTTCTCCACACTTTTGCCAAACAAAAGATTCAAAGATTGCTTGTTTACCTGGTGAAGGACGACCACCGGCCGGAGGAGAGAGAGAGAGACGCGTTGGGAGGGGAAGAATGACGGACGGTCGGCCGGTGGAGACGTTGCCGGTGAAAACGGCCTGAAGAGAGAGAGAGAGAGAGAAGCTGGGAGGGGAAATGAAATTTTTTTTCCCTCTAACTCGTTTTGAGTTTGAGATTAAAAAATCAAAATAAATTACTAGATCTTAAAAACTGAAAAGAAAATCCTTATATTTTTTTTTAAAAAAAAAAATCCAAGCCACGTAGGCTTGGTGGGATGCTGGTGGGTACCCCATAATTTCCCCAAAGAATTAGATGAATGCCACGTCTTCCACTACGCAACAGCTGATGGGAGTGCATACCAGCTGGGTCAGGGGCATTATGTAATCAAGGGTGTTTAGAGGGTTGTTAGTGTCTTTTACATTTATATTGTATTTTGCATTTCCCTAATCCTATTTCGCATGTTCCTAGGACATGGAACTGGGCTGTTGTAGCCCAGTAGAGTAGTGGGTCAGTTATGCGTCAGTTAGTAGAAGTTGGGTCAGTTATGTGTTAGTGGGGAGCAGCCCACTCTCTATAGCAGTTATGCTATTAGCTTGTACTTAACAGACTTGGGGAATGAAGGAGAGACTACGATTTGGAGTCTAACCATATAGACGTGTGCTTATGTGTGTAGAGGATTAGCCCCTCGAAGATCTAACTTTATTTACTCAATTATCTAGAATCATAACAAGTGGAATCAAAGTCGTGTTCCTGCGACCATGGCTGAGGGTACTCGTGTGTCACAGCTAGCTGAGTCACTGGCCAAGCTACGAGAAGAATGTAAGGTGGAAAGTCAGAAGTTATCTCAACTTTCTGATACTATCCACAAGCAACATGAAGACAACAAGGCGTTCCAAAACAGAACCGAGGAGCAATTGCGCGCCATCCTAGATGCAATGACGGTTAAGGTACCGGAGAAAGCCATTATGATAGGAGAGACTAGTGGGACAAAAACTCCCCCTGTATAGAAGGAAGGGGAGGTTGAAGAAATGGTGCCAGCATCTAATTCTTCCCTCATACCAACGGTTCCAGAGGGTGGGGGAATCAATCCTAGAGCTGTCAATTTGGATTTTCCCAAGTTTGATGGGACAGATTCGAATAATTGGGTTCTAAAAGCACAAAATTTTTTCGCCTATAGCTAGATTGTTGAAAACCAAAGAGTTCCCATTGCTTATTTCCACATGGAAGGCAAGGCATTGCAGTGGTATAATTGGTTGATGGAGTCCAGCTCGATCAGGAGCTGGGAAGAGTTTGTGGTAGCCCTAAAAATCAAATTCGCGCCCTAGGCTTATGATGATCCAGCGGGGGCATTCACCAAGTTGCAGCAGGCTTCCACTGTGGATGAATATCAATTCGAGTTTGAAGTTCTCTCCAACCGGATTCCTGGGTTGCCAGAGGAGTTTCGGGTGAGTTCCTTTGTTAGTGGACTCAATAAGGAAGTGAGAATTATGGTGTCCATGTTTAAACCTACTACCTTTCCAGATGCCTTCGAGCTAGCAAGATTGCAGGAGCAAGAGGTTTACAGGAGGTTTACAGGAGGAACCGGAACCCTAGAACCCAAAGTTGGTCATCCAACACTTCATACCCGAGACTACCACCCCCACCAAACCTCACTAAAACTACCAACCCCCAACAATTCCTACTTCAGTAATCCCAACCGAAAACCAACCCTTCCAATGCAAAGAATAACTTCTAGCCAAATGCAAGAGAGGAGGGAAAAGGGGTTGTGTTATTATTGCGACGAGAAATACCAACCCGGGCATAAGTGCAATAAGCCTAGAGTTTATGTGGTGGAAGGGATTGAATGGGAGGAGAAAGTGGAGCCCTTGGATGAAGGGTTGCTGGAGCTGCAACGGGAAGTGTCCTTAGAAGAGGAGGAGGTGGGTGAACTGCCAGGCATTACCCTATATGCTTTGGCAGGGACTCCAACCCCTCGCACAATGCGAGTTATAGGAAAAGTAGGTTTCTTGGAGGTGGTGATCTTAATCGATACATGGAGTACCCACAGTTTTGTGGACCCCAATGTGGCAAAAAGGGCTAAACTTTCAGCTGATAAAAAGGGCAGCTAACAGTCATGGTGGCCGACGGAGCCACTCTCACTTGCCAAGGTCATTGTTCGGCCGTGTCTATTTTCCTGCAAGGGTGCACCTTTACAGCAACGCTGCATCTCCTACCCCTAGGTGGATGTGATGTGGTATTGGGCGTTGATTGGTTGAGATTGCTTGGTCCAGTCCTATGGGATTTTGGGTCCCTAACAATGAAATTCTCATATCAAAATCGGGAGGTGACCTTGCAGGGGCTTTCCCCTGCCCTTGATTTGCTAGACGCCAGGGAGAGCATACCAAAGGGAACCGATTCGGATTGCAAGGGAGTTTGGGTACAGTTTATGGAAGTTACAGTGGTGAAGACCAAACCTCTGATGCATTCGGCCATCCAGGAGCTTCTAGAGGGAATCTAGAGGTTTTCAAGGAGCCTGAAGGGTTACCCCCATTCCGGAGTCATGACCACAGAATCCTTCTTCAGGATGAATCAAAACCTACATGTGTTAGGCCTTACCGATATCCCTACTACCAAAAAGAAGAAATTGAAAAATTGGTGCGGGAGATGCTGAGTTCGGGGATCATTCAACCGAGTCGAAGCCCATACTCTTCACCGGTGTTACTTGTGAGAAAGGCGGATGGGAGTTGGAGGATGTGTGTGGATTATAGGGCTCTCAATCGGGATACCATTAAAGATAAGTATCCTATTCCTAATATAGATGAATTGATAGATGAGTTGTTTGGAGCAGTGATTTTTTCTAAGTTAGATCTTCGATCCGGGTTTCACCAAATTCGGATGAAGCCGGAGGACATACACAAAACTGCCTTCCGCACACATGAAGGGCACTACGAATTTCTAGTAATGCCCTTCGGACTAACTAATGCACCATCTACTTTTCAAGGATTAATGAATGAGGTGTTTAGGCCTTATTTAAGGAAATTTGTATTAGTTTTCTTTGATGATATCCTAGTGTATAGTAGGAATCTTAAAGAACACCTTAAACATGTAAGGCTAGTCCTTGAAGCCCTAAAAGTACACTACCTATATGCTAAGGCATCTAAATGTACCTTTGGAAGTCTAGAAGTGGATTATTTAGGCCATGTCATTTCAGAAGGAGTTAAGGCCGATCCTACTAAAATTGGGGCAATGAAGAGCTGCCCAAATCCTAGAACCCCAAAAGCCCTAAGAGGATTCTTAGGCTTAACCGGATATTACAGAAAATTTGTTAAAGGGTACAGAGGAGTAGCAGCACCATTAATAGCCCTCTTGAAGAAAAATTCCTTTAGTTGGAATGAAAATGCTGAAGCAGCTTTTCAGCATCTTAAGGAGTTAATGACCACTCCACCCGTACTAGGCCTACCAGATTTTACCAAGAAATTTATTATTGAGTGTGATGCCTCAGAGGCTGGAATAGGGGCAGTTTTAATGCAGAATGGGAGGCCTTTGGCTTATTTAAGCCAAGCATTAAAAGGGAAGAGCTTGTTCATATCCACCTATGAAAAAGAACTACTATCCTTGGTCATGGCAGTTCGAAAATGGAGACATTATTTACTGGGGCAATCTTTTGTGGTACGAACTGACCAGCAAGCTCTAAAATAACTATTGGAGCAAAGGGTTGGTACAGCTGCCCATCAAAAGTGGGTTTCTCAGCTCCAAGGTTATGACTTTATGGTGGAGCACAAAAAGGGGAGAGAAAACAAAGTTGCAGATGCATTATCCAGGGTATCATACAATGAAACAAATGCAGATGATGCAAGGGCAGCAGAGGAAACTAATGCAGAAGCTAAGGCAGGAGAAGAAACAGATATTGATCATGCATCAACACAAATAGACAGCAATGCAGATTTAACAGTTCAATCAAATATAGTGCAGGAATCAGATTTGCAGGCAGTAAGCACAATCAAGGCAGACTAGTTAGAGGAGCCTAGGAAGACTTATCCGGGTGATCCAATGCTCCAGTAATTACTACAACAATTCCAGGAGGAAGCTCTCGATCCAGCAAAGTACAACATGCAGAATGGAATCCTTTTCTACAGAGGAAGGCTTCATTTGGGTACTTTAGTGCCAATTCAGCAACAAATCCTGCAACAGTTTCATAGCAGTCCATTAGCTGGCCATATGGGCAATCAAAAGACTTACTCAAAGGTAAAGAAGGAATTCTATTGGCCTAAAATGAAGATGGACATCCGCAAATACATCCGGGAGTGTGATGTTTGCCAGAGAAACAAGGTGGAGAATATCCACCCTATAGGGTTGTTACAACCCCTTCCAATTCCATCCCAGATGTGGATTGAGGTGAGTATGAACTTTATTGAAGGGCTGGCCAATTCGAATGGGAGGAATGTGATCATGGTGGTGATCGATCGGTTAAGCAAATACCCACATTTCATTCCTCTCTCTCTCACCCTTACACAACAGGGTCTGTAGCTCAACTGTTTCTAGACCAGATTTTCAAACTTCATGGCTTACCCAAGTCCATAGTCAGTGACAGGGACCGGGTCTTCACCAGCAACTTTTGGAAGGAGCTTTTCCACTTGAGTGGCACTGAACTCCTATTGAGCTCAGCTTACCACCCCCAAATCGATGGGCAAACGGAAATAATGAATAAAGGTTTAGAGGGGTATCACAGAAGATCGACCAAAAGACTGGCTAAGGTGGCTTCCTCTGGCAGAGTGGGCCTACAACTCTGCAGAGAATACCTCTACAAAGCTTAACCCCTTCGAGGCAGTCTACGAGTACGCACCCCTTCGTCTCTTGCCTTACGAGCCAGGCACCACCAGTGTCCAAGCGGTGGAAGAAACCTCAAAAATAGAGAGTTTATCCTCTCTTTAATTAGGGAGAATCTGGAGGATGCCGAGTCACGAATGAAGATGTATGCTGACAAACACCATACCCATCGAGAATTTAAGACCGGAGATTGGGTCTATCTTCGTCTTCGCCCCTATAGGCAATTATCGGTGTAACTACGAAGAAATCTCAAGTTGTCTCCTAGGTACTACGGACCTTTCCAAATCATGCAACGAATCGGGCAAGCTACCTACAAGCTCGATCTACCCTAAACCTCAAAAATCTACCCGGTGTTCCACGTTTCTCTCCTCAAGAAACAACTTGGAACTAGCATAACCCCCCTTACAGCACTACCAATATTAACCCCCGAAGGAACCCTAGCTCCCGAGCCAAAAAAGATACTTACCAGAAGATTGATGCGGAAGGGCAACCGGGCCGAAACGAAGGTGCTCGTCCAGTGGCCAGGAACGCAGGAAGAAGATGCCACTTGGGAGGATCTAGAGAATCTTCGGGAGTGATTTCCGGACCTTGTGGGCAAGGTCCTTTATTAGAGAAGGCTGTGTTATGCGCCTCTGCCCAAATTAGCCCTAATGCTCTTAGTCGAGGATGGAGTGGTTTGAATTCGGACAAATTGCTTGATACTAGGGCTCAAGGAATTAGATGAATGCCACGTATTCCACTATGCAGCAGTTGATGGGAGTGCATACCAGCTGGGTCAGGGGCATTATTGTAATAAAGGGTGTTTATAGGGTTGTTAGTGTCTTGTACATTTATATCATAGTTTGCATTTCCCTAATCCTATTCCGCATGTTCCTAGGACGTGGAACTGGGCTACTGTAGCCCAGTAGAGTAATGGGTTAGTTATGCGTCAGTTAGTAGAAGTTGGGTTAGTTATGTGTTAGTGAGGAGCAGCCCACTCTCTGTAGCAGTTATGTCATTAGCTTGTACTTAATAGACTTGGGGAATGAAGGAGAGACTACGATTTGGAGTCTAACCATATAGCCGTTTGCTTATGTGTGTGGAGGATTAGCCCCTCGAAGTGCTAACTTTATTTACTCAATTATCTAGAATCATAACAACAGGGCCAAATGGTCCATCACGTTTTTAGCCTCGAGAGCTAGAAAGATGCTTCTAGAATGTGGTTTATACAACGAAGGTGGTTTTTTACTTGTTCTTTTGGAATAAAGTTAATAATAATAAAAAAAAAAGTAAAAGGTGTAAAATATTATTTTAATATATAAGAAAAGATATAGAAAAGCTGTTGTGAAGTGTATCTGTATAGGGAAAGAAAAAGTGGTTTGATTCCCTAAATTTTTCCCAAATTAAGGAAAATAGTTGGGAATCTGCTACTAGTGCTCTAATATAGGAGTATTCTAGAAAAATATAATATAGGAGTAAATAAGAAAATTAGCTAGGGAGAATTAGTTAGGATATGCTTCTGGAAGATGCTTTCAGTTAAACATTTAGAGTCTATAAAAGGGAATTAAATATGAAAAGAAGGATATGAAAAAAAATAGTGATGAAAATCTTTTCTTGGAGAGCCTAGGCCTCTTGAAATGCCTTGGAGAGATTGGGCCTCTCTAAGTGCCTGTAGTTACTCTTATTATCCATTTCAATCTTCATCTTCTTCCTTAATTCCTCTTGCTTTGCTACAATTTCCATGTCATACAAGAAAAGCACATAACACTCTCTCGCTCTTCGGTGTTTTCTAGCAAATTCTACGCTCCCAATGTTCATCTATCACAGCCCCTGCAAAATATGCTCAAAACGCTTGGAGAAGGAACACACGCATGATGTTAAGTGCAGTCCATATCACCAAAAGTAAAATGTGGCAAAAAAAATTAAACCCCTGTGCTTTGGTTGGGCTTCTTTGACAAGGAGTTTCTCATTAACGATGAATTTTAAAACATTCTAACTTTATATCACATTAATAACTTTTTATTATTATTTAAATAAAAAATTCACTACAATATAATTTTTTTTTTAATTTTTCCATATAAATTATTTTTACTTTATATCACATCTATCACTTTTTACTACTACCCTCAACTTACATTCTCTTATCAAACAAGGTCGCTATGATTGCGTTTGACAACCCAGTTTTCCATTTGGTGAATTTAATACCTCAATTGTACTTTGTCATGATTATGATTATTATGTACATTGTTCTTTCTTTTCTTTTTTCTTTTTTTTTTTTAAAAAAAGTTCACTTTACTCTTGAATCGTCATCATGTTTGTAATTACCATCTTAAATTTTTAAAAAAATCTTTATTTAATGTATCTATCTTTCAATTTTTTTTTTTAATTTCACCTCTCTCTATTAGAATTTTTCGTTAAATATTATTAAAATTTTCAAAATACCATATATATATATATATATATATATATATATATATATATATATATATATATATATTAAAAAAAAATGACGGTATTTTGAAAATTTTGATACCGCTCCATTAAGATTTAACGGAAAACCCTAACAGAGGTTAAAGGTGAAAAGACTATTACGGTTAGCAGTTATTGGCTAAAATCGATAATGGTAACCGCCTAAGGTGGTTGGTGAAATTTAATAACCGTCACCACACCACTTTAAGTGGTTAGTGGTTTGCTTTGGTATAACCACTTTTTAAGATTAGACCATTTTTTTACTCCCCTTAGATGTTTTTTACCCCCTCCCCCCTTCTTTTTTTTTGCCTTTTCAATGCCTTTTTTGGCTCTAAAAGCTCAAGCTTAAAAAGGCTTGACAAAAACTCATGTTTTTTCATCTTCATCTATTGAAAAACTCATGTTTAAAAGCCCTTAAAGACCTGAAAAGCCTTTATGCTTAAGGTCCTGTTTGTGATTGTGTTAAGAAGCTTAGAGTACTCCCAATGGATTATCTATTTACAACTTTAAGCTATAATAGATAACAAAAGTGCTAAAAAGATACTCCATCGGCTTATGTATTCCAACTCTAGAATAGATTTTTCTTAATTCCATAAATTGTGCAACTCTACAAGTAGAGTTATACTATTCACTTATCTATTTTTTTTTATTTTTTTTTTCCTTTTCCCTCCATGACTCCACTTTCTTCCTTTTTTTTCTTCCTTTATAGTGGAGATATAAGGGAAAGTGTGTTAAGTAGTGGACTTATCAAGTGGGACCCACGTGAAAAAAAATAAAATTCTATAATGAAAAAAATTAATGAAAAATAATAAAAAAAATAATCTAGAGTTAAGAATAGATAATCGGATGTATGGTGCATTTTAAAACTCATTAACTAAACTAGATAAAATGGATTTTGATTAGCTATTCTAGATTGAGATATACATAAGCCATTGAGAGTGCTCTTAGAAAATACTTTTATTATATATATAGAAAGTTGTGCAAAGCAAAAATGAGTCTATTTAGTAAAAAACTGAAAAATCATTTTTTTTTTTTTTTGACTTTTTTGCTCTAAAAAAGGCCAAAACACACTTTTAGAAAGAAAAAAAAAAAAACTAAAAAATGAAGCTTTTTCTCAAAAGCTCTTTTTGACTATAAAAGTTCTATTTCCCAACACAATCTCAAATAGGCTCTTATTGATCAAGCCTAAAAGGCTCATGTTTGAAAAGGCCATAAAAATACCATACAAAACTGAATAATCTATCTAATACATGACACTAATAGAAATACCTTAACTCAAAAAAACCACAATAAATGTTTCCCTTCACAACTAAATAAAGTATTCCCTTAAAAAAAATACTATTACACTTAACTAAATAAAGCTAATAAATAATTCCCTTCCAACAACAGTAACTCAAATCAACAAGGAATATTACAAATATATTTACAAACATGAGTTGTTCATTGATAAGTAGCTTACCCGAGCATATAAATGAAAATTTACAATATCAAAAAATCTACAATCCAAGACAATCATATCCATAGTCCACACACCCACATTCAGCATATAAATGAAAATTCAAGCAATCAAACCCAACATAAACATAAACATATCCACTTCCACTTCCACCACTTCTGCTTCAATTTCCACTCAAGTGGATTCAAAGCAAGAAAGTTTACTAGAGAAATTCAACCAAACAACAATAAAAATAGTTCAAAAACATAAACATATTAAAAATACAATCAAAAGATGATAATTTAGCAAGCTTTAGAACAAATCCAACACCATTCCCATTTGGTCTTCTAGCAAAATCATGTGGAGATAACAACAAAAAAGCTTATAAACTTAACATAATAATATCAAGGTACGAGCATGGACAAATCACAAATGTGCTTGATACAATTGTATTGTAATTAAAATATCATGACAATTCAAAATATGATAACCTTCCTCTAGGCAAAATTTGATGTAGTCATTGAATTTGAAGGTTGATTGGGAGGCCAATCTATAATAGAAGAAGTTTGAGTTAAAATAAATAAATAATGAAAAGTAAGTAAAATGAAGTTATAAATAACTAGTTCATAAATATTTATCATACTCATTATAGCTTTCCACAAACTCCTCCAACTCCCCCAATGTTGATTGGGTGGTTCTTTAACCAGTCTTATGTGCAAATCAAGGCCTCAACGATAAATGGAGTTAGTGAACTCCTAAAGGGATCCAATATACGTCATTTGTTGCTAAAGGCGGACTCAGAGGCAACAGTGGAAATATGAATGACCAATACATTACGAGCTATTTCTATGATGATAGAATATTTGAGTGCATTAACCTTCCACCAAGCTAAAATATCAAAATCTTTTATTATTGCTTCACACATATTCAACAAATAACGATCCACCTTTGACCTACACTCCAAGTCATTCTCTTCTATAAGGTGTTGGGATAACATCTTCATAAATTGGGTTTCTTTATATTCCAAGTCATCACAAAAAAATTTCAAAGAATTGACATTTAAACTTCCTATATCTACATCAAAATTAGACGACTCCCCTCATGAAACTTATTGTATTGCTCAATCAAACGATTCAAGAGGGCTCTCACATTTGCCTCTCTTTGATCTGCCCATACAACCACATAGGCCCATTGCATCTTCTCAACTAAAACACCAACACCTTCATTTAGGAATGCGGGTCAAGAACAAAAGCAATATACAACATTAAGTTGATCTTACTCATAGTCCCCCAATACTTTTCATATTAAAACTCATAGAAGTCAAGACATGGTCATAACTGAGACACCAATCATTCAAGATATATTGAATGATACAAAGTTGCATGAAATATGAATTTGAGATAACATAAGTTGAACTAGAGAACTTTAATGTGGCATCAAAAAAGGTTTTCAAAAACTTAAAAAATGCCCTAACATTTTCCCAATCAATAGTTCTAGGAACAACAAATTGATTATTCTCATCCTCCCCCAATAGGTCAAAAGCTTTTTTGGTACTTTTCAGCGATGCTCAACATTAAATATGTAGAATTCCATCTAGTTAGAACATCTAGATATACCATCTTCATACATTGAATATTTTCCCGCTCTATACAATCTTTAAACTTTGTCATCCTCCCCGGTAAAGACCTCACATATCTCACTGTGTTCCTTATATTAGAAATACAGTCACCTAAGTCTTTCAAGCCATCATTTATAACAAGGTTTAAAATATGAGCAGCATACCACATGTGAAGAAATTCGCCTCTCAAAATAGTAGAACTCTTGTTCTTCATCCTCATTTTCATATAATCAATCCCCACATCATGACTGAGAAATTATAAACTGTAATAGTGAACACACTATCAATCCCAACTCTATCAGTGTATTTTCCATCATTTTTCCAATAGGCCCACCCCTATAATTGGAAATTAGGCCAAACTTGAGTTTTATTTTATTTTATTTTATTTTTTTAATGCATTATCCAATAAAATCTATGAAGCTAGTGGTAACACATAAATAATTCAAATTTTGTAAAGATCACTACAAAAAAAACCAGCAATTATTAACATGTAGAAATTAGCACGCCACTAAACTTAGTAACGTTATAACAATTTGCATGTTACTAACATATATTTCGAACAATTGTTTTTTAAAAATATATTTAAATTCAAAATTATACTAACGTGACGTAGGATGCACGTTACTAAAGTAGCGACGTGGAAACCTTACACATCCCAATTATAGTAACGTGTTATATTTACACGTTACTATATTGTAAACCCTAATGGCCTGTTTGGATACAAGTAGAAAACGTTTTCTACTTGCTACAATGTTTGCTTTTTTAAAATACAAATCATATTTTGTTTAACCTTTTATAAACAAATTATATTTTATTCAACTTTTTCTAATTTTATCTCATAAAGTTGAACCTCGAAATTTGCGCACCAAATAAGAATTGAATTCTGATTTAAAAAATCGAAAACCCAAAATATATATATATATATATTTGTTTTCCCATATTTATATTCCGTGGTTGATATATTTTCATCGTTCATCATCTAGCACAACCTTTGAAAATCAAAACACAAGCTACAATAACAAAAAGCAATCAACCTCAAGTTAATACAAGTTACTTTCTAAAAAAATCATGAAATTATGAATACAACAATTTCGAAGGTGCGGATTGGAGTTCACTCATTGATGAATGACCAACCGGGGAGTTAAAGCATGGATTCGTGACGAGCACATTGTCATACATATTGTTTTGGTAAAATTATTGGGGTGTAAGTTTTACTATTGAATGTAGTTAGTTCTTCATTGATTGAGTGGAATACTGAGTTTGGCTGCTCTTGCGACGCTTTTACTTGGTGCAAGGTTTTCCTTTTTGTCAACAAAAATCTATTGTTGTGTTTGTTTATTTTTATTGACTTATTTATCTATAACTGCAGTAGTTTATATTGTTGTTGTTGGAATGATGTGCATAAAATTATTACATAGCGGAAAATAATGTCATGACCTTATACTTCAAGAGAAGTAAGTTAGAACATGCATAACAAAATTAAAACACAAGAATAGTGAACCTACGAGGGAATTTGACCACTCCTTGGCTTATTGGGCAATTTGAATTTTCTTCTCCTTGCAGGTGATGAAGAACATGATGAACAGGGATGAACAACCTTCAAGCCTTCTCCTTTATGATTAAAGATGATCAAAAGAGTGGGCTCTCAAACTGTTTCTTAATTTCTTAAGAAATCAAAAGCTTAAACTACGAGAACAAACTTGTTCTATTAGAATTAAGAACTGATAGACTTTCGTTTGTCTTTCTCAACTTTGTAAATGGTGTGTCTATATGCTTTTACTAGCGACCTCTATTTATAGGCTTAGGATAATAGGAGTAGCAGTAGAAGTAGGGGACTAGAATCCTAATGGCACTAGGATTCGACCGCAAGGGAATTAATACCCCTTGTGCCTAGGACCCTAGCCCATTTTCATAGCACAATGCTCATTTATCTGTTTGTGCTAGTAATTAAATTCTTAAGCTCAAACATATCCTAAAAACTGGTCACTTGGAATTTAATCCATTTGGCCCATGTTTTATAAAATAAAAGAAACATATAAATAAATAAACAAATAACTGAGTCTCTAATATTACTAGTCAGATTATATTAGCTCAATGAGAGATCTAGTGGAAAACAAAAAAAATATAACTGGCTTAAATAGGCTTGTGATACTTGTTAAACCATGTCTTACAGTAGCCAACTCACCCCTGCATGTCCATGAAGCAGCAGCCACGACACTTGAAGAGAACAAGTCAGCAAGCAGCCACAATCTGGAAGATACTGCAGAAACTGATCTCGGCATAATTTCCAATGAAGATGGAATCACACAAGGAAGGTATCATCATATACAAGGAAAGAATCAGCCAGCTATAGCCGCATGCCTTGCTGTGATGTGTGCTGCTCAAGGAAAACAGAATGCTCAACATGGAAACAATCAAGTCAGTTCAATGCCAAGACAAATCATCAAACATGGAAATAAACAAATACCTGCAATTCAGCATATGCCGTATTCCCCAATGCATGATACAGGCTAAACATAATAGGAAAGACGTGGAGGAGACTTATTGTATTTAGATATCCATGGAATAATTCTGATTGATTATGTTCAATCAATCAGAATTATATTTTATACCTTTTCCTTTTCTATTCTCATGTAAACCAGTATAAATGGTGTACTAGTCTTATGAATAAATTCAAGCAACAATTTATACCCTTTCTTACACTCTTTTAATACTTGTCATCTCATGACTTGTTACAAGTTACTTTTTAATTACAATTAATTCCACTAAATAATTGTAATTGAACTCTAGTTTAATATTTTTGAATTTAATCAATCAATCCTTATAACATACTTATTTATTATAAATTACCCATTCATGAAATATTTCGTAGCTGAATTAAAATATCTAGTTTAATATTATTGAATTTAATTACTATCTCTTACCCTTGAGTCCCCAATTTAATCACATGCATTATTCTTTCAATATTTATGCCGAAACACAGGCCTGAGCTTTAAAATAATAATTTCTATTAAATCTACATCAAGAAAAATATTCCTTATCTCTTTATTTTTACAAACTACTTGCATTCCTTTTTGAATGCTACATGCAATCACCCATAATGCTACATGCGATCATCCATAATACACTGAGATTTTGACCACAGTCAAGGTCTCATTCCTAAATGCATCAGTAATTGGCCTACTCTTCACAATTGAGTTAACAATCTTCTTACGATTTAGAGTAACTGTTATATGTAGTCTATGAATGTGCATCATTTTTATGATAGTATTAATAAAGAATGATGATTCACATGGCCCAATGTATTACCCCAACTAATTAATTAGGGTTAAGAGAGACTTAATTAAATTAATGATAATGTTATGGTTGTTAAGGAGGAGAACTTTAAACTTTATGTACACAGAACGTTCGATATTATTACATCACAAAAGTTTGATCATGTTGTTGGGACTGGTGTCCAAAATTCTAATTGTTTGGATGATGTTTTTATATTATATAATATTGAACAATGGACATATACATTAATGTTTTATATGTACATATATGTTTAAATATATTCCTACAATATACATGTAAGGTCCCTAAGTTACATTGTATTTGACTATGGTGTAAGTAAATGAATTATCACATTGAAGATCATAGTCACATATCCTTTTAACTTATAAAAGATTGTTCGTAGTCGTAAATGGAACTAGGAAATCCATCTATATTATAATATGACAACTTCAACGATCTATCTTGATTAGAAGAAGTAAGTAAGGTTTCGGGTTCATATGTTAGTGTAATAAAAAGGTAGTGCCATGCACCGAACAGACTACGTGAGTCATCATACTTTCAATACTGTGATATAGAATGATGTAATGCTTGACGACTTATAACAGTTACTCTAAATCCTCAAAGAGTGTGAACTCAGATGTAAAGTGTATTCTACTTTGATGTATACATGGGATCTTTTATAGTCAACATCTTCGTGCATTGAGTAATCACATTTAGCATTGTAAGAACACCTTGTTCAAGAAGGAATCCAAATCCTTTGAAAATAACAAAGTGATAAGGAATATTTACATTGATATAGATTTAATGAGAATGATTATTCTAAAACTTGGGCCTGAGTGTTTCATGGGATTTACTGAAACTTAATTGTATGCAAAGTGAGATAAAATCTCATAGGGTACGTAAAAGATAATCATGTAATTAAATCAGGTTATCAAGGAAAAGAGACAATGAACAAAGTGACAGTGTATGTACTTTGGTTCAACTACATAATGATTCTATGGAAGGGTAATATGTAATAAATATGTACGTCACATGGATTAATTCATTAAATCGAAAATACATATTAGAGTGTAGTCACATTTATTTAGTGGAATCAATTATGAGTAATAGAGTCGTGTGATATTGTCACAGACCTATTAAAGCTAATTGTATTTTCTTTTAGGTCCCTCTTTGAGCTGATGTAAATTGACTATTTATTTTGTGCCTCAATTATGCATTTATTTATTTGGGTTGTTCTATTTGATAAAACATTGGCCAAAAAATTAATTCATATGTGGCTTATTACTTAGAGTTGATTGGGCTTAGGAATTTATTTCCTAAGGACTTAAGCAATTAAAGAGCTTTGTGCTATTGGAATTAATTCCTAAATGCTTAAGTAGAGTTAAAAGAGCATTAGGCTTAAGGAATAAAACTCAAGCACATGCTTAAGAATGAGGAGTAGTGGGCTAGAGTTAAAACCCTAGCCCTAGGCCCATGGGGAGAATTATTCTCCCCAAGGTCATGTGGTGTAGGGGCAAGAGGAGTATTTTTCTCCCCTTGGCTGTGCACCCCATGCTACTAGGACGTAGTCCTAGTTTTGTTATAACTCTAGTTTAGATGCAACTAGGACTTGTTATGCTATAACTAGTCCTAGTTGCATATAAGTTGTAGTCCTAGTTCTGCTATAACTCCAGTTTATATGTAACTAGGATTTGTAGTTCTAGTTCTACTATAACTACAGTTTATCTCCAATCCCAACTCTGATTGTAAATCCAAAAGTTTATTACTAGAGGGCCACAGTGAAGCATAAATTACACATTCATTGATAAGTTTGAAAAACTACAAGACTTAAGTTTCATAAGTATTTTTATGAAAGGCACAAGAACGTGCAAAAGATTTGTGAGAAATATTCAAGAGAGATTATTTGGTTTTCTCAAATTTATGCTTCTAACTATTCTTTTTATTTGAAAATAGTTTTGTGAGCTCATACTCATGGTCATATTCAGTCATTAAAGAGAAGATCTGAAGGTTGACTCAAGAACACCAATAACGTGTTCTTAATTATTCAACATGCAAGAAGAAGTATTTCAGGCAAAGTTATATAGCCCTAAATGCCTAGGAGAGGTCGAATTCGATTGTAAGTACCACGGATTTGTGTATTTATTTTAATCTAGCCTTGATTATTTTGAAGAAATTTGTTTCCTAAGATTGCCTTCCGCTACGGATACTCTTTATATGCTTGATTCTCAACACATGTGTCACATAGAACAACCCAGACCTTGAGGCCATACGTCAGAACAATACATCGAACATTCGATAAGTACATTCGAACGTTTGATAAAACCCTAAGATCGTTGGATAAACAATACACCGATCATTCTAAAAAGCAAACCAAATGTTCAACATGTGACGACCCATTTTTTTTTTTTTTTTTGTATAAAATATGGGTTAAATATATTTTAGCCCCCAAAACTACCACCCTTTCTTCGGATGGCCCCCTAAACTACTAATGCTTAGATTCTGGCCCCCCAAACTACCACTTTCTGATTTTTTGGCTCCATCCGTCTATTTATGCCGTCAATTCTAACAGAAATTGGCTAAAAACCCGAAAATACCCATCCCTTAACCGTGAGAATTTCAAAGTGTAGAAATGGTATTTTTGGATTTATGTTTAAAATTGACGACATAAATGGACGGATGGGGCCAAAAAATCAAAAAGTGGTAGTTTTGGGGGCTAGAATCTAAGCATTGGTAGTTTGGGGGGCCATCCGGAGAAAGGGTGGTAGTTTGGGGGGCTAAAATATATTTATCCCATAAAATATTTATAAAACATAGAAGGGTCATCACAGTGGCACGACTACGTGTCGCTCAGCCAACATACATACATGCTCCATATCATGTACCTGATATTCAGAGTAATATCTAACAGCGGAATAATCATAACGCTACATCTCATAATGGAAAGCACATCTAAAAATACATGTGGTCCATACAAAAGAGCCATATATCTGTCTAATTGTTTAAGGCTTACAATTATCCACTAATACAAAAGAATGGCTATACAAAAGAATATGTGACACCTATGTCACTAGCCATGTACAAAATACCCCAAAAGAGTGAACTCCATAGTCCAACTCAATACGACTGTCGCAGTGTGCTTCAATCGTAATATTCCAAATACGCAGCTACGGGGTCATCCTTTAAGTCAGGTGTACCTGCAGTCAAAGGGACATCATCTATACAGTTGTGGGGGTTTGCCACATCCGTATAGGTGAAAGAGTGAGTTCATCGCCTCAGTACATAATACCGAGACCTCAGTGATATTAAACTAACTAAGTTTTCGCAAAGAACCAACTTTTTCTTTTAGTCTCGCGTACACTATACCAACTACCAATTTATAAACCTTTGTTTGAAAACTCCCATAGCTGATATAGCGAACCCCGACTATCAGAAAACATTTAAAACATACTATGAAGTTGGACCTATACGTAGAAGTTCCAATGGCTTGGACGCAACCACGTATAAACTCACCTACAATAATACTTTTATGTTGGTAGCTTAAATGCACACAGATCAACGTTACTAACTGTGATATCACCGTGCCTCAGGGCATTACAACTTCATGTCTATGACACATAGTTATCCATGCGGTTACTAGAGTAAAACTCTGATATCCAAGCACTTCTTACTGATGTACCACAACAATCCATCTACCTACTCCCAAGTCACACTGTTATCACAACCAATAGCGTCACAACCAAGTACACCAAGCTTAAATCATGTCATCTTGCTCTTTAGTACTAGCTTACTATCATTTTCTGAATATGGTTAACACCGAATCCTAGGGCATTACAACTTCATGTCAAGGCACATAGTTGTCCATGTGGTTACTAGAGTAAACTCTGATATCCAGGCACTTCTTATTGATGTGCCACGACAATTCATCTACCTACTCCCAGGACACTGTATTACTCACACCGAACCATGAAAATACCCTTGCACCTCAAAGCTTAATGTTCTTAAATTATGCAACTAAACGATAAAAGTATACATAATTTCTTTGCCAGTAAAACTCTTAGGCATACAAATACGTCTAGCATAAAAACTACAATATTCTATATTATGAAAACATTACACAATTTAAACAATGATATGCATGCTCATGGTTGTCCTTTCATTCCTTGTGAGACTTTCCTTTCTTTCATTCCTTGAGGTTTACCCTCCCTTTCATTCTTATGCTCATGCTCATGCTTTATGCTTTACAATTCAAACTCTATACTCCTATTCTTTGCAAATCATGCTTTCTTCAAATACGCTAAACCAATCAACATGTAATTTTATCATTCTACTTTGCATAATTTAAATCTCAACCGCAGCTCACATTCAAACACTTTAAATCATTTCAATACATTTCATCCGTACATCATTGATATATTTGAACATACTCTAAAGTACTCAAATCAAGCAAAACAGATATATTCAACATACAGTTGGTTTGGATTTATAAAACAACATATATATTTTGCAATTCTATAATATATAAAAATAACAGTTTCTCAGTGACTAAAATATCACCTGACTGCTTGCACACCAACACTAACAAATCCTAGGCTCAATCCACAAAGTGCCGCTGTACATAACATATTGCATCAATTTAGTTTTTATCCCATAATCACACTAATTTTCACCCTGAATTGCCCAATGACCATTTTACCCATCAATTGCCTAAACTCATACTTGACAATATTTCTAGGCTTATAAATAAAACTCACAATTATTCAAATTACAAACATTAAAACCTAACCGCACAAATATTCATGTTTTACAAAACACATGGTTAATTTGGGGTTAATCATCACCATCACCACGATTAGCCCATAAATTAACAATCTTATTTTAAATAATTAAAAACCTCAAATTAATTTAATCCATTAAATTAGGGTTTTCCCAAACCTAACCATAATAACAATATTTTTAACTCAATGGCATTTACTAAAAGTTAATCTCTTAAAATCCCACAAATATCAAATACCAAAAAATTAAGGCTTGAGGAAAAACTTACCCAAATTCACCAAACTTCAACCCAAAGTTTGGGTAGCCTCAAGTAAGGTCAAATACCTAAAGAATATAGAGGATTAAACTCATATTTAAGATTTTACCCAAAAATCACAAAATTATGAGTTTAGTGTTTTACCTTAAAACAATCGGTAGGAACGTAGATCCAAGTACAAGGATCACGTTCCTAAAAACGGATTGAAGATCCGACCGTTAGATCTTTGTAGATTGCAATTTTTGTATGAAAATGCTTAAGAGAACTCCCTCTGTAACGACCCACCCCCAATGTCACAATATTGTCCGCTTTTGGCTCCCCAAACCAGACTTCCCAGGATGTCACCCATCCTGGGATTGCTCTCGCAGAAGCACGCTTAACTGCGGAGTTTTGATAGGTTCATGACCATCACGACTTTATGAGAGGAGAAATTGGCTGCTAGGGTTTTTAAATATAACATAAAATAGGTATTTTAATAAGAATAGAATTGAATAAAAATATAAAATTTGGTCCTCGTATTTTTTTTTTATATAAATATATAATATAAAAGTGGAACTTAAATTGATATAAATTTATTAAATTTAAAAGTAGGTGTTTTAATAAAATATAGAAGCAGTTATTTAATAACAAGAAATAAAATTTTCATATGTAAAAAAAATCAAGTGTTTATTATTCCCGTCTAGTTATCCATTCTCATAGGTCGTAAAGACTATTGTACCCTCGAAAGAGGGTCGGGGTTATTACAATCTCCCCTCCTTATAAGAATTTCGTCCCCGAAATTCAGCACTCAACTACAACAGTAGCTCTGATACCATTTATTGTGACGTCTCACATCGCCTGGGAATGAGGATGTGTTATATGTATAAATGCACCCTTTATAACACAACGCGTTTTAAAGTCGTGATGGCCATGAACCTATTAGAACTTCGCAGTTAAGCGTGCTTCTGCAAGAAGAGTACCAGGATGGGTGACCTCCTGAGAAGTCTAGTTCAAAGGAGCCAAAAGCGGACAATATTGTGTCATTGGGGGTGGGTCGTTACAAATGGTATTAGAGCCATTGCCTAGCCTGAGATGGTGGGAGCGTGCACAAGCCCATGAGGGTCGCCAGCGGGGACGCTGGGTCCTAAGAGGGGGTGATTGTGACGTCTCACATCGCCTAGGAATGAGGATGCGTTTTATGTATAAATGCACCATTTATGACACAACGCGTTTTAAAGTCGTGATGGCCATGAACCTATCAAAACTTCGCAGTTAAGCGTGCTTCTGCAAGAAGAGTACCAGGATGGGTGACCTCCTGGGAAGTCTGGTTCAAAGGAGCCAAAAACGGACAATATTGTGTCATTGAGGGTGGGTCGTTACACCCTCCCTGTTCTCCTTTTTTTTTTTTTTTTTTCTTGCTTCAAAGAAGGAATGAGGCAGTCCTGTTTTCCTTTAAGTGAGGCGCATGTGCGCCTCACGTTATTCTTTTTTTAAAAAAAAAAAAAAAAACTGAAGGGCATTCGGCCCTTCAGTCATGAAATGGAATTGGCTGTACGACCTTTCAAATGAAAGGTCGTGCGGCCCCATTTTATATATATATATATATTTATTTATTTATTTTATTATTTTACTACTTTTCTTTTATTTTTCTTTTATATATATATATTTTTTTGTAATTCCTAATCCTTTTCCGACTTTAAAAATGTTTTCTTACATTTTATTTTCTTGGCTACCAATCTCAAATCTATAGAATCATTTTGTTTTATTTTAACACACCAAGTAAACTTATTTTTATTTTTATCCTAATAAATCCATTAAATATTTTCTAGGACATTACACAACATGTGGCAGTACTGTGAAAAACACTCCATCCTTATCTTGAAACCCTTGGGCATCTATAAATACCTTTCTCCTTCACCCCTTCACCTTATCTCCACCCCTTCCATTCAGTTTTCTTCTAAAGAGGTGTGAGAGAGTGCCTTGGTGGAGGAGTGTTCATGGCCTTTTATGCTTGCTTACAAGGAGATAACTTTCCTAGCCTAGCTTGTTTCAATTATTGTTGTAATGTTTTCATTAGCATAAGCTCGTAGGTTTAAGCCTCTAGATGGTTTTGTTGACTTTAACACTAGCTTAAAGATGGATTAGCATATTGATAATGTTGGACGTATCTTTTTCTGCATGTGCTTGTTATTTTGGCTTAGGGCTCTGTTATAGATCATGTTAAGACCTTAGGACTTGCCTTAGAAGAGGTTGTGTTTCTTTTTTTGTTCGGAAATGAGTTTTTGCCCAACATCGAGCTTTCGACCTCCTTTGTCCAAACGTTTGACGTTATGGCCGAATGTTCGATGGTTTGACAGAAAGTATATTATGAGCATATTACGGTTTAGAGCTTGTTTTAGGTCGGTTTAAGAACTAATGTTAGGTCTTTTATCAGATTTCGAGGTTGTGGAGCCTCAAGTGGATTTTGTGGAGGAACCCTATGACACAAGTAATTAAAACTCATACGGATACTTATTATTATTCTATCCCAGCATATCATGATTATTTCATGTATTAAATGTGCAAGTTTACAACTCACATTAAATACATTTTTAGTACTATGAATTCTCTTTTGTGAAAATGAATGGTGAATAAATAAGATAATGAAAATGACGAATTGTAAATGCATGCATGTAAAAGACTATGAATTAAAGTACATTGTATGACATGGTATACCGGTACGTACTGGATAATGGCCATGAGCTTAGTATACAGGTTAATCCTATGTTCAAAGATTTACTTTTATTTTTAAGCCTTGGATCCAATGGTTGTTTTGTGACCGGTGCAACCGTGTTTGATTGGTGGTCACTACAAACAAAGTCATTAGTGGCATGAGCCACCTGAGGTCTAACTCGATCGGACTGCTAGGGATTGACGATAGGCGGCAACATCTGGGACACTGGTGTTGTGCTACAGGTCCATCGGGATAGCACCAACTCTGCCGGGAAGGTGTTAGCATCTCGGGTATACCATATGGTGTTGAGCTATGACACGTTTCTCTTAATAATCATATATTATATCTATGTTGCATTGTCATGCCATATGATCTTTAAATTGATAATCTTACCTAACATTATTGCATGTGATTTATAAATAACTGAGTTCATTACATGATAACTTGTATACTATTTGTATTATTACTCATTAAGGCATGTACTTACATTTGTATTTTTTTCCACCTATGAAACATGTGATGTTTTACAATTGAACTACCTTTAGATCTCTGATTTGAGATCGACCTCGAGGCTGATGTGACCATTTGGTTTAATGATATTAAGGTTAATGCTTGAGGAATGATTAAAGGATTTTGAAGGCCGCTCGGGGTAATTAGGCTTCGTTTGGTAACCCCTCCCCCCTTTTCACTTCTCCCAAAAAATGTTAACTTCAAAACATTATAACTTTTTTCACTTTTTATATCACATCAATATTTTTTTTTATTACTATTCAAATAAAGAAATCCACTACAAAATAATACTTCATCACTTTTCCATACAAATTCTTATACTTTATATCACATCAATCACTTCTCATTATTATTTAAAAACAAAACTCACCTAAAAACCCTTTACCAAACACACCCTTAATACTTTTGGGTGATATTGTAAGCTTAGTAGTTGAGGGTCAGTTGTATATTAAGGTTTACTTTGGATCTTTTATATCGATGATATGTATAATGTGATTTCATTTAATGTGATGACTCTTAATAGATGCATTAGTTGTAATAATTAATGTTGATAAATGATAAAAAATCATAATGTTTCCGTTGTGCAGTATTCTCTTTTTGAGGGGTAGAGATCCCTGAGTCTAATTCCTTGTGGAATGAGACTGGGAGGCGAACTATTAAGTTAATTATCGGTTAATTAGTTTCTTAGGGCGTTACTTCCGCATAAATATATCAACCCGAAGTTTTTACTTTCTATGATCAAGATGAATTATCACAAGTTTATATGTTATTGTCGAGATAGAATGCCCAATTCTATTTATGATTACGGACAATGATTTACAAGCTACAAGAACCTATGACTTAGATCTTCTTGTGTGATAACCTCTTTGCTCACACTAAAGTCATATTCAATGTAACTTGGGACATTACGTGTACATGATAGTATAAAAGTAATAATAAGAAGTATACATGTAAACAGTTCTATATGCCTATTGCTTATTTAATAAAACATTAAATAAATAAAAAAATTATTCTACACAACTTAGAGTACCATGCTAATCAATTGAAGTTTAGACACAATTCCCAACAATTGTTATTTTTATAAGGAAAAATTACAGTTTAACCCCCCAAACTGCCAACCATTTTAGAAGTAGCCTCCAAAACTACCATCGCTTGGACTCTAACTCCCAAATTACCAAAAAATTTCAAAAAGACCAATTTTGTTGAAATATGCCTATAATACCCCCGCCACATGTCATTTTTCAATTAAAAAATAATAAAAATTATTTTTTAAAAAAAAAACTAAATTTTTAATTTTTAATTTTTAATTTTTAATTTTTTTTTTTTTTTTTTTTTATTAAAAAAGAGGGTGTTCGGGGGGGTGGGGGTGGCCGCGCGCCACCCCTCAACCCTTGAGGGTGGCTTTTGGGCAACCCTTAGATCCATTTCGAGGTGACTGCGCGGCCACCCCCTGACCCCTGGGGGTGGCTTTCGGGCCACCCCTAGATCCATTTTGGGGTGGCGCCGGCCACCTCTAGGGGTGGCTTGCAGGCCACCCCCCTCCCCACTGGCAACCACCCTCCAAACACTCATTTTCTTTTTCTTTTTCTTTTTCTTTTTTTAAAAAAATAAAATTTTAGTTTTTTAATATATTTTTTTTAAATTTACTCTTTTTTTTTAGTTATTTTTTAATTGAAAGAAGACACGTGGCATGGGTATTATAGGCATATTTTGATAAAAGGGGCCTTTTTGAAACTTTTTGGTAGTTTGGGGGGTTAGAGTCTAAGTGTTGGTAGTTCGGGGGTCTACTTCCAAAACAGCTGGCAGTTTGGGGGCTAAACCATAATTTTCCCTTTTTATAATTGTTGTGCAATGTTTTATTCTACTGCGTGTTTGTAGTCAAAACGATTTGTTGTGTTTTTCTCACTATTGAAACATTTAGATGGTAGTTATTCATATATTCATTTGAACAATAAATTGACCCTTCCAAGTTTAGAGGATTCTTTATAAAAATAACTTCTTCGTTACATAGAAAGTTGGAAGTTCATAACCCTAAGCAAGAATAATTTTTTGTTTTAAAAATGAAAACCATTTAACTTATGATCTATCTTCCTCTATCAAAAGCTACCATTACAAGTCTCGAATTAATAAAACTTTATTGAAGGCAATATTCAGACAAACAACAAATGACCCTTCTGAATGTGGACGAATTCTAATAAGAATGACTCATTTTGGAGCTTATAAACCTAATTTGGGGAAAATACTTCATTTTTTAATTAAGAAAAAATGCCACTTAAGTTATGATTTATCTTACTTGATCAAAAGTTACTATTTTATAATAGCTCTCCTTTTAAATAAAACTTTCAAGATGATTCAAATTTGATCTATTCTTATATGACATATTTACCATGCCTTCTGAGCTAAAATTACAAACCTTTTGAATGGGTGGATTAATATAATATATTATAATTATCTTATCATCCTTCTTCTATAGTGTATTGAAAATAATTGAACTATTACATGTATACTTTAGTTTTTAAAAAAGTTACATTTTAATATAAATATTTTCTTGAACCTTTTTCTCTAACCAAAAGTCACTTTACTATCGAGAGATTACACTTCAAAAAATACAAACTATTAAACAACACACTTTTAAAATAAAATTACTTTGAGAATAAGTCAATCCAGAACTTTTAAAACTTTTGGTCTAACAAAAAGTAACTTTTCTTGCATATAAATGTAATTATTCAAAGCTTAATTTTCATTTTGAGTTAAACTTAAAATAAGAAAGTTTCTAAAGTGTTAAAAAAAAAAAAATGATGGTTGTGAAATGTGTTAGAAAAATTATGTTGGTAATGATGGAATTGCTTGTCCTAATTCTTCTAAGTGTGCAAGCCAATGACCGTGCCCCTACCCGATTCTTTCGGTCTCTACCTCCCATCATGCCTCCTTATTCCTTTGAGCTTGATGAACACATACACTCTAGCCTTCAAAATGAAATTGAAGAAAATTGGTCAAGAATTAAAAGCTCATAACCATTTCCCGACTTTGTGTATGAAACTTGTATTTTTGCTAGTTTTGAACACTGCTTAGGTACTTTGATTCATGAAGACCTATATGTGTATGAAATCTTTAACAATTGGATCAAAACCAATTGCCACCCAAAAATGAAAATTAGAGCCATTCATCGTAGAAGTGCTCGTTTTGTAAGTTGTTTATTGGAATTTATGAAGAGTATTTCCAAAACTTCTCATTTATTCATTGGTAGAATCATTGAGTTCCAGCTTTTGATTAGGTAAAGAGTTCCTAATCTCTCTCTTTCTCTGTCTCTCTCTCCATTGAGTCAATGCACATTAAGATCATCTAGAACTCTTAGGGCATTCTACCTTGCAAATTTCTCAAATCTCAACCATTGTTTTCACGAGCAAATTCACATTGACGTAACATGAAACCTAAATGGTTGAGATTTTATCATGTTGGTTATTATTTCTTTTAATATATAATGAATACCAAGATGATAAATGTTGAGTTCATATAGGTGATAAATGTTGTTATGACAAGTTCCAAACATTTAATTTGAAAAAAGTTACATGATAGATTACCTTAAGAATTACAAAATAGCAATAAAAGGTTCATTAAGAATTTTTTATTTTTTGACATGTCCACTCAAGAGGGGGAAAGGAGATTCGAACTAGTGACCTCCGTTTCATGAGGTGTGGTCCCCAACCAATTGAGCTATCATTTGGGGACTCATTAAGAATTATATGTTTTCATTAGCATAAAACATTAAATATTTATTCTTTTACATCAATCTTAACGTGTATTAAAGTTGATATTCATACACCTTTGTTAATTTGTTGAAAATATTTAATTAGTAATTCAAATACCTATAGCAATGCCAAATAATTTTTCACCATCATCATAACCCATGACTATCCCTATTTCTCTTTTTCTTAACAAGCATATTGATATAGCATTTGTATTGATCTAATTTTCTATGATAAATTTGTATAGATTGCCAAATAAATAGAAAAATAGGGTGTTAAGAAAAAGAATAAATAGAGTAATTTCATTTGAGTTAGAGCAATATAGTTCTTATTTTAGTGAACTGCAACAATATTATAAGAAATTTTGCAAACTGAAAATGCAAAATAGTAGTTAATATAAAATAAAGTATTTCTTTGTTCATCTTAGGGGTAGGCACTAAGCCCTCAGGTTGTTTTTGGTGGTCTTTGACAATCAAATCAATGGGTGTCGGCTGTTATTCTTACAAACTGAGTAACAACATTAGGGCTCCTAAACCATGTCAATAATATTGGTCATTTTGTAAGGGTGGTGGTTGTAATGCGAGATCTCACACCTTACCACTAGATCATAACAAGATCTTGCACCCTACCTCTAAATTTGGTGGTAGGGCTACTAGATCAATGTGAGATCCCATTGATCAACAGACCCATGCTGTTTATTCATGTTTGACAAAATATTCTGAAATTAGTGATTCGTTGTTGAATACTATGGCGAACAGAATGAAAGTAAAATATGATAAGTATTGGGGAGCTGTTGAGAAGATTAACCCGTTGTTGTTTATGGCTAGTTTGCTTGATCCACGTTACAAAATGGCTGGTTTGGAATATTGGTTTCGGCTTAGTTTTGGGGCTGAGAAAGCGGAAAGAATTGATTCTCAACTGAAGTGTGTATTAAGTCGGTTATATGAGCACTACGCCTGTGCTTCTAAAAATGTTAGAAGTGGGTCTATATTATCAAATGATGAAGTGCGGAGTGATACAACATTAGTTGGTAGTTCTAGGTCTAGAACTACTTTTTTACAGAATTTTCATTCATTTCGGGCGTCTCGAAATTTGATGCAATGTAAGACAGAAATAGAGCAATATTTTTTGGAGGATGTTGAGACACCTAGGGAAAACTTTGATATTTTAATGTGATGGAAGGCAAATTCGACAAAGTTTCCAAATCCTCACTAAGATAGCGCGAGATGTATTGACAATTCCAATTACCACGATTGCTTCCGAGTCAGCATTTAGCACTGGTGGTCGCGTGATAGATCCTTATCGGAGTTCTTTGGCTCCAAAAATAATTGAGGCTCTTGTATGTACTCAAAATTGGTTGAGATCTTCTCCCATTAGTGCACATGGGTCATACTTGTCTAACGTTGAAGATGAAGAGAGCTACAAGCTTGACTCAGGTAATGGTAATAAAATAAATTTCATATTTTGTTAATTTTTCAAATTATTCATTGATTTTATTAATTCTTTAAAAAGTTTATTGTGGTAGAAATAATATCCAATTCCTTATATATGATGCGGATTAAGGCTTGAAGGATGTACTTTGTCGAAAGATGTCTCTTTGTTAGTTCAATGTATTTTTATGCATATTATTATTATTATTTTTACATAATATTTAGTTTGTAAAATTTACTATGCTTATGTTTTGATTTATTTGATTATTGCAGGTATCACATGGAATGAATAAAATCAAGTTGTTTAATTTAATTTGATTATTGATAGGATCAACTTAAAAGATATTATTTACTATTTAATTTGTGTTAGTTTTCTTTAGTAAATTTTAATTTGGTTTGTGAACTTTTAAATTGCTTTTTGTTTAATTATTTTAGTGAAGTATAATAGAGGCGTTAAAGTATTTTATTTATTTATTGCTTTAAATTGCTATTTGTTTGACACATATCTAAAGCACCTTGAGTCGACGGCTTGGGCTTTTGGAGCAGTGTGCTTGCGTCTTTGGAGCAGTGTGCCTGCCTGCAACCATACAGTGTAGGTAGCCTCTTGTCTTCTTTCTTATCATGTAGAGTGAATCTCATATTTTCAAATTTCAACTAATGCTACTTGCCAATTTACCCTTTTTTGTTCCGAACATAAAATTTTCAAAGATTTATGTGTACTTCAATAAACTATTTGATTAAAATCACATGTAAAACTGTGTAGAAGCAAATAATCATTTTATATTACTATCTCTTAACTAATAATAATAACTTTATATATATATATATATATATATATCTTGAAAGGATTTCTATTGTATTGAAAAAAGAAAATTACTTTTTTGCCTGCAACCAAAAGGTAATTTAATCAAAAGAAGCCTATTAAAAAAAAAAAAAAACTTAAAAGAAAAATATCTACTCATAATACACTATTGTGCCTGCAACCAAAAGGTAATTTAACCAAAAGAAGTCTATTTAAAAAAAATAAAAAAAAAATAAATAAAAATATCTACTCATAATACACTATTGTGCCTGCAACCAAAAGGTAATTTAACCAAAAGAAGTCTATTTAAAAAAAATAAAAAAAAAATAAATAAATAAATCTGCTTATTATACACTATTACACTTCTTTTCTCTCCATCTTCTGCTACAAAACCTACAATGAATCAATAATAGCCTATAAAAGTAGCTGACAGCCTCATAAAAATTCTTAAAAAAAAAATCTACGGATTATACATTTCCTTTCCCTCCATCTTTTGCTACCAAGCCTACAATGAAACATTGATAACCTATAAAGCTAGTTGACAGCCGACCTCATAAAAATTCTTAAAAAAAGATATCTAAGCCTTATCAGTTCCTTTATATCCATATCTTTTGCTACAATGAATAATGATAGCTTATAAAACTAGATGACACTACTGCATAATGAGACCTGTCTTTGACTCATTGTTATGGAAAACATGATTAAGGCGTATGTGCTCTTGCTCACTGTGTAACAGTTACATGACCCATAAATCATCTTTGCCGTAGATCATGGTTGTCCCACCGAAAGCTTTTGATCCATTTTCTAAGTACTAAGACACAGTTCGTGCTCAGCTTCTTATCTCTCTCTCTTGGGAGTCTGTATAAGTTTGGAACCAGGTTTATTTTGTGAACATCTCTCTCAGGAGTTGATGTCTCTCATTTGCTTTTTCAAAGCAATAAGTCAACAACTAGATCAACCAGTGGCTGCCAGCCCATCGCCGCCGTCGCCACCACCACCGTAACCGTAGTCTTGCTGCCTCACGAACTAGCGATGTAGAAGCCATTTTTCTCATTGGTCTAACAGCAAAGTCTCTCATTTTCATCTTTCTCATTTGTTTTTTTGTAAAAACAAACTAACAGTAACAACAAAGCAAACCTCTAACCGATTACCGACCGTTTACCGTCACCGGTGACGGTAACGGTCGAAATAAATCTTGTCGGAAGGAAGTCGGTGAAATTACTGACTTCACCGACAGAGTCGGGACGGTAGGCAGAAAACCCCCTACCATCCCCGATTCCCCCAATACCCACCCCTACTTGTCAAAAAAGCCAATATGTTAGCGTTAAACGCTAAAATGAATGGGAAAGTGATTACATGTTTCTGTCTTTCTTCGTAAAATACCAAATTTTTCTTAAAAATTAAAATTAAAATTAAAATAGAAAACCAACCCAAAAAGCAAAAAATGAGGGGTGGCCGAACCTCCCCACAGTTTGTTGGGGTGGTTGGACCACTCTGAAAGGAAAAATAAGTGTGGTTGAACCTCCCCACAGTCAGTAGCGGTGGATGTGCCACCCCAAAGCAAAAATAGGGGTGGGCTGAACCTTCTCACAGTTTGTAGGGGTGCTTGTGCCACTCCAAAAATAAAAAATGAGGTGGTCAAATCATTCCCAAAGATTGTCGGGGTAGTTTGTGAGGGTGGTTTAGTTACTTCCAAAATTACAAATGGGGTGGCCAAACCACCCCTATAGTCGTGGGGGTTATTCGACCACCCTCTATGTTTTGTTCAGTGTATTTGTTTATTTTATTTTTTTGTTAAGTTTACATTCATTTTTTAGAAAATAATTATAATGGGGGCGATTATGGTAGCTCAAAAGTAAAAATGTTATTATGGGAAGCAAAACAAAAGAGTGTGATGCTTATGTAACCACTTTTTCATTCATTTTAACGTTTGCTGTTAATGAAATGACTTTTTTGACCCGCAATGGGCTTGTTTGACAAAGACATGTACAGAACAGAACATAGTAGTGGGTTGTTAGTTTTGAAATTAGTAAAAAGTGATGATGTGATATAAAATAAAAAGAATTTGTATAAAAAAGTGAAAAAGTTTTGTATTGTAGTGAATTTTTTTATTTGAATAGTAATAAAAGATTATTGATGTGATATAAAAAGTGAAAAAAAAAAAATGAGAATGTTTTGATGTTGATTGGTGGTAAAAAATATAAAGAAGTGAAAAAAAAAAAAAAAAAGTACATGAACAGTAACAGCATTATGCTGTTATGTTCTGTAACTTATCAAACAAGCCTAGTTCATTTATAAATCTGAAGAAAAAAACAGAGCGTTAAGCTCTAAACAACCAGAACTTGTTGCCCTGATAAGACAATGTCAATTGATACCCTCAGCGACGCCATCTACCCATACCCTATTCATGACAGGATGAACGCCTTCCTTTGCAAGGCCACGAGCCTCTGAATTGCCTTCTCTTTTAGTGTGACAAACTTGCCAATTCAGAAAAGACCGAAGCACGCCTTTTGCATCTTCCACTATCTGTCCGTAGATGCTCCAATTGATAATAAAAAAAACATAATTATCATCAATTTTGTTCATATGAGGTTTTCCTTTTTTTTGGGGGAAAATTTTGAACGTATTTTTTTTTTGTTGCATATTTATAGTGTCATGGTAGCGACCTGAGCCTTGACTTCCTTTCTAACTACCCTTTTATTTTATTTTTTAAAAGGGTCTAAAGTAAACGTAGGTTGCTGTCTAGGAAGATAACGGGGAACTTCGTTAGGATAGCTCTTGGAGGGCCTTGAAAGCGTAAGTTACAATGCAAGGAAGTTTAGGCAAGCGAGGGTGTCCTTTAGAGCTATGAAATAAGAAGAAGAGAGTAGAAGACTGTGAAAGCGTAAAGCCTTCTTAAGATGGTTCGAGCCTTGGAAATCAAAGTGGATGAGATTAATGTCAGTAATCTCTCCCTTGTCTTTCTGCTACTTTGCATATTTGTTGTCTTTTCAACCATGTCAATGATAATTTTTGCATGTGCCGATGGTACTAATGTGGAAGAAGATGCTGCTAAGAAAAAGAAAAAGAAAAAGGAGGAAGAAAGCAAAGCCAATAGAAATGAGGTCACCGCTGGTTGTTGCGATGGTGACTGCGGTGGTAGCTGCGGAGGTGGTGGCTGCGGAGGTGGATGTGGCGGTTGAATCCAGAACTTGCACTACCCTACTGTCATTTAATAATATATTAATACACTCGTCTTCCTCTTCAATAAGATTGTAATTTGCTCATCATCCATATTCAATAACAGGATGCAAGCTGAATATGAGCAATTCTTTATGTTCGATCCTTATCGAGTAGCTCTTTTTTAAGTGAAAAACAAAACTATATATATATATATGGTAGTGTGTCACTTTCACTTTTTGTTCAGAAAGCATATCCACGGATTCTCTTTCTTTTGGGGATATTTGGATTGATAGAGATCTATGGCTGGTACGTTGCTACTGCTTTCTTGTATATTCACCACCTGCATAGTATTGCTTTTCTCTCTAATCTTGCTTTACCTTTAGTTTAAGACATCGACTTTTATGGTTATTATGATTTTTTTTTAAAGCAAGATTAGAGAGGAAAACTATACGATGCAGGTGGTCGATATATATATATATATATATATATGAATGATACTATATAAATACGAAAGAACAGAATATACAAGCAGCAGAAACCAGCCATAGATCCCATGCACTATCAATCCATAGATCCCAAAAAGAATGAGAATCCGTGGATATGCTTTCTGAACAAAGAGTGAAAGTGACACTATACAATATGGTTTTGTTGTTGGAAGGACAGGCAAGTTTTTACATTATCCACGAATTTAATATAAACTCGATACGAAATGAGTAGATGAGGGCCGAGGGATCTGACTTGTTTAATTAAATGGATTGGGTTATGATTGATCTACGATTCTACATAATTTTATACCTATGCTTCGACACGATCAGAACCTGACACGTGACAATAGTGTTAGCAATTTTTGACACAACTCGCAAACTCGACATGAATCAAACACAAAATTAATTGATTAGGATTAAAGAGTCTTGCAAATTTAATTAAATAAATTATATTAAAATTAATTTATATAAATTTATATTCATGTCTTAACACAATTCGAAGCCAACACAACCCCCCCCCCCCCCCCCAGTTATCAATTTTAATTTTTGGTGGAGCTATGGAATTTAGTCTAGTCTGGTCTTACTTTTTATTCATGCATTCACGGAATATTTTGTTAATTAATGCAGCATTTAAGTGTTCGTAAAGCTCTTGTTTAAAAAGAAATATCTCCAAACAGTTGGGGGTAGAGAAATAATTCCTGCATTTATTTAGCAATCATTATTCTCACACCCACTCGATCTTTTTGCTTTTCTTTTCTGAAATCTGTAAACGTCAATAATCTATAATATTTAATATATTGTCGTTCGGATTTTAATGCTCTTTATAACAAGAGGATCATTTGTGACCACCAGCTCCCAGCTACAGATAATGCTGAGCTGCCAAAGAATAGCTCAGTTCACAATAATATATATATATATATATATATGAAGAAATTAAAATGGACAAAATTCTCAGTGAGAAGAAAAAAGATGGACATTTTATTTCTTTCTGCAAAATTTCTCAGCCCTATTTTACTTGACATGTCTGGTATGAATGCTATAACTAGTTGTGGATACCCACCGCCACTTGCCAAAGGGTAAGAACTCTAAAAGGGCAAGTAGCTAATTAGCCTAATTTACTTTGCCCCTCTGGGTTTACTCATGGACTTCTGTTTCAATAACTGAATGCATGGAGAATATTTTTAAAAAATAATAATAATAAAATAATAATAATAATAATAATTGAAAGGAGAAATGAATCATTACGAAAATGGTAAAAATATTCTCTTTTTCCGTCACAAAAATGGTAATATTTTAAAATATGTATAATCTCTTATCTTTATAGCTTACTTTATAAAAGCATAAAAAGGAGACACATGCATTTGTAAATCCAGTTCGTTATTGTTTGTACAATGTCAACTCTATTCTGAACTTATTCTTATGGTTACGATTCTCTTTCACAACGATTTTAGGGTTAAATATTTCTTTGGTACTTGTGGTAAGGTTTAAAATCAAAAGCTGTATCGGTTTTAAAAAGTATCACATGTAGTACTTGTCGTTAATGGAAAAACTCAATACTTGTGGTAAGGTTTAAAATCAAAAAGCTGTATCAGTTTCAAAAAGTATCACATGTGGTACTTGTTGTTAATGGAAAAACTCAATTGGTACTTCTGTCTAGGTTCCTTCCTTTTTTTTTTAACAAACGTCCACGCTACCCCCCTTAAAATGGTGACACTTGTTTTGGTTGCAAAATATTTCACCCAACTTGGACCATCCCACACCGTATATATATATATATCTCTCTCGTTAAAGAAGAAGAAGAAGATGATGAAAAAACATTAAAAAAAAAAAAAAAAAAAAAAAAAAAAAAAACCCAAGGGGTGGTTCAGCCACCCCCAAACAACAGTCGGAGGTGGTTCGAAACCACCGCAAATTTCAAAAAGAAAATTTCAATTTTTTTTAAATATATTCGATTTAAGAAATTTTCCTAAACATAATTTCTACTCTTTTCTTTTCTCGGTATTTGAAATTTTCAAAATAAAACAAAACAAAAAAATCGCACACCCGAACGAGCCTTTAAAATTGTTATTGGTTTTGTTATTTTGTTTTAATAAAGTTTGAGTATTTTGATAATAGGGTTGTTGTTTTAGTAAAGTATTGTGGTTAGGACTTGATGGATGGAAATTAGGGATGTGTGGGTGTTATGAATCGTTCTTTGGAGTTGTTAGGATTGAAAATGGCGGGATTTTTTATGTTGAAATGAAAAATGAAAAGGGGGGTCTTTTAAAATGGAGGGATGTAGTTTATTGTTCGGCACCTTGATGGTTGAGAGGTCCTTGGAATTTAAGTATGCAGTTATGAATTTTTGTGCATTATGATTGTTGTGATAGTTTTTGGAAATAAATTCGTATTGGTTTAGGTGATGTTATGAGGGTTAAATGTGGGTTCATTTATAAGTATTCTAAAAGTGTTATGGGAGCACTTGATGGTTGGAAGTTTGTCGGATGTTAGGATTTTGTTAGGTTGTTAATGTTGAGGACTTTGAAAAAAATGTAGAAGTTAACATTATATGATGTTGTTTTGACTTGAGTTGGAGTAGTGTTGTGATTGTGGTCAAGAACACGGAGTTTTTGAGATGGTGAGCATGAAACCATGAAGTTTTTAAAGTTTGGGATTTGTGGTTCGATAAAGTTATAGTTTAATGCATGGTTTGATTGTTGTGATAGTTTTTCGAAAGTAAGTTAAGTGTCTTTTTAATTTTACTGTAATGGCAAATATATAAGATAGAAGGGTTAATAAGAGAAATGGTGAAAATGTAAGTTTTTGGGTGTTTTTGAAGGTTATAAAACAATGTTAGGGCTCTTCAGTCGACCATAAATGGGTCTTGATTAACCGAGAATAACACATAGAGCAATTCAACATTCTTTGTTTGAACCTTTGTTGATGCTCGACCAACCGAGTAACATATAGAGGGGTTTAGTATATACCTTGCTCGATCGATTGAGGTAGCCTAGTTTTGAAAATTTGGCATTTTTCAAGAGCAAAGATATTTACGAGTCTGGAAAAAGCTTTAAGGCTTTCAATTGAAATAGGTTCTAACAAGTAACAGTAATGTAATGCATATGAACACAATATAGAATCAAAGACACATAAGCGAAGGAATTTTGCAAAAGTTGTAAGTAAAACTTTCCCACCGGCTATATTAAATCTATTTTACATGCCATTAGGTATACATATAATATTTTGTGATTATGAGGCCTGTAATTTAAGTATGTTAATATATGTTATCATATGTTATACTGTGCTTTACATGATTTAAAATAAATGAATTTGAAATAAGCAATTGAGTTTTGAGAAATGGAAAGACCAGTGTTTTAAACTAATGTTTTAGGAGAATGAAATGGAAAGATTAGTTTTACAAAGAATAAATTTTTGTGAGAAAATGTTTTGTCTAGAACCATAGTTTTGTGAGAAAATACACTCAACAATATAGTGCTAGGAGGAGACAATTTGACTAGCAAACCCATTGTTAAGTGGGGGTAATACGATTAGCAAACCCAATATTAAGCAAGGCAATACGCTTAATAGACCCAATGCTAGGAGGGGCAATGCGTCTAGTAAATTATAGAATGAAAGGATAAGGTTATGATTCTGTACATGCAATTATGAATATATGTTGCATATTATTTTTGTGACGACCCATTTTTTTTTAAACAATCACAAAATGAGTCATCATAGTGGCACGACTATTTGTCGCTCAGCCAACATATGATACATATCCCATAATATGTACCTGATAATCAAAGTTACATCTATGCAGCGGATAACATAATCAATGTGCAGCGGAACATATATCAATAGCTGAAACACATCTATATATACATAATTGTTGTTTATACAAAAGAGTCATACATGAGTCTATCTGTTTAAGACTTATCAACATAATCATTACAACACAAAAGAATGGCTTTACAAAATAATAAGTGACACACACGTCACAAGCCATATACAAAATATACAAAATAGTGGACAACCTGCGGTCCATCACATTACAATTTTCGCATCAAGCTTTAGTCGCAATATTCCAAATACATTGCTACGGTGTCGTCATCCACATCAGGTGTACTTGCAGCCAAAGGAACATCATCTATACGATTTTAGTGGTAGCCACATTCGTATAGGTGAAAGTATGAGTTCACCGCCTCAGTACATAATACAGAGGCCTTAGTGGTATAATATTCTCTAAGTTTTCGCATAGAACAAACCTTTCCTTTTATCATTCGTTTATAATAACAGCTACTATTTTAGTTATGAGAATCTATCCCTCGAAAACATAATGTAGCTGATAAAGTAAACACCGATCTTCAAAAAACATGGATGCATACTAGGTAGCTGTGAACATATATAGAGGTTCCAGTCATCTCACCTTGGAAGCATCTACATATAGACCCATCTAAAACATATTACTTTTATAATCGGCAGCTCAGGCATACACGTATGCGAGTAATCTCAAGCATACAAGTACGTCTAAGCAGGAAAACTAATGGCATCATGCTTGCTATACAGAGACATCATCATCTCCAAATATAGGCAACACTGTGTCTAAGTGCATTACATCTTAGTGCCTTTGAAACGTCGGCTCAGTCAAACATGCACACGAGCGAAGCTCTAGTATACAAGTACGCCTAAATTGGAAACCAAATGGCAGTCTACCTACCTACTCGAAGACACTTGCATTACCAAATCTAGTAGCGTAAATATTTAAGTACATTGAAGCTCAATACCTTTTAATCACTTATGCAATCCAGTCATAAACATATACATATGCGTTGTTCCCTTCAGCCTTATAAGCATATAGATACATCTAGCATTAAAACTACTACATATCACAAAAAACAACTTAAACACTTCAGCTAAACAATGTTATGCATGCTTGTCATTTTTCCCTTTGTTTCCATTTCTGGTTCTATTTGCCGTTTTGCGTTTGCCAAGGGCCTTGTACCTTGGTCTTGTTTATTGCCAAGGGCCTCGAACCCCGATCTTGTTTATTACTGTTCTCCATGCTCAAATACCATACCTTTACTTTTCATGATCATGCCTTTAAACACATACTTTCTTATAAACATAAACAATTCTGTTTCCCAGAAATCAACCCTAGAGGGGGGGTGAATAGGGTTGATGGCAAACTTTTCTTTTAATAAAAATTATACTGAATTAATAATTTAGAACAATATAAAATGCAGTATAATGCAAACAATATAAATATTGGAACAATAATAAAGAGATAGAGAGAGAGATTCAAACTCAGCGATTTATCGTGGTTCGGTCCACCTGACCTACGTCCACTCCCCAAGCACACCACTTGAGATTTCAATCCACTAAACCAAACTCCTTGCAGGTGGAGTTAAAACTTTTACACTTCAAGAGTACACTACTCTTCTTCACAAGGTGGAAAATCTCCTTCACACCTCACAAGGGTTACACCAACCCTCTTGATACAATAGATTGCGGATCAGATTTGAGATTTCTCTCACAATGACAATTCTCCTTTTTGAGAAGGATATACAATAAAGCTTTTACAACAATATCTCTCTCACTAGAACTCTTGTATGAATTGAACTTGAATGGCTCAAATGAACTTGAATATATGAAATGAAAGAATGCTTTGAGCTTTAAGCTTGTTTGTTTCTCACTTGATTGAATGATATAAAAATGAGAACCAAGGTCATGTATTTATAGGTCTAGCAAGAATATGACCGTTGGAGAGAATTTGAATTTTGCTAGCTAATTTTTCAAGTTGCAATCACATTTTCAAAGTTAGAAATTATTGCTAGCTAACTTTTCAAATTGCAACCAGATTTTCAAAGTCAGAAATTGTTGCTAGCTAACTTTTCAAATTTGCAACCAGATTTTCAAAGTCAGAAATTGTTAGCTAATTTTCCAAAGATGAAATCCGATTTTCAAAGACAAGAATTGTTGTTAGCTAATTTTCCAAAGATGAAATCTGATTTTCAAAGACAAGGATTATTATTAGCTAATTTTTCAAAAATGAAATCAGATTTTCAAAAACTCATGTATGCAATGTATGAATGATCTTAAGGTCGTTCTAGAGTAAGGAGCCTTAGAAGTTCAATCATATAGGAGCTTTACAAGAATACCCTAATAAAATACGGATTCTTCAATCTTGAGTTCTTCAGTGCTTAAAGGGCTTCTTGCTTTGAATTCCAAATGCCTTTGATTCTTTTTGGTCCTTTGAGAATGTGTGCTCGAATGTTTCTTGCAACTATCATACTTGAAGTAAATACATTAGAGCAACAAGATATAATTTGTTATCATCAAAATATTTGCAATATAATCGGATTGACGCCATAGGGCTAACAAATTCAACATGTCATTTTTTTCAAACAATTTGCATAGTTTAAATCCCAACCGCAGCATGCATCAAAACATAATTTAAGTTCCAACCGCAGCAGGCATCAAAACACAATAAAACATATCTCAAACCATTCTTTCATATTCGTAATTTCAAACACATAAACATCATCATATCTCAACATATTTAAATATAATAAAAATCATCCCGAAACACATAATCAACATATTGTCGGTTCGATATGCAAACAACATAACATTTCATTTCTATAAAATACTTAAAGCATAGTATCATTTTCTCAGTGAGTAGAATACTCACAATGGCCGTGTGGATGTTGGGCACAACTAGGTTCTCTAGACAACTCTTTGCAATGCACAATTTAAAAATGAATACACTGCACCACATTTATTAATTTGAACTCTAAATACCACAAATAGCACTTGAATCGCTCAAGAGCTGTATCGTTGGAATACCCATAAAATTTCTAGGTTTCCAAACACATACTCATTTACAATAAACATTAACACAACCACCATATCATTAACCCATAAGGTTTACTTAGGATTAAACACATAAAACACCACTTAAACAATTTATCCAAAATTTAGGGTTTGAGAAACTTACCAAAAGTTCACCCAAAATCTACTTGGAGTTTGGAGAATCTTTGAGAAGCTCCGAATTGCACAAAACTTAAAGAATAACCAAGATTAAACTCACATTTCTCAAGGTTTAACCAAAAATCTCAAAAATAAGAGTTTAGCGATTTACCTTAAAAAGTAGATCATCTTACGTAGATCACGTTTATGAAGTTAAATTTGAGGTATTAGGCTTAGATTTTCGTGGGTGGAGGTTTTTCTACAAAAACCCAAAGAGAAACCGTGTAGAACAATGAAAGGACCAAAAGAAATGAGTCAAAATAGCTCATTTTCGTGTTTTACCGCAGATGCCGTTTGGATGGGTTGCTTGAGGGTCCAGACGCGCACCTCATAGGTCACGCATGAAGCCCCTGCCTTGGCCATCCGGATGGACTACTTGAGGGTTTGGACGCAACCCCCAGGGACCTCGCGTCCCCAGCTCGTCGAGACGGGGAAAGGATGCGGGCTTTTATAGCCAAGGCTGTTCGGACGGTCTTCATGCCTGTCCAGACGCCCACACCAGAGAGCAAAATATTGCTCTCTGTGGCATCCGTCTGGACTCCATTCAGAGCTTGTCCGGACGTGGCGTTTAGATCCTCATTCCTTGGACTTACAAAATATTTTCTTGCATTTTTCTCGACACTTCCTTATTTCTAACCATTTATTTACTCTTAGTTTACATCTTAAATTCTCGAGTAATGTCTCGGACATTACAATTTTCATTATTGTCTTATACCAACTGTGATAACCTGGACTATATATGTATATTGATGCTCTCATATAATTCTAGAAAAAAAAAATGCTTTGATAATATCTCTAAATTAAAATGCTTTCGTACTGTTCCGCTAAAACATATCTCTACGCGATTTTGTGAAAAATTTACATCCATTTTTCAATGAAAGTTGTCTTGAGTTTTTGAGAACTAGTTTTTAAATGAATAAGAGAGAGAAATCTTAAATAAGGGCTCAGCCACAAACATGACCAATTAGATTGTTTTTACTTACTCAGCTATGAACTCATCATTTTCTCCTAGATTGTTAAATTTTACAGATATAGTAGTAGTAGGCGAAGAAGTCATCATTTCCTACCAACACTCAGACTATTATCCTTAAGGTTGCCGAGAAGTAGAAATCAGCCATAAAAGTGGATGCCATATGTGGCACTTTTGTGAATGTAACAAACAACATTTTGTCTAGATGTAATATATATATATTCAATTTATGTTTTATGCAAAAAGTGAGTTTGTGGTTTCAAAGAAAGAAAGAAAATAAAAATAAAAATAAAAAGAGAAAAGCTATTTTCTTCTGCATTATAGAGGTAAAGTAGTAGCGCCATATGGGATGGGCATGCTCCATCGACTTAATATTTTTCGGGGCGTTACACAACCGATTTTCTAAATTTTCTCTTTCATTTAATTTGAGGAGGCCCAATAGAGATGTGAAGTCCACAAAAAGGTAGAAAATGCAAAGTTTTAATCAAGCTTGAAGGAGTCATGTGACATTATTCTTCTTCGGTTAAGGCTACACCAACACGACGAAGAACATGGCAGAGCACACATTCACGTGAGCGACACGGAAATAGAAATTTTCTGCAATAGCTCAACCACCCATGGCCTATTTCAGCTCTTAACTGATCTTTCTATCACAAGTAACCAACTTCATGAATTGTTTCATGGGGAATGAAGAGAAATTATGATTTGGTAAGTAAGGATGTAATTTAGCCAATTTGTCGTCAAACCCATAGTGACTATGCATTATGTGGCTTGACACAATCAATGGGTATTTGGGAAACTTGATGGTAGAGGTGGTGTGCAGCAAAACAACATGCTAAACCTCAATTTAACTTTGATTAATCGCCCTTCTTCAAGTATTTTTGGTCATTAATGCTTCTCGAGGAGTCTAAGCAAACACCCAATTTTCACCTACCTATTGTATTGTGCACTCCTCAATAGAAATGGTAGTGTCACATGTCATCTTTTCCCACTACCTTTCTACCGTTGGAAGGGGACACACTCTCCTATAGAAGGAGGATCAACCCAAGCCTTAAAAAATTACACACAACATCACATGATAAAGAAAAACAAGCACAATATAGCAAAAACAAAAGAGAGGAAAGAATGTAGAGAGGAAAAACACCCATTTAAAAACCGAAGAAGTGTTCAGAAAGCAAATATCTTAGCCAAATTACCATTGGGCGTATGTGATGTTATTGTTAACTTGAGGTGACATCGTTTACTACTATAGAACCACACGATCGATAACATCTTCTTTCCCTTGATCACTTTCTCATTTCCTCACTTTATAAAGTTATTTTTTAATTTACATTGCAATTGTCACCGCAATTTACTGTTATTATATTGTAATTTGTAATCCATGTTATCGATGGAGTATAATTGCCACTACCCTTGTAACCAAACATAATTATCATCAATTTTGTTCATATTAGTTTTTTTTTTTGTGCATATTTATAGTGCCATGGTAGCTACCATCTACCTTATAGTGTCATTTCTACCGAATTAACACCAAAAAGAAAAAGAAAAAGAAAAAGCTGCCCACTACTCTTCTGCTTTACCAAAAGTGTTCCCATAGTGTGTAAACAAAAAGTTCAAAGATAAACTTTAAAAAAAAAGAAAAAAAGAAAAAAAAAAAGAAGGTACAAATATGACATACGTAATACAAACAAATGTAGTACGGTAATACTAGTAATTAACAGCAATCATTCCATGTACATTTGACTCCTTTATTTATTTATTTTTATTATTTATTTATTTTTATCTCCTCTGACACCTCAAAAGTTCTCTCCTCACGACCTAGAAAGGCCCCTAATACTTTTTTGACCCCAAAACAAAAACAAATTTAGGATCTTCTTGGCTGTGCTTTTAAAAAATTAGCCTACTAATAAATAAAATATTTTCAACCGTTCTATTTTTCTTAAACTAAAAACAAAGAGTAATGCTACATTCAACACAAATATCTTGTAAAATTAATGTGACAGAATTTACTAGTTATTGGATTAGCTCTTATTAAAAACAAAATATCCAATGATTAATAGACCTTGCAACATTAACTTTGTGAAATTTTTGTTGATGTTGATACTGTATGGAGTGTTACTATATAATAAAACGTAATTTTTTAAAAAAGAACATTTTTATTTCAAAACTATCTCATAATATTAATTAATGTGAAATTTTATACATTTGTGAGATAATTATAAAAATGGATAACTTTACAAAAGGGTATCGAACTATCAGTCGTTTTGAAAAAATGGTAATGAAATATCAAACGTTTCAAATTGGGGTAAGAAGTTTCCAAACATCTCACTTAAGGTTACTCCATTAGGATTTACAGTTAAATCTTGTCAAAATCTCAAAAATACCCCTTCGTTTATTTTTTTAAAAAAAAATTCAAAGATTTAGGTATAGGTATTTTTTCAAATTTCGTTAAATTTTGAGTAACACCTAAATCTTAACATTTTGTTTTCCTAAAAAAAAAAAAAAAAAAGGTTATTTTAGAAATTTTGGTAGGATTTAACAACAAATCTTAACGAAGTACCCTTAAGTGAGACGTTTGAAAACTTCTTACCTTAATTTGAGACGTTTGATAATTCAGTACCATTTTTTCAAAACGACAAATAGTTCGATACTCTTTTATGAAATTATCTTTTATAAAAAATAAAAATAAAAAGTAAATACAAACAGCACTGCTCTTTTAAGAAACACCATTCACACGCTTTCAGAAAATAAAATAAAAAACACTTTAAATCGTGTGATTTTCACCGCTTTTAGCTTTCCCTTGTCTCTACGGAAGGCGATTGGAGACACAATTCCGAAAATACCCTTGAATTGTCTTCAATGCTCGTAACAGACCCCTGTCCCTATTACACACATCTCCATCACAATGTGGCACGGTCCCCACTGATGCATGGGGCAATAAAAGATTATTCTTAATATTTTTCTTTCAAGTTATTTTTTAATATATATGGCTACTGAAAATTTGCGCTGTGCTTGATTATTCTATTGATTTGATTGTTTTCTAAGAAACCGAAGAAACCCATTATCACATGGCCTGGCTGGACAAGAGATCGTAGATGTTACTTCAAAGTTTGTCATTAATATAGAAATTCTCCCTTAATGAATACAAATCTTTTTGTTGGTCAACTTTTGTTTGCATATTAGTACTGTTTTGTGTTTGTTTAGAGATGCTCTGAGCCAAGTTCTAGAAAAGCAATGAGTGTGTTTCACGGCAAAGGACCCACATGTGTGTGTGGGGGATTGGGGTTTCAGAGCGTGCATTAATAAAGGCCCATCTTGTGCTCTTGCATGAATGATGGTGTTAGGGACAAAATTTTTTTTAGCACAGTGGCTTTCTTGTACTTTTTCTTTAATGATAATAAGTGGTTTTGGTGCCCTGTGTCCTGTGAGGGTTTGAATTTGGGAATCTTCTTGGTGGGGGTTTTAAGGGAGGAAAAAAATTAGTAGTAAGACTTTGGGTTTGTCTGTGAACAGCTGGGTGGTTTTGGGGGCAGAAGATTGGAGGGGTTGACCTAATTTGGGTGTCTGGTTGAGGGATTTCTTTTGGGGCTGTGGCCTGTGGGATTAGATTTGATTTGGGTCATTTTTTTGGAAGTGGGTATGTGTTAATGGAGTGGTTTTAGGTTTTTTTTTTTTTTTTTTTTTTTTTTTTTTTTTTTTATGGGTTTTGGACTGGGTTTTTGAAGGCATATATACTGGTAGATTTGGGGCAGTTTTGCTAGAAAATTTAGTGGGGTTCTGCGAATTCAAGTGCTGTTTTTGGCTGGTATATAAGGGAAGAAACCACATTGTGGTGCTTTTTCAAGTGTCTGAGAGACTTTTACTTGGCTTGAGAATTTCGGGTCTGGTTGTTCATGGTTTTTCTCAGTGTTGCTTAAGGGCAAAAATCAACTGGGTTTCTGTTTCTTCTACAAAGATTTCTCTACTTGAAGCAAAGGGTTTTCTCAGTGTGAGATAGAGGCCGAGGAGGTTTTATTGTGTGAAAATGGCTTGCATGAAACTGGGATCCAAAACTGATGCATTCCAACGGCAAGGGCAGGCCTGGTATGTAATTGGGTCTATGTGATATTTATCCTTTCTATGATGCTTTCATGAAATCTATTGACTTTTGTACGACTTAATGTTGAGCACAAAAAGTCTACTCTCTCCCTATCACAGGCAATTATTCTTAGTTAAAGTTGTTAGAGATGTTTCATGCGAAAAGATCTGTTTGTGTTTAGCTAATTGCAGGGGTATAGCTCTGCGATCTGAACGGACAAGTAATTTTTTCTTGAAAAAATAGGAAGCTTGCTCGTTCTTTGTCGGTTTATGACTCACAATCTTGTGTCTCTCGTTTTTTTTTAAGCTTCACTTTCGTATGTTAAGAAAACTTTTCTGTGTAGCTTTTGAGTTGAAATTGAGTTCGTTAAATAGTTGTTTGGGAAGATGTGCATGCATTGCTGATAATATATTGCCTAAATAGAACTTTGATGAAGTGGCAATTGGTGAATGGTTTTCAATTTTCCATTAATTATGTGGAAATGGTAGTTGACGAATGGTTCAACTAATTTAGGTAGACGGTCCTTCTTAACTGGGTGCCACAAACAATTTTTTAAGCTTCCTAAAGCTGATGGACATTTTCAGCTGCTTTATCACAGATATCCCTGTGGTTGTCTGATTTGACTCTTTAAAACTAATCTTATTCATCATATTGGTTTTTTCATTTGACTAATATGTGCTTCAGCCATTAGATCTCGTATAGTCAGAATGATCCAGGCCCAGGATCTGGGTATTTTTCATTTTAAATAAATTTAACATACAAGCCCCCACCCCCCGTTTTTGTCAAAATCGCCACAGTGAGTGAAGTATGGTTATTTTCCTTAGTTTTATGAACCGATGGCAGCAAATGCGGTCATGTGTTGTGTTGTAATTAACTATACTCAAGCCATAGAATGCTTAAAACACAACACATGCCTGCATTTGCTGCCATCAGTTCATAAAACTAAAGATTATGGGACGGGGGGAAGTTTTTATTTTTTATTTATTTATTTTATTGATAAGTTACACGCACCCAGTGGGACATGAACCCATGACCTTACCCTCCACCTTGCTACAAATAAAGGAAATACCATTTTAGCTAAAGCTCATTGGTAAACGAGGAAGTTCTTAAGGATGGTAAAGGTTGTTTGGCTTTGACCTTCAAGCCAAAAATGCTTGAGTTTGGTTTAGCATTTGACCTTCAATTACTTTTTTTTATTAATTTTTTTTTTCTTAGTGCTTTTTTATTCTGGGAAAGTGTGACTTCTTCTAAACTTTCTCCCCCCCTCCATGATCAAAGAATGTAAGAAATTGAACAATGAATATCTCTCATTAAGTTTATGACTTAGGATTTATCATATGTAAGACCAACGGGCTAGGAAGGATGGGTATAGGTATAGTGTATGTTGACAATTGGACAGGAGGGATATAGATAACAAAAAGGTTTCTAGTTGTAAACTTTAAGTACATTAAGCACACATACATTGATAAAGTTATTGGATATATTTGCAGATATATAGCTTTATTCGCCAAGTTTGGTATATTTTTGATAAGTAAATGAGGGGTGCAACACAAGGACTTCCCAGATATCCAAGGAGTATTGGTGTCTGATAAGTATATGATGTGGATATGGCTCTCTTATAGAAGCATCCATGGGCTCACATTTAGTGTATTACGTGCCAGAACTTATATGGCCTCTTGTAGATTGTCTTGTGGTTAGAATAAATAATCTGAGACTGTTTCACAAATGATCATTCATATATTTATGTATACACTTGCATTCTTTGTGTATTTAGTCTTGTGGTTATCACAATGACACAACTTTAAGTGGTCTGCAAGATGAAAGAAGAAAGAATCGAAGATGAGTGTATCTTCTGTTGATGGTTGAATTTATCAGAACATATAAGTCATTATATGACTCTAGTATGTACAAACCTTAAACTTTTATGATATGGAAACCTATTTCATAAGATGGTTCTTCAACTAAGAGGACCATTGGTAACACTATTCAAATAGTATCATTGAGATCAGTTTATATTTTTCTTTTAATTGCTAAAACACGGCTTAAAGGATTATTTATCATGTGCACTTCATGACGGATTATTGCTTTATTATTGTATTTTCAATTTGCCATTTTTAATGGGTGATATACCCCAGGTTCTTTACTTGATCACACAAGTGCTGCTTCACTTACATGTGTGTGTGCGTATGACAACACTTATTTGTTCTTCCCTTCTTTTTGACCTTTCATATACCTGTAATATTATAGGTTCTGCACATCTGGGCTTCCTAGTGATATTGTTGTTGAAGTTGCGGAGATGTCCTTTCATCTTCACAAGGTGGGTATTTACTATGTTTATATTGAATTCTTTTTGAGATATATATTGTCATTATACTCTACTTGAATTTATAAAATTGTTTAAAATAATTTGTTTTACCTTTTCAAAAACCTTATGTTGCTTCCTTTAATTAGTGGAGTTAATTCATTGGGAAAATGATCATTTATAATGCTTATATACCCAGATTCTGCTTGCCAGGGCTATTAACAATGAACAAGTTTTCAATTACCTGTCCAATAGTCTCTTGGTGTAGAATTAGGTTTAGATTTTAGTAATTCTTCATCCTCCCCCTCCATTTTGAAACCTTGCCTCTTGATTATTGTAAGTTGCATGTTTTGCTACATTGTCAGAAATTTTCTTCTCTTGATTTCTTGCTCAAGCTTGTTGTTGACTCCTACTCAAGGTGGGGGCAGTCTCGTTATAACGTGGACCTGCATGTCAAACTAACTAGAGATCAGCATATGATCATTGTAAAGAACTTTTGATGAACTGCACTTTATTAAGTCTATCTTTTATTTTTCCTTTTGTAATTGTCCTGTTCAGTTTACCTTGTTGTCCAGTAAATTATGCATTAAATGATTGCAGGAATTTTTTATTGCTTCATATCAGCTGTAAGGTATAGTTCTTACTTGTTTAGGTGTATAATTTCTTACACTTTTTAATAATTGATAATGCAGTTCCCTTTGCTCTCTAGAAGCGGGGTTATGGAAAAATTGATTGCAGAAGCATCTGAAGAAGGAGAAGAAGGATGTGTCATAAACCCTCCTGACATTCCTGGTGGGGCTAAAACGTTTGAACTTGTGGCCAAGTTCTGCTATGGAGTGAAGCTTGAACTTACGTCCTCAAATGTTGTGTACCTACGCTGTGCGGCCGAGCATCTTGAAATGAAAGAGGAGTATGCTGAAGGCAATTTGATTACTCTGGCCGAGACCTTTCTGAATCAAGTAGTTCTTCGAAGTTGGAAAGACTCACTAAAGGCTCTGCAAACCTGCGATGATGTTCTCCCCTATGCTGAAGAACTTAACATTACAAAAAGGTGCATTGAGTCGCTAGCTGCTAAGGCATGTACTGACCCAAATCTATTTGGCTGGCCTGTTACGGAGCACAGTGGGCCCATGCAGAGCCCCGGAGGGAGTGTGTTGTGGAATGGGATAAGTACAGGGGCTAGACCAAAGAATTCAAGTTCAGATTGGTGGTATGATGATGTATGTACTTTAAGTTTGCCTCTCTATAAAAGGTTGATTTCAGTCATGGAAACTCGGGGCATCAAACAGGATATTATTGCTGGGTCCCTCACTTCCTATGCAAAAAGGTACCTGCCAGGTTTCAATCGGCGTCAGGGAGCCAGTGAGTCCAGTAACCGTCTGGCACCGGTGGCTATGGGGGCTCCACCATCAGAAGAAGACCAGAAGCTTTTCTTGGAAGAGATTGATAGGCTACTTCCAATACAAAAGGGCCTAGTGCCAACTAAGATCCTATTTGGTCTACTTCGAACATCCATGATTCTGCGAGTGAGCCAGTCTTGCATATCAAATTTGGAGAAAAGGATTGGAATGCAGCTTGATCAAGCTACAGTGGAAGATCTGTTGATGCCCAATTTCTCTTATTCCATGGAGACACTATACAATGTTGACTGTGTGCAACGGATTCTTGAGCACTTTATTGACATGGATCAGGTTTCAGGTGGGGCCTCTCCATGTGCAATTGATGATGGCCAATTGATTGGCTCACCTTCATTGACACCAGTCACAATGGTAGCCAAGTTAATCGATGGGTACCTTGCAGAGGTTGCCCCTGATGTTAATTTGAAGCTCCCCAAATTTCAGGCTCTTGCTGCTGCAGTTCCTGACTATGCAAGGCCGTTGGATGATGGTCTTTATCGTGCGATAGACATTTATCTGAAGGTACTGCTTATTTCATTGTCACATAGAAATCCTGGGCCTGAATAGCTTATAATTCATTTTGACTCCTAGCATAGTTGAACAGGAAATTGTGTGAAAGAACATACCGTGTCTTTAGCCCAAACTCACTACTCTCAATCCTGACCAATTTCAGCTGTTGACCGCACCCAATTTGAATCACCTCAATTCAAATTCAGTTGGGCAGGGTTACAATTTTGGCAGGATTTGGTTTCTTTGATTTTTGATTTTTTAGATCTTATTTTCTTTTTCTTTGGCTTTTCTTTTCTTTCTCCTATTAGAACGTGCCCCCATGTTTATGTAGTTGGTACTTGATTCATGAAAGTTTGGCTGACACTCAGCACTGCAACACCAAGTTGCTTCTCTCTGTGTGAAACTGAAACAAACTAATGCCACCAACCAAAGCGGGTTTCACATCGACTTGGTTTCAGTCTGGAAATTTTTTGCCAGACAGGGCTACCTTCTGCTGAGTCCCCAATTTTTAATCCTTATGTCCTTTTTATTTGTATTTATTTGCACTTAATTGACAGAGCAATGAGCTTCAAGATTGTTGCTGTTGTGCACTGGATTTACCAGGGTCTGAAATCATGTTATAGGCCCTTAGAAAAATGAAAAGGAGAAAAAAAGAAAAAAAAAAAGAAGACAAAAAACGTATACTAGATTGGAAACACGCTCTTTAAGATTGGGCTAATTTGGTTTCCCTTTGGTTGTCAAACCTGCAGTCACACCCATGGTTGGCCGAGTCCGAAAGAGAACAACTCTGCAGGCTGATGGACTGCCAGAAGCTTTCCTTAGAAGCTTGCACCCATGCTGCACAGAATGAGAGGCTTCCGCTTAGAATAGTTGTTCAAGTTCTCTTCTTTGAGCAGCTTCAGCTTAGGACATCCATTGCTGGCTGCTTTCTGGTTTCAGAGAATCTTGATGGATCAAGACAGTTAAGAAGTGGGCTTGCTGGATCTAATGAAGGAGGAGGAGGAGGAGGAGGAGGAGGAGGCTGGGCCACCGCTGTGAGGGAGAATCAGGTTTTGAAGGTGGGAATGGATAACATGAGGTTGCGAGTATCCGAGCTCGAAAAGGAATGTACAAACATGAGGCAGGAGATTGAAAAGTTGGGTCGTGTAAAGGGTTCTAGTGCCTGGGGAAGCGTGTCGAAGAAATTCGGGTTTAAGTTGAAGTCTCAGATGTGCAGTGCTCAAGCTGAATCTGTTAGCAATCAGAATACTGGTAATGGGAAGGTCGAGAAGTTGAAGGAAAGGCATGGAAAGAACAAGAAAAACTCATCTCATATTGAATAGACCACCCTTTCTTAATTATTTATTATTTTGTATCATTTCCTTTATAAGTTCTTATCATTTGTAGTTCCACTTTCTTTCTTTTTTTTGTCCTCTCCAAGTTAGAAACAAAGATTTCATCTCCCCGCTTCTGTTTGTTTTCTTTTAGTTTTTCCATCATCTTAACCAAGTATGATATAGAGATGGATGGAAGAAAGTGTAATGTGTTTCTTGTAACTGAAGCAAGGGTCTCTCTCTGTGTACAATTTAATAACGTACGTCAATGTCAATGTCAATGTCAAAGTCAGTACGTTTCTTGTTAGATTAAAATAATAATTTTCTTATTTTATTAAATATTATGTATTTTTTTATTTATTTTTTTTTAAATTAAAATCTTCAAAAATAGATGGGCGGCTACCCAAAGCTTTTAAAATTGGAAATTAGAAATACAGAGTAAATTGTAATCGTGCGATTACTTCGAGATTTATTTTAAGAATGAACATAAATTTCTTATAAATTGGTTTATAGGAATTAGTTGTAAAGTTTGTATTTGATGTTTCGCTTGTTTAGGCGTAAAATGTTTTCTAAAATATATTTTCTGCATTTTTCGGTATTTGATGATGGCAAAATAATGGTCAATGAAAATTATTTTTAGTTTGATCATAAAAGTTTTTATAATTTTTAGAAAACTGTAAATCTTTTTTTGGATTTAATCTCTTTATTTTTACACACACATTTGTGGGAATCTGTTACCGCCAGATACTGAAGTTTGTTGGTAACTCGAATTTACCGTTGAAGATTCCCAAATTTTGGTATCCAATTGTCAGAATTCGGGGGCCCTTTTTTTTTTTTTTTTTTTTCGGATTCTAACGAGTTTGGCCGGAATCTGAAAATTTCTGTCGGAATCTGGCGACTTTGTCGGATTTTGGCCTTTTTTCCAGATTACGACAACGGTTGCCAGATTCTGTTTTATGCCGTCGGTGATTTTTTCATACAAGCCAAACGTTGGAAAATATTTTTAGGAAATTCATATTTTTTGAAAAATAATTTCATTGAAAATATTTTACGACGAAAAACATTTTGCGTTGAAACAAACGAATCATAATTTTTTCATTTTAACAAGGATGACATGTGTTTTTTAAGCATGTAAGAAACATATATTTTCTTATTAATACTATTAAAAAAAGGTCCAAAATTAGCTACCAACCAATTTGTAGCGGTTTAATAAATTGACAAGTGTCTTAAACCATGTGAGAGACATATACAATTTCAATGTACTTTAACCATGTTAACTTCCTTTTTCTTTTCTTTTTTTTTTCTTTTTTTTCAATTTTCTGTTTTATCGTGATGAGCAGGTTCATTTTGTTAGATTTTTTTTCCTGCTTATAACCCCAGAAAATTTAGCATTTTCTTTTATGAGAACCCAAAATTTTTTTTGTTATAATATTAAGTATAATTAATTAAAAGAGATTTTTTTTTTTTTTTTTTTGTATAATATTAAGTTAAAAAAAAAAAAAAAAAAACGTGGCAGAAGCCTCTAGATCGAAGTCTTCTTCCCCAGCCAAACCAGCCCTCAAACGTGTCTCAGAAATTTTTCTTTTTTTTCGCCACATCTCCCTTCCTCTTCCATACGTTGCAGTTCATTTTTCCACACTTTGCAGCTCACCTGCAACACGTTGCAGCCATGCCTGACCTTCTCAGAATGATGCAGCCACGAACGCCTCTTCTCCTCCTCACCTCCTCTAAAGCTAACATGCACTGGGGTAGAATCAAAAGAACAGCAGGTATTATTTTCTCTCTGTTTTGTCTAGTTGCTGCGCTTGTTTCAAGTGTTTAAGGATTGATAGCATTGAGTTTTATTTTTATTTTTTATTTTTATTTAAAAGGCATTTGTCGTATGCGTAACCCATAATGGGAGGAATAATGATTCCCTTACAACTTTCGCACAACTTCCAATATTACTTCTAAACACATTGGGTGATACCCATATTTGTTGTACGCGTAACCCTTAATGTGAACAACTCTCATACAACCCCTAGGCATATTGAATGGGGCTTACATGTGGGACCCACATACATAGGTTACATCCAATGTATATGGAGTAATGCTAAAAATACAATCTCATTCCAACTATTGCATAACTCCAAGGCATAATGGGGTGTGATCCATCAATGAGTCCCACCCCATTGTGCCTTGAAGTTGTGCAATAGTTGGGGTGGGGTTGTTCGTGAATCAGAGTCCATGTATATGAATTATGTGGGAGTTGTGTGAGAGGGGTTGTAAGAGAATTACTCTTCTAACGAGAGACATGGTGGTGTGAAAGAAAACAAAATAAACGTATAGATAATATTTTTGTTTTATTTTATTTTGGATGAAATAAAATTTTTAATTTTTTTTTTTTAAGAATAATACTAAAAAATTGCACTCCTATGACATTCTCTCTTCATCCTAGTGAGCTGAAATAATAGTGCCGATTAGTTTTTAATTTTTAATTAAGATTAATTTAAAGGCTGATAGGTACAACCACATCAACTTAGCGAGATGGCAGGATTAGCATTACTAAAATGCTAAAAAAACCGATTCTCTTGTTATGGGTCAGTGCCCTCCGCCATGAGATTCTCATATTCTGCAAAAAAAAAAAAAAAAAAAAAAAAAATTGTTCTTTTATTTTTAGGCTACTATTTTTTTAGTAGAGTTCTCCTCCAACTCAATTTGAAAAAAAACTTTGTACTTTCTTAAATTGATTTTCCGAACATTTTTAAATAAACATTCATATCTAAATATTATGAGATGCAGCCAAGAATTGGCAGTAATTAGATCATTCTTTTTCATCATGGAAAGACACAAGTATATATGCCATCACGTCTCAACTGTGCATGCTAGGACAACATAATGGTATATGTTTTTTCTTTTTTTTTTTCTTTTTTTTGGGATGAATAAAATCTTTTATAACCAAACTCATCTCAAATTAAACAACCTCTCAAGCACAAACTCGAAAAAGTTCTCAAACAAGAGAACACCCCATCAACAGGGACAAGGATCATATGGAGAGGATTCTATCCGTTTAGTTAAATAGAAGGAGTATAGTTGTCTTTTCACATTTTTACAAAATGCAAAAAGACAATTATACCCTATTTTTTACACTAAACGGAGAAAATTCTCTCCATTTCAAATGGAGCCCACAATCCCAATACAGGAAAACAACAAACAAATCAACAGAAGCACAAAATACAACAAGGAAACCAACTTAGACAACCAACCGAAACTACATCCTCCAAATCTGTGAAAGCTTAATCGAGATTGGAGTCTTGGAGAATAATTATACTTCTTTCTGGATATAACCCAAGCTTTAACTTCTCATGTAATTTGAGCTACAAGGGTCTTTTTTGTCCGATGGTTATTATCATGGCACAAATCATTTCTCAACCGCCAAATATGGTACACGGTAGCAGCCAAATGGTATTTTGCATGCATTTTAAAGAACAAATGAGCGATTAAATGGAAAAATCTTGGAAACAAACCAAAGATGCTTGAAATACAGAAGCAACACCTATATTCGTTGAATTTAATTTATTAACATTCCAAGACAAATTTAAGAGACTCGCTCGACAAGATATAAAAAAAATTAATTAAAATCACACATAACTAAAGAGTTAATTTCACATGATTATTAGGTGAGAGACTTCAAAGCTTTAGCAATTACAAAGACAATAGCCACCAATGCACAAGTACGGGCATTTCGGCCCCCGCCAAGCAGCGCAAACCCGAGCACATTCGAGATTGATTTTGCATTCAGTTCCCGGTGGTATCTTTCCGCCTTCTTCTGCTTGTACCTCTGATGCCAAACCTAATTGCCAATATATATATATTTTTCTATCGGTCAATACTATAGTTATATATATATATATAAAATAAATAAAAAAATAAAAAAAGAAGAAGAAGAAGAAGAAGCAGAAGAAGAAGAAAAAAGAGGAGCTAGAGAGAGAGAGAGAGAGAGAGAGATACCAGAGAGAGTGATCAAGAGGACAATGAAGAAGATTGATTTGAGAACAATTTTCTCCATCTTCTTAAGGTTTTTTGTTCAGTATGATTTTGAATTGAGAATATTGTAGTTTGTTTCTGTGGTTAAATGGTGAAAGGCTCAAACTATATTGGTCAAGTAACATAAAATCGACATTTATGATGGATGGTAAGATGCAAATATAGTAAGAAATATATTTGGGGTGTTTTTTGTTTTTTAAATAGATAAATCATTTTGTTAATGCATGTGTTTTGAAATGTTCAAACCCTATTTTAGGTATGTTCATTAATGTGTTTAGGGGTTGTTTTTTGTTTTCGCTTTGAAAAAGTGAAAATAATTTTGAGTGTTTTGTATTTTTAGATTATCTGTTAATATTTTTGTTTATGAGAATAGAAAACAAAATACCGAAGAAAGAAAATTTTAAGAAATGGAGAGAAATTCCCTACAAATCAGTTTGTAAGAAATTAATTTGTTGTAAACAAATTTCTAATAACGACATGTGTCCCTTGCATGTAAAAAACACATGTTTTTAAATTACATGTGCTTCTTACATATTTTTTTATTAAATTAAATGACAAATGTCGCTTTTAGAAGCTCGTTTGTATGAGTTTCCTACAATGATTATCAGCCAGATCCTGGCCAACCGGTCAGGATCCGACAGATTTGACCTGGAATCGATCTGGTGGATCTGGATTCGGCGGATCTATCTGGGGAACGGCTGGAGGTGGCGAATTTGGCCGAGGAACAGCTAGAGGTGGTCTGGGTTCTACTGGACTTGGTAGTGGGGAATGAGGTGTGCTGGGGTCATTTTTCGTCTCTAGCACAACAACATACATGCTATTATTTTTATAAGAGTATTTAAGCCAGATCCTATAAATTGTTTTCTTATATTTCCTAAATTTAATCATGAACCAGGCTTTAGTCTATAATTAATAATTAACCGGGCCCAATTTGATCTAATTAATTGGCTTTATGATAATTTAGACGTTTTGATCTTTTCACAAAGAAAAAAGTTAGATTAAGGAAATAAATCCCTTATCCAAAAACCAAAAAAGAAAGAAATCAAGAGGAGCAATATATCTTCCATGATTTTGTATGCCATTCTTTCCGTTTGTGTTTGGGAAGCTATGTTAAGATAATCATAAAGAAGGTCATAAATGCTTTCCTATTTTGAAATTTTAACGTTAATTTTTTTCTTAATATTCTTCCTTGGAAGAATCATACTTATGGTTTTTAATTATTTATTTCCTTAATAATCTAAACTCAATCTTCTCCAAGTGTTATCATGTATATATCTTTATTTGAAAATTCACTTTGATATTAAAAAGTTTCTTCTTATAGAGGGTGATTCGCTGAATGTGGTTGCGGCTTTTCAGCGGGACACAAAAATTTTGTTGCACAGTTTACAATTTTTCGAGGTTAAGCACATACTGCGGGAGGCTAATACAGCGGCCCACATTAGCAAAAAAAGCTTTATTGTATTCGGAAGATAAAGTCTAGATGAGAGAATATTCTTCCTTAATCCAAAGCATTGTATTTACTAAGCGAGGTTCTTCTACTAGATTTGGAGCACAAGATCATTTTTTTCTCAAAAATAAATAAATAAATAAAAATGAAATTTACAACCATCCACCTGACCAAGTTCGGAGTTCAACATATTTCACCATTACCCAATTTCCAAATTCACAAAAGTGAAATTTTAAACCTTTCCTGGCATGTATCCAATACCTATAGACATGTATCAAATACCCCTTTTTTTTTTTTTTTTTTTTCAAAAAAAAAAAAACCATATAAAAATTGGCCATCTTTCCTTGCTTCACAATTATTCTTCAGGTAAGCACTAGAACCACCTTGAGTCAAGCCCGAGTGCAAAAAGATTAAGTCTTGCATTAAATATATATCACAACTGTGGGCGGTTAATATAATAATATAGCATATTAGCATATTTGGATTAGGCTTAGGTTTTTAGATTGAACAGTGTCCCAACCGAAAGAAAAGATAATGCTATAGAAATATAAAATAAAAAGTGGAATAAATAAAATAAGAACAAGAATTTTCCGTGGTTCTATATATGACTTACATCCATATGATAAAGCCCAAAAGACAACATTATGCTTTTATTCTTTGATAAATGTACAGTACAAAAGGCTCTATTTATAGAGCTTACAGATGAAATATAATCCTAATCAAATCCCTTAATTTAGGGTGATTCAATATCATCAAATCCCTAAATTCAAAGTAATCAAATCTTTATCAATTCTCATCAAATCTCTAACTTCACGGTAATTTAAATATACTCTAACACATGTTATATTATAGTGTCACCGAAAGCCTCCCCTCCCCTAACTGTCAATCTCTCTAACAAACTATAGAGTAACACTACAAAAACATGCCCTTTAATAGTGTTTTTCTCTTGGCATTTATGCTCCATTTGTCTAAACGTAAAATGGTTTCCGTCGTAAAATAGTTTCAGGGAACTCATTTTTTAGGAAAATATTTATCACCGAAAGCATTTTTTGATGTTTGGCGCGTACGAAAAATCACAAATATTTTTTATATTTTCATTCAATCATATTAACTAATAAAAATCAATTTTTATTCATAATATCTAAATATTGATGTAAAATAATATAAAAATCACTGGTGACGAGATTTTGTCATTGCCTGGCAGGATTCCGGCCACTTTCACCGAATTTCGGCTACTGTTGCCGGAATTTGGACAATTTTGTCGGAATTTGGGTAGGCCGAATTTCGGCAAAAGTGGCCGGAATCCAACCAAAACGGCTGGATTCCGGCCAATAGGCAACACCTATATTTGCTTGAAATATAGAAGCAACACCTATATTTGCTGAATTTTATTCCTTAACATTCCAATACAAATTAAGGAGACTCGCTCGATCCACATAAAACATTAATTGAAATCACACATATATAATTAAATAGTTCATTAATTTCACATGATTATTAGGTGATCGAGAGGCTTCAAAGCTTTAGCAATTACAAAGACAGTAGCCACCAATGCACAGGTATGGACATCTCGGCCCCCGCCAAGCGGCACAAACCCGAGCACATTCGCGATTGCTTTTGCATTCGGTTCCCGGTGGTATCTTTCCGCCACCGCCTGCTTGTACCTCTGGTGCCAAACCTAATTGCCAACATTGTTTTCATCAGTCGATCAGTTCTATATTTTCAATATAAAATTAAGAGAGAGAGAGAGAGAGAGAGAGAGAGAGAGAGAGAGAGTTACCAGAAAGAGTGATCAAGAGGACAATGAAGAAGATTGATTTGAGAGTAGCTTTCTTCATCTTCTTAAGGTTTGTTTGTTCAGTATGATTTTGAAGTGAGATTGTAGTGTGTTTCCTGCGGTTAAATAGTGAAAGGCTCAAACCATATTTGTCAATTAACATAAAATCGACATTTATGATGGATGCATGGTAAGATGCAAATATAGTAAGAAACAGATTAGGGGTGTTTTTTGTTTTTTAAATAGTGAAACCATTTTGTTAATGTGTCTTGAAAGGTTCGAATCCTCTTTTTGTTATGTTCATTAATGCCTTTAGGGGTTGTTTTTTATTTGAAAACGTGAAATAATTTTGAGTGTTTTGTATTTTTAAATTATTCGTTAAAATTTTTGTTTTTGAGAATAGAAAACAAAAGACGACCAAAGAAAGAAAATTTTAAAAAACGAAGTCGAGGATGCAAATGTGTTTTTAGTGGCTTTCCTTTAGTCGAGGATGCATGGTTAAAAAAGTTTCCATACAAAGATTATAAATTGTTTTCTCATGTTTCCTAAATTGAATCGTGACCAGGCTTTAGTCTATAATAATTAATGGACATAAATTTCTTCCAAATTGATTCATAGAAAAAATTTTACAACTCATATATAAAAAGGACATGTGTCTTTTAAACATGTGAGAAACACTTGTTATTTTATTAATGCTATTAAAAAAGCATGTAAGAAGTACATGCTATTTAAATAACATGTACTTCTCATATACCAAGGGACACATGTCAATCTTATATGTGGGTTGCAGGAAATTTCCAACAAACCGGTTTGTAAGAAATTTTTGTCCATAATTAAGGGGGCCAAATTCAATCTAATTAATTGGCTTTATGATAATTTAGAAGTTTTGATCTTTTCACAAAGAAAAAAGTTATATTAAGGAAATAAATCCTTTATCCAAAGAAAGAAAGATATCAAGAGGGAGCAATATATCTTCCATGATTTTGTATGCAATTCTTTCCCTTAATGCATTTGGGAAATTATGTAAGATTTTTTTTTTTTTTTGAATCATGGAAAGCTTTTCCATTAATCACGAAAATCAAACTTGCTCAGAAACTACAACAATGTTGATATAAGGAGGGCAAACCTCCATCCGGACACAATCAATAGACAAATTAAGAGCAGCTTTAGCCAACCAGTGTGCTGCTTGATTGGCTGATCTACGTACATGACATACATGTGAGTCTGTGAAAAGAACCAACAGGGACTTGATATCATGGATGATTTGACCCCAACTATTCCAGCTAAAAGAATTCGAAACAATAGCAGCAATCACAGGTTGACAGTCTCCCTCAAGAACCACCTTCTACAAGCCCAAGACACAAGTCAAAGTTGTTGCTGACCATGCTGCCAAAGCCTCCCTGTAGTTGGGTCGCTGATAAAAGGGATAACTGCTGCCTTAGTTGCCACAAACACACCACAGCTATCATGCAGCACAACGCCCAGACCCAACTTCTTTGCTGGAATGTCCAAGGCTGCATCCCAATTCAACTCTATCCATCCCACCTTTGGTTTGCTCCACACCTTAAGAGGAATACCCGGAGAGTTCACCCTTTCTTCTTTCCTGTGAACCAAGGAATAAGTTTCCAAGTTTTCCTTTGCTGCCATCACTATAGAAATAGCGGAAGCAAACTCATTCCTAAAAATGAAAGCATTCTGTCTCAGCCAAATAAGCCTAGCCACCGTCATAGCCTCTACAAATTCCTCAGTCTCAAGTTTTAACAATAATTGTTGAACTAAGCCCAGGCCATCATTACATTCCACCACAAGCATTTGTATTCGGCGACTACCTTTCTGCCACACTGCCATAGACGAAGGGCACTCCCACAAGATATGGAAGACTGTCTCTACCTGTTGCGGGCATATTGAACAAGAGGGCTCCTGGTTGAGCATTTTTAGAGCCAGTTTTGCTTTAGTAGGAAGTAGATTATGACCAACCTTCCACACAAAATGCTTCACTACAGCAGGGGCCTCCAAGTTCCAGATTTCCTTCCAAACACCAACCTGTTCTCCCGCCCTAGAGCATTCGCCCAGCAACTGTGCTCTGCGAGATACCTCCATATGGTAGGCACTCTTCACGGAAAAACATCCATGGGTGGTTCCACGCCAAATCAACCAATCCACACTCTTTAGGGGGCTTATAGGGACGCTGCAGATCAATTTAGCTTCTTGAGGACCAAAAATCCTTTGAATCAACGGGTAATTCCACCACCCTAGAGTTTGATCGATAAGCTTACTCACTGTTTCCTCCGAATTCAGAACTGCCACCGGTGAATGAACCTTAAAATTGGAAGAAAAAGGGATCCAGCAATCCCCCCAAATCCTTACCTTCTCACCATTTCCCACCCTCCAAATGAGACCTCTTTCAAGAACCTCCTAGCATTGAAAATACTTCTCCATGCATAAGAAGGGGAGTTACCCAAAGTTGCTTGCATAAACGACTCGGAAGGGAAATATTTTTCCTTGAAGACTCGTGCCACCAGAGAGTCGGGATTCTGTAGAATCCGCCACCCTTGCTTGGCTAATAAAGCTAGATTGAAGAGCTCAAGGTCTCTAAAACCCAAACCACCTCTCACCTTTGCTACCCCCATCCTCTTCCAACTCATCCAGCTGATCTTCCTCTCATTTTGCTGCCGTCCCCACCAAAACCTACTCATATACGGATATACCCATTCAGCTTCTTGCATAAAGTTTTAAGAAGAAGGAACACACTCATACAATACATTGGAATAGCTTGAACAACCGCCTTTAAAAGAATTTCCTTCCCCGCTTAAGAGATGAACTTTTCTTTCCACCCATCCAACCTTTTCCCCACCCGGTGAATAATGCTAGAAAAGTATATGGTTTTGATCTTCCAACCAAGGCGGGTAAGCCTAGATAAGTCTCATAGCAGGCTGTTTGAGCAATCCCCATTGAAGAGCATATAAAATCTCTAAACTTCATCCGAGTGTTGTTGCTAAAAAATATGGCAGTCTTAGAGTTGTTGATCTTTTGTCCCCAAGTCTTTCGTAAACCTGGATCAAATGCATCAAATTCACCCACTCCTGAAATGTCGCTCTACAAAAAAGGAGACTATCATTGGCAAAGAAAAAAGATGACTTATCTTAGGTCCCCTCGTAGAGATAGGAACTCCTGATATTCCCCCCACATTCTCCGCATTTGCCTGCAAAGAACTTAAACCCTTAGCACACAAGAGAAAGAGATAGCGGGATAGTGGATCCCCTTGCCTCAAGCCTCTTGTGGGAGTAATCGTGCCATAGGGGGTGCTATTCACCATCACCGAGTATGAAATGGAGGCGACACACTTCATAATAAGAGCAATCCAAGGATCAGTAAACCCAATTTTTCTCATGATTTCTTTAAGGAATTTCCACTCAACTCGATCGTACGCTTTGTTCATGTCGAGTTTGACTACCATGTATCCCTTTTTGCCCTTCCTTCTAGTGTTCATTATATGCAATGCTTCATATGCCACCAAAATGTTATCAGAAATCAATCTCTCTGAGACAAAAGCACTCTGTTGTTGAGAAGTCACCACCAATAGCACCTTTTTCATCCGGTTAGCTTAGATAATCATAGAGAAGGTCATAAAATTTTGAAATGCTTTCCTATTTTGAAATTTTAACCTTTTTTTTCTTAATTTTCTTCCTTGAAAGATGTTTTTCTATCTCTTATTTACATTGATTTTTTTTTAAAAAAAATATATTTTTCATACTTGTGTTTTTTAATTATTTATTTCCTTAATAATTTAAACTCAATCTTCTCCAAGTGTTATCGTGCATGTATATCTTTATTTGAAAATTGACTTGGGTTTCTAGGCCCCCGCCTCATTCATATATGTATATATAATTATAGAAATGGGATTGAGATTCGTCTAAAACGTTATAGATTAATCCAAATAGTGTCGGTATATGGCTGATTTTCTGTATTGCACTTCGTTACAAAAATATTTGTGTTATGATTGTGATGTTTTATTTTTGAGTATTGCAATTTATTATCCATATGGACCATATACATATTTCTTGTTTGCTTGTTTTGGGGGGTTGAACCGTTCATCAAGTTCTTTCACTGCTATAATGGGATTTCATTAAAGAAATCTGAGTTTTTTTTTTTGGTGTTATTATGCTAATTTTGATTTGTTTGGACATGCTGTTAATGGGGGGAGGGAGAGGAGGGAGAATGGGGGTGGGGTGGGGGGAATTTGAGTCTTTTTACATTTTATGAAAATGTGAAAAGATAATTATGCCCCTCCTTTAAAAGTAAATGGAGAGAATCCTCTCCATTCCTGTTGGGGGGGGGGGGGGGGGGAATTACTTTGGTTCATTTTTTTTTTTTTTTTGGTGTCTTTGAATTCTTCTTTGTTTAACTCAGCGGTTTAAAATCGTAGTCAGTAGTCACATTTGGACTTAGGACCAGAGAGAGAGAGAGAGAGAGGAAAAAAAAAAGGAGAAAACCAAAATCAAATGTTCACCTTCTAGTCCTTGTTATCAGTAGTCACCCTCAAAATTTCATTTGTTAAGGATTTCTTGTAAGAAATACAAGAGAGAAAATGAGAAGTGCCCTTTCTCTCAAACAGTGATTCATTAGGCCTTAGGTAGTTTGTATAAGTGATGAAAAATTTAGGGTGTAAATTCGGAGCTAGTTTCTAGTTATTGGCTAAAACTTTAGCCAATAACCGACTCCGAAATAGCTGGTTATTGAAAATTACCAACCGGCTCTGATAATCGGATAACAGGTTAACCTACTCTAGGTGGTACCCGGTTATCTAGACCGGATACCAAATCATTGTTTGGCTGGGCCCTAAACCATGAGAGACGGTTAGAAAAGCTGTGTTTGGTTGCTGAGAAAACATCGGAGAAGCATTTCTGGAGCTCAGAAAAGAAGATCTTGGCAAAGTGAATTATAGTGTGTTTGGGTATTGAATTTTTAGAATTAGAATTGAATTCTTATTCTCTTTACGAATTTCTAGGCGAATAGAGTTTTTTTTGAAATTGTGTTTAGGTGTTGAATTTTTGAGATTGAAGAGTATTGTTTTTTAATGGTAGGAAATGATTAAAAATGATTGGAGGTATGAAAAGTTGTGTATAATGATTGGTGTTATGAGAAGTAGTGTAGAATTATGATTGAAATAAATATAATAATTAAAAAATGACTTTTAAAAGGAAAATTTCATACTTAATTTAAATTAATTGTAAAATTTAAACAAAAAGTGGCAACAATGATGTCTGACGCAGTAGGTGGAAAAATGAGAGCATTTGATGTAAAGGCCGTTTGAAAAGTAAATTCTAATAAAAAATAAATTTATTCAAAAATAAATAAATATACATATTTTTTTAAAAAAATTAAAATTAAAAAAAAAAAAAAACAAAAAAGAAAAGGAAAAAAGCAAGGGGGTGGCGGCCATCCCTTTGGGGGTGGCCGGGCCACCCTTGGACCAACTAGGGGTGGCCCGATGGCCACCGCGCACCACCCCCGGCCACTGGGGGTGGCCGCGCGCCACCCCCGACGACCACTGGGGTGGCCGTGCGCCACCCCCATAGGCTGGGAGTGGCTGGGCCACCCCTTGCTTTGTTCTTCTTCTTCTTTTTCTTTTTTTTTTTTTAAAAAAAAATTTTATTTTATTTTATTTTATTTTTTAAAAATAAGTGTATTTATTTAATTTTTAATAATTTTGAAATGGAGAGTTATAGGGTGTGGGCACATGGACGATGTTTGAATCTATTGGACAGATCGGATGAAAAATAGTCTACAGTTTACGCATCCAAAGGCTCAAATTAAGTGAAACTAGAATATGGTGTACAAGTTTTACACCGTGTATATCCCTGTGGCATCTTTACCTCTGATGCAGCGGGTGGGAAAAGAAGATGCCTCTAATGCAGCAGGTGGGAAAAGGTAAAAACTTGACGTAAATGATGTTTGATTTTCGTAGCATTTATGGCGTGGGAAGTCGAGAACTGAATATTGGTTTTCCAATCGTACTGCGGCATGGGCGAGATTTCTGACTCTCTTAAGTAATGAAATTCGGGTTAAAATTCAGATTTTTGGCTGGTTGAATGCGGGTTCTCGGGTTTTGAATGCAGGGGTGCAATATGCGCAAGCCTCGTCAAATGCGTTGCCAAAGTGAGAGCACTAGGGTTGCGAAAGGATAACGAAAGAAATGAGAAGAGGAAGCGATGAATCGTGAAGGCTTGAAACGGATGGAAGCATCTAGAAATGAACGTGGCGAAAGAGAGTTCAAACGATGCGTTTTATGGTGCAGGTCAACTGGATCTGCTTCAAGCACTCAATCTGGCGATGGATCAATAACGAGTGCGGCAATGCAAATGACTGAAATGAGTTGATTTTTTTATTTTTATTTTTATTTTTATTTTTTAAATAATCTAAATTAAAAAAAGAAGAAGAATGAGAATAAAATGTAAACCTAATTTTTGAGGCTAATTCACTATTTTTAAATTTTAAATTTTAATATATATATATATATATATATATATATATATATATATATATATATATATATATATGGTTATCCGGTTATAACCGAGTATATATAAATGCAATAACTGGTGACCGATGACCGGCTTTAGATAGCTGGTTACCGGTTATTTTTAACCTAGTACTAAACTGATTTTTTGGTTTTTCGGTTACCGGCCGGATTTACCGCCCTAGAAAAATTATAAACATGCCCTTGTATATTAGTATTAATTCATCCTCTTCCTACACTTTACACTTTCACTCGAGTACTCCTTAGGCATGACTTTTCACATTAAATTCGTTTATTGAATTATGGTTTCTAATATTGAGATTTACATCTTTACCAAACCATGTAATTAATATGAGGTTTAATTTTGCTAATATTATTGTGAAACAAATTGTGTGGTCATTTTGTAAGATCAGAAATTTATCTTGAACAAAATATGTATAGTGCTTAATTAATTTTCATCCTAATTAATAACCTAAATCTATAATTTGGAGTTCTATTTTTTGTTTATCTGGAATGGAATAAAAAACAAAAAAAGCAGGAAAATTAATTTATATTAAGTGTGACATATAAATTTGTTTATTTTTAATTTAAATATGTTATACACAATTCATATATAAATAAAATGAGCTGCGGTCAAGAATTGGCAGTAATTAGATCATTCTTTTTCCAGCTTATGGAATGCATAAATACGAAAGCTTGTAAGAGAGGATGCAATCATCTTTACTCCTCTGCATTACTCATTTATAAAAAGGGAGCTTTAAATGCAAAGTCAAATTTTTGTATGGATTATTTTTTGAAAAAAAAAAAAACAAAAATCTACAAATTATGAATTGCGGTTAATTACCGATTTTTAATAACCGTATAACCGCCGGTCACTAATAATCGTGACCGATAGACTGGTTGCGGTTAAGGTTATTTAAAAGTGAATAACCAGCCACCCCGGTTGCGGTTGTGTTTATAAGCAAATAACCATAACTGCAACCAGTTGTACATCCCTAATTATGGCCATCAACAAATTTGAATAACTTCATTTTCTTTTCCGTTTCTTTTATAATTTTTAGGGAAACTTCATTTAATTTCTTTAAATTGTCGTCGCTTCTGTAATTACTCTCCTAAACTTAAAAAATTCTCAATTTAGTATATTTATCTTTAAATTTCACCCATCCATTAGATCATTCTTTCATGGAAAGCAATAAGGACATTTGCCATAACGTTTCAACTCCATGCTATGACAACATAATGGTATTTCGCAAGCATTTTAAAGAACAAATGGGGGATTAAATTGAAAAATCTTGAAAACAAACCAAAGATATTTGCTGAATTTTATTCCTTAACATTCCAATACAAATTAAGGAGACTCGCTCGATCCACATAAAACATTAATTGAAATCACACATATATAATTAAATAGTTCATTAATTTCACATGATTATTAGGTGATCGAGAGGCTTCAAAGCTTTAGCAATTACAAAGACAGTAGCCACCAATGCACAGGTATGGACATGACGGCCCCCGCCAAGCGGCACAAACCCGAGCACATTCGCGATTGCTTTTACATTCAGTTCCCGGTGGTATCTTTCCGCCACCGCCTGCTTGTACCTCTGGTGCCAAACCTAATTGCCAACATTGTTTTCATCAGTCGATCAGTTCTATATTTTCAATATAAAATTAAAAGAGAGAGAGAGAGAGAGAGAGAGTTACCAGAAAGAGTGATCAAGAGGACAATGAAGAAGATTGATTTGAGAGTAGCTTTCTTCATCTTCTTAAGGTTTGTTTGTTCAGTATGATTTTGAAGTGAGATTGTAGTGTGTTTTCTGTGGTTAAATAGTGAAAGGCTCAAACCATATTTGTCAAGTAACATAAAATCGACATTTATGATGGATGCATGGTAAGATGCAAATATAGTCAGAAACAGATTAGGGGTGTTTTTTGTTTTTTAATTAAATAGTGAAATCATTTTGTTAATGTGTTTTGAAAGGTTCGAATCCTCTTTTAGTTTAGGTATGTTCATTAATGCTTTTAGGGGTTGTTTTTTGTTTATTATTTGAAAACGAGTGAAATAATTTTGAATATTTTGTATTTTTAGATTATTTGGCCACGTTGCTGAATCATTCAGCGACGTGTTCTTCTGGACCACATGGCAAAATAGCCACGTGGCTACAGTAATGGCTATCGTAGTCACGTGGCGATTTGCATATTTTTTTGTGGTGTGTTTTTGAGAACAGAAAACAAAAGACAACCGAAGAAAGCAAATGTTTTTTTTTAGTGGTTTTCCTTTAGTCCCGGATGCATGGTTATAAAAGTTTCCCTACAAAGATTATAAATTGTTTTCTTATATATATTTCCTAAATTGCTTTAGTCTATAATAATTAAGGGGGCCAAATTCGATCTAATTAATTGGCTTTATGATAATTTAGACGTTTTGATCTTTTCACAAAGAAAATGGTTAGATTTAGGAGATAATTAATCCCTTATCCAAAAACCAAAAAAGAAAGAAATCAAGAGGAGCAATATATCTTCCATGATTTTGTATGCGATTCTTTCCGTTCATGTGTTTGGGAAGTTATGTAAGATAATCATAAAGAAGGTCATAAATGCTTTCCTATTTTGAAATTTTAACGTTAATTTTTTTCTTAATATTCTTCCTTGAAAGATATTTTTCTATCTCTTATTTACATTGATTTTTTTAAATATATATATATTTCATACTTGTGTTTTTTAATTATTTATTTCCTTAGTAATTTAAACTCAATCTTCTCCAAGTGTTATCATGCATGTATATCTTTATTTGAAAATTGACTTGGGTTTCTAGGCCCCCGCCTCATTCATATATGTATATATAATTATAGAAATGGGATTGAGATTCGTCTAAAACGTTATAGCTTAAGAGAAAAGATTCGTGCACAACAGTTGTGCAACTGTTGTGTAAGTTTGTAGACATATGGGTTCCATTCCATGTGTCTACAAAAGTGCACAACTGTTGTTCACCATTCGGCCCTCATAGATTAATCCAAATAGTGTATGCAAAATCTTTGGTATTAAAAAGTTTCTTTTTACGTTGACTATCCATGATAACAAAGTGAAATTTACAACCATCCACTCGAGGTTGGAGTACTAGTAATGAACACTATTGTTGGTATGTTTTTTAACGTGTTTTGGGGTTTTGAATTGCCTGTCAATGTTTTTGTTTCGAGAATAGAAAACAAAGATGAAAGAATAAATTTTTTGTCAAATAAGGACTTCAAATGTTTTGGATTGGCTTTCATTTAGTTGAGGATGATTATAAAAGTTTCCCTACAAAGATTATAAATTCTTTTCTTTTATTTCCTAAATTGGATCGTGAAGAGGGTGATTAGTCTATAATTAACCTAGATCGGGATTTCCCTACAATTCTAAAAAAAAAAAAAAAAAAAAAAAAAAAAAAAAAAAAAATTGTAGATTTTGAAATTTTGGAATTTAGATTGTTTTTAGGCATCAAGACAATTGGAAAACGTCACCTATTAAAAAGGTGGCACATTATAGTTGAGAATTAAATATATTTTTCATCAAATTCTTGCTTTTTATGTTGTAAACAAATTTTAATAAAAAAATTGTCTTTTGATTTTCTAAAAAAGAAGCGTCTTTACAAAAATGAAGAAAAAGTCATTTGGGAGGAAAATTATTGCTGGTTCCTTCGATATCATGCCACCTTTTTAATATGTGGCATTTTCTAAGAGTTTTGATGCCTAAAAACGGTTTAAATTCTGTAATTTGAGATTTTACAATTTCTTTGAAATTATAGGAGATCTTAATCCGTGGCCAAATTTGATCTAATTCATTGGCTTTATGATAATTTAGACATTGATTCGCTAGGAAAGTTACTTCCAAATCAATTCTGTCAAAGTCCAAGGAAATGATAATGCAATGAGCAGGAAAGAAATAAGAAAGAGATTGAATCAATGAGACCCACCAATGCTATTTAACTCCAATATCAAATGAAAAATACTCAAAACACTTCCATTTTCAATGTACTATGGACATTCATTGTGCCTCAAACTGGTTCTTGTTCAAGCTTCATGGACTTTCTGAATGAAGAGTTATGCCTTGGAAAACCTGTAACCTGTTTCTCCTCCGAAGCTTTTTGTTCCCACTAGACATAGAATCCCTTCCATTTGCCTTCACAGAGTTATAGCCATCAAGGTTCAAAGCCTTCTTTGCAAATGGTGATGAGAAGAAGTAATCTGTTGATTCTGGCTTCTGCTGCTGATTGAAACACAAAGAACGCTGCACTGCTAGATTCCTTGATGAAACACTAGCCCCAAATGAACCGCTTCCGTCTTTAAGATCAAATGGTTTTTTAATCTGGCTCTGTGGACAAGGACTTTGAGAGATTATGTTGGCATTCAGATTTTCATCATTGAATTCTTCTTCACCATTCCAATCCTCATAAAAATCTGTCAGGGTTCTTTCACTTAATAATTCTTGTTCTTCTTCCTCAACCATATCTGCCCAACTTTTCTTACAATTATCATGTGAATTCTCTGCGGTGGGTTGGTGGAGACCATCTGATAAACCAGGGCTGTTCTTTCTGAAACATTCTTCACACGTAGTCATTGGTTTCCCACTGCCTGAAACATTATTGGATCCAGAACTCTGATCCTGCTCTTGATCAACAGAAGATTCTAATATTCTTGTATTATCAACAACCATTGATTGATCTTCCAATCTAGCTAGATCTCTGCATGACCTCCTCCAGTTTCCATTAGCAGGTGAAGATGGGGCGAGTAAGTCTCCATTAACATCTTGAATTGCCTGTGGTTGCATGTTTTCAGTGGTTATGGGTGGCTCAAAAGAAAGTTTGCGACTTGAAGAGCAAACTGCATCATCTCCCAACAATTTCCTTCTCTGATGTTCACTGTTAAAATCCCATGAAGATCTTCTCGGTTGTGTAAATAAAACATCCAAATTCCTTCCAGCAGTAGCAGGGGAAGTATATGTATTTTTCCAAGCAGGATTTGCTTCTGTTCCAGTTGAACCAACCCAATTTCCCTTCTGTTTGGCAGCAAAACTGGACATCCTTTCACCGGAGTTTTCGTAGTGAGTGCCTTTCTTCCATGTTTCAACAGACGTTGTTTGAGGAGAGGACTGTAAACTGCCTCTTGGTCCAAATGATATGGATCTTGGAGTCCTGTTTCCACGCCAAATGTGGTTTTGATGATAAGAAACTCTACGGTGTTCATCCGATTGCACGGTTTTGTCATCATGACCATCAGTCCGGCTTCTGGAGACTGTGAATGCAGAACCATAATGCTGGCCTCCCCTGATGAAGCTACTAACTTCTTTCGAGTTTCTGTTGACGAGTGATGCGAAAGATGTTTGTATTTCATTTTGGTCTACAATTGGGTTTGGCACTAAGTGTGACTCTAGATCAGTTAACATCTGAAGAGCACGTTCAAAGGATTTGGCATAAGACTCGTTCATCGGTCTATTTCCAGATGAATATCTTACAGCATGAAGTAGAGATTTTGCTTCTGCAATCCTATTCATATGCATCAGGCAGATAGCCAAATTGCACTGCTTATTTTTATCTGGCTCTAAAGACAGAGCTTTCCTGAATGACATCAAATAAAATGCCATTTTATTCCAAAAGTGTAATATTACACATGTAGCTATATGATTCAGAGAATGAAAAAACATACCTGTAATGTTCTTCAGCCTTTTCATATTTGTTTTGTTGCATGTAAGCCCAGGCCAAGTTCCCTAGTATCCTGCATTGATAAAGTATCGAAGTCATCTAAGTCTATTAGAAAACTATAGCATATGGATGAAAGAAGAGAAAAGAATAGAAGCAACATCCACCTTGATATTTCCTCTTCGAGAGTTATCTGAACTTTTTTCCCTTGAGATCTAGCTGTTTTTGTCTTTCTTCCACCAAAGGCTACACCATTTTCAATGCGCTTCAGTTTGAGTTGAAGCATTTGAATCTCTTCTTCAATTCTTCCTGATCTCTGTAAAATATATATATATATATATATAAAAAATGCATACACAAATATATATATTATATTCATCCTTATATATCAAACTCTTTTAAGATAAATAGGCAGTCAGAAACTATGTATATTCTACATGCATGCTTTTTTAGTCCCAGAAACTCCTTACATCTTGTGCATGCAGAAAACTTATTTGACTACTAATTAAATTACATTTCCTGACGTTCTTTTTCTTATTAAAGAATCATCTAATTTTTTTACCCTCATCCTAGATATTGAAGGCAATAACAACCACCTTGCAAAAGTAGCAAAATGCTTTCAAATTTTACATAAAACATGGTAAATCTGATGTTATTTCCATCAAATGCTGAAATAAAATATCACAGAGATAGGCTGGCCTTGCCTCAGTCCCTCCTAACATTTTGCTACCTTCTTAAACTTATGCATGTTATGCATTATTAATCGCCATCACCTACTTGACACACAGATTTACTTCAGCTAACCATTTCTTTATTTTTCATCCTCTTTACTAATTTTCTTTTTTGGATTATATTTCAGCAAGGTCTTATTGGGAATAAACTAAAGAAGTTAAAAATTGGGATCTTTATACATTGATACAAAGACTTCAACTAACTAATCTTTCTAAGGTGATCATAAAAGAGATTAAGAAAAAGGACTGACTTATCAAATTATAGATACATACACAGAAGAAAAAGCTCATTGATTCAACATTAAGTACCCATAACAGAAAATTGCAAAGAATGGAAAAGTGAAATATAAGTAACTACTTAAAACTTGGGCATGGTTCTTTTACCTTGTAGAGTTCAATTAACACATTGTCAAGAGAATCCTGAGAATCATGAGGGCAGAGATGACGGAAGGATTTGATAGCCTCGATCGCCTCGTCAGATCGATCCAATTGTTTCATCACAATTGACATGTCTTTCAAGGCACTATCAACCCGGTCCCCAGCATTTATGGCAGCCCAGAACAGGGAAACTGCCCTGCTTGGATCCTTGTCTATTAACTGTAGTTGAAAAAACATATATTTAATAACTCATATAACAAAAACAGAATAGAAAATGACAAACATGTACATATGGGCAGTCTTGAAGCATGAAATCTTTCAAAGGTGTGATCTCTGAAATCAGTGATCAGCACACTTGAGATACAATTTTTTGGCCCTTCTGAATTTTTTTTTTAATATTCTTCAAACACGACATGGAGACTAGTGCAGTGCTTGATTGTTCATCTACTTTTCTTTTTCTCCCAATATTTTAAGCTTAAGAACAAGAATCAGTAACATTCAGGAACCAGAAATTCCAAAAGAACACATAATTACTAAATCCAAAATGAAGTTTCCTTATAGACAAGAACCAAATCAAGATTGACGTGTATTCAAATCAAACAGAGAAAAATCCAGATAAAACCCATGAATCCCTCACCTGAATATGTTTGGCCCTGACATAGGGAGAATCACCAGCAGGAACTTTATGTAGAACATGGAAGAAATCATCATTATTCGCAGGCGACGATCCCTTCCTCTCTGACATTGGGATCATCGGACTCGCCTTCCGTGTTGGTGGCGGCGTCAAGAACCCCCTCGCCGGGAAATTCTTATCGTTGTTCCACATTTCAATTTTTCTCACAATCCAATCTGTCACTTCTCCGGGGAAAATCTTTCAGACCCTTTTTCTTGAATTTCAAAAGAAAGCGTTTCCAGTTGTTGGAGAATCACTTTCACTTTCGCTTAAGGATAATTTCGATTGTTCAGGAAAACAGAGAAGAGGGATGAGAATTTCCCGGGAAAATCTTTGTGCCCGCTTCTTGAATAAGCGAGAGAGTGAGAAATGAGTCTGTTTAGTTATCTGGCAGGAAAGTTTCCGTTTGTGAGGAAGAATTGTCTAGGAAAGCGTGAGAAAGTGAGAAAGTGAGATTTCTTTAGAGAGAAAAACTGATTGATGAGAGAAAGTGAAAGAGGTAGGAAAGTGAGAGAGAGAAATTGAAAAAGACTAGCCGTTTTATATAATTACTAGCCGTTGGGGTCTGGGGCACCGTTGCACGTGTGATTTGCACGTGCGAGTTCTGGATGCCATTGCTACAAAGCCAAAATGACGAGTGAAATGCTTATATATGAAAAGAAACAGAACTTCTTGGAGATTCTGTGGAGAAGATTTGTCAAGTATATCTTGATGGGTGATTCTTGTACCAACTCTTTTATACAATTTTCATATAACCAAGATACATAGGTGGGACTCATGCATGGTGAGTCCCACCATTTTTTCCCACCATGCACGAGTCCCACCAATATGCCTTGATTGGGTAAAAGTTGTGTAAAAGGGTTGTGAAAGAATCATTTTTCTATCTTGATAGATACTTCACAAAAGAGTATTGAATTATACGCGTTTTAGACGGAAGCCTACCGAACTAACAAATGTTTCAAACTGGGGTAGCTAAGTATCCAAACCTCTCATTTAAGGGCATTCTGTCAAGATTCGCTGTTAAATCCTGATAGAACCCCATCACGTGCGATACACATGATTTCCTTAACCTTTCATACCTGTTAGGCCCTCTACTAAAAAAATAAACTATAACTTTCTTAAAGAGAGCCTCTGCTTTCTATGCCAACCGTACCTCCATCATATATGACTTATGAGGCCACCCACTTCACGTGGGGGCAAACATATGAGCGTTGTCGTCAACTTGCTTCCTCTCTCCGTGCTCTCAACATAGTCAAGAACGATGTTGTAAGTTTATTTGTGTTTCTAGTCATCATCGTCATGGTTTACTCTTACTGTTTTAAAGTTTACTTATTCGAGTGCCCCTTCCATACGGTCATGGTAGAGAATAAGGGGTTTATGCCCACCAATAATAACATGCCATGTCACTTTAGTACACCAGAACACATCAAAACAATATAGGCTCAAAACGCCCGATCACACCGAAGTCATGAAAAAAAAAAAAAAAAACTGAAGCTCCTCAACCCAACCCGTCAGCCGACTGCCTCTTCCTTATTGCCGGACGGCCGCTCCTCCAGCCACAGAGATCCGACGACAGAGTCTCAGCGACCACCGGCAAGCCTCCAGATCCTCTTCCCCGCGACCTCCCGACACCGTCGACAGAGATCCGACTTGAGCCTCGTCCTCTCCCGGGATCTCTCCCTCTAGCCAGCCGTTCTCCCCTCTCGCCCCTCTGGTGGTTTTCGGTGATCAGATTTTGTTGGTGATCACATCTGGTCCGGTGATTTGGTGCTCTCGACATTCTAGTTCAACTGGAGATGGTGAACGGCTATGTTGTCGGGGTTGAACTCGGGTCGGCCACGTGGTAACCCGGCTTCCATGGGCTACGCCAGTTTGGTTCTCTGGGTCGGGGTTGGGGGTTGGTGGTCGGGGATGGGTTTCTGGCGTGAAGACGCCCATCTCTCTCCCTCGATCTCTTCATTTCACTGCAAAGAAAGCAAAACAAATCGGGTGTTTTGCTTGTATTTGATTTTCTTGCTCTAAGTTTATGTGTCAACTTCTCATTGGCTGGCAAACAAAGCTTAGTTTCTGTCACGACCGAATTGAAGTTATTCCCTACTTATTCTACCTTGATTTGTCATGTACAGGTGTCTATGTTGGCTCCCAACGTTCCAGCCATGTATGAGATGCATTTTGTAGTGCTTATGGCTAAAGTTGTGCTTAACACTATCAATTCCCGGCTCGATGCTAAAAACATAGCCACCATTCTCTGGCACTCTGAAGCTAAGGTGTTCTTTGTGGACTACCAATATGTCCAGGTGGTAGGCAAGGCTCTCCAGATACTTGTGGGTGACTCGAAGGTAGCCGAGTCGTCCATTCCTTAGGTGATTGTCATCGATGACATTGACTCACCCACCAGCGTCTGGCTAGGGGAGTTGGAGTACGAGCAACTCGTCCACGAGGGCAATCCGAGGTACGTTCATTTTGAGCTAGAGGATGAGTGGGATCCAATTGCTTTGAATCACGCGTTAACAACTGTAAGAACTCGAAAGGAAATACCACAAGGAAATCTTACTTCCACACAAAAATGAGAGCAACATTACCAGCAGCCCCCACCACTCAATATTGGAGTTTAGACCCTAGGCTGTACAGTTTCTGTTTTACTCTAGAGTTGGTAGTTAGTTTCTGAGTAGTACAGCAAGGCAATTACTTAGCAAGTTAGTCTGTTAATTAAAGCACACGTGCTTAATTGATTGTATATATATATACTCTTCTATGTAAATTTGTTCATTCATTCAATACAGAAGATCAAGATTATCTTCTCCATTAGCTTGTTGAGCATGTCTCTATCTTTTCTCTATTCTTCACTTTACTTTCCTGTAAAGTTTGATATGGTATTAGAGCTTTTCACAATTCAGTGAAAGTTCATTCTTCTTTTCAATTCAATTCATCAATGGCTATGGCATCTTCTTCTTCTTCTTTGCCTTTGATCGAAAATCCCTCAAGTCATTTCTTCTTAAAAAATGGTGATCATCCGGGAGCATTGCTGGTTTCTCAGCCTCTCACCGGTGAAAACTACAACACATGGAGTCGATCCATGATTGTATCTCTGACAGCGAAGAATAAAATGGCTTTCATTGACGGTTCTTTGCCCAAGCCGTCTCCTGAAGATGAAGCAATCTATCATGCATGGACTCGGTGCAATAACATGATAATTGCCTGGATTCTGAATTTGATTTCGAAAGAAATTGCGTCAAGTATAATCTACATCACCACTTGTGCCGACATGTGGCAGGATTTGAAAGATCGTTTCTCTCAAGGTAATGGCCCTCGCATATTTCAACTTCAGCAAATTCTTGCAACCCTATCTCAAGAGAACTTATCTGTTAGTCAATATTTTACCAAAATCAAGAGTATATAGGATGAACTAGACAATTATGATCCGATTCCTACATGTACTTGTGGAGGAATACGATCTGTTCATGAGAAACACAATCGTGATCATGTGTTTCAGTTTTTTATGGGTCTTGATGATTCATTTTCTCAGATTCGAGGGCAGATTCTGTTGAATGATTCTCTTCCCCCAATAAATAAAGGTTTCTCCTTGGTAATTCAAGAGGAATGGCAAAACGAGATTTCGGTTACTCCTTTGGTTCATGAGGCTGCTGCACTCATGACCAAAACCACTGCTTCTAAACCTGGAAAATGGGCCAATTGCAAAGAAAAACCAATTTGCTCACATTGTGGGATATCTGGCCACACAATTGATAAATGTTATAGGGTTCATGGATTCCCACCCGGATTCAAGTTCACCAATAGTCAATCTTCGGCTCAGTCAGTTAGTCATGTGCCAGGAGCTGATTTCACCACTGCCTCACCTCCACAACTACCTATTACACTTGAACAATGCCAGCAGTTGATGTCATTCATTCAGCATCAATCCGCTGCTTCACTGCCTGCAGCCAATTTAGCGAGACATATTGCTCCTCAATCTCATCCAAACACTGTAGGTTCTTCATCAACATCTGGTATATTTGCTCTCAACTCTCAATATTATGTTTTTTCTTCTCAGTTTTCTCATCATTCCAATTTTCATTCTTTCAAAAGGCCTCCATGGATTGTTGACACAGGGGCCACCGATCATATGGTTTGCTCTATCTCCTTTTTTACTAGTATCAGTGCCATCATTTCCACTACTGTCCAACTTCCTAATGGAGCAGTAGCTTCGGTCACCCACATAGGCACTATTAAAATTTCAGAATGTCTTACACTTACTGATGTTTTATGTGTGCCCTCCTTTACTTTCAATCTCATATCTGCCAGCAAGCTTATTAAACATCTTTGTTATTGTTTGATCTTTCTTTCCAATTACTGTTTTATACATAATTTGAGCCCTTGGAAAACGATTGGATTTGGTAAGGAGCCAATAGCCTCTATTATTTGATGTTGCAATCAAATTTTTCTGGTTCGGATTCTGCAAGTTCTTTCCACTTCAATCAAAGATTCTTCCTCTCCTGCTGATATCTGGCATTATAGGCTTGGACACCCCTCATCCTCTAGAATAAATTTGTTACATGAACTTGTTTCTTTTATTCCTTATGATTCCAATAATATTTAACTGTTTGCCATCTTGCAAAGCAACATCGGTTGCCTTTTGTACAAAGTCATTCTGTTACTTGTTCTCCATTCGACTTGATACATTGTGACATTTGGGGACCCTTTTCCACTAGTTCAATAAATGGATCTGTTTTCTTCCTTACTATTGTGGATGAGTACAGTAGATTTACTTGGGTTCACTTAATGAAACACAAGTCTTAAACTCGTCCTATTCTTCGACAATTTTTCCATATGATTTCCACTCAATTTCAGCACAAGATAAAATGTTTGCGATCTGATAATGGTGCTGAATTTCAAATGCATGATTTCTTTGCTACACAAGGCACTATCCATCAATTAAGTTGTGTTGAAACCCTTCAACAAAATTCTGTTGTTGAGAGGAAACATCAACACCTCTTAAATGTGTCTAGGTCCTTGCGTTTTCAAGGCCATTTGCCCTTAGATTTTTGGGGTGAATGTGTTCTTATTGCCACTCATCTCATCCACCGAATTCCTACTCCCAATTTGTCCAATAAATCTCCATATGAACTTCTTTTTTCCACTCCTCCTCTCTATTCTCATTTCAAGGTTTTTGGTTGTTTAGCCTATGCTTCTTCATTGTCTCGGGCAAGAAGCAAGTTTGATTCTCGAGCTATCCCTTGTGTCTTTATGGGCTATCCTTATGCCATTAAAGGTTACAAATTGTACAACCTTCGCACAAAATCTGTGTTCATTTCTAGGCATGTTATTTTTCATGAACACATTTTTCCCTTTGCTACCAATCTTGTCAATCCCACTTTTGATGGCTGTTTTCTTTTTCCTCCTTTGTCTCCTTCTGTTTCACTTGATGATACTTCTTTTGTTCACCCTCTTGTTTCTCATAATGATTCCCATAATTTTCCTGTTTTTGATGTTTCTTCTCCTTCTACTAATTCTGTTTCTACCGATTCTATTTCTTTGGATTCTGTTTCTTCTCATCCTGTTGTTGCTTCCAATGACACTTCTTCTACTCATCTACCTTCCATTCCTGTTGACCCTGAGCCTCCTCTTCCTGTTTCTCGAAAATCCTCAAGAATTCGTCGTCCACTTGACTATTTGCAGCAGTATCACTGCCACTTGGCTTCTACCTTACCCGGATCAATTTCTAAGGACTCCACTTCTGATAATTTAGGTATTCTCTTTCCCCTCTCTAATTTTGTTTCCTATGATGCTCTTTCTCCTTCCTTTAAACACTTTTGTCTTTCCATCTCTTCTGATGTTGAACCTCAGTTCTACCATCAGGCAGTTAAGCATAGTCATTGGCGTGATGCCATGGCTCAAGAGATTGCAGCCCTTGAAGAAAACAATACTTGGATTGTTGCTGATTTGCCTCCTGGCAAACACCCCATTGGCTGTAAATGGGTGTATAATGTTAAGTATAAGGCTAATGGTAGCATAGAACGGTACAAGGCATGTTTAGTTGCAAAAGGGTATACTCAAAGTGAAGGGTTAGACTATCATGAAACATTTTCTTTTGTTGCAAAAATGACAACTGTTCGGACATTACTGGTCATTGTTGCAGCTAAACGTTGGTTTTTACATCAACTAGTTGTCAACAATGCGTTTTTACATGGTGACTTAGATGAAGAAGTTTATATGGAGTTACCTCCCGGGTTTAAGACTAAGGGGGAGTCCATAGTTGGCCGATCAACCTCTCTCTATGGCTTAAAGCAGGCCTCTAGACAATGGCTCTCCAAGTTTTCTAACTTTTTGCTTGATCTTGGTTTTCTCCAGTCAATGGCCGACTATTCTTTGTTCACCCGGACTCAAGGCTCTTCTTTTATTGCCCTATTGGTCTATGTTGATGACATTGCTATTGCTAGCAATGATTTGGTTGCTGTAAGTCTCTCATTAGTACTCTTAATGACATATTTCGTCTCAAGGATCTTGGAACTTTGAAGTATTTTTTAGGTCTTGAGATTGCTCGTTCTACTAAGGGCATTTCTGTTTCTCAAAGAAAATATTCATTAGAAATTTTGCAAGATTCTGGTTTACTGGCCTCTAAACCAGTTTCTTTTCCCATGAAACAGAATTTGAAGCTCTCTCTCGTGATGTTGGTTCTTTATTATCTAATCCTACTTCCTACAGCCGCTTAATTGGCAGGCTCCTATACTTAACTATTACATGACCTGACTTGGCTTATTCAGTCCAAACTCTTAGCCAATTCATGGACTCTCCTCGGCAGCCCCATCTTGATGCTGCCTACCGTGTCTTACGCTATGTCAAAGATGCACCTGGCCAAGGTCTCTTTTTCCCTGCAAATTTTGATTTTAAACTCAAGGCATTCTGTGATGCTGATTGGGCGGCTGCTCGGATACTCGCCGATCTATCACTGGTTTTTGTGTCTTTCTTGGATCTTCTTTAATTTCTTGGAAGTCTAAGAAACAGATTACTATTTCCAGATATTCTACAGATTTTGAGTATAGGTCGATGGCATCCACTGGCTGTGAGCTACTTTGGCTCTTTACTTTGCTTCATGATCTTCAAATTTCCCATCCTCAAGCTGCTACTTTGTTTTGCGATAGTCAGGCTGCCTTACATATTGCCATCAATCCTTTTTTTCATGAGAGAGCAAAGCACATTGATGTTGATTGTCATTTTATTAGAGAGAAGATTCAACTTGGTTTCATTAAGACATTGCATGTTCCCTCTCAACATCAATTTGCAAATATCTTCACAAAGGCCCTTGGCAGTGCTCTCTTCCATCGCCTTTTGTCCAAGATGTCTGTTATGGATATCCACCATCCATCTTGAGGGGGAGTATTGGAGTTTAGACACTAGGCTGTATAGTTTTTGTTTTACTCTAAAGTTGGTAGTTAGTTTCTGAGTAGTACAGCAAGGCAATTACTTAGCAAGTTAGTCTGTTAATAAAGCACACGTGCTTAATTGATTGTATATATATAGAATCTTCTATGTAATTCTGTTCATTCATTCAATACAGAAAATCAAGATTATCTTCTCCATTAGCTTGTTGAGCACGTCTTTGTCTTTTCTCTGTTCTTCATTTTTCTGTTCTTCACTTTACTTTCCTGTAAAGTTTGATACTCAATCTCATCCCCCAAAAGATACCTTTGATTCTGAAATCACTTGCTGAATCACAATCATGGTGTCCAAATGTCTCAGCCTCTATCTCCATCTTCATCCCCATACCCACCCTTAACTGATCACCTCTGCTATAGTCCAAAATCCATGCCCCTTTCACTTTCCCACCATTTCTTTCTTGTCAACTACCAAATTGACTATCACCCATCACCAATCCCACCCCTCACTCCTTGGATGCAGATGCTTTATTTTCACCCATGGCGTCAATCCAAGCCATGCCTAGTCCAGAGTTTGATGAATTTAAAACACATCCCAGTCTTACAAATGACGATCTCAAGCCAGTTACACCCCTTTCAAGGAGTTTCTCCTGGTTGGAAATGGCCCGTCTTTGGATTGGTCTTGTTGTGGGTGTTCCATCATACTATCTTGCTGGCAGCCTTGTCAATCTTGGTGGCAAGGAATTGCCACAGTTGTTGCCGCCAATGTTATTCTATTAGCCCCATTAATCCTAACAAGTCACCCTGGCACCCTTTATGGTATTTCCTTTCCAGTTCTTGCAAGATCCTCTATTCACCTCTGTTTTCATGTTCTAAAATAGAGCTTCATTCCTGCAACAAACTCCCATATATTTTGGATTTGGGTTCCGCATGTTTGTGTTTTGCAATGCCACCCATGTCCATGCCCTCCTTGTAAGGCATTTGCCCCACCACATTTGTGCCCATGTAGGAAGAAAACAATTACGACATGGTGCTCTGATTGGAAGTTTGTTCTTACTTGTGGTCAGCGTTGTGACAAGCTTCTTGAGTGCAAGCATCACAACTGTGAGCGAACCTTCCATATGGATCCTTGTGATCCTTGTTAGGTTCTAGTCAATGCTCCTTGTTTCTAGTAGAAGACGGTGGAGGTTGTTCTTTGTGGAGACACGGTTGTGAAGGGAAAGATGAAAACAGAGGCTGATGTTTTTTCTTGTGGTTCAACTTGCGGAAAGAAGCTTATATGTGGTAATCATGTCTGTTGTGACATTTGGCATCCAGGCTCATGTGGAGAGTGTGATTGTAACGCCCTGCTTTTTACAAAAAAGTGTAAGTGAAAATTTTGATTTCCATGTGACATTACGACATCATCAGATTTAAATATTGGCAGTGGAATATATTTTTTTCTTTACAATGACACATCAGAGCTGACTGAATAACTTCAATGTAAAATAATAACATTTCATTCTGATACAATAATTACATTAAAAAATGATAACATACGTGCCACAGGCGGCACTAATATTACACAACCATATATTATTCTAATACAAACTAAAGGTCTCTTCCTTAATCAACCTATTGGCTGCTCCATTCTTTACTGCAAAAACTCGCATGTGATTGTGGTTAACACCACAATCTCATGCTGTGGTTAAGTGAGTCAATGGTCGTCAACCACATAGTGACACTCTGATTTATCTAACAATATACAATGCATCCAAATGATGACAGTTATATCCATATACATACAATCATATCCACATACAATCATGCTCGTTCTTTTACTTTAACTCCTTATTACACAAAGACATATCTCTATTTATCATATTATTAGTGCCACATGTTACCACTAATTACTGAGCCATACCTCCTTTATTGGAACCGTACTTTCCATATCGACTGTGAGCCTTGTGCTCGCCAATCTACTACGGGGCCTTGTGCCTACCAACTTTGTTATTACTACTTACCTTATCTCACTATTACTCCTTCAACCTTTGGTTTATCCGTTGGTCTTGTCAGTGTATTGATGTAATAGTACCTAAACTTTCGGTTTATCCGTTGGTCTAGTCAATTGCTTGATGCTTGGTACCTAAACCTCAGTTTATCCGTTGGTCTCCTCAATTCACTGAAGCCTTGGTACCTAAACCTCCAGTCTTTTTATTATCAGACATATCATACCACAATATATTCATGCAAACAACATTATATACATAATTTCAACCAAAACATGTTAAACATATTAAATGTCAAACATCACGCATACAATTTAATAAAACAGCAATCACTACATTGCTAAAGACTAAACCACACGTATCATCCTCAGTGAGTAAGAAATAATCATAGTAGTTCTTTTCTGCTACAAAGAGTGTTCCACACACAAATACTCGCTGCAATATAATATAATTCACTACAAAGGCATTTTAACACTATTCTTATTTCTGACTTTTAAATCTTAATATAATTTCCTATTTAAATATTATCTGCACATATACAATTTGTCTAATTACATTTTATTACTAATATTTTATGCGAACATTATCACGACATTTATTAAGGCATTTAAATATCTATTTATCCATATAGATCTCGTAATACCCATTTTATAAAAATAGGTATAATAGTTAAGACTCACAATTTTTACAATAAGATTTTGCAACCCAAAATAATATAACCTTTTTATTAAAATAATATTAAGGCAGGCATTGTTTCAGTTATTTTAACTGAAACTGTGAGATACCAAAATATATTTTAGTCCATATTTGTCTTATTTTTATATCAAATAAACTTAATAAATACATTAATATAATTAACGAGTTTTAAACTTTTAACACAAGTGAAATAAAATAACTTCGTACTTATTTCTTATTTTAATCTTATAAAAATTGGGCAGAGTAACAGCATTAATATAGTAAATGCCTCGAATACTTAAAAGTATTTGGGCAGCATAACGATGATTTAGTAAAATAATGTATTTTCATTCGGGCATCATAACGGCGTAATTTTATATTTAATCACTCCATTTTGAAAACCCTGTTTAAAACACAACTTAAAAACATTAGATTACTTAACAAATGACTCATAAAATCATAATATTAAAACAAAACTTTAATTAAAAACCAAATATCCTTTTTCTTTTTCTTTTTCTTTATCTTGTGTTTTCTTCCTATTTCTTTCTTTTCCTTCCTCTTCTCGGTATCTTCTTTTCCTTCCTTTCTTGCAAATTACCCGAGAGAGTGAGAGAGAGACCAAAAGAGAGAAAGAAAGAGAACTAGACAGGGAGAGAAGGAGAGACTTACCAGTTGAGAGCTACTGGACCACAAGAAACAGAAAGAGAGAAGAGGTTTCTTCCTCTTTTGTTTTCCTGCACCAAACTAGAGAGAGAACAGAGAAAGGATGAGAGATTCTACTTCTTTTCTGCTATAATCCCTTCAAGAACAATATTAGCTTACTGCCCCAGAGAAACACACAAAAGAAGATGAAGAATCGTCTATAAAAATTGGAAAACAAAAAGAGAAAGACAGAGGAGAAACCAAGAGAGTTTCTTGAGAGAATTTGAGAGAATTTCTGAGAGAGAGATGAGTGACCTAACGTGAGGATTCAAATATATTTTGTATTAAATTTCGGATTACAGGTGTTTGGTGCATGAATCTGCATTTCTGCAAAAATCGATCGATCTCATTTTTATACTATAAAATAATCGATCGATCTCATTGAACAGTAAGTCGATCGATTGCATTTTTACACTATAAAATAATCGATCGATCGATTATACTTGGTCAGAATTCCATATGTTTCAGCACTTAATCGCTCGATCGATTCTATAATCGATCAATTGATTTAGACTTAATCTAATTTCTAATCCATTTTAACTCCTACACACTTATACATATATTTCTAATAAAAATTTAATCTCTTAAATATTTATACTTATCTTGATGAATATTTATTCAACAAATATTTATATGTATTTTATTCCTATGGTTAGGCCTTAAATCATATTTTAAGATATTTTACTCATTATCTTAAAATACGGGGTATTACAGTGACTTACTGTCAAGCACGGTTAAGACATGCTACTGTAGGAAAACAAGCTTGCTTTCATGGATAGTGGAGTTGAACCATGTCTTGAACTACTTTGCTTGGTAGTTTGGTTTCGTTTGGGCTATGAAATTATGAATGACCGTTCAAAATGAGCAAGAGAGATGGGTGTCACTCAAGCAAGGAAGTACTCATGGCAGAATAATTTTCACTCGTGGGTATGCTATTGGTTACAAAAATAACGAGTTGGATTCGGTGAGGGGTATAACGGGTATGGAAGGTTAAGTAAATCACTTGCATAGTACGTGATGGGGTTTCCTCAAGATTTAACAGCAAATCCTGATGGAATACACTTAAGTGAGAGTTTTGGATATTTGGTTACCCCAGTTTGAGACCTTTGCTAGTTTAGTAGGCTTCGGTCTAAAACCCGTATAATTCGATTCCTTTTTGTGAAGTTACCCTTATATATATATATACACATACACCACAAAGAACAACATTGTTTCATATGGGGTTTTAAATGATGCCATACATTCGGCAAAAAAATGCCCAAAAAAATCTAAAATAAGCCCGAAAAGAGGTTCAATGACGACCCAACATAAAAAAATAGGCCCAAAATGCCCAAATTTAAAAGCGGTTATGCGATGCAGTTATAGCTTTAAATAACCGTTAACCGCCTAAAGTATGGCGGTTGCGGTTATTAAAATAGAATAATCATCTTTTCACTCTTACCCAATGAATGAGAACCATGGCATATACGTTTGGAATAGATTCCATTTTGAGAGAGTTGAAAAGGAACTGTCTCGTTGAAAGGCTCTATGCTTCTACCATTCCTCAAGGCATTTCTTTAGACAAAGACTCTGTCTTTTTCTCTTTTCAAATGGTAAATATTTCTCAGAACAGGAATGTGAATTGAACCCATGTTTAAATTGAAATTGAGATATGCAAGGAAGACACAAAGGCCAGAGAGGCTAGCCGATATATTGGCAGAATCACCTTCGATGCTTAAGTCAGTAAGGGAAAAAGTAAAGAAGATAAATGGACATAGTATAAGAAAAGGGATGAAATTGAGCGTACCTGAGGGAATCACATCCTTTCCATTTATAGACTTACCGTTCCCGCCCTTTTTGGTAGGGTACATGAATCCAAAGACAAGAAATCAACATATGAAAGACGTGAGATCAACATGGAAGGCAGCAAAATCAGAGAATTCCCAGCGATTAGTTTCTCTCAATAGGATGTCTCAACAATAACTTTCCCCTCATAACCATTCCTAAATTAGTACGGTAATAAAGAGTGGAGTATATTGCCTTAGATAACCTCAATCAATTCACTATATATGTCGAAAGGAACGGATTTGGTTTGTTGCACTCATTGAGTACCCTCTGAGTCCCCTTGGTTTTGGCGTGCCAATGGGTCGAAGGTGTCGGCCTTCCTTCAAGCCCTTTTGACTAGATGGGCCTAAGCAAGATCTAGGGTCCCAGCAAGTGGCTTTTGAGTGAGGAAACTGTTCTTGGGTGGTGAGGTCTAATGGGCCTTTGGGTTTTGGTTGGTGGTGGCTTAGTTTATCGGGTAAACGAGTTGCCCTCCAATTCTCATGAGTGTCTTAATTTATGAATCGATCTATGGTAATTATGACAAGTAAAAAGTAAAAGGCCGTTTAGTTGATAGTTGGTGTTCTGTATCTCAAGGTGGCAGTTTCCCATCTAAACAAGGCAACGGCGGTTAGTTCATTGAGGGTTGAGTCAGCGGCTTGCTTGATGTCAAGAGGCGGCATAATGTGCGTCTCTTTGTGAGCCGATTCAGTGGTACATGGCCAATTTGTTGTTCTTTTTGTCTATGGCATCAAATGGTGCAATAATGGCATGCCTTTTCAAGATTTGAGGCATCAAGCCGATTGTGATGTCAAGCGGCGCTATTATAATACTTCAAGAAATAATTAATTAGTAATTATATCACGGTACGTCTCCCAATTGAATTCCACAAGGAATAAGACCAAGGGATCATTGAGCCCTCATAAAATAACCTATAGCGAAAGCCTTTTCTAATGTATCAAGATAGATATTATCACATCCACAACAATTACAAAGCTAGAGAAAAATAAGACACATCATAACAGAAAGATAATCATCAAAAGTATCGGTATCAACCGGCCATCACGTCATATACTAAGTTATTACATACCAAATCTTAAATTAGTAACCATAGTCTTAGAATAAGCAAATCTACCGATCCATCAAAGGGTTACCATAAAATTGATAATACTCCCAAAGAACTCTGAAAAACGTATCATGTAAAGGATTCTCAAAATCATGCCACAATTCACTACTTAAAGTGGGTCGAACTCCTAAAAAATCACCTTGTAGAGGCGGTCCAAATCTAGCCTCCTATCTAGGTCCCCAACATCCATTCTCAAAGGGTTCAACAACTATAAAACAAGAATGTTTTACAGGTGGAAAAAATAAAGTGTAAGTCTACGACTTAGTGAGTAGGATACACAAGGATTACATGTTATCATATTTAAGAACTTAGTTTGTATAAAAAGATCGTTTAATCCACATGCAATAATATGCAATATTGTTCCATCAGTTTATAAGTCATGTGAATGCAGTATAGATATAAGATCAAGGATAATCAAGTAAACATATCATAGTATACTCCATATGGTCAACCCAAGCTTTTAACCTTGTTGTCCTAAGGAACATGTAGTACAACATAAGTGCCCCAATGTTGCCACATATCGTCATCATTAGTAGCTCGACCGGATTTAAACCTCAAGTGATCTACACCAGTAATGATGCCACCATTGTGACCACCAATCCAACATTATTGTGCTGATCACCTATAAAACCATTGGATCCAAGGCTAAACAATAAGCATAAATCTCTTGACCATAGAGATTAACTCGTATAATAGTAGCCAATCGTCTTCACAGTGGAAGATAAATAATTGTGTAAGTCCATGACTTAGCAAATAAATAATTACAAGACTGGTCATACAATGAGCCTTAGGTGACATTTTAAATTTATGGAATTATAAACATGGGTTTTCACAAAATTGTGTGTTGCCCCCATTATTATACCAAATAAAAAGGTAGTTTGTTTTGAAGAATTGATGAGCCATAATTCCTATAACAAGCACTAATATTTTAATACAGAGAAAAATATGATACACACACACACACACACACACACACACACACACACACACATATATAGTTCTCCATATGGTACCCAGGATATTAACCCCTGTCTAGCAAGGTTGGCGGTATCCCGAGTGACCTGTAATACAACATCGATGCCCTATATATTGTACGCATACCGTCATATACTAGCAGCCTGACCGAGTCCTACCTCGGGTGACCCACACTACTAGCAAAATCATAACTGTGACCCCCATTCGTAAATGGTTGCCAGTCACAAAAAAAAAAAAAAAAAAAAAAAAAAAACAACAACAACAACACTTGGATCCAAGGCCCATCATCATTCCAAGTAACATTTGTAACCATAGGGTCAAGCCCCTATATTAAGCTCATGGTCGTCCTACTGCACGTATTGGTATACCATGTCATATGATGCAAATATTGTTCATTTATTATTATGTAAAATAAGTAATGCACATCACAAAGCAGTTATAGAAATTAGTAGGTTCATGACATATCCTTATAAACATAAAGCATACTCAATCCTCTGACATATCGCATGTTAACGTGAGACAAATTTTGTAAGTATTTACTTACCTCAAACTCAAATGCTCATCCATAGGCTCGAACATCTTGAATCCCCACTATTACGAAACATACCTTAATATTAACATAATACAACAGGGTAATTACATTTTCTCCCCATGAACTATCGGTCATTGTCAATATGCCACCACAAACTGATACCCTCACCAAAAGAGAGCATTGAACTACCATTTACATACCAAAACCCCCTTACTTTAGGGAATCTTGTTAAATCGGATGGAAGATGTTATTTTTAGACGTTAAATTTTGTTTAAAGACAAAAATGCTCTCAAATAGTAATTTAATTAAAAAAAAAATATTAAACCTAATATATATATAGAAAGGAAAAGAAAGGGGGTGGCTGCCACCAGCTTGTGAGCCACCCCCAGAGGTGGCGCCGGCCACCCCGGAACCTAGGGTGGTGGCGCAGCCACCTCGTAGGCAGAGGGTGGCCCATGAGCCACCCCGGATGAAACCCAAGGGTGGCCGGCGCCACCTCTAGGAGTGGCTCGCAGCCACTCCCTTTCTTTCCTTTTTTTTATTGCTTTTTTTTTTTTTTTGTATTTGTTTAATTTTGAGGGTATTTTATGTAAATTTTAATTTTAAGCGGAAAGGGGATTTTGGTATGTAAATGGTAGTTCAATGCTCTCTTTGGTGAGTGTGTCAACTTGTGGTAGCATATTGACGATGACCGATAGTTCATGGGGGCAAAGGTAATTATCCCTAGAAATTAGTAGGTTCATGACATTTCCTAATAAACATAAAGCATGCTCAGTCCGCTGACATATCGCACGTTACCGTGAGACCAGTTTTGTAAGTATTTACTTACCTCAAACTCAAATGCTCATCCATAGGCTCGGACATCTCGAATTCCCACTACTGCGAAACATACCCTAATATTAAGATAATACAGCGAGATTTCTAACCCATGTATGTAAAAAAATCCTAAATATAACTAGGCCCTCTAACCTATCATTAAAACCATAATTAATCATTTTTAACAATTGTTGTACGTTCAGTATCGAGGTCGATCGTTCGACCAGCAAGAGTCGAATGTTCGATCAAATACAGCGAACGTTCGAGAGGTACCAAAATGCATGAAAAACTCAAAGCTTAAACCCCGACCATTCTCTGTCCTAACCAAAGTACATAATAGATTTATAATAATATGCTAAATTATACCAACGTGCGAGTTTTTGGAAAATGGGGCTAAGCTCCCAAATTAATAGAAAATATTCCCTTTTAAAAGAAATAAATCATGAACATCTCATGATATGTTTGAGAATCATTAAAAACATGATATAACACATAACCAAGACACTAACAACATGAAAAATGGGCTTAAAGTTCAAGGTTTTTACCTCATTGAAGTTGATCAACACCAAGAGCACTTCCTCTCTCTCTAAGATCACTCTCTTACTCAAAAAATAGGGTAGCAAGGATGCTTGGAGGTGTAGGGAAGTCTGAAGGGCATGGGAGCGGGAGTGGTTTAAATATACGAGAGATAAGGCTTAATGATGTGGATAGTAGGTTAAAATTTATTTTCAGGCAAGGTCAAACTCTAGGTGTACGTGTTCGACCATTCGGTGTACTATTCTGAACAAAGAAATGGATCTATACCGGATGTTTCAAAGATGCTTCAAACGTTCGGTGTACTGTTTCTGAACAAGAAAAATGGGTCCGCCTCTGACATTCCAATGATGCTTTGACGTTCGAGTAGAGAATCATATTGAACGTTTCAGGGATGCGTCGAACGTTGAAATAAGGGTTAAAAAAAAATTATTATTTTGATGTTTTTAAGAAAATCATTTTAGTAAATTAACAATACAAGATATTTTTATAAAATGGGATTTAGTTACTTATTATTTTCTATTTATTATTAGTGTTATTTTATATTTATTATTATTTAGGTATTACACATATTTTTCAAGATTGATCCCTACTCAAGGAAATCTGATTTTTAGGATTTTCAAAATCTCTAAACGACTATTTAACACTATAATTCATTCTTATCTCAACCCTAGCCTTCTACACATTTTTCAAGGTCTCGATAAGTTGTCTTAAACAAAATAAACTCAAACATAGCCCCTATACACATCAACAAATGAAAATAAAGAGAAAGGGTGAGAGCTTTTACCTCATTGAAGCTTGAGTTTGCTCCCAAAAGCACCAAGCTCTCTCTCTCTCTCTCTCTCTCTCTCTCTCTCTCTCTCTCTCTCTCACTCTCTCTCTGTTGGAAGACGAATGAAAATGAAGGTTTAGGGTTTCACAAGAAAAATCCAAAGTTTGGGAGAAAAGGTGGAACTTTTGAAGAGCTTAGGTTACCAAATTAGGTAGGCACCGTAAAGGGGTGAGCTTTAGGGTTAATAGGTCTAAATGCTTAGAGTTAAGGGATGTGTTGAAGTATGTTGAAGGAAAATGGAAGGAGAAAGGGTAAATTTGGAATCTTTAGAATATATTGTAAAGCTGGGTTTTTAAGGCTCAAAATATTATTTGGAGAAGAAAATAAGATAACTTTAGGGTTTTGGGTGTTTGGGGAGTGAAAAGATGATGAATAGTGTCATTGTTTGAACCCCAGTTCTAACGAGATATGAACAGTGAGTCTCATTTGAACTCTTATTAAAAGGTCGTTATAACGAGGCTCATTCGAATGATACACGGAACTAAATGCAGAAATATTAAGTGTATGCTCTAAGTTAGGGTTTTATGATTTTGGGACTCGACTAACAATAGAAAATACGTACATGCGGAAGAAGCCGAGTTGTATGAAGGAGAATTGATTAAGGAGTATTACACACAAAGTAAGTAAACGGACGTAAAAACTTTAAAGTGATATTTTTGTAAGCATTACTTTTTTTCGATAAATGACAAATGTGCATACTCTTATAATCATGAAATTTTTTTATGATTTATGTGTTGTGAGCCCTAAAGTTTGAGATGAAATGTGTTGATTTTTATGATACTCAACTGCATGATTTACAAATGTAAAATGAAGAGACATAATTTGTATGACATGACCACGAGTGAACTGTTATATGAAAATATTAAAAATAAATTTGGTGGCATGTGCATACCAGTATATATAGATTTGACCTTATTACCTAGTTAATGGGATGACAATTTGTACACTAGATTTGAGTGCTATTGTGACTGGAACAAACACCTACTAGGTAAGTGATGTGTTTTAAAATGTACTCGCAAGTGCACGAATCGTTATGCAATATAGCGTATTGCAAGTGCGAGGTCGATCCCACAGAGAAATGGTCAAATATTAGTGTCTTGCTTAATTAACCTTGTTTTAATCTAGTTCCAAATGTTTGATGCTTAAGAACAAAAGACCTAGGAAAAGAAAGGTGCAATGAAATAAAAGAAACTAAAGCTAAAGAATCCACCAAACCAAATCCTACAACTCACACCCTTGGTTTCCACTTGAACATCCAAAGAACATTAAGCTTAGGGTGTTATTCAAGTCTCTTAACCACATCCCAAAGAACCATTAAATGAATCCAACACTTTGACAAATCACAAAGAGTACCAATTGAAATCCAAACATCCAATGTATCATTCAATCACAATGGATATCTTCATTCAAACCGATAAAACAATGTATTAGCTGGTTGAAACACATAAAATGTCCTCTATCCACCAATAATCACATTCATTCCAAAAGATAAAGCTTTAAATGAATGGAACTTGAACAACTAACAAGATATATCATTAAATGGGCAAGTGGTGCACCAAGATTGTGAGTGTCATCAATGGAAAGGTTTCATCCTCAACCCTAGTTGAGGTTACTACCCCTCCATGACTAAGAACACCACAAGAACATGATGAACACCCATGGAAGTAAAAGAAGAAGTTTTACAAAAAGAAAATATATGAAAATAAACTACTGATTTAAACTACAAGAAGCACGAAATTAAACCTAATTACAGAATCTCTACTCTATTCTACTCTACCCTACTCTACATTATGCTACTCTTCTATCTTGCTCTTCTTCTTCAGCCTTGGCCTCCTTTTATAGCCAAGAGGATGGCCGGTTGGTTTTGTGTGGAATGGGTGAGTGGGTGTTATTTTATGTATGAGTGGAGAGATGAGTGATGAGTGTTTTATGGAATGAGTGGTGAGTGTTTTATGGAAAGATGCTACTTTATGTTGAGTGGGGGAAAAAAGGTGATTAAGTGGCTGAGAATGTGGAGAAAAACGTGTATTGGCTCTAGCTTTGGGGAGACAAGGGATGAAGCAAAAGAAAAATAATAAGAGAGATGGTTCCGGATTTTCGGGATGATCCGACGACTGAAATTAAAACAGCCATATCTTTTTCCACGCATCTCCAAATTGGCTGAAACTTGTTGCGTTGGAAAGCTGACATCTTGAACTTAAATTTAGACCTAAGAAACTCTCAAAAAGGATATCGTTTGGTCCTGTTATGATCAGTCTAAATGTAGTGGTCTGCTGCATCCGAATTTCCTTGTATTTTGCTTGAATTGTATCATTTCTCTCTTATTGTCCTACAAAATATAAAAACACTAAAACTAACCAAAGCATTAGAAAATAACAAAGCTAAAGGTTTAACTAATGTAAATTAAGGGGTCCAAATACACAATATTTGGTACTCATCAGTAAGGTCACTAGTTGTGGGTATCACTAGGTTGAGCAATGTCACCCGTGGTCGAACCCAATCGATCAGATAGTGGGTATCACGCTTTGTGTAATGCCCGGGGGACCGAGGTTGTACCATAAGTTCTACAGGATGTGCAAACCACAACGTAAAAGGATTAACGATACGAATAGCCGAAATTGAGGAGAGATATAACCATTTTCATATACATGTCTCTATATATATACTTGTGCATATCAACGTGATTTTGTCTTACTTTCCTTATAAAAACTCATAATGTATGGAACATATTACATTCACTTGTATTGTAAATGAATGAGTTCACTACATATTTATGCTTTCATGTACAATTTACTTACTAAGTCATAAACTTTTTTTTTTTTTTTTTTTCATTTGTAAAACATCTATTTTACAAAAGAGGTGGCCTTAGCAACTACTTTAAAAGTTTCGAAGGTAGATGCCGCTACCTAGGGGCTAGGGCCTTAGATGTTTAAAGTTTTATTTATAAGTTTTGGACAATATTGGCTTCGTGCCTTAGATGTAATTTGTTTAAGTACCATTTGATGGCAAGTAATTAAGACTTTTTTTTTTTTTTTTTTTTTTTTTCTAATTGAAAAGGCGGGAAGGGGCGACCGGTGTAATTACCCCCCTTGGCCATGATTATCGAGGTTCCCACCCGCTGCGAAATGTTCGGTTTGAGCCATAACTACTGCCCTGAAATGCAAGTCCGCTACCACAACCCTACCAAAGTGGAAGTTGGTAAAGCCCCTTCTTAGTAGTATCTGGTTCGCGGACTACTATCGCAAGCGGGTTCAAACCCGTGACCACTAGGAAGAAGTAGGGGGGGAATTGATGCGGTGGTGGAATGTACTAAAGCCATAGATGCCAACTGCTATTATGTTTATGAGATATCATGTGTGTTGATGACTTATAAATGCTCTGGTTAGCTTAACGATGGTAGTAGTTAATTTATTTTTTTTAAAAAAAATACCCATGTTTTTTCCCTGCAAATCTCATCAAGTAGCTACTGAGGTTAATTATTAGTTAATTAATTTAGGGTGTTACAACAGGTGGCTATGTAGTGTCTCTCTACGGTTTTTGCACAATCTATTCCATATACAAAATCACCTTCAAACTATTAGTTTAGTTATATAAGAATTCAAACGCGTTAACTCTTTATTAAATCATATTCAATGGCCTTGTTTGGTAAGGGAGTGTGAGTTGAGGGTAGTAGTAAGAAATGATAGATGTGATATAAAGTAAAAAGAATTTCTATAAAAAGGTGAAAAAGTTTTGTGTTGTAGTGAATTTTTTTATTTAAATAGTAATAAAAAATTATTGATGTGATATAAAGTTAAAATGTTTTAAAGTTGATTGTTTTTAGGAAAAGTGAAGAGGGGGAGGGAGAATTTTCTCTCCCTTGCCAAATAAGGCCATTATACTTACCATTAAGCCATTTGTTTTTCATGAGAGTGATTTAGAAAAATAAAATAATTTTATAACTCATGCTTAGGGTCCTTGTGATCCGTTTAATTTAATTTACATATGCCTTATTAATGGGCTTACACATTCTAAGCTCATATACTTAGGCTTTGTCTAAGGGCACATTTGGTACGTGGAATAGACCCATGGAATATAATGATCATTCTTGAAAATAACTATTAATTCCCTAAGAAAAAGAAATACATATTCCTCTAAAAATAAAGCAGATGAATAGCTATTCGTTGAGGAATAAATGAGTTTTTTTTTAAAAAAACCATTAATTTTTTTTTTTCTTTAGAATTCTTTTTTTTTTTTCAAGTTATATTATATGCAAGACTCATATCTCCCCAAAGGTGGTGTGGTTTTTAAAATCATCATTGGACCAAAACCCAATAATGATCAATCCAAAATATAATTGTGATTTTAAAAACACATCACTTTTGGGAAGAGAATAAGAAGTTAATAAGAGTCTTGAATATATCATTATTCTTTTTTTAAAAATAAATAAATAAATAAATCATACAGATCTATGGGGTGGTGTGACTAATATCTTATTCTTTTGTCATGGTTTAGTCGCCCACCAAAGATTTTGTTTTTTTAAAAAAAAAAAAAATTATTATTATTATTATTATTATTATTATTATTATTATTATTATTATTATTATTATTATTATCTCTAGCCGCTGTTTATCTTTGAAGATTTCATAACAAAAGCTCGGGTTTTATCTTTGGCAGGTAACTTTCCCTTCTTCTTCCTGGCTGTTATAAGATTTTAGCTATTTGGTTGTTGGGTTTGTGTGAAAAGATAAAGAAATGGAAAGAAACAAATTTTGGGATTTGGGTTGTTTTCACTATTTTGGGTCTACCAAGGTTCAGCAATTGTTGCAGGACTTCTTCGATGGAAAGGAGCTCTGCAAAAAGATTAACGCCGATGAGGCAGTTGCCTATGGTGCTGTTGTTCATGTTGCAATCCTAAGTGTAACAGTTCTGATCTATTACTTCAGTATTTCAAGGAAAAAAGAGAAAGAACAATAGAATATCTGAGAGAAGAAACTAAGAAAAGATTGAAGAAAGAATGGCAACAATTTCATTCATAGAACTTGGCAATTCAAGGAGCCAATATACCTCTGCATCAACTCTGTTTACAACAAGATTGAATGAATGCTTCTACCAACTCTCCTTTCACTTATACCCTCGCATGCCAACAGAATAATGAACTCCACTATTACAATCATTAAACGCTAAAGTTTTACAACTCAACTAATAACAGAACAATTAATAACAACTAGTTGATCCAGCTAAGCTCTTCTTGCGCTAGCTTCTTATTCACCAAGCCACCACGTAGCAACCCTTTAAACCACATGTCATGATCCAGAGAAGACATGTTACAATACCCTCTCCATTTAAAGCACCTTGCCCATAAGATGCGGGTAGGCTTGGGCTAAGGCATGAAAAGACTCCCAAGTGGCATCCTCAATAGATTGACCTACCTACCTCACCAAAACTTCAATAAAAGGTCTATTATTCCTAGGACTGGATCGGCGGTCAAGAACAGCACTAGGTTCAGGTTGTAAAACTCCATCCGAGTCTACTGGAGGCAAAATAGGAATAGGCACTACAGTAGTTTCCAATTTTGGCTTTAATTGGGACACATGAAAAACAGGATGTATCTTGGACTGTGGTGGTAGCTGCAACTCATAAGCCACCTCTCTGACCCTTCTAAGTATAGGAAAAGGTCAATAAAACCTTGGAGACAGCTTCAAAGATTTTCGAGCAACAACAGAATGCTGCCTATAAGGTTGCAATCTAAGATATACCAATTGCCCCACCTCCAAAACTTTGTCACTCCTGTGAAGATCAGCATACCGCTTCATACGTTGCTGAGCCTGATGCAGATTATGTTGAAGAAGGCTGAAAATTTGTTCCCTAGTATGAAGTAAGTCATCCACAACATGCACTTTAGTAGTACCGGAAACATAGGATAACAGCCGTGGGGGAGGAACACCAAAAACAGCCCCAAATGGTGTCATTTGAATTGCTGCATTCCATGTCGTGTTGTACCAAAATTTCCTATAGTAATTGGTTAGTCCAAGAAAGCCTCTCAAAGACTTAACCATATTAGGAAATGGCCACTCACTCATGGCTTGGATCTTCATGGGGTCAGCTTTCACTCCAAATTCTGAAACCACATGACCCAAACACTCCACCTCTTTACATCCAAAGCGGCATTTAGATTTCTTTGCAAACAACTGACGCTTCCAAAGGATAGCCAAGGTAGTCTCCAAATGCAGCAAATGAGTAGCAAAATCACTACTAAAAACCAAGATGTCATCGAAGAAAACCAAAATGAATTTTCTAAGATGAGGCCTAAAGACATCATTCATAAGGCTTTGGAATGTCGAAGGTGCATTGGTTAGCCCAAAAGGCATAACCAAAAATTCATAATGTCCTTCATACGTGCGAAATGTAGTCGTAGGAATGTCATTCTCCTTCACCCGAATCTGGTGATATCCGGACCTCAAGTCCAGCTTATAAAACCACTTAGCTCCCCATAATTCGTCCAACAATTCATCCACAACCGGGATGGGGAACTTGTCCTTAACTGTAACCTTGTTAAGGGACCTGTAATCCATGCACATACGCCATGTACCATTTGCTTTTCTGACCAAGAGAGCAAGAGAAGAGAAAGGGCTATTGCTGGGTCTTATCACACCAGTTTGCAACAAGTCTTTAACTATTTTTTCAATTTCTGCTTTCTGATAAAACAGATACCGGTAAGGTCTTACCGAAACTGGTTGAGCCTCCTCCAACAAGGGCATTTGATGATCATGCTGCCTCGGTGGTGGAAGTTCTGTGGGCTCCTGAAAAACATCTGAAAACTATTGCAAAAGTCTGTCCAAAGAAATGGAAGACTCAGCTGCTACCAACTGCAGATTCTCACTAGTCTCATCAGAGGAATTCATTAACTGCAAAACAACTCCTTTGTTCTTTTGTTGTGAAACCTTAAAGGTATCAGCATTCTCTAGACACCATTCAGCCCCCATCTGCAATCCCTTCAGCAAACATTTAAGACCTCCATAATTGAACTCCATTGTCAAAGTGGCAAAGTCCCACAAAATAGGACCTAATAGCTGCAACCATTGAATGCCCAGCACCATATCACATCCGGCCAATGGCAAGACAAACAAATTAACCTAAAAAGTGGACCCTTGCATCTTAAGCCCAATATCATCACATCTACTCGAACTTACACAACTTCACCATTTGCAACCCTCACTTTAATAGAGTCTTGATTATTAGGTATGATACCTAACTGAGCAATAAATTTGGAGTCCACAAAATTGTGGGTACTCTCTGAATCAATACGAACGATCACCTTATGATGCTTCAAAAATCCTATTAACCGCATGGTTTTAGGTGAAAGGGTGCCTGTAATAGCATTCAAGGAGATTTCAGGCTCCTCTCCTGCCAGCACCTCATAATTCTATTCATCTAACACTAAAGTAGCTTCATCCACACAATCTTCTTCCAAGGCTCAATCATAAAGAGCTTAGGAGCTTCACAGACATGGCCACGAAACCATTTGGTATCACAGGAAAAACATAACCCTTTTCTTTTGAGTTCCTCAACTTGGGCAGGAGAAATCTTTTGCACAGGAATTGTGGCCTTAGGATTTTCTACCCCCTTAGGCACTCTTAACGGTAAAAATTTAGAAGGCCCTTGGAAACTCATCTTGGGGTTGTATGACCTGCCACTAGACTAGAAATTTTTATTCTGAACAAAACTCCAAGAACTTTTAGAAGACTTTCTAGAATTCAAGATTAATTCTTCTTGAATCTTGGCCAATGAGTAAGAATCAGTCATGGTTTTGGGGTTAAACATCCGCACAGGTAAACGAATATCATCACTTAACCCACCCAAGAAACAACTAATTTTCAAATGATCTAGTAATCCTGAAACACGATTAGCTAGATACTCAAACTGGGATTTATATTCCTATACACTCCCTGTTTGTTTCAACTTAACTAGGGTCTCCATGGGATCATCATAGGATCCCGCGCCAAACCTAGTTTGTAAAAGGTTTAGAAACTCAGGCCAAGTGGTCAAGACATTGCTATTATGCAACTCTTGATACCAAACCAGCGCCTTTCCCTCCAAATGAAACCTAGTAATAACAAACCGATGTGGGTCAGGGATAACATAGTAATCAAAGAATTGGGTTGAACGGTAACACCAACCTTTAGGGTCGTCTCCATTGAATTGAGGAAAGTCCAAACGAAGCGGCCTGGTAGAAAAAACCTTGCCACCATCAGAATGCTCCACCGGAAAAACAGGAACAGGATTTTCTTGACTACTGGATCCTCCTTGTGCATTCACACCAGGGACAGCCGCTGGCCTTTTCCCCTTAATCATTGACTGCATTTCCTGAAACTAATCATTATGTCGTTGAGCTATCTTTTCCAACAAACGCCGGAGCGCATCCACCATCATCTGTAACGTGGACTGCCCATTCTACAATTCTTGAACCTCTTGGGACGTCGATCGTGTCTGAGTCATTCTGAGACAAAATAGCAGAAGCAGTGGTTGAAGGCTCTGATACCACTTGTAACAGTTCTGATCTATTACTTCAGTATTTCAAGGAAAAAGAGAAAGAAAAATAGAATATCTGAGAGAAGAAACTAAGAAAAGATTGAAGAAAGAATGGCAACAATTTCATTCATAGAACTTGGCAATTCGAGGAGCCAATATACCTCCGCATCAACTCTGTTTACAACAAGATTGAATGAATGCTTCTACCAACTCTCCTTTTACTTATACCCTCGCATGCCAACAGAATAACGAACTCCACTATTACAATCATTAAACGCTACCGTTTTACAACTCAACTAATAACAGAACAACTAACAATAACTAACTGATCCAGCTAAGCTCTTCTTGCACCAGCTTCTTATTCACCAAGCCACCACGTAGCAACCCTTTAAACCACGTGTCATGATCCAGGGAAGACATGTTACACTAAGCGGTGAGGGTAATGAGAAGGTGCACGACTTCTTGTTGGTGGATGTCACTCCTCTTTATCTCAATACCAAAACCATCAATCAAAGATAATATTTACGATTGGAATCGTATATACCTGAAAAATCATCTAACATCATAAAAGGATTCAAAGACTTCAATTCAATCCTGATAATCATCAAATGGCCCAACAAAAAGAATGAATACCCAAATGATAAAAACTGAAGAACATCAGAATATAAGATCCTCAAATCCTGTAAAAGAGATTTAACATCAGAATATAAGGATCATGATTCATGAACCAAAACTGAAGAACATCAGAATATAAGGATCAAGATAAAAACGAACCAAAATTGAAAAATATCCTCCAAAGAATGAATACCCAGAAGCGGAAAACTCAAGAAAGAAAGAACCCACGAATCAAAATCGATTAATAAAATTTAAAACAAACAATAAAGGCCCAAAGAAAGGCAAGAATACCTTCCAATGTCTCTCCTAATTAACAATAGCACCATCACCCTCATGTTGAGGTTTGGCCGAAACCTTCTTGGCTACCAATTAATCTCGGTCTGTTAAAAGCAGGGGCTTGATCTGATTCAGACATGATGATATTTTTGATTGTTGATTGTTGCTGGCTTTGTGTTGAAAAGTAGCTTGTGTGTTTATGATGAGCTTTGCTCATGCTTTCCGGCAGCCAGCCCATGGGGGAGGCGGCGAGCCCAACCCCCTTTTATCTTTCTTTTTTTAATAAAAATAATAAAAAATAATAATATTTTAAGATGATATAGCGAAAATGAACACGTGGAACTAACAGAAGTTGTGAAAATGGACGGAAAAGTGAAGGAATGACTCATTTTAAATTCGCGAAAAAGTTAAGCACTAAATACTGATTTTAAAAAGTAATATATCAAATTCAAATGGTATTCCGACTCATGGATTTATTAGACATTTACCATATATATATATATAGTGTATTTTAGTAATTTTGATACAATTCCAATAAGAGCACGAGTGTTGTTACCAAACTAAGGAGTCTACCTTCTTGTATTAAAATTAATTTAGAGATCCTTATGGTTGGCTTAATTTACAAATCGCTCCCTTGAGTCAAATTTCGTTAAAATTTTTGATAGATTTTGTTAGGCACCACGCCAACGCCAATAAGATGGTGACACGTGTCAATGATTACAATAATAAAAAATAATACTTAAAAAATCATTTTTTTGAAAAAAAAAAATTTGAAAAGAGAAAAAGGGTGGCTGGCCACCCCTAGCCAATTGGAGGGGACAGGGGGCACACGGCTACCCCCAGAGGTGGCCGAGGGTGGCGCGCGGCCACCCCCAAATGAGTAGCTGCCTAACCAGCGGCCACACCTTTTTTATTTTTTATTTTTTAAAATTAAGTTTTATTTATTTATGTTTTCAATATTTTTTTATTATGATCGACACGTGTCGCCATCTTATTGACACGAACGTGGTGCCAAAGAGAATTTGTCAAAAAATTTAACCAAATTTGATTCCAGGGAGAGATTTGTAAACTAAGCCAACCACAGGGATCTTTGAATTAATTTTGATACTAGATGAAACGATTTGTAATTTAGGCCAACCATAGGGACCAATGGTGCAATTTTCTCTTATTTTTTTCTTATACAATAATCATTCCACATACCAAACATGCCCTAAAGATCAACCTAAGCTAAGACACAAGTAATTACATTTTTTTTATCTTATTGAAGCTTCATAAGCCTAATGCACATTGTTATAAAAGTAATATTAGAAATCATATTTTTATTCCATCTCTATTCCATTTTACTGACATGGGAATCAACTCTTATATATATATATATAAAATAAAGATTGATTGACACTACCACATCAACAGAATAAAATAATAATAACATGACAGTGTAATTTTTAGTATTACTCTTGTTATAATAACTAAGAAAAATGCTATTTTTCATTCTTCAATATTTTCTTGGCAAACTTAGCTATTGTAGCATGTTCCACTCACTTCTTTTTCTTTTTTGTTAATTAAGATTAATGTAAAAGTGATTTGATTTCGAAGACAGTGTAAGATTACAAGCTTGCTTTCAACATTGTTAAAAAGAACAATTTTTTTTTTTTTAACGAAAAAGAACAAAAATTAAAATATCATAATAGTTGATGAAGTTGTTGCTATCTTGTCAGGATATCCTTTAGCCACAGGCCTACAAGCCTCCATTAGTATCATTAACGACAAAGAAAATGAGTGTTATGATATTATACAAAGATATTATTACAGGCCCCACACAAAATTAATGTAGTACGTAGTCTATGTGGCATTATTTTTGAACAATAAGCATTATTAATTCAAATACTTAAATATAAATTATTGCAATACCATATAACCGTCTACCTATTACTTGTTAGGTTTATAAATTAACGTGATAATTTATGTGAATAAATTGTCACATGAATTTAAAAAATTATTATAATAAAAATTGTAATATTTTAAAAATATTTTGTTATGAGCTTAATTTCTCAAGCACATAACGGATAAAACAACATTTCCTTCAAAAAAAAATAAATAAATAACGAATAGAATAAGAGTAGTTCGAGGAATCCTAACACTTCTTAAATCAACTCTAAAACTGAATAATATTAATATTTATTTTGCTTAATTTTATTAATGAACTTATGGTATCTTTAAATAGACACTTGCAATACATAGTAAAAGTAAAAGACTAAGTAGAATAAACCACTTCTAATGTTATCAATAATATATGATAACATATTATCACCACCACCCCTGAGTTCTATTGTTGGTGCTCGATCACCCATTGAGGTGACCGGCCAGCCACAGCAACATCAACATTTTTTGTTTTGTTTTTTTTTTTTTTATTTTTAAGATTGAAGGGTTAAAATATAAAAATTTGAAAAAGTTGTAAAAGAATAGTTAGGTCCCTACCAAATGAAAAGGAATAATAAGAAAAAAAATTTATTTTGTAAAAATAATCATTCTATTTTATAAGTCTATGATGCGAACCAAACATGGCGACGTCTTTGAAATGGTAATGGACTGGCTGAACATTCAAATACCCATGAATTCTTAGAAACAATTTGGTTGAATTTTCTTGATAGAAGGGCTACGTTATCTTTCTTTTGTCAATGATGTGCAAAGCCCCCACATGACTTATGCACTAAGCATTGGAAAACGCAAACACTATATGCTAAAGAAGTTGCTTGCCTATTTTACCGGTCCAGAAAAGTTATATTAATTATTAAAATTTTAAATAATCTAATAAAAAACCAAATAAAACACCACTAATTGAACTCCAACCAAACTAATAAACCTTACCAATATCTTTTAAGATGTCAGTGCTCATGAAGATTTCTTTCTTATTTTATTTTATTCGATTATATAAGTTAATTTCATTCGAGTTCTAAAAGTTACCTTTTTTTTAATGTACAGATAAATTCAGAGTACTTGAAGCATGTTTTGTTGCAATTTTCAAGAATTTTTTTTTTTTTTTTTTTTTTTCACTTTATTGATCATTGAAAACACTTTTGAAATAAGCTCTCGCGTATGGGTCCTACAAAAAACCATTTTCAGTTTTTATTTTTGAAAACATAAAATATTTTTTAGAAAATAAAAAGCACACCATCTATTGTTGTCTTTGGCGACCCTCCCTTGTCACCTGCCACTCCTAAAGGGGTGGTCGGCTATCTATTAAGAAATGTGGTTGAAATATGATTCCATTCCGGTAAGTAAATTTTGTTATTCCTGTGTTAGCAAATAGGTTGAAAGTTGTTCTTCCCCATATCATATCACATAACCAAAGTGCTCTTTTACCTGGTCGACTTATAACGAACAATATTCTGACAATGTATGAGACATTGCACACTATGCATGCTAGAATGTGGGGGAAGGTTGTGGATATGGCTATCAAACTGGATATGAGCCAAGCTTATGATAGCATGGAGTGGGGCTTTATGGATGGTGTGATGAGGAAAATGGGTTTTAACAACAGATGGGTTAATCTGATCATAGCTTGTGTTCGTACGGCTACTTATTATGTGTTTATCATTGGCAAACCTTCGGGGTGCATAGCCCCTTCTAGAGGGATACGACAAGGAGATCATCTCTCTCCTAATTTATTCATAGTCAGAGCGAAGGCATTAAGTTCTCTCTTCTGTCCCACTAAAGCTACAAGGGTCCCAACATCTAAGATTAGACCTAGAATTAATCATCTCTTTTTAGATGACGATAGTTTGTTCTTTTGCAAGGTCAACTTGCTACATTGGCGCAAGTTAAATCAGTTGCTGGACCTTTATGAGTGGGCATCAGGGCAAAAGCTGAACAAAGCTAAAACTTTGATTTTCTTTAGTAGAAACACAAGCCAGGAGGCTCGGCAACAACTTCTGACCCTATCTGGTATCCTAGCTACACAGAGCTATGACAAGTATCTTGGCCTTTTGACAATAGTGTGTCTAGATCTAAGGTTTTTAAAAGCATCAAAGATAGGGTGTAGAAGCGGGTGAATGACTGGAAGCTGAAATTCCTCTCATAGGCCAGGAAAGAGATTATCCTAAAAGTGGTGGTCCAAGCAATTCCCAATTATATAATGAGAGTCTTCATGTTACCAAAGACCTTATGCAAGGAGATTGATTCGATAATGCAGAAGTTTTAGCGGGGTCACCAAGAAAAGGAGTCAAAAATTCACTGGATAAACTGGGAAAAGATGGGGATCTCTAAAGAAAAGGGCAGTATGGGTTTCAGAGATATAATATGCTATAATAAGGCACTTCTAGCGAAACAGTGTTGGAGATTACTACATTATCTAGACAGTTTGACAACTAGAATTTTGAAGGCGAAGTATTATCCCAGAGGTTCTATTTTCGAGGGGAAACTGTGTAAAAACCTTATTTTTCCTGGCGAAGCAATTTACTCAAACATGGGGTTGCTATGGCAGATTGGGGAGGGTTCAAAAGTCAAAGTATGGGGAGATAAGTGGTTGCCTACTCCAACAACCTACTCAGAACAATCATTGTATAGGTTACTTGGGAAGGATGCAAAAGTGAAGGAACTCATCGATGTAGATACCAGGTGGTGGAACACTAGGTTGATCAAGGAAATATTCATGGAGGATGAGGCCGCTACAATATGTAAGCTGCCCCTCAGTGTATACAACCACAAAGATGTCATGATGTGGTGCTCGTCATGATATGGCCGGGCACCACATCAGGAGAATTCTCTATGTGCAGTGCATACTACATGGAAAAAAGAAAGACAAGATGGGCCAAAGGAGGAGGGGTCTCACAATTTTGCTTCCAGTGGAATCAGAGAGTGCTATTGGCAAATGAAGGTTCCCAATATCGTGAAGATGTTTATGTGGCGAACTTGTAACAACTTATTACCAACCAAACATAACCTGTTGAGAAAAGGTATTGTCTCTACACTTTGTTTTCCTATATGTGGTTTGGCCAATGAAGATACTAGCCATATCTTATAGCACTGCCCTTTCACAATGGATGTTTGGGGAGCATGTGGAAAAAAGTTTCAAAAAAGTTGCAGTACTAGTCAAGACTTTGTACAGATTGTCGAAGAAAAGCTTGGAAGTGTACTCCGGAGGAATTTGAATTTTTTGTAGTTTTGGCACGAAAGATTCGGTTCTAGAGAAATTCCATTGTGCATGCAGGGGGGGTGTCTTTAACGCTCAGAGTGGCTTGATTCAAGAGGCAACAATTTCCATTGAAGAATTCAGAAATGCCCAAGTAAAAGACTAAGAGCAGGAGCTAGTAGAGGCTAGCACATCCACTTGTAAATGACATCCCATTCTTGTCAGGCACAGAGTGGGATGTGTCAGTGCAGCTCGAAGTTTTACGAAAGAGATTAACCTAAAACCTGTTGTAGCGGAAGCCATGGGAGTTCTTTATGCAACGGAATTTTGTATTGATTTAGGCTTGCGGCATATCATACTGGAAGACTATGCTTTACAAGTACAATATCATCTCAGGTACAACTATACGCAAATGATATGCATATAACTGTCTTTACAAGCCCTTCGTTCAACAACTCCAGCCTTACGAACAGCTCTAATCTAACCTCCTATGGAAAACCTGCTAAACTGTAAAACACCGAGATGTTTTACAGGTAGAAAATTAACTCCATAAGTTTATGACTTCATAAGAAAATCATCAACGAAACTTAGTCCATACATTGAGCCTGGTTTGATAGGAAATAATCAAGAACATGAGCACTTAGAATTAGCATGCATTTTAAGAAAACTTAGTGAGTATTGTCTCAATTACTACGTAACTAGACAAAAGTAGTACGTTTTGAAAGCAATTTAGGCATAATTCCTTAGACAAGGCACTTAGTAGGGATAATTCCTAAGACAAGGCACTTAGTATTTTAATTCAGAAATCACACTAATGAAGAGTACAATATAATAGTTATAATCATTTTCGGTCCATAACTATCTTCTGTATGGATGATTCATACCTTTAACCTTTTTACGGTAGGTTTCCGTGTCCTGTGGGACATATGGTATAACATCAATGTGCCGATAAAGTACAATAAAATAATTACGTTCATATTTTACAACAGTCGTTTTATAAAACGGTCATTTTTCTAACTATTATTAAATTTCACTACTATTCTACACCATGCTACAGAAAGAATTATAATTCTTGAACTGTTTATACTGCAGTGACTGAATTCGATTAAAACTAATATCATCAATGAAATTGAAAAAAGCTATAAATGCCAAACGATTTTTTTTTGTTTGTGAAGAAGTAAAAAATAACTACTAATTAATTATAATCACAACCGTGAGAAAAGAAGGAAAAGAAGGGAAAGAGGGAGAATGAGAGAGGCCCAAAAGAAATATTAAAAAAAAAAATGCATTTGTGAATAGTGTAACTCCACACATGGAGTTACACTATTCACAAATCCAAGACAAATCTATTTTGCATTTTCAATAGATAATTGGATGGACGGTTTTTTTATGATTTTGCTTAACTATTATGGCTAAAAGTGAGAAATAGATAATCTACAAAGAATGCTCTAAGATCGCAAGAAATCGTAGTCCAAGAATTGAGAATTTGCATAGAGAAAGTAAACTTATAATTTTTTTTGTTTCAATGATTTCATTAAAAAAATATTATTTTAAGGGATTATTTGACAAAAATATTGACGTGGCCCGATGAAAAAGAAATGGAAGGACCTATTTTAAATTCGCTGAAATTCGGACATCCAAAATTAAAAATTAAAAAATAAAAAGTGATTTTAAACCCCAATTTTATTCAATAATTTATAGTGCGGTAAAAATAAAAAATAAAAATTTATAGTACATTTATCCAATATGTGATAAGTTAACCATTGAAACTTTAAACAGCCATTTGATAAAAAGTGATTTTCCCCTTAATTTAATGAATAATTTAAAAAGAGAAAGTGCTAATAACAATGGAACGAGAGCGTTAAAACCGCGCGTGTGGGAACTAGGAAGTAGCCTGCCTTCTTCCTCCTCTCCTCTCCTTCTTCGTCGTCACCCATTCCTGTTCAATAAAAGAGGTACGAAAACTCAACAGCAATTTTCCTCTTCTTCTCCATTCAATTCCAACACGTCTCTCATTCTCTTTCTATTCAATCACATCCAAAACAACACTAATTTACGTAAATTCGAAAGTTCCATTTGAAGTTCCTGGTCTCAGATCTCTCTCTCTCTCTCTGCCTCCGATTCAGTTTTGGATCTAATCCGACTGTGTATAAATTGGGGACTTTCTCAGATCCAAAGCGAAAGTGAAAGCGGAGGAAATGGATAACGAGGATATTGACAGCGCAGAGGAAGAGTTCCCGGCGCGGATAGGCGGCCGCAAGTACCGGCCGGTGGTGGCCAACGATCGCGCCGTGCTCGAGATGTCTTCCATGGATCCTGGATCTTCCTCCTCCTCCTCCTCCTCCTCCGCCGCCACCTTCTCCGATCACCAAGCTTCCCTCAAGTACCTCCTCTCTCTCTCTCTCTCTCTCTCTCTCTCTCTGTGTGCATGTGTGTTTGCTTGATTTGAGATTGTCTCCATAGTGTGTAATGTAGTTCAAGCAACAGTATGTGATGGGAGTGGTGTCTCGGATTGTATTTCTTCATGTTTAGAGTCTCTTTTACTGCGTAAATTCATTTCTTTGTTTTTGTAGTCTCTCTAGAAAAAACTTAAGTTGGGTTCCGCATGTGGAGTGAAGTTTGGTTCCAATTTAAAGAAAATCATTGTCTCTGTCCTGATATTTGAAGTTTCAGTAAATTCTAACTTGTTTGGATGTTTTAACATTTGATCTAAACTTACGATATTAATTGAAAAAATTCTGATTAGTTTTTGGGTGTTCCTAGAATCTAATACAATGTGGTTACTGTGTATGTTAGAGTAATCATTTCTGATATACACCATTCCCTTGTTTGGAGAGGTTTTTTTAGTCCCTCCTAAGCATTCCACTCAAAAGTGAGCAGAATGCTTCCTTCCCTTAAAGGATGTGAAATTTTCATTTTTGTCTTCTTTCTTGAAATATGCAAATGAATTAGGGGTGTAATTGTTAACCCAAACACACTGCAGGGAGAATACCCAAGTTCTTTCAAATCCGTTCTGGTCCATCTTAATTCATCCTTTCCTTTATGAACTCCAAACACAGTAATTGATTTTTTGCACATTATATTTACTGAGCCAGACCTATCAAATAATGAAGTCCAATTTATTAATCAAAATTTTACACGAGAGCTCAAGGAACCTAGAATGAAAAATTGTGTTGCCTGATCTCTTTTATGTGTTTGTGGCAGGAAAGTCAAAGTTGGCACTCAGGCAAACAAGGATGCCGAATTGAAAGAAGGGTCTTTGCCAATACATGAAGAAGCCAATGGCCCCCAGGGAGAGTCGAAGCTGGAATTATTTGGTTTTGATTCTCTTGTCAACATTCTTGGTCTCAGGAGGTGTATAGCTGTGCTTTCTTCTTATTATTTCTGAATTTAGTCCATCCCCTTGTTCAATGATGTTAAAATTCGGTTTATATATTCCAGTATGACAGGGGAGCAGGTTCCTGCACCTTCTAGTCCTAGAGATGGTGAGGATGTAGCCATTACCATTGGGCAGCCTAAGGTATATGCTGGTTTCATAACTTTTTCTCCTGTTTGTTGGGGTATGCTCTGTTTTGACAGAATTGGTTTGTTCATTCAACAACCTCAAATTAAAGCATAAAAATTGACGAAACAACAATTTAAAGAACATTTTTTTTTTCTGTATCTTTAGATGACAATAGAAAGTTAAGAATATTCTTTGAGGTTCTTATTGTGGCATTAATTAAAAAAAGTAAGATATTGTTTCTCTGTAATCTGAAGTACTGGTTCTACTTTACTCGTTCCTACAGATTGAATTTAACGGTATGGATCATATGCATATTTTCCTTGTCATAAGTTTCTTTCTAGTGGTTTGCTATATGCTGGATGTATTCTATTGCTTTGCTGAAATTGATTGTGACTGTGAATATTGTTTCACATTGATCTCTGGTTCCCTGACCTTGGGCACTGCACTGCACTATATTTCTGATGCTTTTTTTTTTGGTTTTTGATGTGCATTATATGCAGTCTGCTGATCTCAAACTGGGTACATTGATGGGTGTATTTGTCCCATGCTTGCAAAACATACTGGGAATTATCTACTACATCCGATTTTCATGGTGAGTCTCATATTGCTTGATGTTTCTTATGCCACCATTGCATTGTAATTTATACTGTGTGCATTGCATACACGAAATTATAGATTGAGCATAAGTTCCTTTTTAGTTGTCGATGCCGTTTGTAATTTAAGACCACAACATTGCTGGAATTCCTGTGAGAATAGTTAGCAAGCTGATTTATAGCCCTAAACCTGATGCATGCATACAAATTTACTTGAATTGGCACTTTCTGGTTGTCGGTAAACTTTGGACTCCCTCCTACCAACTTTTTAAATTGATATCTACTTAACATGTATAAGACACGGTTTTCTCCAAAGAATTTTACGATTTAATCGGATTAAGGATTTTACATGTGAAATTATCCGTTATGACTAGTTTCATAGTTGAAGTTATTAATCAACCAAAAGCTTAACTAATATCTCACAGTAGGCATAAATGTGGAGTTTGATTGCGGGCATGAATTGCCATTCATATGGGGGACAAAATTATATATTAAGGTCTAGAAAATGAGGTCTACAACGGCCGAAGTGGTAAAAATGGCCTACACATTCAATTCAAAAGGCTTTGCAAATGGTTTGACTTTCTCTATAACTGATATCGGAGCCTGGAAATTCATAAATTAATGCTTCTTAGTCCTAAATTTTCTATATCTTATAATTCTCTGCCAAAGGTCAATATTGTTGAACCCGTCAAAAGAAAAAATTTGAACTTAAACTCTAAAGCAATTAGGATGTACAGATTGAAGGAACAGGTCCATACTATAATATCTCTTACATGTTCACTAGTTAGTTGAGTGTTGCCTCTATGTTCTTGGAGTGTCAGAGGTTTTGTTTTGATATAGACATTGCTCCATTGAGAATGTGTCCTTATTGCTGTGACAATTTGTGAGTCATTATTTTCAGGCCATTTGTAGATTCCCTATGGCTTTGTACCAGAGATTTCCTTCATATAAGCCATTTTTTCGAGAAGAGAAAAAAAAAAAAAGGAGAAAAAGAGTGGACATTGTATATTACAATTGTACTCTCTCTCTCTCTCTCTCTTGCTACCTGCCCCCCTTCTTTCTTCTCTGCTTCCCTGCCCCGTCCCCTTTGGAAGAGCTCATTTTATGTTCGTTGTGGGTAAAATACTATGGATTACTCTGTATTTCCTTATTTATGACTGGTTACTGATTGTTATTACTTCTTTTGCTGTGGCTTTTTGTAAAGAATTGAGTTTGATATGTTGCCTTTTCTCTCTAAACCAACTATATTATTGGTGGTTTATTTTTTGTCAAATTATATGAATTTGCAGGATTGTCGGTATGGCTGGCATAGGCGAGTCACTATTGCTAGTATCTTTCTGTGGTTTGTGTACTTTTCTGACTGGAATATCATTGAGTGCTATTGCAACTAATGGTGCGATGAAGGTAGACATTGTTTGTAATTAACTTACTAGCTGCCTTAGTTCTTTTGGGTGATGATTATAAATCTTGATGAAAGCAAAATGGCTAGCTCTCCCAAATATATTAATTAATCATGCTATTGTTGGAGAAGAATTATCAGCAATGACTTTTCTATCACTAAATTGTTGGTTGTTTATTTGATAAGTAATGATAAAGTCTTATTAAAAGTGTAAGGCGAGAAGAAATCAGGTAGTTTTTTATTTTATTTTTTTAAAATTTACTTCTTGCTGTAAATTATGAGGGAATTGGGGACTCTTTTTTTTTTTTTTTTTTTTCTTGTTATTTTGTCTGACCATTAGAGATAATTGACTTGCTCATATGGGATTGAACTTGTGATTTGACACTTAGCTCTTATTTATGCGGAGAGGAGATGTCATTTGGTCCTAGGATGATTTGAACATTTTTGAGAAGGGAAAAGCATGCCTATTATAGAGCCTAGATTAGATGAGCTAAGTGTTGATATTTTTTTGAGAAAGTTTTACTTATAACCTCTGATCTTTCGTCACTTTTGTAATTAAGTACTCAAACTTTAAAAAGTGTCAATTTAGGGTATCCATCTTTTAATTTTTTTTAAATTTCAACCATCCGTAAAATTTTTCCATTAAATTCTGTCAAAATTTTCAAAATACCCCTACATTTTTTTAGGAAAAAAAAAAAGAAGAAAAAATTGAAAGAATTTAGGTTTTGGTCAAAATTTAACGGAATTAATTTTTTTTTAAAAAAAAACACGGGTATTTTGGGAATTTTGATATAATTTAACCTAAATTTCTAACGGAGGGTTAAAATTGAAAAGAATTGAAAAATGGATATTGACATTTTTTAAAGTTTTAGTACTTAATTACAAAGGTGATTTTTTTATTTTTTTATTTATTATTATTATTATTATTTTTAAGTAATAAAGATTTTAATAAAAAAGAAAAGAAAAGAGTAAGGAGCCCTAAAACCCAACGACCCTAAAAAACCCAAGCCCTCAATCCCGAAACCTTCGTGAACCTTCAACGCTACATCACGTGAGCCTTGCCTTTCCTAAGCCAGGAGGATGTGTTATTAATTGCAAAAGTGATGAAAGATCAGGGGTTAAAAGTGAAGTTTTCCCTTTTTTTTTTTATTTTTGCTCATCGTTTTGCATAAGAGATATACATGTAGTATATTTGCACACACTTTGGGTTTATAATTTATTATTTGTGATGCGATACACTAGTGCAGATTGATATGTAATATTGTATTTAGAGCCTGGATTAGATGAGCTAAGTGTTGATATTTTTCTCTTCTTTTTGCTTAAGGGATATAGATGTAGTGTGTTTGCACACACTTTGGGTTTATAATTCTATAGCTGATAGCCTGATAGTTCAAGTGTACTGCTGGATTATATTGTTTATTGCATGTCTCATAGGGTATTGCTTCTGGAGTGATAATTCACTTATATTAAATTCTTCCTTACTTCTATAAGTTATTTTAGCTTTTCCAAATAGATCATGATGGAATTAATGTGAAATGACTTTCGTTTATTTATTTTGCTTCTAGGGTGGGGGACCTTACTATCTCATTGGCCGAGCCCTTGGTCCAGAGGTTGGAGTTAGTATTGGACTGTGTTTTTTCCTCGGAAACGCAGTTGCTGGAGCTCTGTGAGTGGATTCTATGAACTTATCTGTGATAAGACCATGAGATATATGGTTGAGGACCTTGAGGATATAATGGATTTTGGGCATGCCATAAATTTTCTATTTGTTGATTGCGACTAATGTATGATATGTGCTTTTTTTAACTTTGCCCTTTCCTGCGCATGTGGTTCTAGGTATGTGTTGGGAGCTGTTGAGACCTTTCTGAAAGCTGTGCCAGCTGCTGGGATTTTTAGAGGTTGCCCTTGAGATTTTGCCACAGTTGACAGTTTTTATAGATAAAATAATTGAGCCTTTTATTTTAAACAGATAATTGACAGATGACAATTTTGAGTGCTCGACTTTGACCTTCTGCCCTGATGCCAACCTTGGTGTACATCAGCATGCAGAAGTCTACCATTTGCCTAATAGCAGGGATATAGGAAAAAATGGCGTGGATGTTATTGTTATAATTATGAGTCAAGTGTGTCTTCTCCTTGCATCATGAGAAGATTTTCCTCGCATGTAAATTGGGTTGCTATTCAATTGTTACCGAACTTTGAACTTATTGACCTATGATGCAGGAGATCTTTCATAATAGATGTATTTTGTAATTCTTCCATCTGTTCTGCACATGTTACCCCGCTTCCCCAAAACAAGAAGTCTAACATCAAATATAATAAAGAACCACCCACCACTATTTTTTCTTCTCTGCATGCGCAAAAAATGCCTTTGTGGAGCTTACACTATGCATTTTTTTTTTCTTTGAGGTTTGCACACTGTCTAGTTGAATTGTTGGCAGCTATTTTTGGCTGTTGGTACTGATAAGCCAAGCATGCCTTTCAAAGATATTAAAGTTGTATCTTGTGCTAATTGATTTTTTCTTTTTTCTTTTTTTCATGTTATCAATGCAGAAACCATCACAAATGTTAATGTCACAGCAATTGAGCGAGTGGAAAGTCCGAGTTCACATGACTTGCAAATTTATGGGATTGTTGTGACTATTGTTCTATGCTTTATTGTATTTGGTGGTGTGAAAATGATCAATCGGGTGGCACCTGCTTTCCTGATACCTGTTTTATTCTCGCTGTTCTGCATATTCATTGGGATCTTCGTGGCAAGGAAGGATCACCCTGTGGGTGAGTGTAATTGTTTATATCATTCTTTTTTGGAGATGACCCTTCTCGCTCACCGTTGAGGTCCTTCTGACTTTTAATTGCCTTTTGGTTTACGATGTTCTTTGCTGGTTTTCCTGATTTTATTTTTCAGCATATTCTCGGTTGAGTGAAAAAGCAAAGATGGCCTGTTTCTTTGTACCCTAATGTTCACATTCTAAATTGCATGTTTATTCTTGGTTCTACGTGGCTGTATTGGGTATAGTTTTGGAAGTTTATTTTCGATGTGGTTACCCACTCGGTTCACTTTGGACACCTGGAGAAGGTGTGGCGCAGCCACTGTGATCTTGATTGACATATTGCTCTCGTTCTATTTCTTCATATGGTGGTTATATATTGCATTTTTTTATGATTATTCAAAAACCAATTTTTCAGAGGCAGATGTTCTGCTGATCAAGTCAGGGTAATTATGGCTGTAGGTTGTACAACTTACAAGTATGAGTCTGTATTTTGAGTCTTAGACCATTTTGACATTTGTAGCCTTCACTTTAACTTTTGATTAGATATTTGTCCTGCTTGTACTTGTATCCTTTTCTGGTTATTCTGGAATTTGTTTAATGGAGGGATTAAAGAACTTATGTTCTCTTGCAATGTTTGTTACAGTTGGAATCACGGGCTTGAGTTCGGAGACTTTCAAAGAAAACTGGAGTCCAGGTTATCAGAATACTAATGATGCTGGAGTTCCTGATCCTGAAGGAAGTGTGTACTGGACTTTTAAGTAAGCCATAGCACTAATCCTTCACACTAATGATTTGAGTCTTGAGTCAATGCTGCAACTGCTCAAGACATCATCTTACCTCCTTCTGTGGAACTTGTTGATAATACATAGCACATAGCTAACTTAACGGAACCAATTAATTTGCGTGCGGTGTGTGGATTTATATCATTTAGGGGCCTGATGCTATTTCTACAAGACCAATTTAAAATTTTCTCAGCTTTGGTGTTTGGTGGATTGTTGGGCCTCCACATTACATATCCTTAATCATATAAGTAGATGATTCAATGGCCCATCTCTGTTAGCGATTTACCTACAAGTCATCATATGCTAAGCCTAAGCAATAATAAGGTTGTACATCCACATTTGAATTTATTCTCACAATACCATGTCTCTGTTGACATTGTGTTTTCTCATTTATCCTCAGAACTGTAACTAATCAAAAAAAAAAATATCCTAAGAACTGTAGCAGCAGATAATGTGATGTATTTTGACTCCTTTTCACCCGCACTTTCCATTAAGACCAAGTAACCTAATATGTCATGCTTATTATTATTAGAATAGAATCTGGAGTTTCCGTTTGATTCTCTCTCTCTCTATTTTTTTTTCACTGCCTAGTAAATAAACTTGACTAATTGTTTGTTTTTCTAACCACAATTTTTTTTTTTTTTTTTCAGTGCATTGGTTGGTCTCTTTTTCCCTGCTGTGACGGGAATTATGGCAGGTTCAAATCGATCAGCTTCGCTGAAAGATACTCAGCGTTCGATTCCCATTGGAACACTGGCTGCAACTCTCACAACTACTGCAATGTATCTAGTTTCTGTGTTGTTATTTGGAGCCCTTGCAACCAGGAAGAAGCTATTGGCAGACAGGTATTTATATTTCTTTCAAATTGTTGCTTTTGTTACACACAAATTTCTTTGGTATTTTTCTCTTCCCTCCTTTGACTTTAGATTTATAGTCATATCCATGCCTAAAGTTGGGTATATTGCATATTTGCCTATTATTCTCAGCACCTTTTTTTTTTCAGTTATGAGGTAAATCTTTAGGGCTCATTCCTTCTGAGGCCATCTGTTTTTATATTATTATATGGTAACCAATTAAGAACTAAAAGAAAGGGCAATGAAGCCATGCCGTTGGATCTGTTTGCATCCCTCCCAACCCTAAATGAAGGGGTGGAGGGTGTGGTCACGGTACAATCCTCCATGGCTGCATGAGTTTATTTCTTTGGGAAAAAAGGAATTTCAATGAAAGATGAGGAGTCCTTGAAGGTAAGCGAGAAAAGAGAGGAAAAACTTGATGCTTAAAATTGCTGAATTAGTAGTTCTTTAAAATTTTGCAAAGCAGTATCATCTTTTCTGCCAGTAAGTTGGTACTCTATAAGTGCTGGAGAAATATGTAACAAACTGTTGCAGAGAACATTTCATCAGATCTCTGTAACCTAGGGCACATATTCATCCAAAAAATTACCAAATCATCATGATTGCCTATTGTGCTTTGTGTGTGCAGGCTAATTTGTAGGAAGTGTTGAATAATCCTGCTTATACCAGAGTGCAGTAGAAAACCATGTTAATTGTAGTGAAGAGGGAGTGGTCACTCCATACACAAAGGAACTGATCACTGCATTTAATGCGCAAATCCTATATTTCGTGAAAAAAAATTACGCATGAAAACCATAGGATCACTTGGTTTATTACCATGGCAAAGTTTGACCTCCCCATGAGAAGGAGAGGAAAGAAAATAGGAAAATAAAAATGGAGTAAAATATGAGCAGTTTTGTGAAAACTGCTCTTGGTGCAATCCAGGCCATCGTTCTCTTTTGTTTTCATACCCAAGAAATTATTCCAAGGGTCTGCAAGGCGATTAAATTTTTTTTTTATAAGTAATTGAAATATCATTAAAAGCGAAAGCACATGAAGTATGCAAGAGAAATGCCAAGCTAGAAGGAGAAGAAAGAACAATAAAATCATGAAAACTAATGTCCAAAGGAGCTACAAATGCAACTATTCAAATATAAAGAGAATAAAAGAAAAAGGCGATTAAAAAAAAAATACAAGAGACATAAATGACTTGTGCCTATATCGTGAATGGCTTACTTTTCTTTCGTATGGATTTAACCTGAGTCATACATAACTAGATTTAAGTTACAGACAATCGAAGTCCCAAGTCAGAAACACGAATGAGAAGATTTTTTAGTGAGTTCATATATTCACTAGTTATTGGAATAGCTTATGGTGTCTTCTTGTTGCTAGTCTATGGTCTTACCCAGTTGTTTATCCATCTAGAGGTTTTAACATTTTAACTAGTTGATCTAGGTCCTGTAATGCCCATTTAATTGTTGTATAATTGATTTCTTGAAGAATTTTTTTGATATCTGTTTGTGCTGGCTGAGTTTGGATACACGCAGTATTAATTCAGGTGCTAGTAGCTGTGTCAATGTGTATGTTAAAAGGAAAACCTTTTCTGAATGTTAGTGAATTAATTTCTTTAATCCTTTGAAAGCTGAAATCGATTTTTTATGCAGGCTACTTACAGCTACAGTTGCTTGGCCTTTCCCAGCCATCATTTATGTTGGAATCATTCTTTCAACATTAGGGGCTGCACTTCAGAGCCTGACAGGTGCCCCACGCCTTCTTGCAGCAATAGCCAATGATGACATCCTGCCCATTCTTAACTACTTCAGGGTTGCAGATGGTAGTGAGCCTCACATTGCTACCCTCTTTACCGCATTCATCTGCATTGGGTGTGTCGTAATCGGGAACCTGGATCTTATCACACCGACTGTAACTATGTTTTTCCTTCTGTGTTATGCCGGTGTGAACTTATCTTGCTTCCTCCTGGATCTTCTAGATGCTCCCAGCTGGCGTCCTCGTTGGAAATTTCACCATTGGAGCCTCTCTCTTCTTGGAGCATCACTTTGTATAGGTATGCTTCCTTGTCACATATCTCATTTGTATGTTTGTTTGGAATTATCTTGTGATTTAATCTATTTGATGGAGTAGCTTCTCCTAGGTACATTTTGCTAATTTTGACACTCTGGGTTCTAGTGCTTGCATGCACAGTTCATGCCCATGTGTGTGCAACCAGTACAAGAATGATGTTCTCTGATCGTCGTATTAACGTGCTGCTTTTGTTTTGCATGCAGTGATCATGTTCTTAATCTCATGGTCATTCACTATAGTTTCTCTAGCCCTTGCAAGCCTTATATATTATTATGTGAGCATTAAAGGAAAGGCTGGGGACTGGGGTGATGGTTTCAAGAGTGCATATTTCCAATTAGCTCTCCGCAGTCTTCGATCACTAGGAGGTGTGTATACTTCTGAAAAGATTATATGATGTCTTAAATACTCCTGATTGATATTTGACATACTACTTATAAAAAAAAATAAAAAAAATAAAAAAATAAAAAAATTGAAGCACTGTGCGCTTTTTGCTTTTAAAATGGTGGAGCCTCCACTCTTCGGTCCACGTTTGAATCATGTATAATGTAGGCACATATAGCACTCTTGTAATAATGATGTATAATCGTTATCTTTGCAGCAAACCAAGTGCACCCAAAGAATTGGTATCCAATCCCCCTGGTATTCTGCAGGCCATGGGGTAAACTGCCAGAAAATGTACCTTGTCATCCAAAACTCGCTGACTTTGCAAACTGCATGAAGAAAAAAGGCCGGGGAATGTCTATATTTTTCTCCATACTAGATGGAGACTATCATGAATGCGCTGAAGATGCCAAGACTGCCTGCAAGCAGCTTGCTGCCTACATTGACTACAAGCGTTGTGAAGGTGTAGCAGAGATAGTTGTAGCACCTAGTATGTCTGAAGGCTTTCGTGGTATTGTCCAAACCATGGGCCTAGGGAATCTCAAGCCAAACATTGTGGTGATGCGGTATCCAGAAATATGGCGTCGTGAAAACTTAATCGAGATCCCTGCTACCTTTGTTGGAATAATAAATGACTGCATTGTTGCAAACAAGGCTGTTGTTATTGTTAAGGGTCTTGATGAATGGCCTAATGCATATCAGAAACAGTATGGTAGCATAGATTTGTATTGGATCGTGAGAGACGGTGGCCTCATGCTTCTCCTCTCTCAGCTCCTTCTTACTAAGGACAGCTTTGAGAGCTGTAAGATTCAAGTCTTTTGCATTGCAGAGGAGGGTACTGATGCAGAGGCGCTCAAGGCTGATGTGAAGAAGTTTCTGTATGATCTTAGGATGCAAGCTGAAGTGGTTGTTGTAACAATGAAATCGTGGGATGCACAAGTAGAGAATGGCTCTCAGCAAGATGAATCATTAGAGGCATTCACTGGTGCACAACGCCGGATTGCTGAATACTTAGCTGAGATGAAAGCGGCAGCTGAGAGACATGGAACCCCATTGATGGCTGATGGAAAGCCGGTAGTTGTAAATGAGCAACAGGTGGAGAAGTTTCTTTATACGACTCTGAAGCTGAACTCAACAATACTGAGATACTCGAGAATGGCTGCAGTTGTGCTTGTGAGCCTACCACCGCCTCCAGCCAACCACCCAGCGTATTTTTACATGGAGTACATGGATTTGTTGGTGGAGAATGTCCAAAGGCTTCTGATTGTAAGAGGATACCGAAAAGATGTTGTTACGCTCTTCACATAGTTGTCTGTGGATTACATTCCTGGACGGTAATTACTGCATACCTCACTTATTGTTCATTTTTTTTTTTCTTCCCCCTTCTCTCATTTTTGTAGTTTAAATGTTGCATTAATTCTTTTATTGTCCTTGCTAAAAGCGGCATTTTATTATTTCCTTAACTACTGTAGAAATTTTAGAGTCACACAAGTCCTTTTGGGGGAGTTTGTAAGTTTATCAGTATAGTTTTAGACTCGGAGCCGAATTTATAGTGACACTTTCTTTATTTGATCTTAAAGATACATTCAAGAGTACATTCCCATCAGTATTCATAAGATTATTTATAGATTAGAGCATTCATAGATAAAGGTAGGCTGCTTCTGTATTTGGCTTGAGTTAGTAGAGTCAAATTTTTTGGATTGAAATATATATATATATATATATATATATATATATATATATATATATATATATATATATATATATATATATATATATATATATATATATATATATATATATATATTTCTCTTAGATTTTACCCTTAATTTTTTAAAATTTTAATTTGGGCCTTGAAGGATTGAAAAGGGTGCAATGTCATCCCTTCAGCCCTGAATTAAATTGTTTAAATTTTTTCAGTTATGAAATTTCAAGAACCAAAAAAGTGTGTCAGTCTTTTATTTATTATTTAACTTGAATTTGAATAATGGAAGGCAGTGCATGTATGGGCAAGAATAAAATCTCTGTTTTATGTAATCGAATAAATACATTCAGTTCTTATTTTTCTCGTGGTTTACTTTTGGATACGAAAATTGTTAGAAAATTTAATTATTATAGGTGAAAGGAGATGAGACTACAATAATTTTATATCATATCACCTTTTTTTTCTTTTTTCTTTTTCTTTTTTTCTCCAACGAGTGCAATCAAGGACAGAGCCGGGGTGGTCGAGAGGGGGCATCAATTTTTTTTTTTTTTTTTTTTTTACCCTTGTAAATTTTTCTTGAATACTCTGAATGCCCACCCTCCACCACTCAACAGGAGATCGTTATTATTAGCAGTGACATGCGGCAATGGGTTTTTGATTTTTCAGTCTCAGACTCTCAGCTTAAACTTTTAGAGATTTAGAGATTAGGTTAAGTTAGATTTACGAAGAAGAAGATACAAACGATGCTGTTTCCGGTATGTTTTTATTATATGACAAAAACGCTTCGTTTCACTTATGAGGTTTGAGTTGAGTTACGTAACTTACGTTGACCATGCTCACATTGAAACTGATTTGATTCATTTGAACATGAGGTAAATGTTTTTATTAATTATTTTTAATGAAAAGCGTTTCAATTCGTACCGTGGGAGTTGAAGGCTTGATGCCATAAAAACTTAAAAAGTACAAAAGAATAAAAAACAAAAAACAAAAAACAAAAAAAAAAACTAGCTAGGTGTCCAAGCTATATAGCCCACGTCTGCAATTGAAAGTACTCTAGTATGATTCTTAGCTTGATTAGTGGCAGGAAGGGAGCAGTGATTGGGAAGGGACCCATAGGCTAGCCGCCCCCTTCTCCCTTTTCAATAAACAAAACAACTTTATTGAAAAAGAAAAAAAAAAAAAAAAATAAAACAATTGACTTTTTGAATATAATTGTTTTGTTTATTGAAAATGGGGGAAGGGGCCGGCTAGGGGTTCCCTCCCAATCACTACTCGTCAGGAAGGTCTAAAAAAAAAAGTGCTAATGTCAGGAAGAAATGATCAAAGTACTTGAAGTCTTGAACTCTCAAATCCACATTTACGTATATAAAAGTCATAATTATATGAAAATAGGGCCCAACACTAGTTATTTTAGAATATATTAAACTGAACTTTCGAAACTAGGGACAAATTCAATGCAATTTTTAGCCATAATTGTCGATAATAAATTTAATTAAGTTGGGGGGGGGGGGGGGGGGGGGGGGTTGCAAAGAGAGTGCTTAAAATAAAGCAAAATGACAGCTTTTTTGTTTCTTTAAAATTTTACACTGATTTGTTTATAAATTTACTATTTAATAATAAAATCATCTATGTTGATTTTTATAAATAGACCATTTTTTAAAATTAATTGTTGATGAATATATATATATATAGTTAAGATTATAAACAACAACAATGATTCATTAATTTTAAAAAAGTAAATTAACGCTAAGAGTACAAGTTACATTTATATGAGTTAAATAATAATTAAAATTTGCTTAATTGTTTATTTTTTGTCATTTAATTTTTTTAATCAATTTTTGTTAAATTTTTTTTTTTTTTTTTTTTATTTTTGCCCCCCCTTGAATCAAGATCCTGACTCCGCCACCGATTGCAACCGTATTATCAAAATCTTCCAGCGGTAAATTCTTCTCCAACCCAATTTAAAAGAAATTTATACCCTAAATTAGAGAGTAGTGATTACAAACTCTATGAATATTTTGGAGGGCCAAGATACTATTGATAGGCCCACAAGATTCATATAATCAACCAAAGGAATTGCGATATAACTGGAGGAGGCCCATATATTACGTACCAAAAGGCCTCTAAGTGCATCCCCATCAACCTCTCACCAAATCTGACCCCCAAATCCCTTGTGCCATTTACTCTTCTTTTTTTTTTTTCTTTTTTTTTTTCTTTTTTTGTCATTTGTTTTCCTTTTCCCGCTTCTTCACCCTCTTCTTTGGCGCCCCTTTTTCCTTTCCTTTTCCTCTGCCTGCTTCACTTTCTCTCGTACTCTCTCGATGGATCACACCCATTCTGCAGAGTCATTAATGCAGAAATCGCAATGCATCAAGTGTTAGCTGCAGCCAAGTCCTTCTCCCAAGAAGTGGTTGGTTCAATTTAATGGATTTGTTCAATTTTCATGACAGTGGTTCGTTCCAATATGCGAATTGAATGCGTCTCTTGATGGATGATGTATTACAATACACTTATCACCAACTCAGTCAAAACAAAATTAAAGATGCTTCGGCGCTAGGAATTTATGCTTATGGAGATGAATTGAAGCATGAATTCCTAGCTTCGCCACTGAAGGTGTTTGCTTAAAAATTGGTATATACAAAATTCTTCACTAACACAGACATGGTAACATCATTGTAACTTGTTCAGCTACCCTGCACGTTTCAAGCTATAAAATTAAATTCATATTACACTATATAGTAAACACATTAATCACATCTCCCACAATACTTTGTTTATGCAATCTAATATTAGGAATTATCATCTAAAAAAAATTAAACAAGACTATAAAGGAATAATAATTGTAAAAAATAAATAAAAGAAAATGCATCTATCATTTAATTGGAAGAAAAGAAGTTGACTTTTTTTTTTCCACTTAAAATTAAACAAGACTATAAAGGAATAATAATTGTAAAAAATAAATAAATAAAAGAAAATGCATCTATCATTTAATTGGAAGAAAAGAAGTTGACTTTTTTTTTCGCTTAAAATTAAACAAGACTTTAAAGGAATAATAATTGTAAAAAAAAAATAAATAAATAAATAAAAGAAAATGCATCTATCATTTAATTGGAAGAAAAGAAGTTGACTTTTTTATTTTCACTTAAGGTTTAAATTTTTTAATAAAAGAGTGCAACAAGCAAAGTTTTATGAACTTTTGTGTCAGATCATTTCAAAGGGGCAACAAAATTTATAAGGGTCCTTAACTCTTGCATGGGATGAGCTCCTAGGAATTTTTTTTTTTTTTTCAACTATTGCAGGGGTCATGGCCACCGCTGGCCTATAAGTGTCTGCCACTGTCTCATCCCACAAATTATTGGATATCTTATATCCAGAGATCTCAATTTCAAAATTCATGGGATATCATCTAGCATTAAGCTAGATAAGTCCTACTCCTACTCACAAAAAGACAAAAAAATATTTATGAGTGTTCACTTGTCAAAAGCAACGGTTTTCTTGCAGCGTTTTAAGGCAAAGCCATTTGGTTGTTTATTTCATGATAGCTAAAGTTGATAGGAGTGGTTGTTTAAAACCAACAAAAAATTAATATTGAGTTAAAATAAATAAATATTTAGAGAGTTTGATGTAGGAAATTTCTTAAAAGTAATAGTTAAAATAATAAAAGTAGATTTTTTTAAAAATTTGGAGAGCTTGTTGGGAATGCTCTAAGACCCAATTGCTAAACAGTCCAAAGAGGCCTAAAAGGATGCATGCACCACTACCCCCACGGGGTACACCGCAGTTAATCCCCTCTTTAGGCTTATAGTTTCAAGCACTCTTTATCTCTTATTACCACGACGAGGGAAACTCTAACCCCTTTTTACTAGCTTTTTTCTCTCCATCAGTATGCTTCTGATGACTTCTCCCTCTCCCTTCTTTTGCAAGTAGGCTCTCATTCTTTTGTCTGGAAAGGAATAATAAACTGTGCAATTGATCCATATGTCATTAATGCAGTTAATATAGTTTGGAATTTCATAAATTCAATAATTAAAAAAGACGTCCGAATGAGATGATGATCATCAAACTCCATTCTCTGGCTTTAACTTTTTCTTGATCCAACGCCTGCGAGAGGAATATATGTTGGGATCAACGGATAAATTTGGGGCAGTAGTGCACTTGGCATTAATTTTTGGCAATACGGAGAAGGTATATTGTGTTTGGATTCCCCTACACTCACAATCACGTGAGTCCTTCATGCGTTGACCATGAATGAATGAATTTTTTTATTATTTTTTTTTCTCCAAACTGCCCGTTCTCTTTGATGCTCTCCCTTGCAGTGCCGATTGCTGAGTAATGGTTTGATGAGAAAATTTATGAAAAACTCGATTATATTTTTTAATCTTACGGTTTTTAAGGTCTTAGGTCGTTTTAGTTAGTTGGATGGCTTTTTCCTATAATTTCTTAGCATCCAAATAGAAATGTTCTGAAATTCTAATATGAGAGTATATTTTCTTATTCACAAATATGACCATTAAGAAAAGATAAACATTCAAAAAAGATTATAGAAAAAGAATAAAAAGATCTGAAAAAAAAAAAAATTATTTAAATAGAATAGTGATAGTGGATAGGTAAAATGATGAAGATGCTTTAAAAAAGTTGATGTCTAAAATAGAAAAAAATAAATTTTCACTATTTTGGCTAGTAAAATTTGGTGAGACTACTAGGAATGCTCTAACACTCTGCCTCCCTTAGAGAGTGGTTCAACAATCACTCTTTTCTTTCTTTATTTTTTAAAAAGAAAAAAAAATTGGTTTTTTTATTATAATGTAATCTATAATATATTTCCACTCTCTCTTCCACTCTTTCTCTCTTGTATATTTCTCTAATATATTTAACAATTATAACACAAATTTTCTATTGAAGTATTGATGACCGTCTGGGATCACTCTGAAGACTAATTTACCCCCAACAACATTTCTTTCTGTTTTTTTTTTTTTTTTTTTATTAATTTCTTTTGCAAGTAGTAGATTTTATATGTGTGGGTGGAGAGTAGTCTAGAATTTAGTACTTTACAAGACTGGAGGGTAAGGTCATCCCTTCTGGATGGATGTATGAGTAATATATATAATATATATATATATATATATATACGTTTGCCGATCAAATAAATACAATATTCACGGAACGGAATTGAATCCCATCTTTGACGGTTACCCTGATAATTACATATATTAATAAGTATTCCTGCTTAAACAGCATTCACATTCCTCTCAGCAAATGTGTTTGACTAAAATATAGCTACTTACTTTTCTAAAGCGCGTATTTAAATATCTTCATTTACTATTTCATTTACAATATATATATATATATAATTCTACCCCAAATTTGCCTCACAAATTTCATGAGCTATTCAATTTTATTTTATTTTATCATTTTTTGAATTCTTATCTCATTTCACTTTTCCTCTCTCCTCATTTGTTAAAAGTGATTGCTTAAAACCAATAAAAAATTAATATTTAGTACTTAAAATAGAGAATTATTTGAAGAGTTTGATGTAAGAAGTTTGTTAAAGTAGTAGTTAAAATAATAAAAATAAATTTTTTAACTAAAATTTAGTTAAAGTTAAGAGCTTGATAGGAATACTTTCACAAGAGCTAGCCAATTTCTTAGTGAATGTGGCTAGCCATATATATATTGATGATAGCATTTCTTTGATGGGGTTTTTTAAATTGCTTGGCCTTTTGTGAATTTTGTTTTGTTTTTTTTCCCCTCTTTATGTAATTTATTAATGCTCCTAACTCTTTGTTGTGTTCATAATATATATATATATATATATATATATATAATAAAAAAATAAATAAAAAAGAAACTCTTTGTCGTGTTCTTGTAAACACATCCACCTGTTCAGTATCTAATTAGCTGCCAGCCGCTGGCCGGCGGTTTTTGTTGTTTTCTATACAAAAAAGTTTCATGGTCTGTTTTCAAGAAGGAATCGACGTCTTAGTACTCTCTGCTTTATATATCTCCCACACTTTGCTTTATCTCCCACACTTTGGAGCTTCAGGGGAATTTTGAAGCTTTCGATCGAACTCTCTTCTGCTGCCAAAATCTCTTAGATAAAGTAGCTTCATTCATTCATGTCCTCATCTTTCCTCTGTTTTCTTGGCAACCAAACGTAGAGTAGAAAACATTCCCATTCAATTTCACATACTTCTTCACGTTTTTAGTTTGTGCATGTTAGAATGGACGTGGGTGATGAGGCGAGTTTTGAAGGGATCATCGAAACAAGATGCTGTGCCTGCTACTCAAAGAATGGTTCTGATCACCCCAAGAATTCATTCGAGAGCAGCGGAAACTATTTCCGAGCACTTATGGAGATTCCGTGGCGGTTGGCAGACAGGATCTCGAGCCGGTCAGCTGACCAAATGGAGCTGGTGGAGGTGAAGGCTCGGAGCCAGCATGATATGAAGAAGACACTCACGTGGTGGGACCTTATGTGGTTCGGCATGGGCGCCGTCATCGGTTCCGGCATCTTCGTCCTCACCGGTCTTGAGACCAGGATCCATGCCGGCCCTGCTGTGGTCTTGTCTTTCGTTGTTTCTGGCATCTCCGCCTTGCTTTCTGTTTTCTGCTATACTGAGTTTGCGGTGGAGATACCCGTAGCAGGTAAAACACTTTCAATATATATATATATATATATATATATATAGGCATTTTTCCTCTTCAAAATTAATGTTGAAAATATCTACTGAAACAGTAACTGCACGCCAAGCTAGCCACTTTTAATGATTAAGTAAGAATGGATAGGTAAAAATGAAGGTAAATTGACAGGGTGAGGGGGGTTAGAGAATGACCAGAGACTTGATTGAGGGGTCTTATCCTCCTCTATGTATAGGTTGGTGTTTCCGACCTTCTTTGCCCGGCGTTTTAGGGGCCTCAGTCGGAATTTTGTTGAGGGAATCAGAGGCTATTGAGGTCACGTAGTCAGAGTATGAATATTCATTTCCACGAATATTGGGGAGGCGTGGGAGGAATCTGTCCTGGCGAGCAGGGGCGGAGCCATCATACGCATTGAATTCAACACAAATGAACTCTGTTTTCTTAAACTTTATGCAGAGGATAGTGCTTATAGCATACTTAACTTTATTCCATTTCACTTTATTGATACAAAAATCTGCTATATTTTAGGCGGTTCATTTGCGTACCTAAGGGTAGAGCTTGGAGATTTTGTGGCCTTCATCGCCGCCGGCAACATCCTTCTCGAGTACGTAATCGGCGGAGCTGCTGTAGCACGTTCTTGGACATCTTATTTCGCCACTCTCTGCAATCACGTAGACAATGATTTCCGTATTACAGTCCATAGTCTCCCAGAGGACTACAGATATCTCGACCCCATTGCCGTTGTTGTCATCGCCGTCATCTGTGTCATCGCCGTCATCAGCACCAAGGCATCTTCACGTGTCAATTACATCGCCACAATTGTTCATATTGTCGTCATCATCTTCATCATTATTGCTGGCCTTACAAAAGCAGATATTAAGAACTACACGCCGTTTGCCCCTTTCGGTGTTCGGGGCATCTTTCAGGCTTCAGCAGTGCTATTCTTCGCCTATGTTGGATTTGATGCCGTTTCAACCATGGCCGAGGAGACAAAGAATCCCGCTCGAGACATCCCAATCGGTCTTTTAGGCTCGATGGTGATTACCACATTGGTGTATTGTTTGCTAGCGGTAGTTCTATGCCTTATGCAGCCGTATAGTGAAGTTGATACATATGCTCCGTATTCAGTAGCATTTGAAGCCGTAGGGTTGGGGTGGGCTAAGTACATAGTTGCTGTCGGAGCACTGAAAGGCATGACAACCGTTTTGCTTGTCGGAGCTGTAGGCCAAGCTCGGTATTGTTACTAATCACTTTTCTAAAAAGTTTAAGGCTTCGTTTATTTCAAGGTAAATTGTTTTTTTTTTTAAAAAAAAAAATGTTTTTCCTATTTTTGAATGTTTAGTACGATAAAAAATTCATGGTCAAATCAAAAACATTTTCAGCCGACTACAAAACGTTCTTTAATTTTCGTAAAATTATTTCTCTTTTCTAAAGCTGTATACTATTTTTTAAGTTTGAGCTTCTCATTCTCGCACGCATTCCCTCTTGCATTTCATTCTCCGCCACTGCATGCCAAAGGTCGCCAGCCGTTTACCGACTTCGCCGGAATCCGCAGCCAAATATGTCAGAATCCTCTATCGAAAGTCGCTGCCTGAAGTCACTAGCCATCGCTAATTTCCGTATAAACCAAACGCCAAAAAAAATCTTTTCAGTTGAAATCATTGTTCAGTTGAAAGAATTTTTCAATTAAAAATATTTTATGTTGAAACAAACGGAGCCTAATTTTATAAGAAAAGATAAATTTAAACATTTAATTTATATTATAACAGGTATCTCACACACATAGCGCGTACCCACATGATTCCCCGGTGGTTTGCCAAAGTGGACGGCAGAACAGGGACACCCATCAACGCCACAGTCGTCATGCTCGTCGCCACTGCAGTCGTCGCCTTCTTCACAAAGCTCGAGATTCTTGCGAACCTCCTCTCAGTCTCCACCCTGTTTATCTTCATGCTTGTTGCTGCTGCGCTCCTTGTGCGACGCTACTATGTCAGCGGGGTGACGACATTGGCGAACCGCGTCAAGCTCATTGTGTGTCTCTGGCTTATAATTGGTTCTTCCATTGGAACTGCTGCTTATTGGGGAAAAAGTGACGGTTGGATTGGGTACACAATAACTGCGCCAATTTGGCTGATTGGAACCGTCGGGCTTTGGGTTTTGGTTCCACATGCAAGAAATCCAAAACTTTGGGGAGTGCCATTGGTTCCATGGCTGCCATCAACTTCGATTGCCATCAATATATTTCTTCTTGGATCGATAGATAAAGCGTCGTTCATAAGGTTCGGGATATGGACTGGAATTATGTTGGTTTACTATTTGTTTTTCGGGTTGCATTTGTCGTATGACAAGGCAAAGGCGTCTGGGGAGAAGAGGATGGATGATGGTGCGCATTTGAAGGTGGTCGAAGACGGGGTTAACACTTGAGCGACTGGTTCTGGTTCAGCTGGTATGAACGTCGGCAATGCTTCAACATTTGGTGGCAGTTCGATGACTAAAACAAATAGCCGTTCATATTGTGAAGGAGAGAGAGAGAGAGAGCCAAGTATTCCACACCCTTTTTCTTTTTTTTCTTTCTCTAAATGTGCACATGATTTCGGATCTGGATTGTATACAATAATTTGTCCGAATCTTAGAAAATTCAAGCAGGTGAGATGATTGTAAGATAACATTTATAAACTCACTTGATCGAATAATTGATTGAATAAACTTTTTATTTGGTCAAGTAAATTTCATAAATGATCTCCCACAATTAATCACGTGAATAAATTATCTCAAATGCTACAAATAATTATAAAGGATCCTAATTCCATGAATTCTCACAATCTGCATCTATATGTTTAAAAGTTGTGTTCGGAAGGAAAAAATAAATGTTAGGATGTAATGCTATATTTTATGGGAAAATGTTAAATTTACAACACCAACACAACAACCATACAACAACCCCTCACATGAGGGTGGACCCCACACACTGGGGCCCACTCTCATGTGAGGGGTTGTTGTGTGGTTATTGTGATGGTGTTGTGTATGAATCAAATCCCTATTTTATGAATGTAGAAACAATTCTATGATTATCCAATGTTTTAATTCACTACTTTTCCAAATATTTTAATTAAACTGATAGAAAAAAAAAAAATATATATATATATATATATATATATTAATTTAATTAAGAAAAATACTACCTACCACATCACTATTTTAATATGTTGATATGACATTATCAATTTACGATTGAGTTTTTTTTTTTTCTTTTAACAAGGGTCAATGAGTAATGTTACATAGTACATCTTTATCTCACTCCCATTCCATTCGGCCGATATGGTAGAGTTTTCGGCCCTTAGATCAATCTTTGTTTTAAAAAAAAAAAAAATTAAGGGCAGATGAACACTGTCACATCAGTCCAACATGATGGAAGTGTACTATATATGTAGTATTAATCTTTTTTTTTTTTTTTTTGTTTCTTTCTTTATTTTATTTTATTTTGAATGGAGTATGTAGTATTATTCAATGGCTGATCTAAGGGTAGATTGGTAATGTCACGTACGTCAGCATAGTGTGCTATTTAATTTATGAGATATGATACGTTTACAACTTCCGTACAGCTCTAACAAATTTTTTTAAAATCAACCATTGGATATTTATGACTCACATATAGAAAAACAGATCCAATGGTTAGTTTGAAAAGAAGTTTTTGGAGTTGCACAAAAATTGTGTCAAGAGTTTACAATAATCATTTCTCTTAATTTATACTTCTTCTATTTTAAGTAAACCATGTGATGCCAAATCATGTTAAATTACTATTTATTTTAAAAGTTTAAATTAATAAATTTAACTATTTAATTAATCCTTTAATACATCATACAATAAATCTAATACAAAAGTTTATTATTGTATGAACTAAGTCTAGTTTACACGCGAAATTCAAAATCTTGAAAGAAAAATGATGGATTTACAACACCACCACAACAATTACACAACACCCTCTCACATGGGGGTGGGACCTAGTGTGTGGGGCCCACTCCCATGTGAGGGGGTGTTGTGCAATTGTTGTACCGGTGAAATGTAGGAATCAAACCCCCATCTTGAAATAGACATACTATGCTCTTTCTCTAGTCTTTCTCGTATGCTCTTACTTTTTAAAATAACCATGGGATCTATGGGGTTATGTGTGGGATATACATGAACCCCACATATTTAATAGTTTTTGTTTTTTCGATAACTCTATAATAGTAACTTTTAAAAATGAGGAGATTGGAGAAAGGTCATAAGAAGGTAAATGATAATTTGTATATACTGTACACACACTCACATTTGATATGTAACCCATAACATAAATTTAAATGTGTGTACAAAATATTTTTAAATAGTACATCTCTAATAAAAATAAATAAATAATTGAATCATTCCACGAATCTCGGTCATCGGATTTCACGGCACCAAACCAGATTTTGTATACTGCTTTGTTTTCGGCTGATATAATAAAGGCACCTTATTCACCATTATTTTCTTATTAATGGGGACTTGAATACGGCATGGCTCAGGCAACCAAATTAAAGTTGGAATTTAAGCCGACTTTGCCCAACTAATACCCGCAATTCCATTTGATTGGATTTGGATTTACTTTGTCCAATTTCGGTAAAATTGAGATAATTTATTTTAGAGTAATGATTCATTGCCATCTTTTTGTACAACTTTTCACCACCTTATCTATGTGGCAAGATGGTCCCCCCTATTACTTTTTGAGTTTTTAAAATAAAGAATAATGATTCAATGCCACTTAGATATACAACTTTTCACCACCTTGCCTATGTGGCAAGGTGATCCCTCCACTACTTTTTGAGTTTTTTTATTTTTTTAAAATAAATTAAGATGAGGGACCATCTTGCCACATAGATAAAGTGGTAAAAAGTTGTATATTTAGGTGGTAGTGAATCATTACTCAAAAATAAAATAAGGTAAGGGACCACCTTGCCACATAAGTAAGGTGGTGAAAAGTTGTATAAAAATGTGTCAATGAATCATTACTATTTATTCTATAGTTAAGATTTAAAGCTAGTCTATTTAACTGTGCATATGAAGTTAATGTTGACACGTCTTTTAAAATTTTTGAATAATGTAAAATTATGTACACGGTTATATGCACCAACTTTAAATTCTGACTTTATTTTTTTAAAAAAAAAACTTTAAATTCTAACTATAAAAGAAAATATTCATTTTATTTGAAATGAAAATGATCTTATTCTCAATTTGATTGGATTTTAATTTGGATATTAACTTTATCCGATCTCTTACTGCCTTGTCTAGAGTAGAGTTGACAATTTTTTACACGACCCGCAAATTCGACACAAACATGACACGAAGTTATAGAGTTTGGGTTTATGCTAATCGGATTCGGGTCATGACCCATTTATAATCATGTCAAATGGGTCGACACATGAGTGGACCCGTTAACACATTTAGGAAATAAAAAATAAAAAAGAAGAAGAAAGAAAGAAAAAGAAATTAGAAGTTAGTTTAGAACAGGGGACAAAAAAAAATTTGGTCATTCGGGCCATGTGAACCCAACACAATCTGTTAGTTAAATGGGTCAAGTGTGTCGTGTCGGGTTGCCCGGCTTATAGGTATGTCGTGTTCGGATTTCATGTGTCAACTCCTTTAACTAATCGTGTCGGGTTCGGGTTGGCTAGTCAATCGGGTCAAGCCGAACTCAACACGTAAACCCGTTTTGCCAACCTAAGTCTAGAGCCTTCGATTCATTGTGGACCTTGCTCTTTTTGTCTCTTTTATTTTTTTCTTATAAATAAATATTTGGATTTCATTCATTAATCAAGAAATTATATATAGATGATTTCTCTAAGAAAATAATATCACAAATATAACTGAGAATTTTGTTACGTAAATGAATTCTCGAACACATAACGGGATAATTTCTTCGGTTTTGAGGGAACCTAGACCCTTTAGATTCGTTGAAAGGAACCTAAACATTTTCAAACACAAAGTTTGGGATTAATTTTGCTTTCTTTATTATCCATCAACAACTCTTTAAATAAAGATTACAACTTCACTCATAATTGAAAGATAATACTAAGAGATAACTCCCCTAAGATAACAATAGTCTCCTAATGAAACAATAAAACATAAGCTTAACACTCACGGAGATATACTCGACATGGATAACTTCAACTAAACTAAATAACCAATAAGACTATTCACCAATAAGAAATACTAAAACACAATACAACTCAAACACTTAAACTATTCAAACTAAAGATAGGATAATAATCTAACAATTGACTAATGACTCAACCAACATAGTTGACTCCAAACTCTAAAGTAGTAGTAGACTCTAACTCCAAAGCAGGTAGTGGTCTCCAACTCAAAAGTGATGTAGAAGACTCCAATACATTTGATGAAATGTGATTGATCGAGATAACTCGTCCATATTATAACAAATTTCTTCCAACCAAATCTGATTTATGATCCATTAGCTGTCTAAATCTACTCCAATTATGACCTATAAAATTTAATGCAATTACCACATGAAGCATGTCAACCTCCAAAATTATGTATTGGAATCCCAATACTTGCTTGTTTCTTCATCTGCTGCATCTCATAATTTTTATCTACTACTATTAATTGTTGCAGGGTATGCACGCAATTTCCCCATCTCTCTTCTCGGTTCCTTTCAGGGTAGAGTTATTCTTTTTTTCAAACCCTTGGAATTTTAAAATTAAAATTAAAAAAAAAAAAGAAAAAAAGAAAAGAAAAAAGCGAATCATAATATTATTTAATTATAATATTAAAAACTAGCATATAAACTCTAGTGCAGGTCATTTTTTGGAAGGAAAGTTCCAATCAAATGCTGCCACTAAAACTTTGTCTTCTTGTATATATCCCAAAGTCAATATTAAACATCAATCATTCTGTTCTACTACAGAAGGAAGAGATGGAACTCAATTATGAGAATTCGGTGGATATAAAATGTCAATTTTGCGTACCTCAGATTGTGGAAAAGTTTATTAAGATTGTATTTAGCTTATTTCTTTCTGGCAAGCATCAACTGGCCCCCCGTTTCAAACCATCTAAGGCTCAACTGGCCTGCTGATGTCCTTTTCCAAAGTGGCCAGTATAGGTTCACACTAGTACAATTATCAGCTAGCTGACTCAGGGAGAAAAAAAAAACGGCTACACATTTATCTCTTATTCGAGTTTTATTAAATTTAATAGTTGATTTTCACATCTCTTGTAACGAGATAAATAAGAGATGGGCAAAAAAAAGATGAAAATCAAATATTTCTAAAACTAAAAAGAAAAAAAGAAAAAATATATAGAAAGCTAGAATTATCTAGGAGTGTATATACGAGCGGATATTAACCGCTTGCATCAGTTATCCGCAAGTGCGGATGCGGTTAGCAAAATCTACAATCTGCATATGCAAATGTGGATAGCGGTTATATATACATCACCCCCTCACCCGCATCCTCAAACCTTATGTGGCATGGTCATTCCAACAAAAAAATAAAGAGAAATGATATACAGAAATCTCTACACATTTCTATACAACCAAGTTTTAAATCTATCCTTGAATTTGAGGGACCCAGTGTAAAAATGAGATGAGTAGGAGATGCATGTATTTATATCATTTCTTAAAAATAAATTTTCATGCACTAAATACTATAGGAGACCTCAACACTTCAAAGGATGAAAAATTATGTATAGCATTACTTAAAAAGATCAACGTTTTGCTAATCTCTTTAGCAAATCCAATATAGAATCTGTTGAACCTACATGTAAATACCAGAGATTCATTCAATAGGATATTTGTCCATTTCTTGTATGAAGATGGATAAAAGTCGGACAAAAGTTGAATACTAAACATTAAAAAAAAAAAAAAAAAAAAAGCCTTAAAGTATCAACCGACTTGAAATAATAATAATAATAATAATAATAATAATAAACTAAATTATCAGGTGGCTTTGACATATATAATGAGACACATCATGTTCTCATCATTCATACTTCCATATCCATGTAAGAATGGTCTTCGAATACGACTCCCACTTCTCTTTCAAACTGTACACCTCATAATATCAATGAGATTATCCCCTTTGACCAAATACGGATGTGTGACCACCGCAATTCTTCACAAGGGGTGCGCCCACCCCTTATCTCTTTCGTACGAGATCATCCACACCTCTTTTTAAAAACACGTGTGCCAATCATATTTATTTTAGATATATGTCAATTTAATAAATTAAATCAGTGAAAATTACCTCGAACTAATTTGATGGAATATTTTATCCTTTTGTTTAAATAAAGTTTTCATTTCTAAAAAATAAAAATTATGGGTTCGTTTAGAAAAACCTTTAAAGATTATTATTATTATTATTTTATGATACGACAGAAATGTGAAAGTAATTTTAAATATTTTGTGGGTTGAGTTGTTTGTAAATACTTTTATTCTTTTATTAAAAAGTAAAATCTCCTTTCAAAAAAAAAAAAAAATTGTTAAAAGAGAAATGACTAACAAATCCAATCATAATTTTAAAAGTAAAAAATTAAAAAATGTGATCAAGAGGAGAGGATGTAGCACGTCTCATGTTAAAAATTGCTAACGAAGCCCTTTATTATTTTACAAAAGGGGGTTTTAAGTTTCCAAACTACCAGCTGTTTCGGAAGTAACCCTACAAACTACCAACTCTTGAACTTTGGCTTTTCAAATTACCAAAAAGTTTCAAAAATACCATTTTTGTCAAAATATGCCTATAATATCTCTGTCACGTGTAACTTTTCAATTAAAAAATAATGAAAATAAATAAATTAAAAAGCTAAAAAAAAAGTTAAAAAAAATATATATGAGGGTGGCCGGCCTCCCCCATTTTGGTTCCAACCCCATATTTTTTTAAAAAATTATATATATATAATTTTATTATTTTTTTAAAATTGAAAAATTACATAGGACAGAATAATTATAGGCATATTTCGACAAAATAAGTCTTTTTAAAAATTTTTGATAGTTTGAAAAGCCAAAGTCTAATAATTGATAGTTTAATTGCTACTTCAAAACTACCTGTTTGAAGGGCTAAAACCTAATTTTTCCTTTACAAAATTTACCGGAAAGGAAGGAGAAAAGAAACACAAAGTTCATCAGATTCAGGCCGTCCAAAGTCAGCGCCGTTAATGAAGACCATTTAGTGGCAGTAGTAGTCATATCTACAACCACAACTCCGCCGGTTCATACCTTCAAACGCTTTAATGAAGAAAGATTTTGATACCAGCAAGCAAGCAAGCTCAGAAGAATAAATAAATAAATAAAGCAAGCAAGCAAGTTGTTGCCTCTGTTGGCCGCAGACTGAAAAAGTTCGCCAGGTGTTGACCCAAAAAGTAAGTCAATCGCGTGCTTATGAAAAAAGCTCGTGGTAGACTGGTAGTTGGTAATTTCATATTGTGTGAAATTATTAAAATATTATTATTTACAATTAGTTAGCTTCTCTCCGATTGAAACTTAACTAGAAAGGACCCTATTGCTAACTGGTAAGAGCATCCCCATTAGATGATGTAAACTTCAATCTATTATAGATAAGCAAAAGTTACTTTTGCTAGTTTAGATAATGAGTTTTAAAAAATGTCATACATCCAATTATTTATTTTTAACTCTACATCAATTAAATATTTATTTTTACTATTTTTTTTTTTTTTTCTCTTTCCTACTTTTTATCATTTTATTCTACCGACCCTAATCCTTCACCCAGCGTGCTTTCTAACTGAACCAACATTGCCAACATTGTGATTTCAAAAAAAAAAAAACTGAACCAACGGTCCAACATTGCCATTATTTTTTCTCAAGAAAAAAATAAACCTGCCCTTATTTATCCTTAAGTTGCCACGTGTCCTACCAAGAGCCACTCCACCCTTATCTTCTTTTGACTTCTAGAACTCCTCTCTTCACTCTGCACGAAACCATTCTTCCCATTCTTTCTTTTTTGGATGAATATTCTCTCTCTCTTCCTTCATCTTCAAGCTTCTAACTTTACAGAAATTGCCATGACACACCACCTCCTCCACCCTCCTCTCTCTCCTCCCACCTCTAGTTCCCTCACGCCCAGTCCCTCTCATCTCCCATTTCAATCGCCTCCAGACCCAACTCTTCGAAGCTGTCGCCCTCTAAAGAAGAGGAAGAAGAGGAAAGAAGAAGAAAAAGGCGGGAGGAAGAAGAAGAAGGAGGAAGAAGAAAAAGGCGGGTGGTGAGCGTGAGACAGAGAGACGCAGAGATTGTCCTTTTTGCCAGTAAAAATACAATAAAAAAAAGAGCTTTGTTACCTACACAACAGGTTGTGCACAACCTGTTGTGTAGCAAGCATTTTTCTAAAAAAAAAAAGATGTATGAACAGTGCAACGCCACATGTAGTGTTGCACTGTTCACAAATCTCCGTCAACGCCGGTTTACGTTTAGGATAGAGAAGCTATGGAGCAGGCTTTTTATGCTTTGGTTATCTATTATACATTTACAGTGGATTTTACATAACCTGTGAATGCTCTAAGGGCCAACTTATTTAATTATCACGTAGATCCATTTAAAAAGCTTTTAAGGAAAAAAATATACATATTTCTTTTAAATTATCACTTAATTTTTAATTGTTTTTCAAATTATCAATTATATTAATATTTTTCTTCAAACTACTAAAATATAGGTGCATTTGAGATTGCAATTTTATAGAAAAAAAAAAAATGCGATTTTAAACCAAATCGTAGAAAATGAATCGTTTCAAAACTGCGTTTTTAAAAAATTGCGATTTGAAAATGCAGAAAGGTGCTTATTCAAATTGCATGCAATGTGGTGTTTTTTTGAAAACGCAGTATTTTAAAAGGATAACCTGCGATTTTGTCAAACGCTTAAATGAGTTTTTAAAAATCACTTTTTTTAAATCGCATATTTTAAAATTGTTATTTTGAATTTGCAAATCTAAACAAAAAGACAAAAAAATGATTCTAATTTTTTTTTCAATCAAACAAAAATGTCCTTAAATTTTTTATTTTTTTTTTAAAAAAGTTAAAACGAAAAAAAAAAAATTACAAAAAGAAAAAGAACGAAAAAAAAAAAGAACGAAAAATAACTGAATTTTTTTTTTTAAAAAAAACCTTTTTATAATTTTTTTTTTTTTTTAGTTTTTTAGTTTTTTTTTTGTCTAACTTTTTTGTTATTTTATATTTTTTTAATAATCTTTTTATTTTTTTTAATTTTAATAATTTTATGAATGATATTTTTTTTTCATTATGAAGGACATTGACATTTTTGATAATTTAGGAGAAGAGATTGACACAATTGCCGATTTGGAGGGATATTGACAACGAGATGATACTTTAAGAGGATAATATGTACTTTTTCTAACTTTTAATTATTATTTTAAAGTTTTAAAATTTTATATATCATTTTTATCAATTCAATATTTGTCATCTTTTCGTATCTATAATATTTTTCTGTATTTTTAAATCAATAAATATTATACAATAATTTAATTGAAAAATAATAATTTAAAGGAAAAATTACAATTTAATTTCTCAAACTATTAGTCATTTTACGGATAGCCCCTCGAACTACTAATGCTTGGACTCTGGCTTCTCAAACTACCAAAAAGTTTTAAAAAAGCCCAATTTGACTAAAAATCTTGGCAGCCGGTGCCTAGGGCTGGGGGTAGCCGCCCGTTGAAACCTTTTTCTTTAAAAAATTAATTTTTATTATTTTTGTTATTTTTTAATTGAAATATAATACGTGACAAAAGTATTATAGGCATTTTTCATCAAATTGGACCTTTTTGAAATTTTTTGACAATTTAGAAGGTCAGATTCCAAGTGTTAGTAGTTCGAAAGACTATTAACAGAACAAGGACTATTAACCAAACAACCGATAGTTTGAAGGGCAATATTATAATTTTTCCTAATTTAAATAATAAAAGATCTATAAGCTAGAATTCTAGACTCGTTGTATCATTTGTCTCTCGACTGGGTCCCGATGATATTAGGATCCTCCGGTAACAGTATCCTGATGGGTCGAATGCCAACCGTCGAACCGGAATTTTCTCTGAACATAATTTGAAAGATTCTTCCCAAATACGAATCTTATCACCATTCTCGCACTCCGTGTCATACGCGTAAATCAGTACCTTAAAACCCTCACTAATTTGAATCTAAACACCAATTTAAGAAATATAATCAGCTGTTGCCCGGCTGTGACCAAATAGACTGCCAGGTGTCCGTCTGATTTCCTTCTTTATCTCGTCCTCGCTAAACGAAGTTACCGGCAATTACCTGTCCATGGAAAGAACGTAGTAGCTAGCGAGCGAGCCTGTTTATTACCAGCGCAGCGGTGTACATTTCATTTCCCGCTTCGAAACCACAGCCCTCAGAGAGAGATCGATCTCCCTCCAACGCTCTCCTCTGCCGGTCACCGGAGAACCTCTCAGATAAGCCAGGCCTGAGGTCTCTCTCTTTAAGCATTTTCTAAAGCCGAATCATGATTTGGTCATCATTATTTTCTCTTCAGTTGTGCTAGAGTTCAATAAGGTGTTAAATCTTCTTTCAGTCAAATTCTTAATAGAGTCCTAGTATAAATTTAATAGAATTCATCTTAATCTTAATCGGTTAGTTAAATAATTTAAAAGTCCTATTAATCATAGTAGTTATTTTCGTAACCAATTAGTATTGCTTCTCTATTTAAATGTGATTATTAATGAATAAAAATATGTTAATTATTGTTATGTGAAATATAGTTTACTGTGTTTGTTTTTTTTGGGAGATTAGGCTTTCTCGAATTAGCCATCGGAAGATACGGTTTCTTCGAACGAGCTAGTCTATATATCATTTTCATGTGTTTTGTAATAATTGATTTGCATCGATTAGTATTAGAGTCAGGTTAATTATTTCTTATATTTTGTATTAATTGGTTCTTATCAAATCTCCAGAGATTCCGTATCTAGATCCCAGTTTAATTTTTTTTAACATTTTTTCGTTTAATTAATTGATTCCTGGGAATTCGTCCGATACTTAATATAGTCAATGGGTTGAGTGAAAATTGAAATGATTAATTTTTTTTTATTGCATTTATTGTAAAATAAGTTTTGTTTTTTTTTATTCCAATTCTGAAAATGGTTCCCGCATGCTTATGACCCCTCGTTTCAATCTCATACAATTGTCCCAATGCTCTCGCCCTTTAACGTTGTTTTATAAACAAAATTTCCATGCTCTTCTTCAAACAAGCTTAATTTCCTCCATTCTCTCTCTCTCTCTCTCTCTCTCTCTCTCTCTCTCTCTCTCTCTCTCTGTTTCCTGGCAACCAAACAGGGCGTGCACAAAGATTGTAATTGGATTTTTATTTTGGATTTTTATTTTGAATTTTCTTTTCTGGATCTCATATTTTGTGTGGTGGTGATCGAGACAGAATGGGAGAAGTGAACGGCGGCGATGAAGGGATTAGGAGGAGGGGGTGCTCGTGCACAAAGAGCGATTTTCTACCTGAGGAATCGTTTCGGAGCTGGGGCAACTACGGGAGGGCGCTGAAGGAGACTCCGATGAGGCTGAAGGATCGGGTCCTGACGCGCTCCATGGACCACACGGAGCTCGTGGAGGTGAAGGCTCGAAGCCAGCACGAGATGAAGAAGACGCTCAACTGGTGGGACCTCATGTGGTTTGGCATCGGCGCAGTCATTGGCGCCGGCATCTTCGTCCTCACCGGCCTCGAGGCCAAAGAACACGCCGGCCCTGCCGTCGTCTTGTCCTACGTCGTCTCCGGCATCTCCGCTTTGCTCTCCGTCTTCTGCTACACCGAGTTTGCCGTGGAGATCCCCGTAGCCGGTACGTACCCAGAGCTTAATTATTTTAGTGTTTTTTTTTCTTCTAATTTTAACACTGCATATGGACAAAATCATTGTTAATCTACGAATTGAGATTTAGAAAACGAAAGAGCTAACGAATTTCGATGTCGTTCTTCTTCTTGTTTATTGGAGAAAGTAAACCGATTTTGACTCTTTTCTGTTTGTCTTTTACTCATCCTCCAATTGGACCGATCGAGTCCTTTGGGCTGATGAGTGATGATCTAAGCTGTTTCTCAAACGTGAGGGCTGAAACGCGCGTTTTGGCCAAATTGTCCGTTTTCAAATCACAAGTCTTAAAATAGTTTTTGTTTGGGTTCAATTCCATTTCTCATTTCCAACAGGTGAGACTTTTCAATGAAATGGGTTGTAATGAAAAAGGTCCATATTTTAATAAATGCCAATAATACTGTGATAATAACCAAAATTATGATATTTTTGCAAAAGAAACAAAAAAAAAAAAAAAAGCTATTTAGTAGACCATTAAGACTATTTTATTACAAAATTGAGTATAGCGTATAGAAAGAAGACTCCTTTTTTTTTATGTGTAGATTGAAGTGCACAATAGGAGAGCTCATATTCAAAGGGTGGACCTTAGCCCTGTTACTGTTTTATGACTTTCTTAGACGCCCTTCAGTTCCGTAGTCAACTAATATTGTTATATAATTGAGATGGTATTATAATAAAATTTAACTAATTTTTTTATTTATTATTTTCTACAAACTTTTGTTAATTTTTATTGTTATGTCATTTTAGTTGTATAGCGTTACTAATTTGCAGCTGATTCTTACGTATCAATATAATAAATAGCATTACAAAAAGAATGTCTTTCAGCTGTCTGATTAAAAAAATACATCAGTTGTCTGATTAATAAATATCTGCCTCACATGCTTCTGGTCAACTAACTAAATTCTAGTCATCGAAGTCAGGCTGGCCCATCCATTAGTAAGTTCGTAACCCTATCTAGACTTAGATTAGCCTGGAAAAGTCCAGGCTGGCCCATCCTGTATTACTTTTTACCATTTTCGGTTGTGCTTTTTTTTTTTTTTTGGACTGGTTGATTCTACCATTTTATTTATTTATTAATTAAAGTATTATGCCAGTTGTTTAAACCGTAACGAGGTTCCACATATTTCTGGGTCCCAGTTGAATTGATACGTAGGAACTGCACACGTTGCAAAACCCAATGGTTCGGACTTGTGGCATGCCGGCTCCACGGTTAAGCCAAATTATGCTACCGATTAAAGTTTTTAATTTATAAAATGAGAATATGCCATTTGACATGCTTTCAAACTAAAACACGCGCGATCCACTTTTATATATATATATATTTCCATTCATTACTTCTAATCTTTTACTTCTTGTTTTATATTTATATTTATATTTTATTTATTTAATATCTTATATGTAATACTTACTATATGTCATTGATTTTAGTTGGTTGTTATTTCTTTTTACAAGTTCCAATTGCGTATATATAGTTTGGATTAGTACATAACTAATTACATCCTATTTACAATCCTGTTTTTGGCATATTTATTTCATCAATTGTGAATGGTCAAGGTAGTTTTTAAAAAGACTCGTAACATAAGATACATAGTACTATCTGTTGCATAGTTAATTATGGTGAGTTTGTGTATGATTTCAACTCAACGATCAGTATGTATAAAAAACAGTTGCATATGTTTGTTCACCAATTGTTTTCCGTATATGAAATGACTTCAAAGTAAAAAAGAAACAAGAAAAAATTGTTTGGTTTTATTACATTATTTACATGATTGATCCTGAAGAAATTGTCAACTCGCTAGTTAATATCTTCATAACGGCTGGAATTCATGATAACATCCTGCTAGCATAGTTGAGCAACAGTTTTAATTTGTAACTGCAAGACCTTCAATATATAGTTCCATGGTTAAATATTGTTTCCCTTTCAGGTGGATCATTTGCCTACCTAAGGGTAGAGCTTGGTGACTTCATGGCCTTCATTGCCGCCGGCAACATCCTACTCGAATATGTTATCGGTGGAGCAGCCGTTGCCCGTGCCTGGACATCCTACTTTGCCACACTCTGCAACCACAAGCCAAACGATTTCCGCATTGTAGTTCATAGTTTCTCACCTGACTACAGAAATCTCGACCCCATAGCTGTCGTCGTCATCGCTGCAATTTGCGTCCTTGCAGTCCTCAGCACCAAGGGCTCCTCGCGTTTCAATTACGTCGCCTCTATCATCCATGTTGTCGTCATTCTCTTCATCATCATCGCCGGCCTTATTAAAGCTGATACCAAGAATTACACCCCATTTACTCCTTTTGGAACCCGTGGCATCTTTCAAGCATCAGCAGTGCTTTTCTTCGCTTATGTTGGATTTGATGCTGTCTCAACCATGGCCGAGGAAACAAAGAATCCCGCTCGGGACATCCCCATTGGTCTTATAGGCTCAATGGTGATTACTACGGTGGCATATTGTTTACTAGCGGTGACACTATGCCTTATGCAATCATACAAAACCATCGACGAGGATGCTCCATTTTCGGTACGGTCAAATTACCACTTATTTCAAAATATTTAGGTCAATTTGTATTTATGATTTCATAAAGTACAATTTAAAAATAGAGAATTTAAAACTTGCGATTTGAAAACACGGTTTTTTAAAATGCATTTAAGCATTTGGTAAAATTGTAAAATCGTAGTTTGACATTTAAAATTGTGCGTTTTTAAAAACACACCCCTTTCTTTACTATTTGAAATCACAAATTTTTTACGTTTTCAAATCGTAATTTTTAAAAAACGCACTTGAAAATAATATATTTTATGCGATTTGGTTTAAAATTGCATTTTTAATTTGCAAAATCGCAATACTAAACACATCCTCATATTCTAACACTGAACACGCGAAATATTTAATTTAAAATAGAATGTCAATCAATAGAGATAAGATTCAAACTCAAGATTTTTGACTTTGATACTATTTTAAATTACTACATATTTTAAAAACTTAAACCGATAAAAAAATAATAATTATTATTTAATTATTTAATTTATATTATGACAGGTAGCATTCGAAGTTGTTGGTTGGAATTGGGCTAAGTATGTAGTTGCTGCCGGTGCGCTGAAGGGGATGACGACCGTATTGCTGGTGGGAGCTGTCGGTCAGGCTCGATATCTCACACATATTGCAAGAACCCACATGTTGCCGCCATGGCTCGCCCATGTGAATGAGAAGACTGGGACACCCGTGAATGCCACAATAGTCATGCTTGTAGCCACGGCGGTCATTGGCTTCTTCACAAGCCTTGGTATTCTCTCCAACCTACTCTCTATCTCCACGCTGTTTATCTTCATGCTCGTCGCCGTTGCCCTTCTCGTCCGCCGGTACTATGTCAGCGGGGTGACAACACAAGCAAACCGTATAAAACTCGTTGTGCTTATTTTGCTAATTCTTGGATCTTCCATTGCAACTGCTACTTATTGGGCCACCAGTGATGGGTGGGTCGGGTACGTAATAACCGTCCCAATTTGGCTGATTGCAACCGCGGGGATTTGGCTTTTTGTTCCGCATGCAAGAGAGCCAAAACTTTGGGGGGTTCCATTGGTGCCATGGCTGCCATCGTTATCAATCGCCATCAACATTTTCCTTCTTGGGTCGATAGACAAAGCTTCTTTTGCAAGGTTCGGCGTGTGGACTCTAATAATCTTGGTTTACTATTTCTTCATTGGATTGCATGCATCCTATGACACAGCCAAGGGATCTAGCAATGGAGAGGAGGGGAAGAATGCTGAAGAGGGTGGAGTAAGGGGCAACATTGCGTTCTAGGGGAGTTTCTAATTAATCACAAGTTTGTGATGCAAGTGTGTAGTACGTTGATGTTCATATTAATATTGTTAAGGAATTAATCCTAGGTGTTTCACTTTTTCTTGTTATAATAATAAGTGTTTGTTCATGAAGAAAGCAAAAAAATTATGTTTCAAGATGTTAAAATATAAATTAATTTATTAAATTCATCTCTTCTTAATTATCAGTTTAAGCTTTCGGTATAAGTGGTGATTTAACATGGTATCAAAGTCAAAAGTTATGAGATACGGTGAAACGTTGATTCTATCGTTCACTTTCCATTTTAATTAAATATTCAACGCTTTTCCTATCGATGTTTTGTTATTTAAGGGAAATTATAGGATGGAAATTATATAATGATATTAAATGTTACCTGAGAATTTTCTTTTTATTTCTAAGCCGGAGAATTTTCCCCAGCTGCCGTCTTGCTAATTTGCATGTGTTTTCCTTCATCTGAGCTATTGCTTCATGGAGAAGAATCAAACGTTGATGTTCGTCTAAATATGGTTCCTGTCGGAAGTATTTATCGAATTCTGGAACCCCAATTTCTCTTCTGATCCCTCGTGAATAATCGGCGTCGGGATCGAACGTTTTTCTCACCTCCTCCACCAACCCATTTTCGACCATTTGATCGACGAGTAATGTTACGGAGTAGCATTTTGTCCGCAGTGTTTCCGCATTTTCAACCCAACTCGGGTTAACCTTTTATTAAAAAAGAAAAAGAAAAAGAAAAAGAAGAAAGAAAGAAACAACCAAAAGTGTGTGCGTCCATATCATTTTCATTTTCCCTCGTTCACTCTTTCCCCCAATTTTTTTTCCCTCCATTTTCTCCCACCACCACCGTTCAGCTCCGGCCACCACGAAGCAGTGCCGACGCCCACCCAACGCCGACCATCCGGTAAATCTCCCTATTTGGTCTTTTCATTTTCCCTCTTTCACTCTCTCCCCCAAAATTTTTTCCCTCCACTTTCTCCCACCACCATCGTTCAGCTCCGGCCACCACCATTCAAATCTGGCCACCACGAAGCAATGTCGACGCCCACCCGACGCCGCCGACCATCCGGTAAATCTCCCTGTTTGGTCTTTTAGATCTGTTTTTTTTTTCCTGCTATTTTCCCCTTGTAAGAGCCTCTGGTTTCTTACTCCGAAGTTTCCTAGTCTTTCTTTTTGTTTTGGTCCTTCGCCATTTTCCTGCAGAGATTTTCTGTTTGTTTCTTAGGAAAGTTTCTGTTCTTGAATTTTATCAGCTACTTGAACTGCAGCTTGTCTGGTATAAACTGAGAAGTAAAAAAATTGAAACTGTATTTGTTGGGCTATTTTCTGTATTTGTTTTCTGTCCACTGAATTTCTAGAATTTGATTGTACTCTATTTTGTATAATCTAATTGTGTATCTAATCGGCCATCACTCTGATCTAGTTAGAGGCTTGGAGCTGCTCTTCATTTACAAACTTGAGAATCACAATCCCAAGAAAAATTGGTTCCCGTTTTCTCTCATATAAGACTGTTGTGCACCCTGAATATTTCCATGCATTTGACTAAACTCAACTCAAAAGATCCATGAATATTTTCACAAACGTTGTAAACCTCTCTTAGTTCCTACCGGTCAACTCATGAGACTTGGCTCTTGTTCTTTAACATCCCACTTGGAGAGCAGTACCCATGATGCAGCGTCTGATTCATGATGGCATTTTCAGCTGTCCTGGCTTAGTTCTTAAGATAGGTCAAGCTGTTCAAAAACAACCAAAAGGGACATCATCAACTGAAATAAATCATACCATAACATTTTAGCATACAGATATTTAGACATGCGAAAGAAAGAGCTTAGTAATTTGTGAGAAATGCAAATGAAATTATTTGTTATGAACCACATTCTCTCTACCATGGTCTTTTGCAGTTGTGGCCACTGCTGCTTTAAATAAGTATAAATGAAGGCTGAAACAGAATCACCCTTGATGGACACAGACAACTATTAATTATGTAATCTTTTTACCAGAAAGAGAGAATATTCAGCATCTGTTTCATATATCAGCATCTGTTTCATATATCAACATCATTAAGAGGACTGGAATTGCTTGTTAAATTGATGTTTTGTAGTATGAAATTAAGAGGACCGACGCGTCTAGTTGAGCCATTAGGAAATAGTGGCAACGGAATGTGGTTAATTGTTAGGTGTTTTGTGATCTAGGGTTTTGTGTAATTATTATTAATTTTTTTGTACTCTCTAAATCCATTTTGTGGGTTCGGTAGTAGCATTATTTTTTCTTTAGTTAGAAGTAAAAAAATTGAAACTGTATTTATTGGGCTATTTTCTGTATTTGTTTTTCGTCCATTGAATTTCTAGAATTGAATTTTGTATTTGGTTCATTTTTGTATTCGTATTTAAATGAATCAGATATGTTTGATTTTTACTCTATTTTGTATAATCTAATTGTGTATCTAATCGGTCATTTTACCTTGGATTTATTGTTTATCATGATTTTTTATTTTTCATTTGGGTTGATTAAAGTATTCTAATTTTAACTTGGATTTATTGTTTATTATTCAGTCAATTGCTTTGTGTTCCTAATGCTGCTTTTGTTCACTATATTTTGGTTGTGCATAATACACTTTTGTTTCATCTTGTGGTTTTGTTTAGGTTTGGCATCTAATTTTAATTTTTTCTTATAATAACTCTTAGATGGACTTGGGGAATGAGTATGATGATGATAATTTGCTTCCACATATTATGATGATGATAATAGCCTCTTACTCACAATTTTGCAGGATATATGGCCATGTGAGCTATTGGAAGGGTAAATGGAACAAGTGGAATGGAAGGAATGAAAATTACAAGGGGTAATTACCTTTTTCCCCCATGAACTACCAAAAAATGCGCAATGCCCCCATGAACTACCAACTCGACCAAAATAGAGCATTCAACTACCAAAGACAACCATTTTCCCCCCTTCCGTCAGTCAAAGGGGTTAAAACAAACGGTCAACGGGTCATGTGTTGTTTTATATGGGGGCATGTTGGAAGATGATGGTAGTTCATGGGGGGAAAAGAGGAAGATGGTGGTAGTTCATAGGGGGAAAAGATGAAGAAAATGAGGGTAAAACGACGTGTGACTGACGGAAGGGGGGAAAATGGTTATCTTTGGTAGTTGAATGCTCTATTTTGGTCGAGTTGGTAGTTTATGGGGGCATCGCGCATTTTTTGGTAGTTCAGGGGGGGAAAAGGTAATTACCCCAAATTACAATGTATTTTTGTTGTTTTGGCATTTTTTTGTGTTTGTATAAACAAGTAATATGTTGTGTAGGATATATGGCCACGTAAGCTATTGGAAGGGTAAATGGAACAAGTGGAATGAAAGGAATGAAAGTTACAATGTATTTTGTTGTTTTGGCAATTTTTTTTTTTTGTATAGACAAGTGAATATGTAGATTTTCATATGTAATAGTAGCTTGTCCATTTTTGTTGCAACTAGTAGATTTCCAAGGTGTTGCAACTACCTGAACAAATTGATTCCATGTACTTTGTTGTGATGTTGAATATTGTGATAGGATGGGAAGAATATTATCTATTAAGTTGCCAAATGTTCTACCTTCGGAGTTCCTGTACTTGTATTTTAGGTTTCAATAGCATTTTCTTAGATGGGATACAACGAATACAGTACATTAAAATGCACAAATTGGTTAAACATTTAATCAATTATTTGATGCACTGACAAAATGGTCATCCATCATTTTGATTTGTTGTTGCAAACTTTTTGGTGTTAGTGAACTCTGTATTGGAAGTTGTATAATACTTGAAAGTTGATACTCAAGTAATGGAGTTCATTTGTTTTGTAATTGGAATTGGATGTTTAGTGCCCTACATTTGTGTTCAAATGTAAAGAAAATATGCACACTATTATGCACCTTTTAAATTAGTGCATACCTCCATGCACTGATTTGAAGTTGCATAAAAGTGAACAATGTATACAATGCACATTCGACTGTAGACTAAAAGTGAACAAAAAAATATACCAAAAGCCCATAAGCTTGAAATAAGGCAACATTCTATAATAAATATCAAGCTATCAGCATTACTCTAAAATGTCAAAACTATTAGCACTATAAAAAAAATCCTCTCCCACTAACACCCAACTAAACCAATCAAAAAAATTGTTTATACCAACTATATCTTTTGGCTTCTTGATCTAGTCTAAATCACATCATAGGGAGAACTTGTACGTTGCCAGTGAAGAACTTACATGTTCCACTGGATATGAGACTTTATCCTGCATCAACATCATGAAGGAAAAAAATCATATAAAAGAAAACAACTTATATGACATAGCTAAATGCTATATCAAGCAACATAACTCTCCGAACATAAAGAGCACTGAGACTAGTTAAAAAATAAACAGTTTGTCAGTCACACTAAGAGATGAAAATATGAACTTCACCCAATGCCTATATGGTGATGGTTTTGTGATCTCGTGGCTTAAAGCAAAACCCAACTACCAATTTAACCCCATGCCAAAACTCATACCCATAATTTAGTAGTTAATGATCAACAAACATAAAAGCTCTATCAAACTCACACCAATGGTTAAGCATCTGATTGCCAACATATACAAAATATTCTTAAACAAGATTAAGCTAAATTTAGTCCTTCACAAGGAGCATTTAAGACTCTGTCCCAATATGATCCCGAAGGGTCACCGTCTCCTTCACTTTCCAGGTTTCTCTACCACTAAAGGAAACAATATCCATATGGAAAACAATAATTTTGAGTTCCGTATTGAGTAGGTGGTATGATTCCAACAATGAAGTGAGTTTTTAAAGTTGTTTTTAGACCGACCTTATCCACCAGACATGAAAAAAAAAAAAAATCTCTTCCTAATGTTGTTAAAATACAGGTAATGTTGAATACCTCTGACACTATTAGCCAAGGAGTAGCTCTTCCTAGAGAGCATGACATCGCTAACTGTATGGAAAGTTGGTCAAACTTGGAAATCAATTAAAACAAGAGTTCAAACTATACATAACAAACATGGAATATAAATGAGAATCTTCTGATACAATGCCCTAGTAAAGGTGAATGAGAACAAGATGAAAGAGAAAGCACTAAGACTCAATTCAAACATGATTTTGTTCAATACGTATGTATACAAATAAACATTTTAAGAGGAAAAAAAAAATAGAAAAATTGTCCTGACACACAATAAAAAGCAGCCTGGGCCCAGCTTTGTCCACCAACCAAGTAGTGATCCCAGTAGCAATAACCTATTGGAAATAACAGGCCTATTTTAAGTAACTCTAATAAGAACTTCTTGTGCGATGTTTGGATATCTACATGAAGCAGCACAAAATTTTATGTACCAGGGCATCTTTTACCTAAATAACACCAAGTACTAAAGTTGCCACATTACTTAATTATACCCCCGCTTATATTCATGGCAAATAATTAAACCATCAAAGTCAAATAATGGAATGCAAGCCAATATACAATATTGTAGCCATGACTATAGCAAGGAAAACCATGATTTGATTTCTACCATTGACCTAATAAAGATGCATTTAGTTAGGATGAGAGAGCTAGAGTGTGAAAGATAAAATTGGTATGTAAATTTGAGACCTTAAGATGGGTTAATTCTATCAAATTAAAGTGACCATGTAACACAGTGAAGCATGAATTAGGCAATCTCAAACAAACAATAGATGTTTTCCTTTCCTCTTTTGTAGAAAATGATTATCGAGTAGATGTCAAAAATCAGATTTTTCATACAAATGTATCATACCGAAATCCATGTAATATTGTAAACCATTAGACTAACTCTATATATAAAGCTTTAACTAAATAACTAATAATACGATAACAGTTCAAAGCCCAATAAGAATCTTGGTCAAGAGAAATTTCCTACAGTTTTTTGCCGGTGAATCCATGTTTTGACCCAACAATAAGAATCTTGGTCTAAACCCCTATCATAAAGGGATAAAAATTCAAGAGTATAGAAAACAAAAATTAATCAGAAATTTCAATGTGTATGCTAAAGGGAGCTATAGATCTTATGGGTATCCAAAAAAAAATGGCCGATTGAATACACAACCAAAATCAAGCACCAAAACCAACAAATCCAAGCAAAACCCAGATGAGTGAACCCAAAAAAAAAAAAACAAAGAATCAAAAGAAACACAGACCGGTGGGCGGAGGCACTGGCAGCGGCTACACTACTTGGTGGTGGCCGGTGCTGCTTGGTGGGAGAGGGGGGAGGGAAAGAATTCGGGTGGCTCGTCCGGTTCGGAGCTTTTCGTAGGCCTGGGGTGCTTTCCGTTCACGAAGGGGTCGTTCGTTGGTCGTGGTGGTGGTGGTGGGTCGTCCGGCGGTGTACGGAGAATCGTATACCTGGGTCGTACGGTGTTCTGCGTCCACGATTTGCAGTCAAACTAAGGGATGGTTGATCTGCAGAGAGGAGGGAGAGAGGTCGCGACGTTCACTGCGGGGAGGAAGGAGAGAGAGGAGAGGGAGGAGCTGAAAATTGTGGGTGAAATTTTTTTTGGAAACAAATGTGTCTGGCAAACGCAGGGGATGAATTTAGTTTGATTTGAAAATGTGGACAAAATGCTAACGACCTGGTTCGACACGAATGACCGGAGCACAGGCATATTGATACATCCACCCAAATAAAGCAACATTTATACTTCGACCGGAACATGTAATCGTCGTCGTCGATCAACTCCTCAATGTACGAATTGGAGCCGCCGACAATGAGCGGGAGGCAGTCTCTTCCGATAATTGACTCGACGGCGAGAGACGCCGCGTCGCAGAAGTCTGTCGCCGTGAAATCTGCATTGGGATTAAGTACCCCGAGCAAATGGTGTGGCACGCCGCGTTGCTCTTCCTCGGTGACTTTATTGATGACTATGGGAAGTCCCTCATACACTTGCATTTTGTCGGAATTTATGATTTCCGCCGGAAAACTGGCGTACCATTGCTAGATTTTCCATCTGGTAAGCTGAACATGAATAATGTTGTCTTCAATCCACGTAGACACAAAGAAAAAGTTGTCATTTTAATGGGGGCAACCGGAACGGGGAAGTCAAGGCTGTCCATTTATCTGGGCCAGTTTTCCGGCGGAAATCATAAACTCCAACAAAATGCAAGTGTACTAGGGACTTCCCATAGTCACCAATAAAGTCACCGAGGAAGAGCAACGCGGCGTGCCACACCATTTGCTCGGGATACTTAATCCCAATGCAGATTTCTCGGACTTCTGCGACGCGGCGTCGCTCGCTGTCGAGTCAATTATCGGAAGAGACCGCCTCCCACTCATCGTCGGCGGCTCCAATTTGTACATTGAGGCGTTGATCGACGACGACGATTACATGTTCCGGTCGAAGTATGAATGTTGCTTTATTTGGATGGATGTATCAATGCCTATGCTCCGGTCATTCGTGTCGAACCGGGTCGATCAAATGGTCGAAAATGGGTTGGTGGAGGAGGTGAGAAAAATGTTCGATCCCGACGCCGATTATTCACGGGGGATCAGAAGAGCAATTGGGGTTCCAGAATTCGATAAATACTTCCGACAGGAACCATATTTAGACGACCATCAACGTTTGATTCTTCTCCATGAAGCAATAGCTCAGATGAAGGAAAACACATGCAAATTAGCAAGACGGCAGCTGGGGAACCCACATGTTGCCGCCATGGCTCGCCCATGTGAATGAGAGAACTGGGACACCCGTGAATGCCACAATAGTCATGCTCGTCGCCAAGGCGGTCATTGGCTTCTTCACAAGCCTTGGTATTCTCTCCAACCTACTCTCTATCTCCACGCTGTTTATCTTCATGCTCGTCGTCGTTGCCCTTCTCGTCCGAGTCCATCACGAACTCCTCCAATTCTTCCAATCCTGCGTCCCCACCAGCGAGCAAGCACTCGCCAATCTAGTCGCGGTACTCCTACTGAAGCGGGACGAACCCAGCTGGCGGTGGTCTCAGACAATGAAATCAAGATTGACATATCACAAGAAAACAGTATAAATTTGCGGATTCCATTTTTGGAGAGGTGGGGCTGTTTGGTTCTGTTTGGGGGTAGAGGGAGAAGAACGTAGGCAGGCTTGGGATTATAAGTGACTGTGGGGGCAGAAATGCCACTAGGTTTGGGGGTAATTTACGGAAAGGTACCACTTGACTCTTGACTCGTAACGCGCTTGCTTGCAAGCTAAGAGTGTCAAGTATGACTTTTTGGGACACCCACTAATCATCTTTTCATTTAATATTTAGAACTCTCTTTTTTAATTATTTCAAAGAGAAAGAAAAGGAAAAAGATAAAACATATAAATAGATGAAATAAAAGGAAACAGAAAAGAAACTTTAAAGTGAACCATGCAGTAGAATCAAATTTCACTAAGACAATAAGATTTTTTTGTGCATTTCAGGATGCTCCCAAGAGTTGCAAAAATTTTTCCGTTCACATTTCCATTTGCAATCCCATTTCAATGATCAACAAAGAGTAAATTTTTTCAATTACAAATTATACAAAATTTTCACTCTTATTGCCATAGTTCAACCAACTTACGGACAATAAAACGCAAACATCATATGAACTGCGTGAAAATGAGGGAGCGAGAAGGAAAGAGGGGCGTAGACAGAGAGAAAGAAGATGTTAATAAGACTATGCATATGATTCTATCATTACATAGTATTGTGTATTGTTAAATGTATCAATATGTCATTATATTATGGGATGCAGTTGACTTATTGTTCTTACAGTATGGGATTGTGGTGGTAACCACAATCACATACGAGTTTTTGCAGGACCACAATCACATACGAGTTTTTGCAGGATGGAAGGAATGATGCAATTATTAGTATTTATGTTTAAGGCTAAGACTTTTAATATATGATATTTATGTGTTAATTTGTATTAGTTAAGAACAATGTTGAAGTATTATTAAGTGTTGCGTGTGGCATATATGTTATTGTTTTACGTGTATTTATTATATTAAAACACATGGATCGTATTTTAATATAATGAGGTAATTCAGTCAGGTCTGACATGTTATGTTTCCTAAGTTTTTAAAGGAAAAAAATATATTCCGCTGCCAATTATTTAACTCTGATGACGTCATAATGACACGTGAAAATTGAAATTTTCACTTACGCTTTTTTGTAAAAAGCGGGTCGTTACAACTATACACTCTTAAGTATGGGCTTGAGTTTTATCCTTAAGGTCTAATGCTCCTTTAACTCCTCTTAAGCCCATTGAAATAAATTTTAAGAGTTCAAAGCTCTTTAATGGCTTAAGCCCTTAGAAAATTAATTCATAAGCCAAATCATCTCTAAGTATTAAGCTACTTAGGAATTAAATTCATTTGCCCATGTTTTATCAAATAAAACAGTTTAAATAAATAAATGCATAACTAAGACCCAAATCATATAGTCAATTTAAATCAACTCAAAGATGGACCTAAAGGTATGTAACAATATCACACGACACCATTAATCACAATTGATTCCACTAAAATAATGTAACTGCACTTTAATATGTATTTTTTATTTAATAAATTAATCCATATAACGTACTTATTTATTACATATTACCTTCACGAAATTATTCTGTAGTTGAACTAAATTTAATATACTATAACTTTGTTCACTACCTTTTTTCTTTGATAACTTAAATTAATTAAATAATTATTTTTTTTATACAAGTAAAATTTCATCTCACACTTATACAAAATTAAATTTATGTCAACCGTCCATAGATCTATAGCTTTTTTTTTCTTCATGTGGAGCACTATTCAGTTATTTGAAACATGGACCCTGCACTCTTGCTCTCTCACTCTCTAGGTGAACAGAAAATCAATTCCGTACTAAAAGGCCCAAGTAAGATAAACAGAGGAGGGGCAAGAGGGGAAACTATTAATAATGTGGCCCGGGTGTAACGGGTTTTTGGCAGTGTCGTTACGAATCCAAAACCTTTTACAATCTGTCTGGTTTTGTGATTTTAAAAAGTGCGATTTAAATTAACGATTTTAAAATGTAAGATTTAAAAAAAATGATTTTTAAAAACGCAATTAAATGTTTGGCAAAATCGCAGTTTAGCCTTTAAAATCGCAAATTAACCTTTAAAATTCTGCGTTTTCAAAAAAGTATCATTTTACCTGGGATTTGAAAAAACAGATTTTTTACGTTTTCAAATCGCAATTTTTAAAAATGCAGTTTCCAAATTATTTATGTTCTGAGAATTGGTTTAAAATCGCACTTATTGTCTACGAAATCGCAATCCCAAACGCATCCTTAGTGTATGTAAATAACGGCTACTATGTTGACTTGTGTGGTTTCTTCTAACCGTTAATTGTGCTTAATCTATGTAGATACTATGTACTTTGTATAATGTAGAGGAAAACCTTCCTGCAATTCATGATTGATTGCATAAGGAAAAGAGAGGCAGAAGACTTGAAAGCTGGCTTAGAGTGTCATGTACATTTTTATATATATTTCCCTTTGCATTTGTTACCCATAGATTTTGGCATCAGCATGTCTACCTGCATACAGCTCAAAAAAACAAATTAATTCATCTACCTTCTCAGATTTTTAGTCCATTGTCGGCCCTTTTTTAGTTTTCTAGCCCATTATTTATTTATAGTGATGGACGTAAGTGTCTTACTTATACCGACTATTCGTAATTTCCTATATTCTTTTATCTCTCTTGCTTACGCTATTTTTCCCATTCCCTACATATTTCAACATACCTGTACACTACTTCAAAGCCCTTTTATTGCAGAAGACTTGAAAGATCATTTGTGTGCATATTTTCATTTCTTTTATTCTGCAGGGTCAGATTGTAAGAATTTACATTTTTCAGGGGATTAGTGGAAATATCCCAGATAATAGGTGCCTCTGTGCAAACCAAATTGACCAGTTCATGTTGAAGTTTCTGAATTTATAAGGATAATGCTTGTGTAATTCTGAAAAGGAGTGGAAGAGAAGTTAAAGGACTTCTTGGTTTCTTTGGGAATGAATGTCATAACAAATACAATTTTTTAATCTTTGTTCCAATTGAAATTGAATTTATTAATTACGTTCTAAATTTGAATTTTATTTGATCTGAATGAACATTTATCTCCGAACCTCCTTCTCCAAAGCCTTTTTATATTTGGAATATTGCTATCCATCTTGCTTAGTTGGTTAAGAACAGCTTCTAGAATCTTCTTATCACATGAAAAAGGTTCTAAATAAGTACCCCATATTGGGCTTGTTTGGCAATAGGGAGAAAATTCTTTCTTCATCACTTCACTTTTTTCAAAAACAATCAATTTCAAAACATTCTGACTTTATATCACATCAATAATTTTTTATTATTATTTAAATAAAAAAATTTCAAAATAATACAATTTTTTTTCTTTTTTTCTATACAAGTTTTATTTTATTTTATTTTATATCACATGTATCACTTCTTACTACTACCTCCAACTCACACTCTTACCAAACAAGGTCATTGTTTGGTAATTAAGGCCTTATTTCTTTTTGGGGAATGAAATATTTCATTAGAAAATGAAATAATTTATTACTGAAAATAAATGAGAGTGGAATAGAATAACGATTACTACTCCTTAGTTTCGTAGTTTAATGACAATACATATACTTTAATTGAAATCAAATTAAAATTACTAAAAAAACTCCATATTATTATTATTTTTTTCTTCTAAAAAAAAACTCAAATTATAAAAACAAATAATTTTTTTTTTTTAAAAAAAAAAACTAGAAAATAATGAGTAGTTTTTTCCAGAAAATGTAATTTATTCTTTTAAGAATTGCTATTTCTATCATTTTCCTCTTCATAAAAGGCCGATTAATTATTCAAAAAAATAAACCATACCAAACAAAGTAATGACTATTTCATAAGAATAATCATTATATTTTAAGAGTTTATTCCGCGAAATTCTAAATCCTTAAATGTAGGTACGTTAGGTTCCATGGCGGTGATGATATGTGAGAGTTGTGTCGGTTTGGTTTTGGTTGAAAATGGAGAAGCATGGAGTTGGTGAGACTCATCTACATGGGTTTGAACGTACAATTTCATGAAAATACTTGTTTAGGGTTTAACAATTGAGAAATGATTGGCAACCATCCCCACATACCACTCCTCACCACTATGGATGATTTCTCAAAAAATAATTAAAAATACAAGCCACTTAAGAGAGGTGGTGAGGAGTGGTATGTGGGGGTGGCTGCCAATCATTTCTCTTAACAATTAGCATACTTTATTAATAAAACAATAATCAAACACAAGCAATTTGATTACATTACCATAAATACAATTTAGACTTTCTTCCATTCAAATTCTATCTATGACACTCTTAATGGCTTCTCTGGTTAAAGCATGAATAGCTGAGTTAGCAAGATCTCAATTGACACATTCTCAATTTGATGCAATCTACTATTTGACCAAATTTAACGAAAAATCCTATCAGATTGTTAAAATTAAAAAAATGAAAAACGGATACACTAAATTGTAAGTTTTTTAAGTTTATGAAAGTAATTGCAAATCTAATGAAAGTTCACAATAATTAAGTGAAGTTTCCTTCTTTTTTTGTAATTTCATTTTTTTTTTTTTAATTTTCTCTTTCGATTTTTAAGAAATTTGGAGTTTTATAAGAAGAGAGACCCAAAAAAAAAAAAAAAGAAGAAGAAGAAAAAAAAAAAAAAAAAAAAAAAGTGGTCACATTATGTATATAAGTGTCACACCTGTTAATGAATTCCGCATATCAAAATCCCTCCTGAACTTCAAATAAATAAAATTAAAATAAACTCAAAATTTAAGAATTAAAAAAAAAAAAAAAAAAAAAAAAAAACAAGAGGAGTAAAAAGACAGCAAAAAGAGAGAGGTAGAAAGGAAGGAGAGATGTGAAAGACAGAGAAATGAAATAAATTTAGACCGTTAATTTTATTTTATTTTACAAGAAATCTCCAGGATTATATATTTCCACAGTTTCTACTAGCAGTGTCCAAAATTCGGTTGAAAACAAATGGGTCTAAGTAACTGAGTAATTATAGAAGTCACTCTTAAGTGTTTTTTTTTTTTTTTTTTTTAGTCCCTTCAAGAATGATATAATTTTTAAAATCACAACTTGATCAAAATTCAATAGTGATCAATCACAAGCGAGTAATGGTAAAAGTTCATCTTCTATCACTCTTGTATCCCTTAAAAAATGAGGTGGCTTTCAAAATTAAAATTAGCTTGTAATTGGTCACTATTGAATTTTAATCAAATAGCGATTTTAAAAGTCACCTTATTTTTAGAATTACCCTTCACAAGTTTAATGATAATTTTAAAGTCACATTATTTTTTAAAAGATAAAATAATAAAATAATAAAAAAATAAAAATTATTCCTACGTAACTAGGTTGTCTATCTTAATTAAAGCAACCTTTTGAATAATGGACACATTTGATTGGAACCCAACAACATTCCAAAAATATTTGTACGTACTATTAACCAAATTGTCAAGATTTCTAGCGAAAGAAATAAAGATCACGATTCACAAATAAAATTAGTGTAAATTACTCACAGAAAAAAAAAAAAAAGTGTAAATAAAAGAATCTTGTTAACTTTAGCAATCCTTCTTCTTCATTGATTATTTTCGGATGAGCAACGAAATCCGTTCTGTCGTTTCATTCTTAAATTCTTAGCCCTAGAGACATGAGTGCTCTCCCCCTTCCTTCAATAGCCGAAGAGAGCCCATTCTGTCCGGTAATGGCAGAAAACATGGATTTTTTGCCCACCAATAACCAATCGACACGTCAGCTAAAAAAATTAAAACCAAAAAACTGAAATGCTCCTGATGCAGTGAATCGCTTCTCTTTGTTCTTTCTTCTTCTGTTCTTTTTCTTTCCTTTCACCGGGACACGGTGAGGCAGAGGGAGAGAGTGGGTTCGAGAGAGGGGAGATCAGGAGAGTGAGATCAGGGGAGAGAGTGAAACAGAGAGAGATGCTGTCGGAGAGCGAGAGGATCCGATTGACGGTGGGCCAGCGCCAGAGGAGCAGGTCCGGTTATGGGTCGTTGACCGGTGGCTAGAGGTGCGATTTTCAGTGGCCAGAACCGACTTCCTGCGAGGCAAGGACGGTCCGGCAGTTCCTGTGGAGCGGGGTTGGCGCCAATCGGAGCTGAAAACGCCGGAGATGCGCTGACTGGGTTCGAGAGGGGGAGATCGGGGGAGAGAGTGAAACAGAGAGAGAGAGAGAGAGAGAGAGAGAGAGAGAGAGAGAGAGAGAGAGAGAGAGAGAGAGAGAGAGAGAGAGACGAACAGACAGAGGATCTGATCGCCGGAGGAGCAGGAGGAGAGAGAGGATCCAATCTCCAGAGGAGCAAGAGGCGACGTTCGGTTATGGGTCGTCGACTAGTTGCCGGAGAACTGACTTCCGGCGAGGCAGGGACGGTCCGGCAGGAGCTTTGCAGACTAAACAGTAATTGGAGGCTTTGGAGCTTTGCTTGTTGATTGATTTGAGAAAGGGAGGTTTTGCTTGTGTGTGTTTGACATATTTTCATTTGGTGTAATATGCTGATGTATATGTTTTCTATTAGAGGGCAAAAAGGGCTTGGTTTCTGCCAAGTCCGAACTGAAGTTATTCCCATAGCCAAATCCATGTTGCCTCTGGATTGCTCTTACCTTTCGTTAACGGGACTTTGACGTGACAGACTGACAGTGCTAATTAGCTGTTATATCAACTCTGATTAAAAAATAAGTAGAAGAAGGATGGATTGATCTCCCGTTGACGTGACAGACTGACAGTGCTAATTAGCTGTTATATCAACTCTGATTAAAAAAATAAATAGAAAAAGGATGGATTGATATTGCCATGTAAATAAAATAAAATAATAATCGGGTAAAAACTTGCAATTATGCATGTTTATACTTTATGTAGGTATTGGCAATTCAGCAATTGGTTGTTAAGCTGTCAACTTTTTTATTTTTTTATTTTTTAAAAGAAATAAAAGAAAACGATTAAATGGTATTTCAGGAAGAAAAAAAAAAGATGGCATAAATAGATACATCCAACCTATCTCACAAGTCCCAAGGACTGCATTAAAATTAGGGATAATTGCACCGTTGGTCCCTGTGGTATGCCATAATTATTTTTTACTCCCTATGGTTTAAAAAGTTCATGGGAGGTCCTCGTAGTATGCAATAATTACATATCGATCCCTGGCGTCAAATTCTGTTAAAATTTTTAACAAATTCCGTCAAATTCCACGTCAGCGACACGTGTCGCCAATAAGATGGCGATACGTGTCCATTGTAATAAAAAATATAAATTTATTAAAAAATAAATAAAAATACTTATTTTTTTTTTTAAAAAAAAATGAAATTCAAAAAAAAAAAAAGAAAAAAAAAAAGAAGAAGAGAAAGTTCAAAAGGGTGGCTGGGCCACCCCTTTGAGCTTTCTTTTTTTTTTTTGATTTTTTTTTTAAATAAGTATTTTTATTTATTTTTTAATAAATTTATATTTTTTTATTAAGATGGACACTTGTCACCATCTTATTGGTGACACATGTCGCTGGCGTGACATTTGACAGAATCTGTTAAAAATTTTAACAAAATTTGACGGCAGGGATCAATTTGTAATTGTTGCATACCACGAAGACCACCCATAAACTTTTTAAACCATAGGGAGTGAAAAATAATTATGGTATACCACAGGGACCAACGGTGCAATTATCCCTTAAAATTAACCACTGAGACCTAGAAACTAAGATAGTATAAAAATCCAACACTGGGATACTAACCACCCGATACTTCAAAAAAATAAAATAAAAACCCTTGATATGTCTTCCTTTCGTTTTTTGACTAGAAATTATAACCATGCATCATTTATATATCTCTATATAATTAAATTTTAAATTTATCATTTATTTTGCGGAATTCACACAAACTCAATGTACGTGTCATCCAATTATAAATTTAAAAATAAAATGTCTACGACATATATTTATATTATTTCTTTTCTTTGACATGAACTATTTCATTTGAAACTTGTTTTCCCTTATCACATCCGCATTCAAATAGGCTTGACAATTCGAGTTCATGGGTCGGATTCGTGTTGATCCGACCGACCCGATTACACAATCAGGTCCAACACAAATCTGATCCGATTATTAATCGGGTTGAATTCTTAAACTCGAACACGACTCATATATCAACCGAGTTACCCGAACATGACCCTGGTAACCCATTGTGAAGAAGAAGAACTGAAGAAGGCAAGAAGTTTGTCCGAGACTCCGAAGTCCGAAATCGTCCAAAGAAGAAGGATGAAGGATCGTCTTAGACTCTTCGTCTCAGTCACCTCCACTATCGTCGTCTTAATGGCAATTCCAGTGGTTTTTTTTTTTTTTTTTTTTTTTTTTTTTTTTTTTTTGATTAAGGTATCCCGCATCACCTTTAGCCAGGCATACATCACGTCGACTAAGCCCTCGGTCCGCCGAAACAGTCCTTGAGCTAGTACGAGTGATTCTAGAGGCCCAGCTAGGATCCACAGACTAATCCCTGGCCCATACTCTGCGCCACAGCAGGTATAAGACATTGAGTCGCGGGCTTCGCCCGGGTGGTTGGCCCCAAGAGGAATGTAGCACCTGGAAGTTTCGAACTTATGACCTCGCGGGTAGCACACCCTAGAATTTCTGTGGTTTCTTCACTGGCCAAGTGCATATTTCCACACAAAATTGAAAGCTCATCTGCCATGTCTGTGCTTGGCCGTCGTAGAAGGAATCCTTCCCAAAGACCCAGCAAAAACCCCACACTCCACTAAAGGGAGACGAACGCCCCAACCTCATAATTCCGATCGTCTGCAGCTAGGGTTGAAGGGAAGGGCAAAATACATGCTTAAAAAGATGCTGGTGCGGCTAGGGTTTCTAACTTTTTGCTAGGTTTGTTTCTTTTCTTTTTTTTTTTTAATTAAAAAAAAAAAAGGATTATAATCATGTTAGTGGGTCAACCCGCGGGTTGATCCGCTATGCATGATTATAACCGTATAATAATCGGGTTAACCTGATTATTACCCAAACTCAAACCCTTTATTTTCGTATCGTGTTCGTGTCGAGTTTACGAATCGCGTCAAAAATTGCCAAGTCTATATCCAAAAAGCTGTTTTTTATCATGCTCTTCTCACCTTGTTCTTGCTGACTTCCTTCAAAGGTATGCATTTCTTTAAATTTCTATTTCTATTTCTTTATTATTATTTTTATTTATCCCCATATGCAGTCATTTTTTCTTTCATTGTCAATCTTTTTCTTCCTAGGCTAAAAGCTCTTGTTTTTTTTTTTTTTTTTTTCCTATATAAATTCCATTCTTTTCTTGCCTTTACTTTATGATTTTGGGCCCCTTACTCTCCCAAAATTGATGTGGCTCTTAAAATAATCATTAAATTTATTATAAATCACTATTAGATTTTGATCCAATGATGATTTTAAAAGCCACATCAAATTTGGGAGGACAAAAAGAAGATAATATGGTATAACATTACTCTTTGTAATATTCTGCTATAATATTACAAAGAGTAATGCTATAAAAATTTGTTTCATTTTCGTAAAAATTTGTTTCCCTTTCATAAAATTGTACAACATTTTTTAAATTTGAGCTTCTCCTTCCTGCACACACACCCTCTTGCAGTCCACTCTCTGCCTTTGCCAAAGGTTGCCAACCGTTTATGGAGTTCGCCGGAATCTGCCACCAGAGGCATCAGAATCCCCCATCAGAAGTCGCCGTTAGAGGTCACTAGTTGTCCCTGATTTTCCTTCGAACCAAATGCCAAAAAATCTTTATAGTTGAAATCAACGTCCAGCTAAAAGAATATTCAATTGAAAATATTTTATGTCAAAATAAACGGAGCCTAATTTTATAAGGAAATATGAATTTAATCACATAATTCATATTACGACGGATATCTCACACACATAGCGCGTACCCACATGATTCCCGGGTGGTTTGCCAAAGTGGACGTCAGAACAGGGACACCCATCAACGCCACAGTCGTCATCCTCTCAGTCTCCACACTGTTTATCTTCATGCTTGTGGCTGCTGCGCTTCTTGTGCGACGCTACTATGTCAGCGGGGTGACGACAAGCTCATTGTGTGTCTCTGGCTTATAATTGGTTCTTCCATTGGAACTGCTGCATATTGGGGATTAAGTGATGGTTGGATCGGGTACACAATAACTGTGCCAATTTGGGTGATTGGAACCGTTGGGCTTTGGGTTTTGGTTCCACATGCAAGAAATCCAGAACTTTGGGGAGTGCCATTGGTTCCATGGCTTCCATCAACTTCGATTGCGATCAATATATTTCTTCTTGGATCGATAGATAAAGCGTCGTTCATAAGGTTCGGGATATGGACTGGAATTATGTTGGTTTACTATTTGTTTTTCGGGTTGCATTTGTCGTATGACAATGCAACGGCGTCTGGGGAGAAGAGGATGGATGATGGTGCGCAGTTGAAGGTGGTCGAAGACGGGGTTAACACTTCAGCGACTGGTTCTGGTTCAGCTGTCATGAACGTCGGCAATGCTTCTACATTTGGTGGCAGTTTTTAGATGACTAAAATAAATAGCTAGCCGTTCATATTGTGAAGGAGAGAGAGCCAAGCATTCCACTTTCTTTATTTCTTTCTTTTTTCCTGTAAATGTGCTCATGATTTCAGATATGAATATTCTACAATTATTTGTCCAAATTTTAAAAAATTCGGGCAAATTAGGTGATTGTGAGATAACATTTATATATAGACACACCTGATCGGATAAGTGGTTGAATAGACTTTTTATTTTGAGAAATGATTGCTGTACAACTCTTGACACAACTTTAATTTTATATAACTCAAACAACTTTTTTTCAAGCTAACCACTGAATCTATTTTCCTACACGTGGGTTCTACATATCCAATGGTTGATTTAAATAAATAAATAAATATTGTTGGAGTTATACAAGAGTTTTAAAGAAGTTGTAAACTTATTATATCTCTTTTATTTGGTCAAGTAGATTTCATAAATGATCTCTCACAATTACATGCATAAATTATTTTAAATGCTACAAATAATTATAGATGATCCTAATACCATGATTTCTCACAATCTGTGTTATAAGAATAGGAGTCTTAAATTAGTAATAACCTATTATAGTTATTTCTAGGCTATTAGAGTTTATTTTGAATGTTATCCACGTCGAGTATATCTCCGTGAGTATTAAACTTATGTTTTATTATTTCATTAGGAGTTTATTGGTATCTTGGTTAGTAGAAGGATGATCGTGAGATCAACTAGGGGAGTTATCTCTTAGTATTATCTTTCAATTAGAAGTCAAGTTGTAATCTCTATTTAAAGAGTTGTTGATGGATAATAAAGCAATTAAGCAGAAAATTAATCTCAAGCCTAGTATTTGAAAAAAGGTCTAAGGTCCCTTCAACGACTTTAAAGGTCTAAATTTCGTCTACAAACCAAAAACTATCATGTTACGTGTTTGCGAAAGCATTCTTGTAACAATCTGCACGTCTATACGTTTAAAAGTTGTATTCAGGAAAAAAAAAATTGTTAAAATGTAATGCAATATTTTATATTGAATACTGAAACTTCCATGATTATCCAACGTTTTAATTCACCACTTTTCCAAATATTTTAATTAAACTGATAGAATATATATATATATATATATTAATTTAATTTAATTAGTAAAAATACTACATACCGACCCACATCACTATTTCAATACGTTGATATGACATTATAGATTTACGATTTTTTTTTCTTTTTTCTTTTTTCTTTTTTAACAAGGGTTAATGAATAATGCTACATATTACATCTATATTGCACTCCCATTCCATTTGGCCAATATGGTATAGTTCTCAACCCGTAGATCAACCTTTATTTAAATAAATAATTAAAGAAAAATGGACACAGTCACATTAGTCCAGCAAGATGGGGGTATACTACTTAGTATTAAACTCTTTTTTTTTTTGTTCTTTCTTTTAAAATTGAGTATGTAGTATTATTTAATGGCTGAAATATAAGGGTAGATTAATAATGTCATGTACGTTAGCATAGTGTGTTATTTAATTTATGAGATATCATACGTTTATAACTTTTGTACAACTTTTGTACAACTCTAACAATTTTTTTAAAAATCAACCATTGAATATTGGGATTTGATTCTTGTACAACACCAATACAACAACTGTACAACAACCCCTCACATGAGGGTGAGCCCCAGTATGTGGGACCCACCCTCATGTGAGGGATTGTTGTACAGTTGTTGTATTGGTGTTGTAAATCTAACATTTTCCTTGAATATTTAGAACCCACATGTAGAAAAACAGATCTAATGGTTAGTTTAAAAAAAAAAAAAAAAGTTGTTGGAGTTGTACAACAATCATTTCTCTTAATTTATACTTCTTCTATTTAAAGTAAATCATGCGATGCGATATCATGTTAAATTACTATTTATTTTAAAAATTTAAATTAATAAAATTTAATAAATTTAATCATTTAATTAATATTTTAATTCATTATACAATAAATAATACAAAAGTTTATGATTGTATGAACCAAGTCCAGTTTACACGCGAAATTCAAAATCTTGAAATAGACATATTATGTTCTTTCTCTAGTCTTTCTCATATTGTCTCACTTTTTAAAATAACCATAGGATCGGTGGGGGTTATGTGTAAGATATGCATCAACCACACATATTTAATGGTAGGTTTTTTTTTTTAACTCTTTAATAGTAATTTTTAAAAATAAGAGGATTGGAAAAGGATCATAAGGAGGTAAATGATAATTTATACGCACATTTAATATGTGACTCATACATATAAGACATATTTAAAAATATCTACAAGATATTTACAAATAACACATCTCTAACTCTCTAAGTCATTCTACAAACCTCGGGCATCGGATTTCACGGAACCAGACCAGACTTGGTACACTGCTATTTTTCGGCTGATACAGTAAATGCACCTTATTGGCCCTTATTTTCTTATTAATGGGGACTTGAATACGGCATGGCTCGGGGAACCAAATTAAAGTCAGAATTTAAGCCGACTTTGACCAACTAAAACCCGCAATTCCATTTGATTGGATTTTTATTTGGATTTTTTTTTTTTTTTTTACGTACCCACATTAGAAGGGAAAGTGAATTTAAACTAGTAATTTTCGCTTCATGAAGCGTGGTATTTAGCCGATTGAGCTATCCCTTCCGACAATTTTCATTTGGATTTACTTTGTCCCATCTCCTTCTTGGAATTGGAATACAATTGAGATAATTTATTTCATAGTTAAGATTTAAAGTTAGTTTATTTAATGATGCATATGAAATTAATGTTAACACGTCTTTTAAAAACTTTAAATTATGTAAAATTATGCATCAACTTTAAATTCCGATTATAAAATACAATATCCATTTCATTTAAAATGAAAAGGATTCTATTCTCATTTTGATTGGATTTTAATTTGGATATTAACTTTATCCAATCTCTTACTACCTTGTCTAGAATAAGGTTGACAATTTTTATACGACCCGAAAATTCAATATGACACGAAGTTATAAGATTCAGGTTTATGTTCGGAATAATCTTAAGGGCTATCAACGAATTATGCAACGTTGGGTTCGAAAAGAAGGTGGGAAGCTTGAGGGCCAGATACAAGCCAAAGAGCAGGAACTCCAAGCCCTTCAATTGCAACCACTGATTGAGGAAGAACAAGAGCTCCAATTGAAGGATGCTATTCATTCTCTCCTTGAACAAGAGGAGATGAAGTGGAAACAACGGGCGAAAGAAAATTAGTTGCAATTTGGTGATCGTAATACAAAGTTTTTCCATGCAAGTGCAAATCAGAAATTTAAAAGCCATCGTATAGAAAAGATCCTTGATCAAGAGGGGCAGCTGTTTATTGAACATTCTGAGATTGAAGGGGCTTTTATTAATTATTTTACAGAATTGTTCACAGCAGGGTCTGATTTGGAGGTAGAAGCCAGCTCGAATGCTATCCAACCGAAAGTCACAGCAGCCATGAACAATCAGCTGCTGGTTGATTTCACTCCAGACGAGATTGGCATAGCTCTTAGCCAAATGGCAGCCCTTAAGGCCCCGGGACCTGATGGCTTCACAGCAAGTTTTTTCCAGAAGAATTGGAGCACCATTCATGGGGAGGTTTGCAATGCTATCATGTCTTTTTTTGATACTGGTGTGTTAGATCCGAAGATTAATATGACTAATATTGTATTGATTCCGAAGATTTCTTCCCCTCAAAGTGTCACAGATTTTAGACCTATTAGCTTATGTAATGTCATTTATAAACTAATTTCTAAAGTCTTGGCTAACCGGTTTAAAGGAGTGTTGCCAGGAATTATATCCTCTTCACAGAGTGCTTTTCTAGCGTGCAGGTTGATAACGGATAATGTTATTATAGCGTATGAGATATTGCATACCATGCAAAATCGGCTGTGGAGCAAGGTTGGTTTTATGGGGCTGAAGTTAGACATGAGCAAAGCATACGATCGAGTGGAATGGGCCTTTTTGGAGACTGTGATGAGGAGGCTCGGGTTTGATGATCGGTGGATTAATTTGGTGATGGCTTGTGTCAAATCGGTGACCTATTCAGTTGTGGTTAATGGCAATTCAGTGGGTTCTATCACACCTACTAAGGGAATTAGACAAGGGGATCCCATTTCCCCTTATCTCTTTCTGTTGTGTGCTGAAGCTTTAAGCTCTTTGATTTCCCATGCTGCTGAAACTGGTGTCATTACAGGAGTGCCTACTTCACCACGGGGACCAAGAGTCAGTCACTTGTTTTTTGCAGATGACAGCTTGCTCTTCTGCAAAGCAAACTCGGTGGAATGGAGGCGGCTTATGAAGATTTTAGGGATCTATGAAGCGGGTTCCGGTCAGAAACTTAATCTTCAAAAGACATCTATACTTTTTAGCCGTAATACAAGTACTGAGAAGAAGGCCGAAATCCTTAACCTATCCGGGTTTACAGAAGCACAGAGGATAGACAAGTATCTCGGGTTGCCATCGTACATTGGAAAATCAAAATTACAATCCTTCAACTCCATTAAAGACAAAGTCCAACAAAGGCTTAACAACTGGAAGGTAAAATTCCTATCACAGGCAGGGAAAGAAATTCTTCTTAAAGCTGTTGTACAAGCGATCCCTACATACAGCATGAGTGTCTTCCTTCTGCCAGTGTCATTATGTAAAGAGTTGCAGGGTATGATGCAGCGGTTTTGGTGGGGGCATATGGCTAAGGAGTCCAATGTGCATTGGATGAGTTGGGAAAGGATGGGCAGATCTAAAATGATGGGAGGACTAGGATTCAGGGATCTTTTGATGTTCAACAAAGCCTTGCTTGCGAAGCAAGGGTGGAGGATTTTGCAGAATCCTGATTCCCTTTTTGCCACAGTTCTAAAGGCCAAGTATTTTAAAAATGGCTCGTTCATGGAGGCGGAGGTGGGAGCTCGTCCCTCTTTTGTGTGGAGAAGTTTAACTTCCAGTAGAGATCTGTTGCAAGAAGGTTTATTGTGGAGAATAGGGGATGGTAAGAGTGTCAATATTTGGAAAGACAGGTGGCTGCCTACCCCCACTTCTTTTTCAGTGATGTCTCCAATCCGGGTGCTTCCGGATACTGCTACGGTCTCAAGGCTTATTGACCCTAGATTGGGAGGGTGGAATTGTAACTTCATTAAGGATATTTTCCACCAAGATGAAGCGGAAGTCATTGCATCTATCCCTCTTAGCCCTTCCTACCCTCCGGACAGATTGACATGGCTTGGTACTACTGATGGGTTGTTCACAGTTAGAAGCGCCTATCATATGGGCATGGAAATCCAAGCACGTAGCCACGGTAGCACATCAAGGGCAGCGTCCGGCCAAAGAGTTTGGTCTTGTATTTGGAGCCTACCGGTGCAAAATCAAGTCAAGATATTTTTATGGCGTGCTTGTAATAATTTACTCCCTACTAGGTGCAATCTAGCTTTGAGGAAAATTGTGGAAGATAACATTTGCCCATGCTGTAGAAGAGAGGTAGAAACTACTTTGCATGTTATTTGGAACTGTCCGGCAGCCCAAGATGTTTGGGGAGGAGGTTCTATTCTGTTTCAAAAATCTTATTTTATGGGGGACAATTTCATGCAATTTATGGAATATAGTATGGACAGGTTTTCTAAGGAGGATGTGGGGTTATTGGCCACTATTGCAAGACGTATTTGGCTGCGAAGAAATAAATTTATTTTTGAAAATTTATTCACCCCTCCACAAGTTGTTTATAAGGAAGCATCTGACGCTTATAGTGATTATTGTAGAGTACATCTTCAGGAGGAACATGGGGGACACATTCGAGAAGTTACAGAGCCTCATGTAGCTTTAACCAATTGGCAACCACCCCCGAATGGTATTATAAAAGTTAACTGGGATGCTTATTTAAACATGAAAGATAGATATGTTGGTATTGGGATTGTGGCCCGGGATCATAGTGGAAATTTTATGGGGGCAAGGGCAATCACCAAGAAGGTTATAGGCTCTCCGAAACTAGCTGAAACTATGGCTGCCCTTGAAGTGGTGTTGTTTTGTAAAGAATGTGGTTTTTTTGAAGTAATTCTAGAAGGGGATCCCAAACAAGTGGTCAATGATGTTAATGCTAGGAAGACAGATTTGTCGGCAGCTGGTTTGTTTGTGGATGACATTCTTTCAGAGCTTAAAGGTCTGAGGTATGTTAAGGTAGCTCATATAGGGAGGAATTCTAATAATGTAGCCCATGTCCTAGCAAAAGAGGCTTCGGCCAAATTTTTAGACATGGCGTGGCTGGAAGATGTTCCAGATTTTCTTGTGTATGCTGTAAATAGGGATCGTTTATATCCCTAGATTCCAATTTTGGGATCATTTTTATTTTCAATGAAGGCACGTCTACTTTGTTCAAAAAAAAAAAAAAAAAAGATTCAGGTTTATGATAATAGGGTTGGGGTCATGACCTGGTTACAATTATGTCAAACGAGTCAACTCATGGGTTGACACATTAACACGTTTAGGGAAAAAAAAAAAAATAAAGAAAGAAGAAAACACTACACGGCTGCTGCCTAAGTAACCCTAAGTTTTGTCAATTATTTAAGTTCTTCCCAAAATAGCCGTCTTTCTTCTCTTCTCCTCTATGATTCCATCTCTCTCTCTCTCTCTCTCTCTCTCTTTCTCTCTCTCTCTCACACACACACACACACAAAAATCACTGAAATTTCTGTTTGGTTCCCGAGAAAACACAAGAAAGTACAAATAAAATTAATGGATGAACGAAAATTTGAGTCGATTTTATCTGTTTTTGTTTGTTTCCCAAGATTTTAATGTAATGTCTTTGATCTGGCTTATGGGAAAATGGGTGTTTCTAGTCTTCTAGATTTGGGAATATAGCAACAGCATATCTCGTTCATACCTAAAACAGAAAAAAGAATTGGGTCATTCGGGTCGTATCAACCCGACACGACTGGTTAGCTAAATGAGTCAAGCGTGTCGTGTATTACAAGGCTTATACACGTGTCGTGTTCGAGTTTCGTGTATCAAGCTAATCGTGTCGGGTTTGGGTTGTTTGTTCAATCGAGTCGTCTTGAACTCGACACGTCAACCCGTTTTGCCAACCCCTAGTCTAGAGCCTTCGATTCATTGTGGGCCTTGTTGTTGTTTGTCTCTTTTATTTTTTTCTTATAAACAAATATTCGGATTTCATTCATTAATCAAGAAACCATAGCTGATTTCTCTAACAAAACAATATCACACATAAAATTGATAATTTCTTTCAACCAAATCTAATTTATGACTTGTTTAACTGCAGCCTTTACTAGGCAATGGGCCGCAGAATTTGCCTCTCAACTTGTATAGCAGAGCTATAACTTTCAGTGTATCATCCATTACCTATCTATACCTACTCCAATTATGACCTATGAAATTTAATGCATGTCAACCTCCAAAATTATGTATTGGAATCCCAATGCTTGCTTGTTTCTTCATCTACTGCATCTCCTAATTTTTTTTTTCTACTATTATTGTTGCAGGGTATGCACGCAATTTCCCCGTCTCTCTTCTCGGTTCCTTTCAGGGTAGAGTTATTCTTTTTTTCAAACCCTTGGGATTTTAAAATTAAAATAATAATAAAATAAAAAATTACATGGGTGAACAAAAAAAATATAAATTTAATAGTTGATTTGCACATCTTTTATACCAAGATGAACAATGGATGAACAAAAAAGATGAAAATCAAATATTTTTAAAACTAACAAGAAAAATAAAAAATAAAAAGTTAGAATTATCTAAAAGTATATATAGCCTGCATTCATTATCTGCACGTGCAGATGTGATTAACAAAAAAAATTATCCGTTTATGCAAATGCGGATAGCGGGTATATTTACATCACCCCCTCACCCACATCCTCAAACCTTATGTGGCGTGGTCATTCCAATCAAAAAACAAAGAGAAATTGTACACATAAATCTTTACACATTTTTATACAACCAAATTTTAAATCTATTATTGAATTTGCAGGATTCAGTGTGAGTCTTATAAATTTAATGATAGATTTGAAAATGATATGGGTAGGAGATGAATGTATTTATATCATTTCTTAAAAAAAGAAATTTTCTTGCACTAAATATTAGGAGACCTCAACACATAAGTTTTGGAGGATAGAAAGTTATGTATAGATTACTCAAAAAGATCAATTAATCTTTTGCTAATCTCTTTGACAAATCTAATATTGAATCTGTTGAACTCATATGTAGATCCTAGATATTCATTCAATAGGATATTTGTTCATCTCTTATACGAATATGGATAAAAGTTGGACAAAGGATAAAAATCAAACTTAGAAAAAAACCAGAAAAAAAAAAAAAAAAAAAAAAAAAAAAAAAAAACCTTGAAGTATCAAGGGCTTGAAGATTAATAATAATAATAATAATAATAATAATAAGCAAAATTACCTAGGGGCTTTGACATATATAATGAGACACGGCATCTTCTCATCGTTCATACTTCCATATCAATATAAGCATATATGGTCTTCGAATACGACTCCCACTTCTCTTTCAAACTGTACACCTGTTAATGTCAATGAGTTATCCATTTGACCAAATACGGATGTGTGACAACCGCAATTCTTCACAAGGGGTGCGCCCATCCCCTTATCTCTTTCGTAAACGAGATGATCCACACATCTTTTTAAAAACACGTGTGCCAATCAAATGCATTATGAATATATGTCAATTTAATAAATTAAATTAAAGAAAATTACCTCAAGCTAAAATTTGAAGGAATATTTTGTCCTTTTGTTTAAATAGAGTTTTCATTTCTAAAAAATAAAAAATTATAGATAGTAAAACCTTTTAATTTTTTTTCTTCTTCTAGTTATGATACGAGACAAAGGTGAAAATAATTTTAAATATTTTATAGGTTGAGTTGTTTGTAAATTTTTTTTATTCTTTTATTAAAATGTAAAAAACTATGTTAAAAGAGAAACAACTAACAAATCCAATAATAGTTTTAAAAATAAAAAATTAAAAGAAAGATCAAGAAGGAAGAAAATGTACAGAACGTCTGATGTTAAAAATTGCTAATGAAGCCCTTTATTATTTTACAAAAGGAAAAATTACATTTAAGCGTCCCACACTACCAAAAGAGTTTCAAAAAAACCTTTCATTTTTTTGTCAAAATATGCTTATAATACTCATGCCACATGCAATTTTTCAATTAAAAAATAATAAAAATAAAATTTAAAAACTAAAAATAATATATATATATATATATGGGGATGGCCGGCCACTCCGGTATTGGCAGCCATCCCTATATTTTAAATTAAATTTAATTCTATTATTTTTTTAATTGAAAATTACCATTATAGACATATTTCCACAAAATTAATATTTTTTTAAATCTTTTGATAATTTGAAAAGTCATTTGATGGCGACCTCGAAACGACCTATAGCTTAATGGTCTAAAACATAATTTTTCCTTTACAAAATTTTCCGGAAAGGAAGGAGAAAAGAAACACAAAGATCAACAGATTCAGGTCGTCCAAGTCTGCCAGTTCATACCTTCAAACTCTTTAATGAAGAAAGATTTAGATCACAGCTCACATAATCAGAAAGCAAGCAAGCTCAGAAGAAAAAATAAATACCAAGCAAAATGCGTGATGTGTCAATTTTGAATTGGCTATGTTCCCAGGTAAATTTTTAGAATGACTTGATAGTATTGTGTTATTAAAATGCATTCATTTTAGAGTCTGAATATTGAAGCTGATATTTTCAGGTTGATATACGGTGGGTCTTGACTATGGATCCTCTCCCTTTGAGCCAGGAAGTATTGCTTCAATTGTTTTGGCTTTTACCCTATTCTATCAATACCAATCCAACCGAAATAATTGCTTGGATGACAGACGTTTTTAATTCCATAATCCCAACTGATCCCGCAATTGAAATGCATGTGCGGCCCATCTTCAATGAAGTCTATGCCACACTCAACCATCTAAGTGTCTTGCCCACAATTACCGATGCTGTGCGATCAATTATTTGTCTTCTGATGAAGTCTTTACTTCCACCTTGAAACCAATATGATAGTTAATGGTATTTGATGCACATTTTGGTTGTCGTTATGTTTTCTTGAGACGAATATAATAGTCCTATTTTATAATATGTATGTGTTTTCTTGCAGAGCTAAAATGAATATTTTGTGTGGGAGTTGTAATGGAGCTGGCTTTCAAATAGACTTCTCAATGTACTGAAAAAGATATATGATGTTCATATATATTGTGTACTAGTTAAAGAGGTTGAGGTGAATTTTGATAAAGTGTTCAAGCTTTTTGGATGGTGTATGCATGAAATGGCATGATTTATATTATTTTCTTTACATTTTGTTCTGGAATCTTCTTCTTCTTCTTCTTCTTCTTCTTCTTCTTTTTTTTTTTTTCCTTTTTCTTTTTTATTTGCTTGGATGTTAGGTTTTTGAGTTCTTTTCATAAGATCTGAGAGAGCATGGGCCGAGGAGTTAGCAGCAGTGGAGGACAGCGTTCATTGGGCTATCTGTTTGGGAGTGGAGAGGCTCCTAAACCAGCTGCAACTAATGCTGAAACTGCTCCAAACCTGCTGAATTTAAACTCATTAGCAACGCAGACCTCAATTATTCGCCATGGTACTCTCTTTCAATCTCGGACCTTTCAAGCATTATATTTCTCTGATCTCTACTACTTGTTTGTATTTCTTCCTTCGTGGTTATGGTATATGGGGCTTGGCTAGATTGAGCTTAGCAATGATCTAGCTAGGTGCTGAGTGTTATCTTTAAGGAGGATTTAGGCCAAAAGGGGGAGGAATTAAAATACCTACGCTCAAAAGTTTTTTTCCCTTAATTTCACCATGCAGATTTTGCACATTCACTTGGAATTGAAATTTGATTGTATCTAGGGATGGAAGCAAATTATCTACACGAGATTTGCAAAAAATGGTTCAAGCTTTGCCACAGTACACTGAGCAAGTTGACAAGATTTCTGTCCATGTGGAGGTTAGTCTTCTTCTTTCAGCAAGTGTCATATTTTCTTGTTGAATGTAACATGTGGTGTTTATATCAAAGACATATGAAGTACTATAGCCATCCACATGCAACCTGAGAAAAACTTTTTTGTTCTTTCTTTCTTTCTTTCCCAATTCTTTTGGTGTTTGAGAAAGTTCAAGTTGCTGTGTAATATTTTTATAAACTAGTTCAGTCTTGAACCAAGAGAAAGTAGAAAAGAAAAAGATTACAGCACCATCTTTACTGTCAACATAAGTAGAGCAAACATGCAAGTCTACAAAAGTTGCTCATAGCTTTTATCTGCAAAACCTGGAGTCTTGTGTTCGGAATATATTCTACCATCTGATACTTTGCTCTAAGAGTACAATTAGAAACAACTATTTTTTTAAAGCAGTTGAGAATATCATAAAGAGTTTTCTGGGTGAATCCAGTGGCATGTTTGTTCCATTCTGATTGTTTCTTTTGGTTATTTCATTACAGATTGCAGGAAAAATTAACAGAATTATTAGAGAGATGGGACTTCAAGAAATTGGGCAACTGGAGCAGGATCTAGTTTTTGGAGATGTAGGAGCCAAGGATGTTATTAATTTTCTGATTACTTTTCCTGGATCTCCGCTTCACCTGAAGGAATAACTTATCATACTAAGTCCATTCAGTGCTTACTTCGCAACCTGAAATTACCTTTTTGTTTTTTTAAGACCAGCAAGATGGTTGTTACTTGGTTGTGTTTGTAATTAAATGCAATGTAAGAGTAAAAAAAGTTGGTTCATGTTGAGGAGCCTGAGATTTGATTCCAAACTTCCCTCTAAGGATAATTAAAATATAATTCACTGACCGCACAACTGTATAACCGCTTTCAAAAAACGTTTATAACGGCTTAGGCGGAAGCAATTAGCGATTATAGGATTTGAGAAAAGCGGTTAATAACCGATAACCGCTTATATATATATATATATGAACATCTTTTTCTTTTAGCCTTTAGGGTTTCACTTCATTCTTCATTTCCTCACCTTGCCGCCGCTCACCCCTTTGCCTTTAACCTCTCCAGCACCATTCTTCTCCACTCAACTCATGCCTCGTCTCGTATCCACCGCCGCTACTCTGTAGTCCGTAAGCATCTCTACTCTTTCTCTCGCTTTCTTTCCCTATATCTTGAAAAAAAACTCTCTGAAACGACCATTCAGCGAATCACCATATCCTAGCGATTCGCTTTCCATTGTTGCGTTTGTCTCAGCTTTTTTAGAGTTTGTGCAATTTTGATTTCTGTGATTTTAAATTGCTTGTGTTAGGGTTTTTCATTTTAGGGTTTTGGTTGTGGAGGACTGATTGAGAGTTTCAGTTTTAAGGTTTCATTTTTTTTTGTGTATTTGAGCTCCAACCGAGTGGGTGTTAGTTTTTTTATAAAAATTTTGGGTTGATTTTAATGTCGGCAGGTCGAAGTTTGGATTTGTATGCTTTTTCGTTTTTACATTGTTTGATTTTGATTTTGATATTGATATTGATTTGGATGGTTTTCCGTTGCTTCAAACCGTGCGACGAGGAGTCCGCAGGAAAGGAATACGGATTGTATTTGTATTTGTATTTGTGTTTGGATTTGTTCGGCTTTTGGATTTCATATCTGCACCAAAACCAGCCCAAAAGTGGCTGAAACAGGCCCAAAACAGGTCTAAAACCAGCCCAAAAATGGTCCAAAATCAGCCCAAAACCCAAATTGAAAAGTGGTTATAAAACCGCCGGTTATTTTTTCAATAACAGCCTCCGCCTAGGCGGTTAGCTGTTAGCGGCTTTAGCCAATAACTGTCAGTTATAACTGTTTGTACACCCCCACCTTATATATATGAGAAATGTTTGAACTTCAAACAATTTTGATTTGCCAAAAGTCCGTGAAATAGTGTAAGTGATAAGAAAGAAAGAGATTTGTTATTTTTTTCGACTCTAGTTCATCTCTAGTTTGATATCTTCTTTTGTCACTCGTTCAAGATGGAAACTGAAGCCTCCAAAACTGTATGGAGCTGCTCCCTTAAACCATAAACATAAAATAAAACTTAATTGTAGATATCAAAGAATAAAACTTGAAATAGCTTCTCTAGCATTCACTTGCTAGTTACATCCAAAACGTTTTTGAGAACATTTCTAAAAGTCTTCATCAATAATTGAAAACACATTCTCTAGAGATCCCAAATTTGTCCATTTAACAATATGGGTTTGACTAATCAAGTACTGATTTTATAGAGCAACTTCCATTAAAAATTAAATTCAGAATTTCTATTGTTCAACTAATAAGAACGTAAAATATCTGACAATTACCATTTTTAACCTAATAATGTTTCCATCATTTCATTCTAACATCAAGTAGCTAACTTTAGAACCACTATAACCACTGAGATAAATTACGAGGCCCAAAATGATTACGACTACTGCTGCCCAAAACATCTTTCTATTACTTTGACCCAGACCTAACTCTTATTGAAGTCTAGCATATTGCTCCTTGTGTTTTGTTTCAATCAGTTTCTCAAGGCTGTTAATATTGGTCATTGTCATCTTCTCAACTTTATCAATATTGGCCCGTCTACCTTCCTCCATATCTCTCATATGTTCCTCCAATCTCTTCGCATAAGAAGTCATTTGGTTATTAGCCCACTTAAAAAAATCACAGTCATCAACTTCCTACGTGAAAACATAAGAATAAATGTCATAAACTATAAATCACAATTAATTAATTTAAAATTACCTTATACTTTATACAGCCATATCACTTTCTTCCGGGGTTGTCACTAGTCCATGAGTACCTTAGACGTGCACGCTCTCCACAGTAACATAATGGAGGAGGTATTGACGCATCACTATTTACCGACATTTTTTTGGGCCTACGCAAAATAATAATAATAATAATAATGGGTAATTACCTTTTCCCCCCATGAACTACCAAAAAATGCGCGATGCCCCCATGAACTACCAATTCGATCAAAATAGAGCATTTAACTACCAAAGACAACAATTTTTCCCCCTTCCGTCAGTTAAAGGGGTTAAAACAAACGGTCAACGGGTCACGTGACCGTCACACGCCGTTTTACCCTCATTTTCTTCATATTTCCTCCCCGTGAACTACCACCATCTTCCTCTTTCCCCCCATGAACTACCACTATCTTCCAACATGCCCCAAGTAAAACAGCACATGACCCGTTAACTGTTTCTTTTAACCACTCTAACTGACAGAATGGGGCAAAATGATTATCTTTGGTAGTTGAATGCTCTATTTTGGTCGAGTTGGTAGTTCATAGGGGCATCGCGCATTTTTTGGTAGTTCATAGAGAGAAAAGGTAATTACCCCTAATAATAATCATGCCAATAGGGTAAACTTTTCAATAGTGCATAAAAAGAATTGTGAATGCTTCATTCGACTACTCATTTATTGCAATCCTTCCATTAAACTTTAAATTTCGGCACCTTACTCCCTAATTTTGGCACAAATTTGAAAGGCAACTATCCATTTATTAGTGAATTCCTATGAGCTACATATAATACAAGCAGGATGATTGATAAAGATAAAGGTCCACACACTACATGCATCTATTAGGAACATAATATAGAGGACAAAATCCCCAAAAAAGGGAGTCATTATTAAAGTTATTTCTCACAATTTAATTTCACAGACAATTACTTTAATTACCCATATTATTCTAGAGATAATATCTAGGCAAATAAGGAGTTTTTGATAAATCAACTTGTTTAATTTTTTGAAACAAAATATAGAACTTCCTTGAATGGTATTTTTTGAAACAATTGCTGCTGGCACTGTTAAGCATAGTCAATTTCAACAATGTTGTCCCTATTTCTTTAACACACACATATATATTAAAAGAGAAATGGGCAAGTTTAAGACAAGATGAAAATCATAAACTAACCAAAAGAGTCTAGCAGAGATTGGGCAGGCAGATGATTGTTGCCTTAAGCTGACACTTCTCAAGAGCCTATAGATGAAAATGATAAAACATATATATTTTTTAAAGAATAAGTAGATCTATATATTAACAAAAGAATCAACTGTAAAAACAAAGGGAAACAACTCTGAAACAAAACACCTTACAACCAGAAATTGTCTCTAGACAAACAACCAAACAAAAATACAAAAGAAACAACTGAGCAGCAAGCATGACTACCTAAAGATTCTTTTCATAGCTACAGAAGGACAAACAAAGCCTTAAAAGAAAGTTTGTTTCCCTCTGACTGGTTCAATGTAAAATAGGTTTCTGAACAAGGTACCGTGTTTTAGATCTTGGCATCAGTCAAACTTAGATAATAGATGTGAAAAAGATCAGGGATATCTTTGGAGTTGAAACACAATGGTGTTTTGTTTTTTTGTTTTTTTTTTTAAGTAATCGCTAGTTCACTAAAACGTGAAACACAGTGGCTTTATGAAACAAAAATATTAAAGAGTGGCATTCATAAAATAAGTTTGTAACCAAATATGAGTAAAGAAATGTTATTCACTTTTGTATAAAGTGTCTCTGCACTACACCAGAGTTAACCTTGGCAGTGCAAGGATGAGTGATGTATGCCAATATACAAGATGATTATCACATTAGTGAATATTCTTCATCTTAGCTGTAAATCTGACAGAAGACCATGCTCAAACTTTTTTTTATATAACATTTCAGCAGAAATAAGAGGGGCAGCAGCAAGTGCACTAAAACACTGATTAATTACATGTTGCAACCAAAACAACATTTGCTCACACCAATTTACGAAAGTGGATATTCCCATGAATGATTCAAAGAAGAACATGACTAAAGGTTGTTGCTAGCATACCAAGAATGATCCCCTGGGCACCTCTATAATAAGAGCTTGTTAATGTTCTGAACCTCTCCTGTCCAGCTGCAACAGACATTACATTTTCCTAAGTCAATCATGATTCATTTAGGCTGTCAAACAATTTCTCAATGAATATTTCGCAACAAAAGTTACAGACACAATCATGAAATGACAAAGAGCATAAGATAAGTTCTATCGATGAAGCCTAGAGTCAGTGCATTATACATTTACCTTCTAACTTCATGATAGAATTAAAAATTGCACAGAGTAGCGTAAAGAGTGAACTGAATGTAAAGGTCAGTTATCTTGTTAAATATTGTAAAACTGCCAAAATCTTTGTTAGAGAGCCTCAGAACTCAAAAATCCGCTGCTATAAAATCTCCAGTGAAACATCATTATAAGGTCACTAGTTCCATTACATGCAAAATGACATGTTTGATGCATTAAAATAACACTACTACTGAAAAACTGGGAAAATAGAAGACTTGTGTATTGCAAGTACAGATAAGATTCCAGATTCAAGTTGAAAAAATGGAAACAATTCTCCACTAAAGGAGTGAGAAAAAAGTGCAGCAGTTGTTGGCAGCTTAAGTTGAACAAAAAAATAATCACGAAATTCTTATTTGACAAAATTCCGCTCCTGCAACTTAATAGCCCCACAAGAGGGCATGGTAATGAAGCAATAGCAAATGTACAAAACGGTGAGGGGAAAAGAAAATTGTGAATCTTTCAACACTGTAGGAGAGAGCTGGCAGGATTCTTTAACATACAGACGGATATCTTTAAATTTCCAATTAGAAACATATAGTGAGAGAATGGACTACTGCCACTACTTACCAGTGTCCCAAATTGTGAGCTTCAATTTCTTCCCGCCGACTGTGAGCAGCTTGATCTTAAAATCCACACCTACAAACAATAAGAACTACTATATATGCATCACATAAGCTACTCAACCCGTCAAAAGGGATAAAAATGCTTGCATTGATTGTTCAAAATTAAATATAAGAACTTCCAAAGAGAAGTGATTATATATTTATTACGTAGACAACATTTTGCAATAACTAATTTAGAAGAACAAAGCTTTGAAGAAAAAAGAAAACACATTTTTAAGGTTCTCATACTTAAAAAAATTCACAAATTCAATCAATTTATTAACTGGGTGCCTTTTGATGAGTCTCAAATAGTCAAATTGTAGGGCAGCTAAAGTAACTAGAACACTCAAAAGAATCTTATTATATATAATCTCCTATAATTTTCAATCACTTAAATTTGTATGAATCTTTTTATAGATCCAACAGTGTTTACCTCTCTTTGGTTGCTAAGAAATCGTGGAAAAAGAAAGATGACATAAACTTTCTACAAAATCTTTCATATGTAGTCATGCTTGCTGCTCATTATTATTTGAATTTTTGTTCTCTATTTAAGCGCATAGTGCAGATTTTGGATGTTTTGGAATAGTTGTCGAATAAATATGATATGATCGTTTCCATGAAAACAACTTTCTTCAGAGAATGTGGGGTTTCTTCACTCAAGAAAATGTTCAAATTTCTGGCGATTAGTGATTACCCAAGGGTCATTAGATGTTTTAATTGTATGAGAAAGAATATTAAATTCAGCAACTCAAGTTTGACAAAAACAGTTATGTTTGTGGTTCAACCCTCTTAGACACATTTGTGAAACTCCCCTTGGACATTCCTTCACGTAATTCCAAAGTCCATTTTGTAATGCCGGAGTCAAGACTCAAGGACAAACAACATGAAAATTAGCAATCAGAAAAGAAGAAAACAAACTTCTATGTAAAATCAATAAATCAGCTAGGTAATGAATTTGGGATCTCCAGATAAATTTTATATATATATATATATATATATATATTCATTGACAGCCTTATGCACAATACATACACAACAAGTCTTTATAACAACACACATGATGATGATATTAGGACACAAATGATAGTGTAAACAGCACAAGAACCTCTCATACTTGAAGCATATTTTAGAACTTGGTGATAAGAATCAGCCCTGCTTCTAGTCAAGCAAATCCAGGAGAATGGCCCCTATGGTTGGGGAGGTCAATAAACAGAGCAACTCTGTCATTCCTTGGCCTGAAAGATTCACACTAGACAATGTTATATGTAGTAACATGATTTGGATTATTAAAATAACACTGCATAATCATCAACAAAGGTCAGAAACTGGGTTATTAGAACCAGGCATATGTTGGGAACACTTTAAGAGCCAGCCCAAGGGACAAATCAATGCAAATTTTATACTGGAGGATGGATTATGAACTGACAACTGCAAGGCTAGAAAAACTACATAAGTGAAGAAAACAATTGAGCAAAACTCACAGACATAGCGCAATTGAGACAAACTTCAAACCCCTAAGTACTTGCAACAATTTAATCCAAATCAGCATTCTGATTAATCCTAAGAACAGCAAATTATTATTGGATCATTGGTACGCTGAAACAAACTATGGTCAGTGTCCAACAAAAGCAAATCAGGTTGATCCTACAGAGAAAGTAGAGTTGAACAAATGGAAGTGCCGTCTCCATATAGGAAGTCTCAAGATCGAGAAACTGTAGGAAACATCTTAAAGTCTATATTTCGCTCAGAGTACAATCAGCACGTAGCTCAAAATAAGTAGATGTTACTCCATTTTTCTTGCAACTGTTTTGTGCTGTATTTCATTGCTATTTGTTTTTTGCTTCTTCCCTAACATTATCTAGTCAATGAAAAAATGAAAATCACAACAATTAAAAAAGGTTCTAAGTAATAGAGGAACCACAGCTCTAGAGTGCAACAACTGCCCATTTTAGGAGATTCCTACAAAATATTGTTTTTTTACGTTTTTAAGTTCAGTCTAGAAATTTTCATGTGCGTCCTGATTCAGTATTACCATAGCTACCTTCTAAACTGGTTCCTTTTTCGTACCACTTGTTTTTTATTTGTAGCAATAGATTCGGCCAGAGAGAGAGAGAGCCTGTTTTTTTTAGCCGGAGAGGAACGCCAGACGACGGAGGAGGCCGACCGCCGAGAGGGACGGGGGCTATCGGTGACTGAGCTACGGACGATGCAGAGAGAGAGAGAGAGAGAGGGGGGGGGGACCGCCGGAGAGGGATGCCGGACGCCGAGAGGGACGGGGACTGTACGGATGATGTCGTTGAGAGAGAGAGAGAGAGAGAACCTGTTTTTTTTAGCCGGAGAGGGACGCTGGACGACGGAGGAGGCTGACCGTCGAGAGGGACGGGGACTACCGGCAACTGAGCTACGGATGATGCAGAGAGAGAGAGAGAAAGAGGGGGACTACTGGAGAAGGACGCCGGACGCCGAGAGGGACAAGGACTATACGAATGATGCAGTTGAGAGAGAGAGGGGGGGACTGCCAAAAAGGAGAGTGACGCCGGACGCCGAGAGAGACAGGGATTGTATGGATGAGAAATTTCAAAGATAGAGAGAGGGGGAGGGGCAGCGTTGGAAGGGAAATGAAATATCATTTCCCTCCAACCAGTTTTCAGGCCACACAAAAAGAAAAATGAACAAAACAAAATTTAAAACCAAGCTTCCACGTCAGCTTGTTGGGCTGTTTTTTTTATTTTTATTTTTATTTTTATTTTATTATAAGTACAAAAGGAGAACAACAAAGCAAACAAAACAACTTAAGGAACTAGAAAAGGAAAAGAGGAATCCGTTCCAAAACATGGAGGAAAGGTTCCAGAAGCTAATAGACTAGAAGAGTTGGGAATGCAGCTAGAAGCAAATCTAGTTGCGGCCCAGTAAGCCACATGGTGGGCACAGAAATTTGCACTTCGGTTAACAGAGCTAGCGAACCAGAAAATGGAAAATGGAATGGCGGAAAGAAAATCAGAGATGACAGAAGCGATACGCCAATCTTGTGTAATCAATGGATTGTTGATGGCAAGATTAATAGTGAGAGAATCCCCTTCAAATATCATATGAGACAAACACAAAGAAGAGCAAAGCCGAGTTGGGAATGCAGCTAGAAGCAAATCTAGTTGCGGCCCAGTAAGCCACATGGTGGGCACAGAAATTTGCACTTCGGTTAACAGAGCTAGCGAACCAGCAAATGGAAAATGGAATGGCGGAAAGAAAATCAGAGATGACAGAAGCGATACGCCAATCTTGTGTAATCAATGGATTGTTGATGGCAAGATTAATAGTGAGAGAATCCCCTTCAAATATCATATGAGACAAACCCAAAGAAGAGCAAAGCCGAGCAGCAAGAAGAGCGGCAGACGCTTCTCCATACAAAGCCGCACAGGGTGGCCTAATCTGAGTAATACTTTTGACAATGAACCCATTGGAGTCACGACAAACTGCAGATTGTGCTAAGAAAGTAGAACGAATGGTTGTGTCATAGTTGATCTTGAAACAGCCAGGATCAGGCTTCTTCCATAATTCCTTCAAACGAGTGGTACTTGTAGACCATGCAGAGAAATGAATCTTAGAGATTTGATTAACAGAATGGGAAATTGATAAAGCATTGGGAATCAAACCTTCATGCAAAGCCTTATTACGCGAGTACCAGATCTGATCACAAGCAATCACTGCAAAAATCTGAAAGAAATGCGTATCCACTAGAGGAATACCTATCTTTTCCGGATGCAAGATAATAAGTAACCAATCAGCCATAGAAGCAACAGGCAAAGCAGAAATATCCAAAGGCCAAAAAGAGTTTCTCCAAATTACTCTTGCAATGGGACAGTAGAAAAATAAATGAAGCAAAGAGTCACTAGTATTAGAGCAAAGGGAACAAACTGTATCCAACCCAGACTAAATGACTAGAGAAATACGAGATTTTGTTGGAACAATGTTCCAAACTACTTTCCAGAGGAAAAGTTTAAGTCGATAATTAAGCTTAAGCTTCCAAAGACCTTTCCAGCTGGAAGCCGAAACTGGAGAAGGATGAAGAGGCCGCTGAGCAGAATAAAGATGATGCTCTGATTTGGTAGAAAAACTCCCCGAGGAGGAAACAATCCATAGGAGAGCATCAAAATCAGATCGAATTTTGATACGCATAATCTCTATCACCGATAATGAGTCAAACAAAAATTGTAGAAGAGATACATTCCAGGTTAGAGTAACAGGACAGATGAGATCAGATATTGCTAAAGGATATTGTGCAACCAAACAAGGCCTTCGAGGAGTAGGAACAAAATTTAGCATAGTAGGAATCCAAGGAGAAAATCAGATTGTTAGAGAACTCGAGATATGCAGAACATAACAAGAGCCTAATTTTAACAGGGGAACAATAGACTTAATACCATTCCACACATAGGATCCCAAACCCAAAGGACAAGAGATGAGCGAACCATATTTAATATATTTCTCCTTAAAAATAGATACCCAGAGGCAATCATGATTTGAGAGAATTTTCCACCCAAGTTTGGTGATAAGAGAAATATTGATATCCTTCATCAGACGAAAACCCATACCACCCTGATCCTTTGGTAGACATAATGAATTCCATGATTTAAGAGAAAGATTATGGTTTTTACCTTTAGGAAAACCCCACCAGAAATTCTTGAAAGATGTGTCCAAACGACAACAAAGAATGTCAGGGAACGGAAAAGAACTCATTGCATACGAAGGAATGGACAAAGCAACCACTTTAAGAAGAACTGACTTGCCAGCTTGAGAAAGTGTTTTTGCTCGCCAACCTTCAATCTTATTGTGCACTTTATCCAAAATATCCATAAAAGAATTCTGTTTAGATCTACCAAAAAACATAGGAAGACCCAAATGCTTTGCTGAAAGTGGAGTTTCAGAATAGGGAATAATAGCCAAAATACTTGCCTTTTTGAAGAGGAAGTATTCGGACTAAACAATATGTTTGACTTTCCCATATTTATTGACTGGCCGGACCACAGACTGTATTTTGCGAGACACTCTTTGATGATACCAGCCTGGAGAGAGCTAGCTTGTGTAAAAATAATCAAGTCATCCGCAAACAGGACATGGGTAAGAGGAAAGCATCCTCTAGCAACTTTATATCCTTGCAAATTTTGGTGAAGAAGTCTGGAAATAACCTCAGTACCCAAAATAAAAAGAAAAGGCGATAAAGGATCACCTTGACGTAAACCCCTAGAAGGCCGAAAAAGACCAAAAGGGGATCCATTTAACAGAACTGAGAATGAGGAAGTAGTAATACAAAGTCTGATCCAATTGATCCATTGAGGTTTGAAGCCCAGTTTCTCCATAATAATCAACAGAAATTCCCATTCCATTTTGTCAAATGCTTTCTCCATATCAATATTAACTGCCATATGGCCACCACGTCCACGTTTGGACTTAAGAAAGTGAAGCATCTCATGAGAAAGAATAGAATTGTCTTGGATATGACGACCTGGAACAAAAGCAGTCTGGAAAGGAGATATGAATTTAGACAGTAAAGGCTTAAGTCTATTAGGAAGGATTTTGGAAATAATCTTATAGATAATGTTGCACAGACTAATAGGACGAAAATGGTGAACCATAGAAGGGCCTAGTTTCTTGGGAACCAAAGTGATAAAAGTGTGATTCTGTTCCTTGAGCAGAGCATTAGAAGTAAAAAAATTCCCAATAGCCAGGAGAATAGTAGATTTTATGCAATCCCAATATTTAACATAAAATAAAGCTGTAAACCCATCAGGTCCAAGAGCTTTTTCACGACCCAGACTAAGCAAAGCTTCAAAAATTTCTGCTTCCCCAGGGATAGAACATAGTGAGAGGTTATCTAAATCCGAGATAACAGGATGAAAAAGATCCAAGAATTCCGGAGGGGAAGGTGGAGCAGTAGATGTGAATAATTGTTTGAAGCTATTCACAAAACAATTTCCAATATCAGTTTGATCAGAAAGCCACCCACCATTCGGAGTCTGGAGAAGAGAAATAGAGTTACGGCGTCGACGAATCAAAGTACTAGTATGAAAAAATCTGGTGTTTAAATCAGAAGCAGTAAGCCAAAGCTCTCTTGACTTTGTTTTCCAGAGAGACTTCTCCTGTTTTAAATATTCATCCAATAATTTCTGAAGATGGAGTTCCATTGCCAAATTAGGATCCGAAGGTGAAGCTTGTTGAACCTTGTCAAGCAAAGAGAGAGTAGTATCCAACTTGTGTTTAATATGACCAAAATAATGCTTATTCCAGTATTTGATTGCATCTTTGGTAATCTTTAACTTCTTAGATAAACAGAATGCAGGAGAACCTGCAATAAGCGCTGACCATGCTTCATCAATAACAATACCACAAGTAGGATCCCGAGTCCAAAAAGCCTCAAACCTAAAAGGCCGAGGAAGGGATTGAACAGGAGAATTAGAATTCAAAAGTAGAGGACTATGATCAGAAGTATGAGCTGGGAGATGGACAACCGAATAAGAAGGAAACGAAGTTATCCAAGAACTATTAGCAATCCCCCTGTCAAGACGCTCCTTAATCAAACTAGATCCCTATCGGTGATTTGACCAAGTATAAGGATTTCCACAGAAACCTAAATCAACCATTCCATAACCAAACCTAAATCAACCATTCCATAACCATCCATAAAATTAGTAAACGGATTGGAAGAATAAAAGTCAAAGGGCCAACCCCCCAATTTGTCATTTGGCGAGATAATAGCATTGAAATCCCCAATACAAATCCACGGATCATTATAAGAAGCTCCAAAAGCATCCATAGCATTCCAAAAATCAACACATAAATTCGTATAAGGAGGACCATAAACAAAAGTAAGCAAGCATTTAATGCATGGATCATCAGAATAGTGCCAAACACAGATTATATTACATGAAACATGAAAACAGACAATATTAACATCTGTTCGCCAAGCTAACAAAAGACCTCCCTTAGAACCAGAGGGAGGTGCATGAGTCATTAAAGAGAACCTCAGTTGACGCAAAATAGGGGTTGAAACCAAAGGAGACACTTTAGTTTCAGACAAAAACAAAATATCAGGATTATGTTTCCTGATCATAGCCCTAAGACTGCGAATTGTAGAGGCTTGGGCTAAACCCCTACAATTCCAAGACAAGGTAATCTTATGTCTGGAGGGGGCATGGCCAAGCCAGCCGCCTCAACTTGTGCAGAAGTATTAGCCCCTGCATGAGAGATAGAAGCCCCTACAAGAGAAGTAGAAGTCCCTGGAGGAGAACCGACATCCATCAAAATTAACTGAGTAACACTTCTAGATTTTTTTGCAACCTTATAAACTTTTTTCCCCAAGGTAGGTGACATTGGAACTGTAGATACATCCCTTGAATCCATCCTGGCAGTAGGGGAAGATTCTGCAAAAGAAGAATGGGTCACCAACAGAGATGTGTGGAATACTGGAGTGGTTGGCGCCGGTGGAGATTCCCTCAAAGCTGAAAGAGACTGTGCCGCCTGCATCAGTCGATCCTCATAACTACCAACAGAAGCAAACTTTTTTTATGAAAGGGGAAAAAGCTCAAATATTTCTGAAACAGCCATCTGTTTCTGTCCACTAGTCTTACTAAGCTCAGAGAGTGGAGAGGGATAGATATTATCAAGAGAGGGTTGGTCAGGGTGCTCTGAAGAGGTTGCTGCAAGGCCTTTTTTATGATATGGATAATGTCGAGTTACTGAACGAGTGGAATAAGTAGGCATTTTATGAGGTAAGGGTGCTGTAGGATAAACAAGATTAGGAACAGTCGAAGTGTAATGGTGAACTGGGGAAGGTGGCAGAGAGAGGACGGGTTTAGTGTATATTTGTGGAGGAAAGTTTGAAGGATGAGAGGAAGGTACCGTGTATGTAGGTGGAAGAGGAGGTTCACCAGAGACCATAGAAGGCAAGGAAGAATCAGTTGCTAGAGGACTAGCATGGAAGCTTGGAGAAACCAGAGGTCCAGGGGAAGAAGACGCAGGGGCCAGCAACGGCAGGCCAAGAGAAGAAGGTCCCTGACAGAAATGGAGAGCAGATGGGCCAAATAAAGTCAATCCAGAAGAGGAGTGCCCCATAACTCCAGTTAATTGCTGGGCCAATTGCAGATGGCCGGAGTGACAATGTTGAGTAGTAGCACCATGGAGAATGGGCCCAGAAATGGATGGCCTCAAAGCAGGAGGAGGAAGCCCATAAGTCAGTGGTCCAAAGCCAGGTGGATAGAACTTATCAGAAACACCCCTAGAACGAGATTCCCGAACCTGTTCAGCATGACCCGAAGAAGAGGATATTTTTGCCTTGCCTTTAGGACACTTGTCATGATTCAGCTGGTGAGACGTGGCAAGATAGGGATCATGGAAACCACCGTCAACTGGAGGAGGAGCAATATCCAGAAAAACCGAAGAAGCAACACCTTGCATTGGCTGAGCAGATTCAAGAAGAAACAGGCTAGATCCCAAATCACCATGTGAAGAAGCCGGGTGAGAATGGTAACCAGAACCCAAAGTCTCGGAACCAAGTTGAGAAGAGGAAGAATACAGCGCCTGGGAAGAAGCTGGTCGAGGAGGAGCGATTCTGGAAACCGAATAAACATAACCCCAAAGTGTATGAGTAAATAATTCCTGCTGATTAGGGGGGATAGGACCAGGGCAGAAAAACTTCCGATGACCAATCAAACCACAATAAACACAGTAATCAGCCAAACGTTCATACTGAAATCGAATCCAAATAGATGGAAGATCCAGACGAGGCAGAAAAAAAAACCCGGAATGAGGGGTTGTAAGACATTAATCAGAACACGAATACGAAGATGATGATGATGAGCAATAATCCCTTCTAAATCACCATTCTCAATATTAAGAACTTCAATACCAATAAACTTCCCTCTCTTGATTGCATTCACCGCAGTAAGATTTTGCAAGGGAAGACTATGAACTTGCACCCAAAAAGCACAAGAGGATAGATCAACTTCATCAATTGAAAATTCTGGGGGCCAAGGCTTAACAACTAACAAAGCACCTTTAACATTCCAAGGTCCATTATCTATGATCTTAGCAACCAAAACCTCAGAAGATACAGTAAACAAAAAACGATCACCTGGGATAAGATCAACCGTGAAAGAAGCAACAAATTTCTAGGTTTGAAAAAGAAAGTCACGAACCGTAACCAGTGATGGCGGATTGGGCGAGATGAGACGACCCAGAAGTCGAAAACCAGCCTCCTGAGGGAGAGAAATAGGCACCGACTCAAGGGGAAAAGGGTCATCACAATTGAGAGCAGCAGTAACATTGATAAGAGCATTACTAGCAGCTTCCCTACAAGGGATCTGTTCCCTAAATTTTAGGAAAAATTTTAAGAAAGTCAAAAAAACCATCCCACAGCAGCTTCCCTACAATTATCTGTTCCCTAGGAAGTGAACCGTGCTTCCCAATGCATTGGGAAGCACTGTTCACATCCCATTCAATTGTTTATTCTAAAAATATAATCTCTCTCTTACTTTATCTCTTTCTTTTCTTAGTTTTAATTAAAGTAAAAGTAACAAAATAATATTTTAATGATATAGGGAAAAATGAAGGGAAGCTGCTGTGGGGTGTTTTTTGATAGGGAAGCAAAAAGTAGTTTTATTCCCTACATTTAGGGAAAATGAAGAGGAAGGGAAGGGAAACTGCTAGGATTGCTCTAAGTGCCTGTAAGTTGGTGGAAACCAAAGCCGTATTGAGACAAAGAGAGACAGAGTGAAGATGGGGCCTACGAAAGTGGTTGTTAGATGGTGATTGGGAAAACAGGGAAAAGAACAAGGTGGGGACAAAGTGGAAAAGTAAGGGTGAGGAGTTTCTAGAGAGAAGTCAGACCTTCTCACTCTAGAATTTTAGGTACTAAAGGTTTGAGAAATGATCCATACACTCATTTCTCACAACAGCTTCACAACAAGCTGATGTGGCTGGTAATATTTTATTATTTTTTTACAAAAAGAAAACAAAACAAAACAAAAAAAATAATAAAATATTACAAGCCACATCAGCTTGTTGTGGGGCTGTTGTGAGAAATGAGTGTAGGGATCATTTCTCTTTTTCCAAACAAAATTTACATGCTCTTCTTCAAACAAGCTTAATTTCCTCCATTCTCTCTCTCTCTCTCTCTCTCTCTCTCTCTCTCTCTCTCTCTCTCTCTCTCTCTCTCTGTTTCCTGGCAACCAAACAGGGCGGGCGTACACAAAGATTATAATAGGATTTTTATTTTGAATTTTCTTTTCTGGATCTCATATTTTGTGTGGTGGTGGTCGAGACAGAATGGGAGAAGTGAACGGCGGCGATGAATGGATTAGGAGGAGGGGGTGCTCGTGCACAAAGGGCGATTTTCTACCTGAGGAATCGTTTCGGAACTGGGGCAACTACGGGAAGGCGCTGAAGGAGACTCCGATGAGGCTGAAGAATCGGGTTCTGACGCGCTCCATGGACCACACCGAGCTCGTGGAGGTGAAGGCTCGAAGCCAGCACGAGATGAAGAAGACGCTCAACTGGTGGGACCTAACGTGGTTTGGCATCGGCGCGGTCATTGGCGCTGGCATCTTCGTCCTAACCGGCCTCGAGGCCAGAGAACACGCCGGCCCCGCAGTCGCCTTGTCCTACGTCGTCTCCGGCATGTCCGCTTTGCTCTCCGTCTTCTGCTACACCGAGTTCGCCGTGGAGATCCCCGTAGCCGGTACGTACACAGAGCTTAATTTTTTTAGTGTTTTTTTTTTTTCTTCTAATTTTAACACTGCATATGGACAAAATCATTGTTAATCTACGAACTGAGATTTAGAAAACGAAAGAGTTAACGAATTTCGACGTCGTTCTTCTTCTTGTTTATTGGAGAAAGTAAACCGATTTTTTAACCTTTTCTGTTTGTCTTTGAATTACTCATCCTCCAAATGGACTGTTCAAGTCCTTTGGGCTGATCTAATTAAGCTGTTTCTCAAACATGAGGGCTAGCTGAAACGTTTCAGCCGAATTGTCCGTTCTCAAATTACAAGTCTTAAAATAGTTCTTGTTTGGGTTCAATTTCATTAATTCTCATTTCCAAGAAGCTAGGGTACGTATTAATTAGCATGGATTATCTCTGTGGCCCAATTTTGTTAATTGATACAAGTTAATAAATATCTGCCTCACATGCTTCTGGTCAACTAACTAAATTCTAGTCAACGAAGTCAATTATGCTACCGCTTAAAGTTTTAATTTATAAAATGAGAATATGCCATTTGACATGCTTTCAAACTAAAACACGCGCGATCCACTTATATATATATGTATATTTATTTCCATTCATTACTTCTAATCTTTTACTTCTTGTTTTATATTTTTATTTTATTTATTTAATATCTTATATGTAATACTTGCTATATGTCATTGATTTTAGTTGGTTGTTATTTCTTTTTACAAGTTCCAATTGCGTACAGTTTATATTAGTACATAACTAATTACATCCTATTTACAATACTGTTTTTTGCATATTTATTTCATCAATTATGAATGCATGGTCAAGGTATTTCATCAATTACTGTTGCATAGTTAATTATGGTGAGTTTGTGTATTATTAAAACTCAATGATCGGTATGTATAAAAAACGAGACATGTTACATGCACATCATTTGTACATTTTTTGTACATCACTTTTTTAAATCAACCATTGGATCTGTAGGACCCACATGTGAATTCTTGTGGGTCCTACAGATCCGATGGTTAATTTAGAAAAGTGATGTACAAATGATGTGCAAAAATCATTTCTCATAAAAAACAGTTGCATATGTTTGTTTACCAAATGTTTTCCATATATGAAATGAATTCAAAGTGAAAAAAAAAAAAAAAAAAAAAAAAAAAAAAAAAAAAAAAAGAGAGAGAGAGAAAAGAAAAAATTGTTTGGTTTTATTACATTATTTACATGATTGATCCTGAAGAAATTGTCAACTCACTAGTTAATATCTGCATAACGGCTGGAATTCATGACAACATCCTGCTAGCAAAGTTGAGCAACAGTTTTAATATGCAACTTCAAGACCTTCAATATATAGTTCCATGGTTAAATATTGTTTCCCTTTCAGGTGGATCATTTGCCTACCTAAGGGTAGAGCTCGGCGACTTCATGGCCTTCATTGCCGCCGGCAACATCCTACTTGAGTATGTTATCGTTGGAGCAATCCTTGCCCGTGCCTGGACATCCTACTTTGCCACACTCTGCAACCACCAACCAAACGATTTTCGCATTGTAGTCCACAGTTTCTCACCTGACTACAGAAATCTCGACCCCATAGCTGTCGTCGTCATCGCCGCAATTTGCGTCCTTGTAGTCCTGAGTACCAAGGGCTCTTCACGTTTCAATTATGTTGCCTCCATCATCCATGTTGTCGTCATTCTCTTTATCATCATCGCAGGCCTTATTAAAGCTGATACCAAGAATTACACCCCATTTACTCCTTTTGGAGCCCGTGGCATCTTTCAAGCGTCGGCAGTACTTTTCTTCGCTTATGTTGGATTTGATGCTATCTCAACCATGGCTGAAGAAACAAAGAATCCTGCTCGAGACATCCCCATTGGTCTTATAGGCTCAATGGTGATTACTACATTGGCATATTTTTTACTAGCGGTGACACTATGCCTTATGCAATCATACAAAACCATCAACGAGGATGCTCCATTTTCGGTATGGTCAAATTACCACTTATTTCAAAATATTTAGGTTAATTTGTATTTAGGATTTCAAAAAATGTGATTTAAAAAAAGTAAATTTAAAACTAGTGATTTGAAAACGCGGTTTTTTAAAATGCAATTAAGCATTTGGTAAAATCGTAAAATTGCACTTTGGCATTTAAAATGATGCGTTTTTAAAATCACACCCATTTCCCTGTGATTTTTACATTTTCAAATCATAATTTTTTTTAAAAACGCACTTAAAAACAATATATTTTATGCGATTTGGTTTAAAATTGCACTTTTAGTTTGCAAAATCATAATGCTAAACACACCCTCATATTCTAACACTAAACACATGAAATATTTAATTAAAAATAGGATGTGAATTGATATAGATAAGATTCAAACTCAAATCTTTGACTTTTATACTATTTTAAATTACTACATATTTCAAAAACTTAAACCGATAAAAAATAAAATTATTATTATTATTATTATTATTATTTAATTATTTAATTTATATTATGACAGGTAGCATTTGAAGTTGTTGGTTGGAATTGGGCTAAGTATGTAGTTGCTGCCGGTGCGCTGAAGGGGATGACGACCGTATTGCTGGTGGGAGCTGTTGGTCAGGCTCGATATCTCACACATATTGCAAGAACCCACATGTTGCCGCCATGGCTCGCCCATGTGAATGAGAGAACTGGGACACCCGTCAATGCCACAATAGTCATGCTCGTCGCCACGGCGGTCATTGGCTTCTTCACAAGCCTTAGTATTCTCTCCAACCTACTCTCTATCTCCACGCTGTTTGTCTTCATGCTCGTCGCTGTTGCCCTTCTCGTCCGCCGGTACTATGTCAGCGGGGTGACAACACAAACTGACCGTACAAAACTCGTCGTGTTTATTCTGCTGATTCTTGGATCTTCCATTGCAACTGCTACTTATTGGGCCACCAGTGATGGGTGGGTCGGGTACGTAATAACCGTCCCAATTTGGCTGACTGCAACCGTGGGGATTTGGATTTTTGTTCCACATGCAAGACAGCCAAAACTTTGGGGGGTTCCATTGGTGCCATGGCTGCCATCGTTATCCATCGCCATCAACATTTTCCTTCTTGGGTCGATAGACAAAGCTTCTTTTGCAAGGTTCGGCGTGTGGACTCTGATAATCTTGGTTTACTATTTCTTCATTGGATTGCATGCATCCTATGACACAGCCAAGGGATCTAGCAATGGAGAGGAGAGGAAGAATGCTGAAGAGGGTGGAGTAAGGGGCAACATTGCGTTCTATGGGAGTTTCTAATTAATCACAAGTGTGTGATGTAAGTGTGTAGTTGATGTTCATATTAATATTGTTAAGGAATCCTAGGTGTTTCACTTTTTCTAGCTTGTTATAATAATAAGTGTTTGTTCATGAAGAAAGCATTAAAATTATGTTTCAAAATGTTAAAATATAAATTAATTTATTAATTTCATCTCTTCTTAATTATCAGTTTAAGCTTTCGGTATAAGTGGTGGTTTAACAAAGTATCGAAGTCAAAAGTTATGAGGTATAGTAAAACGTTGACTATATCTTTCACCTCTTATTTTAATTAAATATTCAATGTCTTTCCTACCGATGTTTTGTTATTTAAGGGAAATTAGTGGATGGAAATTATATAATGAGACCAGCAACAAATATGGAAAAATTAGAAAGATGTTATTTGCATACATGTTCTAGACCAGAGCTTTGCACAACGTTCGTTTGCACTCTTTGTTGACTTTGAATAAATAAAAAATAAAAAAATATGACAACTAAGTATACAGAGCAAAGCTATTAAGTTGTCTCCATAAAAGAAGAAAAATGAAAAATGAAAGAATAAGAAGTAGAACAAAGAAACAAAAAAAAAAAAAAAAGTACGGTAGAACAAGATTAACTCATCAAGATTAATATATATGGCGGGAAAAATGCAAAACCAATCATTCTTATTACAATGATTTGCAATAAACTCTTTGTAGTAAAAAAAATATTATGAGAGCTTCCTATAATACCCCAAAATATTATATAGGATTAATTAAGCTTTGGAATAGCTAATGGGTTTGATAAGATTTGTTAGGATTAATTGTGGAAGTAAGAATGTTGACTTTTGTTCATGACCGAACGTTCGAGTCAAACCCTAATTCTAGACATTTTATGTTGAAAGTGTTGGGGATCATCTACATGCAGAGTAAGCGCAACGGAAAAATCAATCCCGTTTAAAATTTTGCTTCAAGATAAATAAAGCTAGATAAAACAATTACACAAATTTGTGGTACTTACAATTGAATTCGACCTCTCCTTGCATGTTGAATGATCAAGAACAAGTTCTTGACGTTCATAGTGTTTTTAATTAAACCTTCAAATCTTATCTTTGATGACTAATTATGACTATGAATGTGGACTCACAAACTATTATTAAATCAATAGAATAGGTAGAAGCATAAATTTGAAAAAAATTAAATATTCTCTCTTGAATATTTCTCACGACTCTCTTACACGTTCATGTGTCTTTTCACAAAACTATTTGTAAAACTTGAGTCTCAAAGTTTTTCAAATTATGAATCAACGAATTCTATCAATCAATGAATGTGTAATTTATGCTTCACTATGGTACTCTATTTATAGACTTAGATTTACAATTATGATTGAGATAAGAGATAAACTGGAATTGTAATAAAACTAGGATTGAAGTCATAGAAGAACTAAGACTGTAGTCAAAGCAAAACTAGGACTGGATTCAACACATAACAAATACTAGAGTCAATGAAGAACTAAGACTGTTAGTACTATCCTCTAGGGTGCACAGTTAAGGGGAGAAAAAACTCACTTCAGCATTGCATTACACGGCTAGCGTCTAAGGCTAGGGCCACTACTATTATAACACAACGTGTAATAACCCCGACCCCCTTTCGAGGGTAGAATAGTCTTTACCACCTATGAGAATGGATAACTAGACGGGATTAATAAACACCTGATTTTACATATGAATTTTTATTTCTTGATATTAATTCATATTTCTTGATATTAAATAACCACTCCTATATTTTATTAAAACACATACTTTTAAATTTAATAAATTTATATCAATTTAAGTTCCACTTTTATATTTTATATTAAAATATGAGGATCAGATTTTACATTAAAAATATTAGATATCTGATTTATTATTATTAAAATACTTATTTTAATATATATAAAACCCTAGCAGCCAAAGAATGAAACCCTACTCCTATAAATAAATATTTGAGCCGTCGCTCTCTTCTCCCATATCAGAAGAGTTTTCAAGCCTCCTCTACCTTGCACAGGTTTCGGCTCTGTGGACAAGGTACCATCTTACCTCCTATTTCTTCTCCTTAGTTCTCTTTTTCTGGTGAAACCGTAGCATTCATTTGTTGATATAACCATTGTTTATTGTATTTTGTCTTCTTGTAAATCATGTCAGCATAACAATGAAGAAAAAGGATTGCTACTTTTTCTTTTAGACTCCTTCCTCTCAAAATGTGTGCCTCATGTTCAATATATATATATATAATTTTTCTTCTCTTTTCTAACCATGAGATGCAGCATCAATTGTCCTTTTTCTCTCTCCTTTGTCTTTCTCCAAATACTAACGTCACATACCTTATTGTATTGTCTTCCTTTTCTTTTGTTTTTTTTGTTTCTCCCCTATTCTTTCCTTTTTCTAATACCCCCGAGAGGTATAGATATATATATATATATATATATATATATATATATATATGTATATATATATATATTTTTTCTTCTCTTTGTCTTGGCCAAACTCAATTCAGAATTGTTGGATTATGAAATCCTCTCACTTTTCAATTCAACCAGGCTATTTTGGGGAAAGGATAAATTGTTGTTTATTTTCTTTTGTTTATTTTCTTTTTACTTTTATGTACAGATTTGGGTTTGCCCTAAATTCTTCCACAAAAAGATATATAGTCCTAAAAATTCTATTTTTGGTACAAAGTAGTTTAATGTAAACATTCAAACCTTCTTGTAAATTCCTCAAAAAAATCATGGATCATTTTTATAAATTACTTTATTTAAGGGTATAGTTTGTGATATCGGAATTTATTAAACTCTATAATTATAAAATAAAATATTTCTGATGACAATTACCTTTATGGAGTCGTATTTCTAATGTCAATAAAAGAAAACGTGTTATTACTTATCTAATGATTTAATTATTATTCGAATAATTAATGTTGTTAAACATACCTAGAGAATCCATTCTCAGTGGGTTAGCAAGACAAATCCTAGTGGTGTTAGTGTGTAGTTTAGTGACTAGCACAAGGTATTGATTTATTTAAACCTGTACCAGGTGACTAGTTAGCAGTCGAGATAGTCCAGCGACTTATTGCAATCAGAGAGGTAAGGGATCCTCTACCCCTTCTCAAATTGTTTTATGTCATATTACTTTATCATTTTATTAGCATATTTGAAATTAATTGTTCTTGTTCCGTATTTCCAATTATATTAATGCATGAAGAACTGTTTTAAAAATAGTTTTGAGATGAAAATTGTTGGTATAAATGTTAATCTTGAAATCACTGTTTTAAAAGAAGCTTGGTTATAAAAGGATTTTCTAATTATTCGTAAATTGTGTAGTTGGTTCCCGAGAGGGGAAGTTACAGCTTTTTGAAATTAATGAGAAAAGGAGAGCAAAAACCCTCCCCACACGTTGCCTACAGAGTTATCAAAGGAATAAGAATAATTTATGAGAATGAGATTTTTATAAATGAAGCACGTGTGTGGAGGAGACTATTATTTTGGCCCCAGATATATTCACAGAGATTTGCAGAGTTTAAGCTCGGTACCGTTGCTTAGATGGAAGCGCAACCGCTCAAGGACTTAGAGAAAGCGGATCCATCCCTATGTCATGCTAAGTGCACTTTAATTAATTAGCTGACGGGGCAGGGCCTATGGCCACAGTTTACCTGCCTGAGGTCGCAGTAGACCGCGCAACCCTAGTACACAGGGCGTAATAGTGTACATGGGCCCTATATATGAGAAGTTTTAATCGTTAACGGGTATTTTATATGTTAAGTAAAATGTCGAATTTTTATTTGTATTCTATAAATTTAGATTTCAAGTGTATTTTAATAATTGTTTTAAAGAAAATGAAGTTAACTCAACCGTTTTATGGTTGAGGGTTACCTTACTGAGCATTTTTCGCTCACCCCTTATTTTGTTTTTGTTTTCAGGTTATGAGCAGAGAGACCTAGGCGGCCGGGATGGGATCTAGGCTAGCATTAGGACATTGCATCTCAGTTACCTTAATAAGTGCACTTGCACAATAAATTTAGTTTTTCTTTAGATTTTCAATTATTAAATCAAGCATAATTGCTCTTTTCGAAATAACTGTTTCCGCATTTATTAAAGCTCTGAGTTTTAAAATCTTTATTATTTTTGTTATTTAATTTATTAATTCAGCATATTAGCTAGGTTGTTGGCAGACCTTACGAATCTTTGCAGTTTGGTGTAAGAAATTGACGAACCTAACCCTTAGCGGTTTGGGGGCGTTACACAACGGATTTTAAGATATAAAATATTATATCTTAAAATAAGATTTAAAACCTAATAATACAAATAAAATAAATATGAATATTTATGGAATAAATATTCATCAATTTAGACATAAATATTTATTAGTGATAAAATCACAGATCAAATTTATTAAGTGATTTAAATAAAAGAATATTCAGATGAATAGTGTGTCGATCGATCGACACAAATAGTCAATTGATCTACTAGTCGATCAATCGACACAAAATAAAAGCAAATCCCGAGTGAACAATGTGTCGATCGATCGACATTCTTCAGCAGTTGGCAGTAGCAGCACCGAACACCTGTATTTCAATTTTTATACAAAAATCTAATCCAAATCTTTCCCTAACCGTTGGATACGATCAAAATAGATTGATCTTGGTCGTCTAAATCCGTATAAATAGAAATGTACCCCTTTGGAATTCTCTTCTTCTTCTTCTTCTTTATTTCTCTGTTTTCTCTCCCACAGGAAACTCTCTCTAGTTCTCTCACACCTCTCTTCTTTCTGTTTCTTTCTCTGGATAGCAATTCATGCTGCTCTTAGAGTAAATAATCAACAGAAAGTTAAAGGAAGCTCTCTCTCTCTCGGTTTATAAAAAGAAAAACAAGAAATGGTCCTCTCCATTTTGCAACTCTCTCTTCTCTCTCTCTCTCTCTCTCTCTCTCTCTCTCTCTCTCTCTCTCCCTCCCTCTCTCTCTCTCTCTCTCTCTCTCTCTCTCCCGTGAGTACATCTCTCTCTCTTTCCCGAGCTCTCTATCTCTCGGTTGGTGCAAGCAAGAAGTAGGAAAAGAGAAAAGAAGAAAAAGAAAAAGAAGAAAGAGGATACAGGATAGAAAAAGAAAGAAAATGATATTTAGTCTTTAAAAATGTTGTTTTAATATTTGTAATTTTATGAGTTATTAGTTAAATAATCTAACATTTTAATGTTGGTTTTAAAATAGGTGTTTCAAAGCAGAGTATTTAATAAATAAATATGACATTGTGATGCCCAAATAAAAAGTCACTATTTTATAAAAGCATCGTTGCACCGTCCAAATATTTTAAAAGATTATTAGGCATTTAATATACTAATGTATTATTCTACTCAATTTTATAAAAACATAAAAATAGAATTATTTTATAACTGTGATAATTAGTTATAGTAATTGTTACATTTATAAAGTGATAATAGGTTATGGTGACTTAAAAGTGAAAATGACAATTTTTATTAAAAATGGGATTTTGGTCAGTTAATAATAAAATGTTGTATAATGCACATATGAAATATGTGGCATTATAATTAATCTACTTTATATGTCGTGGTAATTTCTAAGCAACATTAGAAATTAGGTTAAGTGATTTATAAGTCATAAGTGAAAAGAAGTGGTAAATAGTTACTTAGTATTTTATACTAATCATAGGTGTATAACTATGCAGTCGTCTTTCTGTGGATCAATCTTTGTAGCAGGAAAGAACTGTGAATATTCCACTTACGAAGCATAATACTGAGTTATTTAATGTAGTGATATATAGGTTTATTTATTGATATGCAATTGTTTAGGTTTAGGTTTAGGTATATGTGTGAGTATTACTAGAATACTTATTGAGTATGGTTTGTTTGATTATGTGGTGATATCAGTTTGTTTGATTATGTGGTGATGTTGGTTTGTTTGATTGTACGGTGATATTGATTGCTATGATGTTGTGATCTTACTATATTAAATGGTATGTGATATAAATGGCATTACATATTATACTGTCATGAGATATAAAACTGTTAATAAGAGCAACTATGAGTTAATGTCCCAAGGCAAAGACTGAAGGTTGTAGTCCCATGATAAGTTCGGTTTGGTAAGAAACCCACGACACTGATGAGAAAAATGATGGTTAAAGTTCATGGTATCTATCTATGATAAGATAGTAAAAGACCCACAACATCTAAATGATAAGATCGTATCATGTGCTAGAGTCTCACGACATCTATTCATCCATCTATCTATAATAAGACCGGAGATGGTAAAAGACTCACGGTGATGATAAAACCGTAGAATGTGTTAAAGTCTCACGACATCTATTTATCCATCTATCTATGGTAAGAGTGGAAATGGTAAAAGACCCACAATGATGATAAGACCGTATCATGTGTTAAAGTCTCACAACATCTATCTAACCATCTACATTAATGAGTAGAATTGTGCATATAGAAGTGTTAATAAGATTGTGCATATGATTCTGTCATTACATTATATTGTATATTGTTAAATATATCAATATGTCATTATATTATGGGATGCAGTTGATTCATTGTTCATACAGCGAGTTTTTGCAGGATGGAAGGAATGATACAACTACTAGTATTTATGTTTAAGGCTAAGACTTTTAATATGTGATATTTATGTGTTGATTTGAATTAGTTAAGAACAATGGTTAAGTATTATTAAGTGCCGCATGTGGCACATAATTGTTTTAAGTGTATTTATTATATTAAAACACTTGGATCGTATTGTAATATAATGAGGTAATTCAGTCAGCTCTGTCATGTTATGTTTCATAAGTTTTTAAAGAAAAAAAATATATTCTGCTGTCAATTATTTAACTCTGATGACGTCGTAATGACATGTGAAAATCGAAATTTTTACTTATGCCAAGTGGGTCGTTACAATTGTACACTCTTAAGTATGGGCTTGGGTTTTATCCCTAAGGCCTAATTCTCATTTAACTTCTCTTAAGCCCATTGAAATAAATTTCAAGAGTCGAAAGCTCTTTAATGACTTAAGCCCTTAGAAAATTAATTCATAAGCTAAATCATTTATTAGTAATAAGGGTGCGTTTGGGATTGCGATTTCGTAGACAATAAGTGCGATTTTAAACCAAATCGCAGAACATAGATCGTTTGGGAACTGCGTTTTTTAAAATTGCGATTTAAAAACGCAGAAAATCTGCTTTTTCAAATCGCAGATAAGATGGTGCTTTTTTGAAAACGCAGAATTTTAAAGGTAAATTCGCGATTTTAAAGGCCAAACTGCGATTTTGCCAAACGCTTAACTGCGTTTTTAAAAATCATTTTTTTCAAATCGCACATTTTAAAATCGTTATTTTAAATCGCACTTTTTGAAATCGCAAACCCAAACGGACCCTAAGCCACTTAGGAATTAAATTCATTTGACCCATGTTTTATCAAATAAAACAGTCTAAATAAATAAATGCATAAATAAGACCCAAATCATATAATCAATTTAAATCAACTCAAAGATGGACGTAAAAAGGTATGTGACAATATCACACGACACCATTAATCACAATTAATTCCACTAAAATAATGTAACTACACTCTAATATGTATTTTTTATTTAATAAATTAATCCATATAACATACTTATTTATTACATATTACCCCTCCACGAAATTATTCTATAGTTGAACTAAATTCAGTACATTGTAAGTTTATTCACTATCTCTTTTCTTTATTAACTTGATTTAATTAAATAATTATCTTTTTATACTAAGAAAATTTTATCTCATCTTACACAAAATTAAATTTATGTCAACCGTCCATAAATCTATAGCTTTTTTCATATGGAGCGCTATTCAGTGATTTGAAATGTGGACCCCGCACTCTTGCTCTCTCACTCTCAAGGTGAACAGTAAATCAATTCCGTACTAAAAGGCCCAAGTAAGATAACAGAGGAGGGGCAAGAGGGGAAACTATTAATAATGTGGCCCAGGTGTGTTTTTGGCAGTGGGCTGGCCATTAACGTTTTCCGTTACGAATCCAAAGCCCCATAGAGTCTGTTTGGATTTATAATTTTAAACAATGTGATTTAAAATAACAATTTTAAAATATGCAACTTAAAAAAAAAAATGATTAAAACACAGTTAAGTATTTGACAAAATTTCAGTTTAACCTTTAAAATTCTGCATTTTCAAAAAAACATCTTACCTGCAATTTGAAAAAGCATATTTTTTGCGTGTTTAAATCATAATTTTTAAAAAATCAGTTCTCATACGATTTATGTTCTATAATTTGATTTAAAATTGTACATATTGTTTACGAAATCGCAATCTCAAACACACCCTTAGCGTGTGTAAATAACGGCTACTATGTTGACTTGTGTGGTTTCTTCTAACCGTTGATTGTGCTTAATCTATGTAGATACTATGTACTTTGTATAATGTAGAGGAAAACCTTCCTGCAATTCATGATCGATTGCATAAGGAACAGAGAGGCAGAAGACTTGAAAGCTGGCTTAGAGTGTCATGTACATTTTTATATATATTTCCCTTTGCATTTGTTACCCATAGATTTTGGCATTAGCATGTCTACCTGCTTACAGCTCAAAAAACAAATTAATTCGTCTACCTTCTCAGATTTTTGGCCCATTGTCGGCCCCTTTTTAGTTTTCTAGCCCGTTGTTTATTTAGAGTGATAGACGTAAGTGTCTAACGTACACCGACCACATGTAATTTCTTATGTTCTTTTTTTCTTTCTTACTTACGCTATTTTTCCCATTCCCCACATATTTCAACATATTTGTATACAACTTCGAAGCCCTATTATTGCAGATGACTTGAAAAGATCATTTGGGTGCATATTTTCATTTTTTATTCTGTAGGGTCAGATTGTAAGAATTTACATTTTTCGGGGGATTAGTGGAAATATCCCAGATAATAGGAGCCTCTGTGCAAACCAAATTGACCAGTTCATGTTGAAGTTACTGAATTTATAAGGATAATGCTTGTGTAATTCTGAAAAGAAGTGGAAGAGAAGTTAAAGGACTTCTTGGTTTCTTTGGAAATACATTTCATAACAAATACAATTTTTTAATCCTTGTTCCAATTGAATTTGAATTTATTAATTACGTTCTAAATTTGAATTTTATTTTATCTGAATGAACATTTATCTCCGAACCTCCTTCTCCAAAGCCTTTTTATATTTGGAATATTGCTATCCATCTTGCTTAGTTGGTTAAGAACAGCTTCTAGAATCTTCTTATCACATGAAAAAGGTTCTAAAAACAATGGGTTTGTTTGGCGAGGAGAGAAAATTCTTCCTTCTTCTCTTTACTTTTTTCAAAAACAATCAATTTCAAAATATTTTAACTTTATATCATATTAATAATTCATTATTATTATTTAAATAAAAAAATCAAAACAATATAAATTTTTTTTACTTTTCCATACAAATTCTTTTTATTTTATATCACATCTATCACTTCTTACTACTACCCCAACTCACACTCTCTTACCAAACAAGGTATTGTTTGGTAATTAAGGCCTTATTTCTTTTTGGGGAATGAAGTATTTCATTAGAAAATAAAATAATTTATTACTAGAAATAAATGAGAGTGGAATAGAATAACAATTACTACTCCTTAGTTCCACAGTTTAGTGACAACATATATACTTCAATTGAAATCGAATCAAAATTACTAAAAAAACTCCATGTTATTAATTTTTTTTTTCTTCTAAACAAAAACTCAAATTATAAAAACAAATAATGTATATATATATATAAAAAATACTTTAAAATCTATGGTCGGCCGACCACCCAATGAGTATAAAGTAGGTTTGTTTCTTTAAAAAAAAAAAAAAAAAAAAAAGCAAAAGAAATTAGAAAATAATGAGTGATTTTTTTTTAAAAATGTAATATGTTCCTTTCGGCAGGGGCGACCCCCCCCCCCCCCCCCCCCCCCCCCCCCCAAAGCCAAAGGTTTTCTCCAAAAAAAATTAATTAATTAATTAATTAATCTTTATCCCTATTTTTTTAATTTCTTTAGTTTTGGCCTCCCTAATTTTATTTTATTTTCAATTTGGCCCCCCAAAGCCTAAAAGCTGGCTCCGCCCCTGCCTTTAGGAATGACTATTTCTATCATTTTTCTCTTCATAAAAGGATTAATTATTCTAAAAAATAGATCTTACCAAACAGAATAATGATTATTTCATAAAAATAATCATTATATTTTAAGAGTTTATTCCACGAACCTCTAAATCCTTAAATATATGTACGTTAGTTTCCATGGTGGTGATGATATGTGACAGTTGTGTTGGTTTGATTTTGGTTGAAAATGGAGAAGCATGGAGTTGGTGAGACTCATCTACATGGGTTTGAACGTACAATTTCATGAACTTGCATGTACCCATCGATTAAATACTTGTATTATTATTATTATTATTATTATTATTATTATTATTATTATTATTATTATTATTATTATTATTATTATTATTATTTAACAATTAGCATAGTTTATTGATAAAACAATAATCAAACATAAGCAATTTGATTACATTACCATAAATACAATTTAGACTTTCTTTCATCCAAATTCAATCTATGACACTCTTAACGGCTTCTCTAGCATGAATAGCTGAGTTAGCAAGATCTCAATTGACACTTTCTCAATTTGATGCAATCTATTATTTGATTAAATTTAACGAAAAATCTTAACAGATTGATAAAATTAAAAGAAAAAAAAAAATAGAAGACGGATACACTAAATTGAGAGTTTTTTAAGTTTATGAGGGTAATTGCAAATGTAATAAAAGTTTACGACAATTAAGTAAAGTTTCCCTCTTCTTTTTTTAATTTCGTTTATTTTTTATTTTTTATTTCTGTTTTTAAGAAAATTGGAGTATTTAAGAAGAGAGACCAAAAAAAAAAAAATAATAAGTCGTCACATTATGTATCTAAGTGTCACACATGTCCTTGAATTCCGCATATCAAAATTCCTCCTGAACTTCAAATAAATAAAATTAAAATTAACTCAAAAGTTAAGAACCAAAAAAAAAAGTGAAAAGACGGCAAAAAGAGAGAGATAGAAAGGAGGGAGAGATGTGAAAGACACATAAATGAATTAAATCTAGACCGTTAATTTTTATTTTTTTTTACAAGAAATCTCTTGGATGATATATTTCCACAGTTTCTACCAGCAGTGTCCATAATACGGTTGAAAACAAATTGGTCTAAGTAACCGAGTAATTTTAGAAGTAACTCTTATGTTTATTTTTTATTTATCATTATTTTGTTTATGTTCCTTTAAGAATGATGTGATTTTTAAAATTACAACTTAATCAAAATTTAATAGTGGTCAATCACAAGCGAGCAGGGGTGTAAACGAGCCGATCCTGAGCGGGTATTGACTATTTGGGATCGGCTCGTTTATGTAACAGTGAAGCTCGAGCTTGAGCTCGACACGAGCCTAAATTTGGTGTGCGAGATCGGCTCGCTAAGGAATAATTACTGATTGAGCTCGATCATTTTGGTTGATCTTGAGCTCGAGTACTCGGATCGAGCTCGACTCGAGTGAAAAATAAAATAAAATAAAATAAAAATCCCAGTACAAACAAGATCAAGAACCCTATAATCAACCAACAAATCCTATTCACAAAATTCAGAAAAGCAAATGACAAGAAAATAGAATGCAAACCTGATGGAATCGAAGCCAGAAGCGTCATTCTCAATTTTGAAAGCTTGAAAAGAAACGATTTTGGAGCAAGTTCTTTTTCAGAGTTGTTTATCGTTGTGTCTCCCGGTTTTAATAGCTCTTAGCAAAACTGATGAAGCATAGAGAGAAGGTGGTCGTGCAAGTAGCTGAAAATTAAATGGGTAACTGGATAGTTTACATATGAGAATAGGAAGTGGGTTGTTCCAGAAGAAGCGTTGATAGTGCCTAGTCTTTGGGGAACTCCAGGGAGTAGCTAGAGTTGGTGATTTGAAGTTGTGTTTCAGACGTGGGGCAGTGTGTGTTGAAATTAGGACTGATTTTGGAGGACAGCTAAGCTATCAACGCATTAGAGAAGGGATGAGAATTCTAGAGAAAGTGTTTTTTTGGGCATTGGGCAGTGCGTCAGTTAATGTGATGTTTTTTTTTTTTTTTTTTTTTTTTTTTTTGTTAAAGGCATGTCACTGATGTCAGTTAAGAGAAGGTGATTTTCAAATATTTTTTTTAAAAAAAAAAACTGAAATGAGAGAGTGATGGAGAGTTTAGAGAGAGTAAAAGAGACAGAGAGTACTAACGAGAGAGACTTGGGGTGTTTCTAGAAGGAAAAAAAAAAAATTGAAAATTTTTGGGTTGTGGCGCGGCAGGGACAGATTTTTTTTTTTTAATCAGTTTTTTTGATAGAAGATATTGTATATATATATTAATTATAATAGGTTGATAATAGTATTTATATAGTATGTTAAACTAATATATTAATTAGTTATTAATATTTAATTAGTATAAACATATATATCACATCACACATGATTAATTAATAAAAGTTATATATATTATACTTATATTATAGTTACTTAGTTGGAAAAAGTACACATAACCTCCTCAAACTACCACCTCAATGTATATGTCCTCCCCCCCAAAAAAAACTATCAATTGTGTAAATGTCCTTCCCTAAACTATCAAAAACTGTCAATGTTCCTCTAATGACAAAAATATCATTCATAAAATTATTAAAATAAATTAAAACTAAAAAAATATTAAAAAATATATAAAATAACAAAAATTTATACAAAAAAATAATAATAAACAATTAAAAACTGGGTTTTCTTCTTCTTCTTTTTTTCGCTTTTTTTTTGTTAAAAAAAAATTATTTTTGTAAGTTTCAGTTATTTTTTCGTTTGTTTTTTTTTTCTAAAAAAATATCATTCTTTTCATTTTTTAAATTTAATAAAAAACTGGTTTTTCCTTTTTCTTTTTCATTTGTTTTTTTTAAAAAAAAAATTATTTTTATATTTTTCAGTTATTTTTTCGTTTTTTTAAAAAAAAAAAAAAAAAAAAACTCTTTTTTAAATAATTTTTTAGTTTTTATTTTTAGTTTTAGTTTTTTTTTTCGAATTTATAAGGACATTTTTGTCTATTCAAACAAAAATTAGAATTATTTTTTGTCTTTTTGTTAGTATTAGGAGAGACATTGACATTTTTTAGTAGTTTGAGGAGGGCAATTGACACAATTGGTAGTTTGGGGAGTACATTGACAATTGAGTGGTGGTTTGAGAGGGATATGTGTACTTTTTCCCTACTTAGTTATATAAAATATATTAAACTTACTACTTGCCTACATTATACATATACCGTTAGTTTATGAACTCGAATAGGATTCTCAACGAGGATCGATTAGACAATCGATCGAACCTTCATTATGTCAAGTCTAATCGATCGAACTCTACCATGATTAATCAGACTAATGCGATAGATTCGATTGGATGTTTGATCGATTGGAGTAATACACTTGGATCGATAAGATCTTCTATCGATCCTATGATCTTGTCATGATCGATCTGATTAGTACTTAATTATGATCAATTGCACATTAGATGGAACATTCATTGTTTCAAGTTTGATTGATCGGACATTTGTATCACAGTAGATTGAACTGATGCACTTTGATGAATTAGATATTCGATCAAACCTTTAATTGTTTCAAGTTTGATTAATCATTTGATCGTATCACGATCAGTTAAACTAATGCACTAGGATCGATCAGAGTAATACACCATACCTTCTTCTTCTTCTTTTTAAGTCTATTGACAATAGTAATTAGATCTTATCTAACGGTTATATACTTATATAGCACAATATTAAATCATATTATCTAAATTCTAATGATAATACGGTTAATACCTAACTTGTGATTATAATTAACATATTAGTGATCGATTCCAATCCTAATAACTTAGTTTGGGATTATATGAATCACATTGTCATTAAATATGAATAATATGATTAAGTTTCAGAAGTGTGATTATATCATATCATTAATGTGAATTTATACTTACTAACTTACGTATGTAATCTATATACCTAGTCACTGTATTAGTGTATGAGTGTATCTAAGTATCTAATAATCTAACTACTTAATCATTGTACTAGTATGAATTTGTATATTTATATAACATTATGTAGTTATAATTTATGCTTATAAATTAATTTATAATTATAATTCTATACATTAATTATGAATCATATCATACCACTTGATTTATTAGACTATCTACGAATCTATGATAAGTATTATCATTATGAGTCATAAATCATAATTATAATAATTCATAAACTATCGACTAGTAATTCTAATATCATATGATCATACAATCTAAGTACTATCATATGATAACATATTAACATGATCTAACAATCCGTATAATCTTAGATCTTTGATCACATGATGTAATGATTACTAAATATCTAGTAATAATACTTATAACATATAATAAAGTGATTACATGTCATATGTCACAATGTTATATTATTATATTATCATATAGTCATATTATATTATATGAACAATATGATTAAAGTATATGGATTGTTATTATATCATATGACTAGCAATTAAGTATTGATATTATTTACTTTTACTATTTTATAGACATATAACCAATTAATATATACAGACCAATATGTATTTGTTACTTAATTTATGCTTACATATAGTAAATTGTTTATTACTATATATATATATACGAGTCGAGCCTTAATAAACGAGTCGATCCTTATACGAGCGGGTTCACGAGTTTTAATCGAGTCGAGCCGAGTTTATACGAGTTTGCATCGTTTAATAATCGAGTTTGATTTTGTGTTCACAAGTAGCTCATTTAATAATCGATTCGAGCACGAGTCGAGTTTATTCGAACCGATCTCGAGTAAGCTCACGAGTAGCTCAGCTCGTTTACACCCCTACAAGCGAGTAATGGTAGAAGTCTCTCTTCTATTACTCTTGTATCTCTTAAAAAATGAGGTGATTTTTAAAATCATCATTGGCTTGTGATTGATCACTATTAAATTTTGATCAAATAGTAATTTTAAAAATCTTATTTATTTTTAGAATCACTCGTCACAAGCTCAATGATAATTTTAAAGCTACATTATTTTTTAAGAGACAAAAAAAAAAAAAAAAAAAAAAAAAAAAAAAAAAAAAAAAAAAACATTATTCCTACGCAACTAGGTTTTCAACTAGGTTGTCTATCTTAATTAAAGAAACCTTTTGAATAATGGACACATTTGATTGGAACCCAACAACATTTCAAATTGTCAAGATTTCTAGTGAAAGAAATAAAGATCACGATTCACAAATAAAATTAGTGTAAATTACTCAGAAAAAAAAAATAGTGTAAATAAAACAATCTTGTTAACTTTAGCAATCCTTCTTCTTCATTGATTATCTTCGGATGAGCAACAAAATCCATTCTATCATTTCATTCTTAAATTCTTAGCCCTAGACTTTGCCCTAGAGACATGAGTGCTCTCCCCCTTCCTCCAATAGCCGAAGAGAGCCTCTTCTGTCCGGTTATGGCAGAAAACATGGATTTTTTGTCCACCAATAACCAGTCGACACGTCAGCTAAAAAAATTAAAACCAAAAAACTGAAATGCTCTTGATGCAATGAATCGCTTCTCTTCGTTCTTTCTTCTTCTGTTCTTTTTCTTTCCTTTCACCGGGACGCGGTGAGGCAGAGGGAGAGAGTGGGTTCAAGAGGGGGGAGATCGGGAGAGTGAGATCAGGGAGAGAGTGAAACAGAGAGAGAGAGAGAGAGAGAGAGAGAGAGAGAGATGTTGTCGGAGAGAGAGAGGATCCGATCCCGCGATTTTCGGTAGCCAGAACCGACTTTCGGCGAGGCAAGGACGGTTCGGCAGTTCCTGTGGAGCGGGGTTGGCGCCGATCGGAGCTGAGAACGCCGGAGATGCGCTGATTGGGTTTGAGGGGGTGAGATCGGGAGAGTGAGATCGGGAGAGAGAGAGAGAGAGAGAGAGAGAGAGAGAGAGAGAGAGAGAGAGAGAGAGAGAGAGAGAGAGAGAGAGGAACAGAGAGAGGATATCAGGGGAGAGAGTGAGACACAGAGAGAGGTGCTGTCAGAGAGAGAAAGAGAGATGCCGAGAGAGAGAGAGAGAGAGAGAGAGAGAGAGAGAGAGAGAGAGAGACGAACAAAGAAAGGATCCAATCGCCGGAGGAGCAGGAGGAAAGAGAGGATCCGATCGCCGAAGGAGCAGGAGGCGACGTCCGGTTATGGGTCATCGACTGGTTGCCGGAGAACTGACTTCCGGCAAGGCAGGGATGGTCCGGCAGAAGCTTTGTAGACTGAACAATAATTGGAGGCTTTGGAGCTTTGCTTGTCGATTGATTTGAGAAATGGAGGTTTTGCTTGTGTGTGTTTTGCATATTTTCATTTGGTGTAATATGCTAATGTGTCTGTTTTCTATTAGAGGGCAAAAAGGGCTTGGTTTCTGCGAAGTCCGAACTGAAGTTATTCCCATAGTCGAATCCATGTTGCCTCTGGATTGCTCTTACCTTTCGTTAACGGGACGTTGACGTGACAAACTGACAGTGCTAATTAGTTGTTATATCAACTCTGATTAAAAAATAAGTAGAAGAAGGATAGATTGATCTCCCGTTGACGTGACAGACTAACAGTGCTAATTAGTTGTTATATCAACTCTGGTTAAAAAATAAATAGAAGAAGGATGGATTGATATTGCCATGTAAATAAAATAAAATAATAATCGGGTAAAAACTTGCAATTATGCAAGTTTATACTTTATGTAGGTATTGGCAATTCAGCAATTGTTTGTTAAGCTGTCAACTTTTTTATTATTATTATTTTTTAAAAGAAATAAAAGAAAACAATTAAATGGTATTTTAGGAAGGAAAAAAAAAAACCTTGATATTTCGTCCTTTGATTTTTTGACGAGAAATTATAACTATGCATTATTTATATATCTCCATATAATTAAATTTTAAATTTATCTTTTATTTTGCGAAACCTACACAAATTCATTGTACGTGTAATCCAATGATAAATTTAAAAATAAAATGTCTACACCCTAGAGGAGAAATAGTTTGTTTTTCTCGACCTTTTCTGGTTTGAGAAGGTTGTTGTAGTGTTGGTTTGTTGGGGTTAACGGCGGTCGTTGGGGACTTGTTTTGTGGCCATCAGTGCTGATTTTGGGTCTGAGTTTTAGAGTTTTTCCACATCAGCGCCACTGACTGAAGATGCCTGTTGGTCTAATTGGATTCGTCGGCGACGGATTGGTGGTTCGGGGAATGGTTTTCCTTCTCTGATTCACCGTTTTCTTGTTAAAGGGTTTTCTTTTTTTTCTTTTTTTGTGTACAGGGCGTTTTTTTGCGAGCGTGCTTTGAGGGCTTTTTTAACGGGAAAGGCTTTACATCTTAGATTTCTGGTTTGATTGGTGGACACCGGTGCCGGACCTGACGTTTTTTCCACTCTGGCAGTTTTGTCTGTTGGTGCCCCTGTTTGTTTTTTCGATGATCTTGCAGGTTTGGACCATTGGCTCGGGTGACGGTTATCTTCTGTGGGGAACCGTTCCCCTGCAAGAGGGGCATTTCTTTGTGTACAGGGGTTTCTTTCGAGCGTGCTCGTGGGGGTGTGTTTGCCGAGTATTGGTTCTAGTTTCTTCTGGTCAGTTTGATGGGGTGGCCAGTTTTGTTCTAGATTTGTTGTTTGTTCCCTATTGTGTTAGTTGTATTATAAGGCAGTTGCTTTGTATTTTTAGATTAAACCTGATCTGTAAAAGCTAGTGTATAGCACAGAATGTGTGACCTCTCCTTGATCTTGTAGAGGCTTATGTATACGTAGAGGCATCTTCTATTGTCTAGGTTATTTTGTAGCAGATGTGGTCTGTTATGGTGGTCTAAGTCTGACCTTACCTGAGTGGAGGATACTCTAACCCTGTGTCTCTGACTTAATTTATTAGAGATTCTTTATAATCCTAGACATTAGACCGATTTGATCTCGTTTCAATCTATTGAAAGGGATCTTTAACTTCAAAAAAAAAAAAAAGTCTCACTCCTTTCTATCTTAGTAATAAAATAATAATAATAAAAAAGTCTCACTACTTTCCTTGACTTGATTTGTTTATTTATTTCAAAATGATTTATAGCTTCTATCTTTTCGAATTTAACTAGGGTCAATGACTTTTGGAATTCCGGATTCCTCAAAGGAAAATCCAAAAGCAAAAGAGAAATAAATCTCGTCAAAATAAGAATTAAATAATAAATAAAAAGATAAAGCTAACCATTTACTCAATCATAAACGAATAGTAATTAAAAAAAAAAAAAACCCAAAAAAATTCACGTTTAATCAGCCAAAATCTTCTTCACCCCTTTCAACTTTTTTAATAAATGCACGTTTTCTTCTTCTTCTTTTCTTTCTCTTTTTTCTTTTTTCTTTTTTCTTTTTTCTTTTTTCTTTTTTCTTTTTTCTTTTTTTGGTTTTTGGTTTTTTCTTTCTTTTCTTTTTTTCATGGGAGTCTTAGCACATTCATATGCAACTGGGTATTTCTCTTTCAGGGCAACAATGGTGACGGGCTCTGAAGGTGGAGATGGCAATGGGGTCAGGAAAAGAGGCTGGACATTGAGCAAACAAGATTTTTTTTTTTTTTTTTTTTTCGATGAATAAGTAAGCAATATTACTAACAACAAAAATCACCACACATACAAAGTACCGACATTACAACCAAAACAGCCAGCAGCAAAACTACTAAAAAACAAGACAAAAACAGATGCAAAAAACAGAGTCTGCTATAAACCGAAACAACAAACCAACATACCCAAACTGGGCTTAGTCCAAAACAGAATCAGCTAAATTTCAGAGCTGGCAAATTCTAACATTTTCCCTTGTCTTCTTGAACTTTCATTTACCAGAGATTCGAGTTCTAACTCTCCAAAAAATCAATTTGAGAATTTCCTCATCAGATTTGGGATAACCAAGAAACCGGACTTCATTTCTATCTCGCCAAATATTATACACAACAAAACCGAAAACGAGCCTACAAAGAACTCCCAATAAGGTTTTCTTTTCCAATTATTGCAACCCTCAGACAGCACATCCTGCCAAACATGAGAACAGGCCAAACCAAGACACCTTTGCATACATGAGTGCCAAATACGAGAACTAAAACTACTCTAAAAAAAGAGATGATCCCAACATTCAACACCATGCCTATAGAAACCACACAGTGTGTCACGTCTAAAACCCCACACCAGAGGCCGATCACCAGTAGTTAACCTGTTCTGCACAGCCATCCAACGAACAAAGGCATGCTTCGAAATGGCATTAGGATACCAGTTTAAATGCCACCAATCAACATTAGGCTTCTTATCCCTCAAGAAGTCCCAAGTGTCTGAACTCACATATGAACCCTTCCGGCCAATAGTTCAAACTAGTTTTTCACTAGAGCCAAGATGAACTTTGGGCAGACAACATTGGATATCAACCAACTCCTACGACCTTTCAAGCTTACAGCTACCATTACACAAAATTGTAGAAAGTTTGGAATTTAGACGACTATTAGCATCATAGATGATTCAAAAACCATACCTCTCAAACAACACACCTAAAGGGTGCCAATGATCTTGCCACATATGGATATTGCTACCATCCCTAACTTCAAACTTAATAAAACTCCTAGCAAGACCCCGCAGCTGAAGAAGCCTTCTCCAACACCAAAAATAGTCCTGAGGAATGCTCACACTCCAAAAACTCCTTCCTTTCGGCAGGTAAGTTTTAGTCCAAGCAACCCACAAAAAACCAGCACAAGCAAATAAATTCCAGATGTGCCTCAAAATAGAAGACTTATTCCAGACTTCCAAGTTTTTCAACCTAAGACCACCTTATTTTTTTGGAAAACAAACATCATTCCAAGCAACTTTAGCCTTTGCCGAGTCACTATCCTTCCCATTCCACAAAAACCAATTAAACTGCCTATTGATTTCCAAAATAACTTTCTTTGAAAGGATTGAGCAAACAAGATTTCCTGTCAGAGGAGTCGTTCCAAAGCTAGGGGAACTATGTCAAGGCATTGGGGAACATGAAAACCAAGCTGAAAGATCGCCTCCTCACGCGCTCCCTCAACTGACTGGAACTACAAAAAATGTGTGCCTGTAGCCAGCATGAGATGAAGAAAACCCTGAATTGGTGGGACCTCATTTGGTTCGGGGTCAAAGTCGTCATGGGTGCCAGAATCTTTGTCCTCACCCGCGAGGCTGTGAGGAACGACGCCGGCCCTGTGGTGGTGCTTTCGTACCTCATATCCGGCATATCGGCATTGCTCTCTGTGCTGTGCTACACCAAGTTCACAGTCGAACTCCCGGTGGCCGTCGTTCGCCTATCTTAGAATGGAGCTCAGCAACTTCATGTCTTACATTGCCGCCGGAAACATTCTTTTCGAGTATATAGTCAGAGGTGCCAGTGTGGCACGATCCTGGACTTCATATTTTGCTACATTGTGCAACCACAAACCCAATGATTTTCGCATAAATGTCTTAACTCTTGCCGAAGGCTACAACCATTTGGACCCAATTGCCATTGTTGTCTCGATTGCAATCGCTTTTGGTGCGAGCCTAGCTGAGCATGAAGGGGTCCTCGAGATTTAATTCCATTGCAACCACATCCATATGATGATCTTGATATTCATCCTAGCCGCAGGCCTTTCTAAGGCTAACCTGTCAATTTTGAAAACTTTATGCCTTTGGCATTCATGATATTCTGAAAGCTTTCGCCGTCCTCTTCTTCACCTACATCGGATTCAACGACGTGGCGACCTTAGGAGAAGAGACCAAGAACCCGGCACAGACATCCTGATCGGCCTATTGCCTTCTAGCCGCAACATTGTGCTTGATGCAGTCATTCGCCCAAGTTGATGCTGATGCGCCATTCACCGTTGCATTCCAAGTCGTGGGGATGAATTGGGCCAGGTACATTGTCGCCTTTGGAGCATTGAAAGGCATGACAACGGTTTTGCTAGCTAACGTCATAGCTCAAGCACGATATTTCACTCATATTGCGCGCACCCCCATGGCGCCACCCTTTCTTGCAGTCATCAATGAGAAAATCGGAACACTAATGAATGCCACAACTGTTATGACTGTTACCAACTCCATTGTTGCATTCTTTACAAGCCTTGATATGTTGTCAAACCTTCTTTACGTCTCAACACTGTTCATCTTCTCTCTTGTGGCAGTTGCTCTGCTCGTGAGACTATACTATGCCACCAGCGAGACGTTGAATGCTGACCAAAACAAGCTTCTCGTCTTCTTGGTGTTGATTATTGGATCCTCAATCGGTTCGGCTGTATTTTGGGGAGCCAGCCTGAATGGTTGGTTTTGGTACGTAGCGACGGTGATAGTGGTTTTTATCCACATTGGGGCTACAATTGAATGTAAAGCAAGCAAGGAAGCCCAAGATGTGGGGAGTACCATTGCTTTCTTGGTTTCCATCAGCTTGCGTTGCAATCAACGTCTTCATCATGGGTTCGATTGACGGGGCGTCATTTGTGAGATTCGCTTTATGGACAGTCTTTTTGCTCTTCTACTATATGTTTGTGGCGCTACATGCTTCTTACGATGCAACTAAGGAGAGTGAAAGGGAAGCTGCCACCATGACTCAAGCAACAAACATTGGGGCAGGGATTACCAAATAGAGAGAGGGAAAGTGTGAGTTTTCGTTTTGCCGGGGGGGTAGGCCTCACGCCTTCCCCTCCGGGTGTTGTTTTCTTTGTTTTTGTCCCCTTGGCCTTGTGTGCTAAGGTTTTGTTCCCCCTGGAAAGGTTCCAGTGGTGGTTGTCTTCTCCAAGCCTTTAGGGCTGTTGGAGTTTTGGTCCTCCCGGTATTTTGTACCGGTGGTAGCTTTGTTTGTTCTGTTTTTTCTTGGGCAAGCGGAAGATTTCAGTTACTGGCTTGTGGTGAAAAGCGGGTGTTGGAGGATTTTCTAGTGGAGATGTTGTTCAAAGCTAGATCTTGTAAACTCGGCTGGTTTTCCTTTAACAAGAACCCTCATGTTGCGGTCGTCGGCTTTCTCCGGTCTCGATGAATGCCTGAGAAGTTCGTGCGGTGCATTCCTGTTCGGTACGTGACTTGCACGCGCCAAGGGCTTTTCTTCCTTCTCTCACGCATGCGAGCCACAGCTAGCTTTTCCGACTTCTGAAGGTGTTGATCTGGGATCTGGAAGGTCGATTGTCATTGTGGGGGCTCCCGGATAATGCGCGTGCTTTACACGCGCCGGTTCCGGCGGCTTTTCCCGGAGCCTGTTTTTTGAGCTTCTGCTTGTTTGTGTTGTGTTGTTTGTATATTCTTCTCTTGATTCACAGTCTACCGTAATGGTAGCTGCTTTAAGCTAGTTTCCTAGCTTTGTGGGTAGAGAATCTTTTTCTCTAATCACTACGATGGCCTTCGGGCTTTGTTGTTCCTCGCCTACGGGCGTTTGCAGCTTATGTATTGGTGCCTTGTTCTCTGTATTTGGCTTACTGTTTGTATTCCCCTTTTGGGGTGTTTTCTCAGTAATGAAGACGGCACAATGGTTCAAAAAAAAAAAAAAAAGCACAGCAGAGCTTAATTTAGTTGAAAATCATCAATGTTGCTTTCCTGTACATAAGGTTAGAACTTTATAGTCTCTCTCTTGTTCTAATCATGGGACAGGACATTTCATTTGCGATTTGAATTCCTCTCTCTTGTTGCTTTAGTTCAATTAAGACTTGAGTTTGTATTTTGATGTTTTGATTTTCCTTTTTACCGTGTTTTTTTTTTTTTTTTCTTCCTACCAAATCTAGATCGGTCCTTGTGCCCATAAGATGATGGTGCTCATTCTAAGGGTCCATTTAAGTTTGATTTCAAGCCGTACGATTTATGAATGCAATTTTTAGAAGCACAATTTAATCTTTAAAATAGGGTTTTTTCTTTTTTTTTTTTAAAAAAAAAAAAGCAAAGCATAAGCTTCCATTATTGCAAACACATTGCATTTAGTGGGAGTCAATTAACATAACTGCTTGTGCAACAAGCTTAAAAATATGATCATTTTGAATTTTGATAATAATATACAATGATTGGGACAACAACTATATATCCACACCACTGTACAATAAACTGATTCTGAGTTTTTATCTTCAGACATTTTTGGGGAAGGTTCGAATGGGTGTAGTTTTGTGTGATTTTTGGGTAGTTGATCAATTGTTGTGTTTGTTGAATAAGATTTGTAAATTGGTAATTGGAAGATGATTATGTTGGGATTTAATTTTTTGGATTATGAGTTCCGGGTTTTTGTTGGAAGAAGTAAGAAGGATTGATTATGGATTGTTGGGTTCAAAATGTTGATGAAGAGGATAAGTTTGGGAGGTTGTGTTATCCAAATATGCAATGTTTCATTTTGGTGGATTAAATCGTGTAATTTTGATATGGTGATTCTTGTGGTGACTGAATGATCAAAACTAAAGAACCGAGGGTGGATGGTTATGTTGGGAGTGACAGGTTTGATTGGAGCAGGGATTATGATTGGCAAAAGAAAAATTGTAATGGTTATAGTTTGATTTTTATTTTGTTTGCCGTAGAGTTTGATTGGTTGATGGTAGTAGTATAATTGAAATTTGAAGAAAAGAATTCTAATTTTTCTATGGAGTCTAAAAATGAAGTCTTTGAACTAAAGAAATTTAGACTAAAATATAATAAAGAAAGAATATCTAAATCACATAGAGAAAGAATAGATAATTGAATATACGATGTCTTTTAAAATTCATTAGCTAAACTAGATAAAGTGGGTTTTAGTCAACTATTTTGCATAAAAATATGCATAAGCCCTTGAGAATGCTCTAAGTCTATGTTTATGGTTAGGAATGTGGTATTTGGTTAAATCTTGCATGATTGATCTTTAAGAATTATGTTGCTAGAGATTTCAGGAAGGTATATTTGGCTGACGAAACAACGTTGGATATTGTAACCACGAGAGATGTTCGCATCAGAGTACCCAGTGATTCGTTATGAAAGTTGCAAAAGTCCAACAGGTTCTGAAGTTGATAAAAACCTGATTTTCGTGGGACAACTTGATGATGAAGGGCACCATGAAATTCCACGGTGGTAAGTGGAAAGTCTGCAGGAGAGCAAAAGTTGTGGCTAGTGGACATAAGACTGACACAATGACACTCTATATGACTACGAATATAAGTGATACAGTTGCAGTTGCAGACAAGAGTGTTGACTCTAACTTGTGGGACCTAAGGCCTGGGCATATGTGCGAGAATGGGATGAAAGTGCTTCTGTCCAAAGGAAAACTATCATAACTAAAATCAGTTGAACCTGATATGCGTGAAGGTTGCATCCTTGGGACGCAGAAAAATGTCAGTTTCGTGATAATCGGCAGAACATCGAAGTCTGGAAAGTTGGAGCTGATACATAGACTTGTGGGGACCCTCCCCAATTGTGTCCCTTGGAGGTTCGCAATATTGATAACTCAAGCAGAAAGGTATGGGTTTATTTTTTGAAAAGTAAATCTTAAGTATTTGAGACTTAAAATGGAAGGACATGGTTGAGAGTCTTGAGACTGGAACAGGCTTAAAGCTAAAGTGTTTGAGGTCAGATAACGGAGGAGAATACTCAGATGGAGAGTTTAAAGAATTTTATGTTGCACATGGGATTAGAATGGAGAAGACTATTCCTGGGACACCACAACAGAATGGTGTAGCTGAGAGCATGAACAAGATCCTCAATGAGCAGGCTAAAAGTATGAAATTGCACACTTAGTTGCCAAAAACTTTATGGGCTGATGCAATAAGCATCGCAACTTACTTGATAAACCGGAGACCATCGGTTCCCTTAAACCACAGATTACCTAAAAAGGTCAGAAGTGGAAAGAATGTAAACCTTTTTTATTTGAGAGTTTTTGATTGCGCATCTTATGTTCACATTGATTCCGATGCTCGTAGCAAATTAGATGCTAAGTCCATAAAATATTTCTTTATTGGCTACGAAGATGAGGCCTTCGGTTGTAGGTTTTAGGATGATCAAAACCGAAAAATCATTAGAAGTAGAAATGTTATTTTTAATGAGCATAATGTGTACAAGGAAAGGTCAAGTGCATAATCTGATGTTATAGAGCTGGAACTTAAGAAATCTGAGTTTGCCAACTTAGATGAGCTTTCTGAAGGTACAATGCAGAATAGGGATCAAGTTGAGGAAAATGCAGATCCACAGGTTGAATAAGGAACACCAACAATTGTTGTCCGAAAGTCTTTAATAAACATTATACCTCCGTAGCATTTTTCACCCTCCATGTTCTATATTCTATAGACTAATGGCGGTGAGCAATAGGATCCTCTCCAGTTGAGTTTCAATTGGAGAGGAGCCAATTAGTTATAAGTCAGGGTATTTTGGTAATTTCATACAATGTAAAATTACCAAAATACCCTCCTAAATAACTAACTGGCCCCTCTCCAGTTGAACTCAATTGGAGAGGATCCAGGTCCTGGCGGTGATCAGTGAGAAACTTATGATGAAGCCTTGCAAGTTGAAAATTTAACCAAGTGAGAGTTAGCCATGAAGGATGAGATTGACCTCATTGATGACTAACCAGACATGGGAGTTGGCCAAACTACCAACAGGGAATAAGGCTTTACATAACAAATTGGTATACAGGATAAAGGGTGAGCATAATGGTAGCAAGCGCTACAAGGCCATATTAGTTGTGAAGGATTTCCAGCAGAAGGAATGTGTTGATTACACAGACATATTCTCTCCAATTGTAAAGATAACAATCAGAGTGATACTGGGAATTGTGGCGACAAAGAACCTACATCTTGAGTAGTTAGATGTGAAGACGACATTCCTTTATGATGAGTTAGAGGAAGATATTTACATGTCTCAGCCATAGTAATTTGCAATGTAGGGAAAGAAAAGTCTAGTATGCAAACTGAGAATAAGCTTATATGTGTGATACAAGAAGTTTGATAGCTGCACGTGTAGTAGTGGGTTCATGAAGTGCAACGCAGATCAGTGTCATTATGTTAAAAAGTCTTGAGAACTCTTGTATTATCCTATTGTTGAATGTAGATAATATACTCATTGCAGGGTCCAGTATTAAGATTAACAATATGAAGAAGCAGTTGTTCGAGCATTTTGCAATGAAGGATTTGGGAGCTGCAAAACAAATCTTGAGTATAAAAATCACCAGGTACTAGGCCAACACCCTTTGGAGGTCATTTTAGACTAACCAATGATCGGTCACCAAAGACGGATCAAAAAAAAATACCTACATGAGCAAGGTACCTTATGCCTCAACTATGGTGTGAGGAGTGCCATTGCTTCCTTGGTTGCCATCAGCTTGCGTTGCAATCAATGTCTTCATCAAAGGTTCCATTGATGGGGTGTCATTTGTGAGATTCGCTTTATGGACAGTCTATTTGCTCATCTACCATATGTTTGTGGCGCTACATGCTTTTCTTATGATGCAGCCAAGGAAAGCATCCCATGATGAAGCTACGAGGATGACTCAAGCAACGAACGTTGAGGCGGGGATTACCAAATAGCACAACAGATTTTAGTTGAAAAGCATCTCTCCTATGCCTAAAGCCAGTTGTAGAGATAAGTACGAGTTGAACCTGGTTACTTGGCTGTTTATCCTTTAGTTTAATAAAAATTAAGGTTTTATTTTATTTTATTATCCATTTGAACCATTGATACTGTTTATTTTTCTAGTCTCAAAGAGGGTTTATTAGATTTTTTTTTTTTTAATGTTTTCCTGTTTTTTTGCCGAGTCTATATCATTCCTTGTGCAGCTAAGGAATTGGTCCCCAATCTAAATTATATAATTGGATAAAGGAATAAGCAAAATAGATTAGCAACTTGTCAAAGAGCATGCTAAAGGAGCTTAAAAAGTGTTTCTAGTAAATAAAAAGTTGTGATAAACAAAAATTGATCGTCTTTTAAAAAAATATAAAATTAAATAACATAACATAATGTACATCATCAAATGCACTAACTTTAAATCATGACAATGAAATAGAGACCTAAACATCAAGGTGGAGAAAAATTTAAGGCCAACCTACCAAACTAGTCTGAACCGTAATGCATACACTGATTTCTTAACAACTGAACACAAACTCACGAATACACCGAATCAAAAAAAAAAATTAAAAAAAAAAAAAAAAAAAAAAAAAAAAAAAAAAAATTGAATTTCTTGACAATAATATACAATGATTATGACAGCAGCTATCCACACCACTACACAATATTTCTTACATTAAAAATAATGAATACTGCGATCAAATAAACTATTGATGGAGGGAAAGGGGGAGATGTGATGACATGTATGCCTCAAAACCTAGAGTGATATATTTCAAAACAAATTCGCTTTACACTGCTTAAATAGACTTAGGTTTCTATTTTGAGAAGGGAATTGAGAGATGTACTATTGAACCGCTGAGCAAGGCCTCGGATCACAAGCACAATAACATCCCGGAGGTGCCGCGACTGCACCATCAAGTCTACTTCATTCTCGCTGTCCACTACAATTCTAAGCCGATGTTGATCATTTCGGAAAAGCTCCACCTGTTACACCGTTAATCCTTATATTCCGGAGTATGTCGATTAACACTTAAAAAATAATAATAATAAATAAAATAAATAAATAAACTGAATTATTGTCGACTTTGTGGAACTTGACAAACATGGATGAGAATTTCAAGTATCTAGAGTTGAGATATGAACTTACATGAAAAGGAGGTGCATAACTTCCACGAATTTCAGTAGTTGGGAAAGAAGTTTTAGACCCTGGTTTTACAACCTTAACTCTTTTTCTATTAACTTCTAGGAGTCTTCTCTCCAAACTCCCCGCTGAAGGCACCTGCTAAATTACAACAGAGAGTTTGTTTGTTCCGACTTTTATCTTCACAACATTCATGAACACAAAAATATGTACAAAGCGAATATCAAAAGCAACCTTTTTAGAAGTTCGGTCCTTGTCACACAATGCCTGTTTCCAAAGAGGTAAAAGTGAGGCTATGGAGCATTAAAAGAAAGAAAGAATTTTTTAAAAAATAAAAATAAAGTAATAATAAATGTAGAAAAGCATAAGACGACAATGAAGGAAAATTAAAAACTGCATTTAATCAAACACAATCTGAAATTTAAGTTTTATAGTTCTGGTTCTAGTTCGATGAAAATCTAACTATCAAACATGGGGAAGATGGTTTTCATCATCGGAGATGGCATTGTTGAAAATGGAATAAACCCAAGATTTTTTTAAACATGGTGGTAAGAGCACTCAAATGAAAAAAGAGGAGCATTTCCCAAAACATGATTAATTAAGTGTGAATGTGCTTCAATATACACTATTACAGTGGTCTAGCTCTGAGCCATGGATAGGACTATTTAAACAATTTTAATTGTGGTTTGACTAATTATTTTCATTTTTACAGTTAGGTTTAATCTCTTCTAGACAAATGGTGCTAAGAGCACATCATGCTTGCACCCTTAATCTATAGGAAATACTGATTCCATCAACAAGAGCTCTCTCTGGCAATAGACATCAAGGTTTTATAATGTCAGTTTACATTAGCAACGAATTGACAAAGCCCAATTTGTTAGAGAGGTTCTTCGAACTGTCCTGTACTTCTTCACACAACTAGATTTCCGTGAACATCAGAAACATGTTCTGTCTCCCGTAATAGGAGAAAAAAAATGGATTGAAAAAATTACTATAACATGGAAAATGTTTCTAGAAACGACACTGAAAAAGAAACCAATATATCCTTTAATGTTTTATTCATAGACTCTTGTCATGCTTTATAACCTATTTGATTTGAGTACCCAATATGCCTTGGTTTAATTAGAACCAAAGATTAAAGAATAACCAAGGGGCATGACATCTCTAACACTCTTCGTTGGATAAACCTTATACTTGGAAAGATAGGATAAGGTATGGAAGTTATTCGTGAAAAGTTGGGGTGGCACCAATTAAGGATAAAAGAGGGCGAGTCATTTGAAATGTCTACGGAAGCCAATGAACGCACCAGTGTGAGAGTACTTACAATAATGTGTAGGGAGCAAAAAGGTCAAAAGGAAGGCCAAAAAATTACATGGTAAAAATAACCAAAAGAAAACAAGACACGGTTATTACAAAGGTAAATGGAGACATGACCCTACATCGGGCCAAGTGGCATAAAAGGATGCAAGTAGCTAACCCAATTAAGATATAGATCGAGTTGAGGTTGAATTAAGAAATAGTAACCCTAGAAACAAAGTCCACATTAATTTCAGTTGGATCCTACTCACTATTAAAATCTGATGATAATCTAATCATGCAAGCCTAAACAAGAAAATCAAACAGGTTAATATCAAGCAAAAGAAATGAGAAATCAATTTTAAGCTTTGCATAAGGAAAACAAGGCCACAGAAAAAACAAAGATTACTATCAGGCTATACTCACAATATGAAAAGATTACTATTCTGATTACTATTAGGCTATCCTGATCCAAGCATTTCTTTCTCGGCAAATACACCACATTAGAGCACTCCCATCAGTGACCCTAAAATGGTTCCCTTCCCTATGTTTAGGGAAAATATCATAAAAAACACCAAAAATCAACCTCCAACAGATACCCTAAAATTGGGTTTTTTGGTTGGGAAGCACAATGCTTCCCAACCCATTATTTTAATAAAAAAAGAAGCTCTCTCCTCTATCTCTCTCCTCTCTCCTCCTCTATCTTCCCCCCATCGCCGAAGCTCTCCCTCGGCTTCAAACCTCGCCTCCCACCCATCCACGCCTCCTCTTCCACAAATTCACCATCCCACCATCACCGGCCTCGTCCTCATGGCAATTGCTCTCCATTTTCATCTCCACCATCGCCAGCCTCGTCCTCAGCCCCCTGCCCGTCGGAGCCTGGGCCTTCCTCGGCCTCACCCCCTCCGTCGTCACTAAAACCCTGTCCTTCTCCCGCGCCATCTCCGCCTTCACCAACGAGGTCATCTGGCTCATCATCATCTCCTTCTTCGCCCGCGGCTTCGTCAAGACTGGCTTGGGCGATAGGATCGCCACCTACTTCGTCAAATGGCTGGGCAAGAGTACCTTGGGGTTGTCCTATGGATTGACGATCAACGAGGGCCGGCGGCGTCTTCTTGCCAATAATCAAGTCTTTGTCGCTATCGGCGGGGAGTAAACCGGGCGATCCGTTGGCGAAAAAGCTCGGGACTTGAGGCTGTGTTTGGAATGCGGGAAAAGAGAGGCAGAGGATATTGGGGGAATTGTGAGAATTGCAGGAGAGAGGAATTCGGTGAAAGGCAAGGAATTAAGGTTGTTGTGGTTGAAGATAGAGGGTTTTGGGGAGAGGATTGAGGAGGCCGTGGAGGGTGAGGGAGGCGGAGGCGAGAGAGGAGGGATTTGGGGAAGTTTCTAGAGAAGACGAGAGAGAGGAAGAGAGAAAAAAAAATTAAAAAAAAAATAAGATAAGGAAAGAGTATTTAATTGATATAGGAAAAATTTAGGAAATCTATTGTGGGGTGTTTTTTTATAGGGAAGTAAAAAGTAGTTTTGTTCCCTAAATATAGGGAAAATGGTAGGGAAACTGATGGGAGTGCTCTTAGACAGAGGAATAAAATTCCAAATCACTCTCCATACTTGGGTCATTCCCCTTCTTTAGAAAATCATCAAAGTACTTGCACTTTTATCAACCATTATTGCAACCAAACAAAAAAAAAAGGAGACCTTTCAGATATGTGTGCCTTGATGTATGTTGTATTATTTATTAATGAAAAGTAAGAGTGAATAACATCAGTTAATACATTGATCCATACTTGTTTAACTGCAACAAACATTTTAGTATGTATGACTAAGTTGAAGAGAAACCAAAATCAACATAAGACTGGAAATATAATCACACCTCAAACTTCACAGATCCAAGATCAAGCTTCTGCTTCACTTCTTTAAGAACATCAGGCTCTGCAAGCAAATTAATAGATCAAACTCAGTAGAAGATACCTCCACAAAAGTGCAACAGCAAAAAAAAAAAAAAAAAAAAAGTACAAAGAAAGAAAATTCAAGTAAACGAGGACATTTCGGGTATAAAGAACCAAACTTCATAACATTTTAAATTGGTCTTTGCTGTATGAGAAAATGATCTTAAGCGTCCTTGAATTGATTACACCTTCATTTATTAATATTGGTGATTACCATTGAAACAAAAACTTTTGTTGCCTACATTGAACTTGTTTTCTCAACCTTGGTGACAACTTGGCACCAAATTAATTGTTTAATTAGAGAGAGATGCAATTCTCAACATCTAGGAACTCTATGTTCTAATAAATTTTTCCTTTTTTGTAAGTGACAAATATATTACGTGCAAAAGAGGGAAGAATCATAGTAGAAACGAAGATGGAATGAAACCCCTAAACAAAAAGATAAAAAGAGTACAAATCAAACCCTGATTGTATTTAACATTTCATCTCTCAATACATTGGCTTTTGAAGATAATGACAACCAAATTTTATTAGGAATAAAAAATGGATAACTTTGGCAAAATGCATTCGGAAGTAATTTAGTTTCGGACCAATTACTGTTGCAATTACATGACCTTTGACGCATGGAAAATAGTTTTCAGTTCATACTTCTTCGATGATCCCCATCCGTCCAGCCTTGCTGGCCTGCTCTGAGGAATTAATGGGCTACAAGGCGGGCGAGACGGAATGGGTGGGCACTACTAACCAAGCTAAACCTAGTTCTCGCCAACAGTAGCTGGTAACTTGCTTCCAAGCATCGCCTTTATAATAGTTGAGGCCATATCCCAAAGGAGCCTTGAGCACTTGTAAAATGCTCAAGTCAAGGCTCCACGAGAAAATTGAAAAATTCTGTTATAATAGATCAACAGATAAACTGATACTTTATGCGACTTCCACTTTTTAAGTAAATAATAATACACATTTCAGGTTCCATGAACAAGGAAAATAACAGATCGGTGTTTCCAATTATAGGGACAACTATGATATCACCATACAAAAAAAAAAAGAAAAAAGTTGTGATCTCACTTAGTAAAGATGCCATGCGAAGCTCCAGTTGCAAAATTGAATGGTACAAATCAAGGCATGTATAACAAAAAGTAGCATACATTTATGAATCACAGAAGTCAAGCAACTTTACTAGAAAAAGATTCCATTCCAGGAACACTTCTCAAAACCTAATAGAGTTCAACTTGTTAAAAGTAATCAACAGAATGACAAGGTAGCTTATTGATTTCATACAGATTTGCAATTCTAAATGAAAAAAGATCCAAGAAGACAACCATTACTGTGCTTCTGATTTAGTCAGATCAAACTTCAAAAGAAAAATTGGAAAAAAGAGAAGAAATACAAAGCAAGCATTACGCTTGCACTTAAAGAGTTGACTTCAAAAAAAAGAAGAATGAAAGTGAATAGCAAAAGTTATTTGCAAAACCATTGAACTTCAAAATCAACATAAGATGGGATTCCAAATTACCAACTGCAATCGGGTCAGTTGATGCAGAAACAGGTTGCCCCTCAACTCCGTCCTCTCTTACAGGAGTATAAATGGCCACCAATCTGTACCCCACATCATCAACATTAGCTTCATACATCCTTCCTACTTCTCCTGCAATCAATCTTTTGCAATCAGATATTGAAAAATGGAAAATTTGGATTATCTAAAAATATATTCAGCAAAGAAGAAACGAAAGAGGAGCCAATAAAACAAGCTAAACTGTTTACTGCCACAAAGAAAAAAAAAAGAGATGATAAAGATAAAACTGCGCTAGTTCATAAGATCAATTTAAATCTAGAAAGAGAGATCATTAAGTGAGCTCTGGGATACACAATTTTTTATATATATATATCATTTTCCAAACTGAAATTTTGATTGGTTTGTAATCACAACTTGCAAACTTTATGACTGACCTGTATTTATTGTGATCAAAGGAACAAATGCTCAGGGATTTAAGCTCAAAACAGTTGGCCAAATATCGGATATTTCAGACAGGCCTTTAAAGAATGACGAATTTAACAATGAGCAGCAAAGACAACGACTTGCACAGAGATCCAAAAGAGTTACTAAATTCAAGGGTGACCCTAGTTGACTAAGGGGAAAAGTGAGTCCAATAATAGATACAAATGTTTGCGCAAATTTTATCTCATGTCATTCCTCAACCATTTATTCCCTTCTCTCTTCTTTACTGCTAGCATGACTTAAAAAAGGGATAAATAGTGAAGAAAATGAACTTGTGGATTACACGCTCGCGCACACAAAAAAAAATAAAAAAAAAAATCCAAGGGACACTTTTAAGCATGTTTACAAAGAGTTTCCTGATCTATAAAATACACAAGCTTTTTGCACATTTTTACCCCAATTTAGATATAATACACATTATCCCTTTTTCTTTTTAATAAATTGGCTGGTTAATATATAAATGCAAGTAATAAATAAAGAACAATACATATTGTCACAAAAACACGTGATATGAACTTCTGAGTAGTAACTTAAAGATATAGCATACCTGGTATGGTGATGAGATCAGGACTTCCAACCATTGATCTAAGCCACTGAATTCTACTTTTGCCTTCCTTTCCTCCACTATATATGCCACGAACAGCATATAAGTTGGTGTGGAAACCCCTACCCTCAATCTCCAGCTTATCTATTTTTGGAATCCCTACAGATAAACAAATCACTTTTGTTAGAATATTAATTAAATGATTAAATTCACTCTTTCCTATAAGCTTAAACTTTTGAAATAAGTAATGATTTAACATGATATCAGAGCAAAGGTCCTGAGTTTGAAACTTGTCTACGTCATTCACTTCTCATGTGCAAGGAAGAGTGTTAGAATATTAATTAAATGGTTAAATTCACTCGTCACAGAAGGTACTTGGCTAAGCACAAGTTTGAAGCACTAAAAGAATGCGTAGCTAGGAAAAGAGAGAGCTTCACAAGAGCTTCTTGCATAAATGCTACTCTTCCATTGTCACAGATGTCAAAATTTGCAGATGATCTATACTCTGAGTGCAAGGTAAAGAAACTCAAAGTAGACTCCTCTCTCCCTTGCGACAGTGTGTGCAGGCGCTTCCTGCCATTCTCCCCTTGTCTCTTCATTTCTTTAGCTTCTTACGTCTTGGGTCGCCTCATGGTTTACTGGGACGAGGACTTCATCGTTGTCTGCAGAGCTTGCCAGTAGCTTTGTGATTCAGAATGTGTAGTTGTTGGCTTCTCTGGCGAAGGTGTACCCGTTGCTTTTTTCTGTTTGGTGTGTTACGATGCGTCTGTCCAAATGGTTTTACATTGAAACTAAATCCTTCGAGTTTGCTCTGAAAGTAGGCATCTCTGTTTTGCGTATCTTTGAAAGGAGCAGGGGTTATATGTGTTATGTTTCCCTGGGTAAAGCTTCGATTCTCAGGTCGTTGCCTGTTATGGAGGAGGTCCTTAATGCAGAGGTGGCCAAGGAATTTTTGCAGAAATCCAAAGCAGGCTCCAAAGTCTTCTTTGTTCAGAGAAGTGTGAATAGAAGTGACCTTTTTTGGTCATTAGCGAATATGGCGGAGGAGGGCAGCACAGCTCCATCGTCATTCCAGAGGGGCGTGAGAGGAAAGGGTGGCTTGGCTGGATGTTCAAACTGAGCACCATCACAGCCTCTCTCGGTATTTCAGACAATGATAGACGCGTTGGAGGAACGGGTGTGTTTTCTCAGCCTCCAGTCAGCGATGGACAAGGTGTCACTCTTCCAAGGAGAACTCTTCATGGGTTTCCTTTGACCAAGAGGGAGGCACATTTTCCGGCATCCAGGAAGCCAGAGCAGAGGGCGGCGCAGTCGTATAAGGCACCGCTGGTTGGTCGCACTAGATGCCAAGACCCCAACAAGGATGAGGCAGCACCTTCAGCTTTTATAATAAGAGCGACACTCCATATCTGCCTTTTACGACTGCAAATGAGCTGAGCTCAAGCCTTCATAACTCTTAAGTGTATTGAGCTCAAGCAGCACAAAGTTCGCTATTTTACATTTCCACAGTGATTAACACAACTCATAGCACAACACCTTTCTACCAGTATAACCTAACACCTTACAATATTTTACTAAAATGGGTGAACAAAAGAAAAGTGATTGTGTGCCATTAATTGAGTAAGAGAGCAGTGCATGAAGTCAATTTACTAGAGTGGAGTAGAATAATACCTGGCATTACAGGTGCAGTCTCAGTATACACTGGCTCGGTCAACCTCCCAAACACGTCAGTCACAATGCATTCACATCTCAAACACCGGCCGATGTCCTCAAACCGCACCTTGTAGGAGCAGGAACACTGTGTAGGTAATGGTTCATAGGACTTTCTATCTCCATATTCTGACGAACAGAACCTGCAGTATCCTTTGTGTCATATATAAGGAACACAGTTTTTACAAGAGCCTATAAACCAGTCACAAAGATTAAATAAACTGCTAAAAGACTGGATTCAATACATCAGGATAATGCAAACAACAAAATGACAGTCCGGGAATTCTACATGAGAGACAAAGATGTAATTTAGAGAGCTTCATTTTGCTCAACATCTATTTCCCTTCAATATTACTCTGATTTTTGAAAGATTCTTGCAACTGAATGAAGAATTTAGTGAATGCAAAGATATTTGAATATGCTGCAGGGTAGTAAAAAGTAGCACCATACCACTGGTATCTGACATCTTTCTTGTACTTGCTCCACACACGTTGTTGAGTCTCACTCTTTGGAATTACTTCAACGGCAGTGAGTACAACACCTTCAACTGCCTTTCCGGTGAGTGCAAGCATCTCCACTTTTGGAAGTTCTGGAGGGCAATGAAATACCCAAATTCAGATTAAAATAGTCTTCTTCAAGTTCAATATGCAGGACAAGTTACATCACACATGCTTTAGAAATTTTTTTTACTTTTTGTAAATCCAAATCCCAAATAAGGAATGCAACTTATATGAGTCCAACATAATGAACGACAAATGTTCATGCTATTCATGAAATAATTGTGATATTAAAGGGCCCAAGCTTTTGCATAGCCAAACAAAGTTTTTACCTGGGAGAATAATATCAGTCGGCTCAGACAATTTGAGTTCTCCAACAACTGAATCTGAACGGACTGGAGTATAACTGTGAGATACATATGAAAAGGTTCGTTACAAATAGATGTTGAAAAAAGGCAAAAATCTTTTATGTGCTAAAAGATGCATAGGTCACATAATAGGTATATATAAGAATCAATAGAAAATAGCACCTATGTTATTGATTTAACAAGAACTAGTACAACAGATGAGAAAAGGCAGAGAAGAGAAAACCAAATTTAACCACTATATGATATCCATTGGTAACAAAAAGGGATTTGCAGACTACCCCAGTCCCCAGGCATGTCTGATAGGCCTTTCTTTGATACTTGGAAAAATCCAGGTCCAAAAAGGCTGACCGGCTCTTGGTGAACACCACAGACATTGTCTTGCAGCCAAATGCACAAAAGCTTAATTTTGATATCAACAAGAATATGCAAAATGAATTGTACTACGTGACAACTAAAAATTTCATGTTCAATTTATTACAAAGTTATCTGAATGCCCTTCCAATGCTGAACGACAGCAAGTTTTATATTCTTGGAAATTGATGTAAGTATGAGAAATCAACTATTTTATTTATGATCCATTTAATTAGATAGGAAGATCCATTCAGGGGTATCAAGGTTATGCAGATAGAGAAAACAATCACACCATTAAAAGCCATTAATAGATCAACCTTCCCAGGTAGTACTGCAAGATCCAACATGTTGAGTGGTTCTAAAAGTCAATATGCAAACAGATTGGCTATTCTGTCAAACAATCTGTTCAAAATTTAAAACTTTCTTGAGAACTATCACCACCTATTTTATTTTAGCTCTATCACCACTATTCAATAAAATATCATCCAGCAATAGGTATTAACTTAATGTTCAACAAATTTCCTCACTAGAAACAAACAAAACCAAAATTGGTTCTTTTCCTTTTTGGAACTTTCAGATGGCAACTTTAACATGTTATGAATTATTCCATAGTACTGAATAAACTTTCTTCTAGTTAAACAAATGACAGCAAAAATGAATAAGACAGAATAATTACCCAAACAACAAATGGCAATTGTAGTCTGAATCAGTAACTTCATAAGTACTCGAGTTAGCTCCATTGATAAGAATAATAGTGCCCTCGTTAGTTTCTCTATACCAGCTGAAAAGGCTTGATCCCTCGTACCCACCAAAATATTCACCTTCTCCAGAATAAATACCCGAAGACAACTCCCTCACACAAACATTAGAGACTACTGGAAGAGCTGCCACATCATTTTTTTTTTATAAGTAGTAAAATTCAATAAAAAGCACAGAGGGGTGCAACCCTAATACACATGAAGTATACAAAAGTGCCCATAATCAGAGGAAACAAAAGAACATGAATGTAAAAACTTGGCAAACATAATAACAAGACTGAAAAAAGTAACATATGAATGCCTTGGTATTACTTTTTTTTGATAAGTAAAATTTATTGAAAAGGCGCAAAGGGGCGCAACCCAAAGTACACAGGATGTATACAAGGAACCCCTAAGGAACAGGGGAAAGAGAACAACTGTCTAAGAAATCAAAATAGGAACAATCATGTATAGTCTTAATTCTATCCCTCCACATATACAACACTTGCAACATCTTTCTCTTCAGATTAGACAAACCCGTCTCACAATCTTCAAAGCAGCGATCATTCCGTTCCCTCCAGATGCACCACATCAAACACAGCGGAGCCATGCGCCAAATCTGTAACGAGGTCCGATTACCCTTCTGGCCCCTCCAACTCCCCAACATATCTTTCACCGACTTCGGCATTACCCATTCCACCCCAAACAGTTGCAAGAGAACCCTCCATAATTCAGAAGCCATCATACAATGCAGAAATAAATGATCGATGGATTCTCCAGCGGATTTACACATATAGCACCAATCCATTACGATAAAGTTTCTCTTACGAAGATTATCCAGAGTTAAAGATTTCCCTAGAGTTGCCGTCCAAACAAAGAAAGCCACTCTCGGGGGAACATTAACTTTCCAAATACTTTTCCATGGGAAGGAGAACTGAGAATGACTCGACAACAAATGATAATAGGACTTTACCTCAAAGGATTTCTTACGGGCTGGCACCCAATACAACTTATCCTCTCCCTCGCTACTAACTTTGAAGTTGTACAAAATCCCAAAGAACCTACTAACCGCATCGACCTCCCAATCATGAACCGGACGAGCAAACAAAATATTCCATGAGATGGTGCCATTTTGTCTCTGCATAATATCCTCCACCCAAGCATCCTTTCTTGTAGCAATAAGAAACAACTCAGGAAAGAGGATCTTCAAAGGAATATCCCCACACCAAACATCATGCCAAAACAAGACTTTCGAGCCATCCCCGATCTCATATTTCACATGCGCAACGAAGTCATCCCATCCCCTCCTAATGCTTTTCCACACACCAAACCCATAAGAACCCCCAACCTCCTTAGAACACCAACCACCCCTCGAACTACCATATTTAACCTCCACCACCTTTCTCCAAAAAGTATCTCTCTCCATAGCGAATCTCCATAACCATTTACCCATCAATGCTTTGTTGAATCTAACCAAACTTCTCACTCCCAACCCTCCCGAAGCTTTTGAAGAGCAAATCGTACGCCAATTAACCAAATGAATTTTGAATTCATCACCAACACCACCCCATAGGAAATCTCTCTGAAGTTTCTCCATCCGATTAGCCATACCCACATGAATAGGGAAAAGAGAAAGAAAATACGTAGGAAGGCTAGAGAGAGTGCTATTAATCAAAGTAAGCCTCCCCCCTCTAGATAAACACACCTTCTTCCACCCTGCTAGTCTAGCTTCCATCTTCTCAATAACATTGTTCCATATATTAGAATCTTTATATTTAGCACCCAACGGAAGGCCCAAATACTTAATCGGAAGCGAAGCCACACCACACCCAAGGATACTAGCCAACTCTTCGACATCCTCTACCTCTCCCACCGGGACCATCTCAGATTTGGATAAATTGATTCTCAAGCCAGAAACTGCTTCAAAACAAAGCAACAAACACCTCAGATCTCGGACCTGATCAACAACCGGATCACAGAAAATCAACGTATCATCCGCAAATAATAAATGGGAAACCTTCATGGCAACCTGGGAACTCGATCCCACTGAGAAACCCGATAGCCGCCCACTATCCACTGCTGCATATGTCATCTGACTGAAAACCTCCATCACCATCACGAACAAGAGCGGAGACAAAGGATCCCCTTGTCGAAGACCCCGAGAACTACGAAAAAACCCTGAAGGCGACCCATTAATATTGATGGAAAAAGAAACAGTAGAAATAGCATGAGCAATCCAACCAACCCATTTCTCCCCAAAACCACATCTTTTTAGAACGTAAAGCAGAAATTCCCAATTGACATGATCATAGGCCTTCTCCAGATCCAATTTGCAAATTATGCCCGGAGTTCCAGAACGAATCCTACTATCCACACATTCGTTAGCCACCAACACTGAATCCAGAATTTGCCTCCCCTCTACAAAAGCATTCTGAGACTGAGAAACAACCTTCCCCAAAACCACCTTCAACCTATTAGCCAGAATCTTAGAGATGATTTTATACATACCACCTATTAAGCTGATAGGACGAAAATCCTTGATATCCACCGCTCCGGCCTTCTTTGGAATCAACGACACAAAAGTAGCATTAAGGCTCTTTTCAAATTTACCGGTCGAGTAAAACTCCTTCAGCACCGCAAAAATATCATTCTTCAATATCTCCCAACACTTCTGAAAGAAAGCCATAGAGAAACCATCAGGCCCAGGAGCCTTATCCCCTTTGAAGTTCTGAATAACCGCCCAAATCTCATCTTCCTCAAACTCACGTTCCAACCAAATTCTATCTATATCATCAATGGAAGAGAACGATAAGTCATCTACCTTTGGTCTCCACTGATACTGCTCACTATAAAGCTTCGCGTAGAAGTCTACAATGTGATCTTTGATAACTGCACGATCCTCAGTCAATTGACCATCCACCACCAGTGCCTCAATCATGTTATGCCTTCTATGAGAGTTAGCCACACGGTGAAAAAATTTTGTGTTGCTGTCCCCCTCTTTTAACCACAGAGCCCTGGACTTCTGTCTCCAACTGACCTCTTCAAGAAAGACATGCTGCTCTAACTTTCTGGAAAATTCTACCCTCTTTTCTATTTCTTCATCAGATAACGGCCTCTCCTCTGCAATCAAATCCAACTCGCACAGTTCAGTCTCAAGTTTCTTCTTATTAGCCCCTACATTTCCAAATACCTCCTCGTTCCATTTTCTAAGGTCAAATTTCAAAGCTTTTAATTTCCGAGCAAACACATAGCTAGGCGACCCTTCGAACCCATAAGATCTCCACCAACCCTTTACCAACTCCTCAAAACCATCAACTTGCAACCACATATTCTCAAACTTAAAAGACCCCCTGCCTCGTCTACCGATGCCGCAATCCAAGAGCAAAGGATAATGATCCGATAGAACCCGAGGCAAACGCCTTTGAGAAACCTCAGGAAAATACTCCTCCCAATCTGGAGACAACAAAAAACGATCTATTCTGGACCACGAACGGCAATTAGACCAGGTGGATCTCCCCCCAACCAAGGGAAGATCAATGAGAGCCTGATCAAAAATGAACTCAGAAAACTCAACCATAGCATGGGTAGATCTCCCTTCCCCCCCTCTTTCGCTCGGATACCGGACAGCGTTAAAATCCCCCCCCATACACCACGGCATCTCCCAAATATTCCTCACACCCGCCAATTCATCCCAAAGGCCTCTTCTATCACAATCATCATTAGGCCCATAAACACCCGCAAAACCCCACTCAAAAAAGTCTGACACATTCCGAAAGGCACAGGCTACCACGTATCTCCCAACATACTCTTCAAACTTCTCAACAACTCTTCTATCCCACATCAACAAAATACCTCCCGAAGCCCCTCTAGAGCCCAAATACACCCAATCCACATAAGCACAGCCCCAAACACTATAAACCAACTCCCTGGTAATAAACTCCAATTTTGTTTCTTGTAAACATACAATGTCTGCTTTCCATTCCCTCAACAACCCCCTAATCTTCGTTCTTTTCTCAAACTCATTCATGCCCCGCACATTCCAAGAAATTATTTTTGGCTTCAGCATAAGCAATTGCCTACCCTCCCCTTCCTAGTCAACCTGGACGATTGACCTCCTTTCCCATCATAATTCACCGAACACTCTAACCTCTTCACTTCACGGTGTCCTCGGTTCCCCATAGTACTACTATTATTGTTTTGCCTCACTCTATCAGAAAACCGTTGTGCCTCAATACCATTAAACAATTCCATCATCTTCTCCTCAAGGCCTGGACAAGAAATTCCAACAACTTTGCAAAAACCACTAATTCTCTCAAGCACCCAATCCGATGACTCCACTCCTAAATCCTTCTCCAAGACTACCAAAGGCATAACCTCCAGCAACTCAATATCCCCCAGATTCTCCTCTGTGCTAGTCATAAAGGCTAAACTGTTAACCCCATCACCCTTCTCCCGACAATCAAGATCACTCATAACCTCATCCACCTTACCACTCACTTCAATCATTTCTAGGCCCCTGCACTGTACTGCCATCTCTCCCAATCCAAACTCAAATTCTGCCTGTTTCGGACTTTCTAACCCTTGCTCCCCCACCTCCCTGCCGTCTCCTGCCTCTCCACTCAAACCAGAAACCAGTCCGAGCTTACCCAACCTCCCACTTTCACTGCCCTTGTTAAAGCACTCCTCCTCCTCCTGATTTTCTGCCGGTCCCGGACTATAGACTATCGAAACCTGGTTCTCAATCGAAGTAGCCTCCTCTGTGGCCGATTTCAACCCTCCGATGACCCCTTCGTCCCCCTCTGAACCAGCTCCAATATCCTCCATATAGCTCCCCGCATGCTCAGCATCCCGACTCCCCAACCTTCCAGACCCAGAACCGGGATGGGCGAGCTCGGAACTTACCTCCAGCGACCTCATCGGTGATATCTGCCTTTGCTCGGCCTTTTCCTCCACCGACTCCGTTGTCGACCCAGCTTGGATCTTCTGCCTAAGTAGAACCCGACGCTTGTAGGTAAGCTGTGGGCTTCCACATAACTCTTGGGCAGCTGCTTCTTTTCCTTTCTCCTTATTTCCTAGTTGGTCCTGCGCAGGAGAGCCCAAAGCAACCTGACCCACTTCGATGTCTGTTTGACCTTTGTTTGGGCTTACGATGACCCGGCCCAACTCCAGCCGATCCAGCCATCTTGTAACTTCATCACGGATGGAGACGAGCAATTTTTTGAAATCTGCCAGCTGTATTTGCCCTTCCGCAGAAGCAACCAGGTCGTTCAGCGCAGAATGCGCTCCACCAATAGCTGTACAGTCTCCTCCCTCCTTCGTCGCCGGCTGCTTCTCCGATCTTGCCAGAAACGACAAGGATTGCTCTCCTGAACCACCCAGATTATCCTTACTTGATTCTCCATTTTCCAGCTTACTGCTGCTCCCTATCACCGCCTCCGCAAACGATCGGCCATCACGAAACGCCGGTTTCAACTCCTTTCTTGCAGCACTTGGTATATTTCCGCCTGTTTTCCCCCCAGCGGCTTTTCTCTCGAGGGATTTCTCTAATCTTCTCAGTTGCGCTAGACAATTTGCCCACCCACAACCAACTCTTCCCTCTGGTATCATCACAGACGATCTTCTACCTCCAAACGCATACTCTGACAGTTCCAAGAAACTACCGTGCTCGTTCCCCCTCCGCTGCAGGATCAACACCGTCGAACCCACCCGATATGTCCTGCAGAAATCCCGAATCTCCCCAACCTGCTTCAGTTCCTCCATCACTCTCCTAAACCATCCTACACTTAACGTATTCAGGAACACTGCCCTGAAGAGGCCCTTATTCCACTCAGCTAGCCTCACTCCATCCCCCACACAGACATCCGAACGAAACTCGAATGATTTGGCTTCAACATAAAAGTAACCGACGTAACCCATGACCTCCCTTTCTTCTTCTAATATTGAAAAGTTGGAGAACCACACTACAACCTTGGTATTACTAGGGCCAAAAGTCAGCCAGTATGGAAAGAAGATGGAGCACATACATTAATTATAACAAACCATTTAATGGCTCAAGAAAAGGTGGTATCACTTGGGCGAAAATCAGCTAGAATGAATGGGAACAACCACTTAAGCTTATCACTTGCTTAGAAATATACTAGAATCTATGTGCGCTAGAGACAAAATCTACAGGTGAGTCTTCTGATCACCCAATCCGAAATATATTGATATTATACCTAGATAAAGCCTTCTCAATGGTAGGTCTTCAAGTTGGCAACAAAAAAAAAATTAAAAACTTCTAATTCCAAACTAAAGACTAAAAACTGGTACCTGGGGCAACTGGAGAGTTGGATATTGCAACCAGGGGTTTCCCACATTTGCCATCAGCACGAGTGGGCAGCCAATATAAGGCCAAATAAGCCCCAACGTCTTCAAGTGATGGTGTATAAGATCTGCCACAGTTGCGCATAATTCACCACAATGCATTTTAAATATGGAGCCATGGATTCCTATATCTCAGAATTGTAACAATATTCAGAACTTACAGTGTTTTCCCACATATAACAACATCTTCACAAGCACTAGATATATCCATTAATGCAGACCCATGCAGCTTATTCTTTGTTCTGTACCATATATATTGTCCAACACCTTCTTGTCCACCAAAATATGTTTTTTCTGGGATTGCCTCCTCGTCCTCGACACAATCAGGAATTTCCAGGTCCACTCCTATAGGATCCGCTGTTGCAAAAGAAAGAAGAAAAGAAAAATAATTTAGACATGGAATATGCCACTTGCATAAGCACAATTAGAACCAGCAAAGTCAAGGATCTACTTGTTCGCTATATCAAATGAATCCTACAGCATCTGTAGTTAATAGACGGAAAAAGGTTGCACTGCCCCAACAGATATAGTAAATGATTATAAAGAACATCCAGACAGCTATCACTCAAAGTCCTTGGAAGCCTATGTTGAATTCTTAACAATAAATGTTAAACTAACCTGGAGCAATAACGTCAGATAATATGCTCCTAGGACTCCCTTTTGTTCCATCTTGGCGCACGGGAGTGTAAACAAGTTCAATGCATCTTCCCACATCCTCAAGAGTCAAATCCAGAAAATCTACTAAAAGAAGTTTACAACCATTAATATTGTAATTCCAAGTGGATGAGGTAAAAGATCTTATCTCATAAGTCAATAAAACTCACCAAAAGTACTTAGTTTCTCCTGTCCGCCATTACTTTTCACTCTAAACCATTCATAGAAGCAATTTCCTCTTTCCCTGAATCATAAACAACAACTTTAATTCAGGGGTAACAGTCACAATAGTAAGGCTTGGAGTTGAAGCATTATCAAACAGGAAAAGTGTTGATGTCTGACCCTCCGCTATAAGATGCAATAAAGCTCACACGTTGTCCTTCTATCATTGATCCAAGAAACTCTAAAGAATGACAAGTAGGGGGGCCTGCATTTCAAAATAAAATAAAAAATAAAAATAGTTAAGTAAATGCAATTTATAAAAAAGCGCAATCCACGTACACAGAAAGTATATAAGAGAAACAACTAAATAAAGAACAAAGAAGATCAAGGAAAACATGGAAGTTAGAAATATTTTAAGTCTAAAACAGCTGTCCAATGCAAAAGAGTTGTGAAGAAAAAATCATTTAATTCCACCACCATCCGAACACGATCTTCGAAACTTTGATCATTTCTTTCCCTCCAATGGCACCACATAAGGCATGATGGAACCATCTTTCGTATAGAAGCATTCTGAATCCTACCAAAAATGCCCTTTCCATCACGCGAAGAGATACCACTCGATTAAGTATGACCCAAGCCAACCCTACTATGATGAAAACGGTATTCCAAAGGGCACTAGCCATCTCACAATGGAATAAAAGGTAGTTCATTGACTCTCCACTCCTACACATGCAGCATCAATCAACAACAATGACATGCCACTTTTTTTTTTTATGACGGGGAAACCCTCCAAGGCAGTGCCACTTTGAGTAACCACCCCTGTTGGACAAACCCCAGACCCATGCAAAGCGCCCCTCTACACAGATCAAGTAAGACTCCATCATCATCAGCGACAAGAAATTGTTTACACCTAAGGGGATTCTAACCTTAGACCTAATGGAGATGCCACCAAGATCAAAGCCCTTACCACTTAAGCCAATCCCTTGGGATTAATGACATGCCGCTTCTAAGGTTATCCAAGGCTATAATTGTCCCTAAGGCAGCCGACCAACAAAGAACACTACTCTCAAGGGAGTCTTATTCCACAAAATACTCCTCGAATAGAAATTTGCAAAATAAAATTCAAGATAACTTTTATATCTATTAAGTTTCGTACTCAGCTTTATTGGAGAAGTGGATGTGGAGATTTGTTCCGGAGCGGAAGGCTTTATGGGGATTGGTGATTGAAGTTAAGTATGGGAGTTTGCGGGCTGGCTGGTGTTCATTAGCGGCTAAGGGGTCTTATGGTGCGAGTGTCTGGAAGTATATAAGAAAGGGGTGGGATATTTTTTATAAGTTTATGCGATTGGAGGTGGGAGATGGGTATAATGTACGATTTTGGCATGATTTGTAGGGTGGAGATAGGCTGCTAAAGCTTTGTTATCCAGTTTTGTTCAGTATTGCTCGTTTTCAAAACGCTTGGGTGGTAGATAATGTCTTTGGTAGATGGAGTTGCACATTAAAATGTTGTCTTTACGCGACTTGCACAAGATTGGGAGGTGGAGACAGTCCTTTCATTATATGAGCGTTTGTATTCTCATCGGATTCAGCATGGAGCGGATGACAGGTTGGTGTGGAGTCTCTCTGAAGGGGGGTATTTTGAAGTGAAGTCTTTCTATAAAGCCTTAGCTAGTCAAGAGGTTGTCTCTTTTCCTTGGAAGAGTATTTGGCTTGTTAAGGTCCTGTTGCGGGTGTCATTTTTTGTGTGGACAACGGCTTTAGGAATGATATTAACACATGACAACTTGCATAGACGTCATATAGTGGTGGTTGAGTGGTATTGTATGTGCAAGAAGAGTGGAGAATCCATTGAACACCTCTTCACTGTGATGTTGCACGGGATATCTGGAGTTTTTTCTATAGGTTGTTTGGTATGAAGTCGGTCATACCGCGACGGGTGCTAGATTTGGAGTAGTTAGGGCCAATTTGCTTGGTCGTGGTCAAGTTCAACAAATTTGGAAGAAGGTTTCTTTGTGTGTTATGTGGAGTATTTGGCATGAGAGGAATGCACGGCATTTTGAAGATGTAGAAATGCCGGTGTTGGAATTGTGTCGAAATGCGCTTTTATGTTATTTGTATGGGTCTCGACTCATACCCCGAGTCGTGTTACGTTTGTAGAGTTTTAATTTCCTGCTCCTTTGTTTTCTTTGATTATGAGCACTTTTGTATACTTCATATGTACTAAGGTTGCGCCCCTCTGCGCTTTTTAATGATATAAAACTATTTATTAAAAAAAAAAAAGTGTCATACTCCTACTAAACGAATTGATTTATCAAAAAAAAAAAAAAAAAGTTTCCTTCTCTGCTTCAATGGGCTGGGGGTCTAGGTCCATGCATGAGTCGATGGAGAATAAGGGGAAGGAAGTAGAGGCATGGGCGAGTTTGGTTCCTTTCAAGAAGGGGCCCTCCTTTGTGGAGGTGTTGAAGGTAGGCTCAGCCGTTGTCGTGAAGAAGGTGCCTATCGTGGGGGATCGTTTTTCCGGGAGAAAGGTTACGCCGATGGAACAATGTGATCTTGACCTTCTACCAGCGGTGAGGGTGTTAGACGCAAATCTGAGGTCGGCGTTGGACTGTTCTACCTTGGAGTCTTCTTCGTTTGATATGTTGGGTAAGGACCAGCCTCTCCGTCCGCTGGGTAAGACTTATCTTTCACATGCGAGTTTGAAATTTGAAATTTGAAATTTCAAAGTTGCGCACGTGGAGTAAGCGGGTCATAGGGTTCAACAAGGTTTTGGGCCGGGCTGCTAAGAAACTTCTGGGCCAGCTTTCAAGGTACTGACTGAGACGAAAGGGCTTGCGTTTGGGTCGTCTCATGCCAAAACCCAGTTCCTCCCAATTGTCGAGTTTCACGCCGGAGATGACGCTGGTGGCCTCTTCTGGGCTGTGCGAAGACATTCTACCAGAGTCGATGATGGAGTTTCCCTATGGGGATCCTTTGTGCGAAGACAAACCTAGGGGTGGGTCGTCTCTGGTTAAGTCGGCTCCTCCGTTCGTCTTCCCACCTCTGCCGACTGCGAAGATGCCGTCTCCGGCGACCTTGGCTGCTCCTCTGGCGTTGACTGGGCTTTTATGTGGTGAAGAGCTCTCCGTCTCAACTATTCCTTCTCCCTCAGGGGCCTCTGAGTTGGGGAAGAAGATTCGTTCTTCCCCCTCCCCCTTGCTACAAAGTCGCCCTTTTCAGCAATATTACAGGAGGGCTAGGGACCTCAGGGTAGGGCATTCTGTAGTTTGGAATGATGGGTTTTTATCAAACTCTTTGGAAGCCTTGAAGCTATCTGCTGGACCTGCTCTTTTTAAGGATACAGGTGGAGAGTTTCATGCAAAAAAGAAGACGGAGACTCCAGCAAAGCAGGGTCTATTTAGGAAGGGATTTCTCAATCTTCCCCCGATTGTTTCTGTCCCTCCCGTTTTGCCGCGAGAGGTCAAGGACGTCGGGGTAGCAGGTCCTTCCTCTCCTTCGAGTGGCTACATCATTCCTCGTTCCATTGAGGGAAATGGTTTCTCCCAATCTCGAAATTGGCCTATCGGTTTTGATCATAACAAGGAGATCGTAGTTTGGGAGGAGGAAGATGATTATTGGGAGGAATTGCCCTTGGATTGGGCATTGGAAGGGGCTTTTGGGGAGGAGGCCTTGGCAATTAGGGATGCCATGGAAGAAGATTTTCAACGGGAAAAGATGATTGCGCGCCAAAAATCTAAAGGAAAAAGAGAGCTACTTAATTTGCATAGTTCCATCAATTATGGTGTTGCAAAAGATCCTTCTAGGAGTAGGAAAGGCAAGGCACACATGATGTAGGTTTGTGTGCTTTGGTGGGTGGTGGGTTGTTTAGTTTCTACTTGGGTTCTATTGTAGTTTGTTTTGGGTTTTTCTTCGGTTTCGGGGGTTTGGGTTTTGTTGTTTCTGTTGGGTTTTTGCGGGTTAGCTTTGGTTGTTCTTGTGTATACTTCATGTATACGTAGGGGCGTCTTACGCTTTCATTAATAAAGTCTTCTTACTTATAAAAAAAAAAAAAAAAAAATTATCAGCATTATTATTTCTCCACATTTCTTTAATGACTAGATTCCTGTTGAATAACTATTAGGCAAACATAGTGAAAAAATAAAACCACAGTTTTCTGAAAACAAAGCTGACTGAAAATATAGATCAAAAGAAGACATTAAAATTGTACCAGGTATTATAGGTCCCATTTGTTCAGAAAGAACAATAGGACCGCGAGCCCAGTCAGTTCTTACAGGTTCGCATGAAACCGAAATGAAGAAGCCAATGTCATCAACTGAGATAATGTACGATGCACTAGATGCACCCCTAATTTCACATTGAATGCCATCTGAACTAGTCTGCACATCCATACAATTGGTTAATCAAACCTATCAGCCATTAACAAACTGCTATAACAGCAAGAGAGACAAATCAACATGAATTAATTGATAACACTGAATTTAAGGAACCATGACTTTCTGATGCTTGAATGCCAATTACAACAAGTACTATTCCTGTATGAGGCAATGTCACATCTGGGAGTTCTCAATCCAGAAATGGCTTTGCAAGATGAGGATACAATAATATTAACTAATACAAGATGTTAAACAAAAATACCCGGAACCAGCGGAAAACTGAATCTCCCTCTTCACCGCCCCAATATTTCTTTTCAACACTTAGTGCGGTTCCTTCAATAGCATTCCCGACTATTTGAAGAGAAAGCAACCTTGGACTTCCTAATCATCAAGTAGCCTCAGCATAAGAAGCAAATTTTTTATTTTTTATTTTTTTGATAGGCAAGAGAAGAATTGATATGCAAATTTCAAGCAACAAATATCAATATCAATCACAATTGACGAATTATACATGATCATAGTTCCAATATGTCCGCATGAGTGCACATTGCACAGTGCAAATATTCATTTGCAAACCAACACATTACGAACACATACATATAGGTTAGAGGCAATCATGCAAAAACAATAGCCTGATATCAAAATCACCACCAAGAAAATGAAATCACAAACACTGAGTGAATCTAGGATAGGTCACAGCAAAATTTCACATAGAATCTAATACACAAAATGAGATAGTGCCCGTGTGAAAGATAACTCTGGCATGGGTATTAGATATACAACCACATATTGCTCTCAAATGCACACCATTCAGGAGAGTCCAGTAAAGAAGAAGAGGTATAGATTCCCAATTAGATAAAGACCATTTTTGCGATGTTTGATGTTAAGATCCTCGAGGATAGGTACAAGAACAACCTATCGGATAGAAGGTTCATTACCCCCCTTCGCTACGCTCTTCCCCCTCGGGGGGATCCATAGTCCCTAGGAGATGCTTGCTTTGGCTAGGTTTCCTAAGTTTTAGGTTTGTTTCTAGTATTAACACCTTAACTCATTCTGTAACGTACGCTATGACCTTACCTCAGCTCAAACATGCTAAAAAGCCAACACCCAAAGAAAATTCGCCAAAAACTTCGTAGGTCGAAAACTCGCCTGAAGACTGCAACGGGCAGTCGAATCTCACCAGAAAACATCAAGAACCGATTGCAACCCACCGCAAGGCCGGCCGGATCTCAACAACCAACTACGACTATCACAATTCCAGTGATCAATACCACCAACAACCAACGATGATCACAATTGCTGATCAATACTACCAATAACAGACAACCATCAACAATCAACCACAACTAACAACAGCGTTGGATTGATCATCAATACAACCAACAACGGTCAACCAACTACAACTTGTAAACACGACCCTAAGAAACAAACCTAATGGTGGCTCCGTGAAGCCCAATCAAGCGATAAACCACACGAACCAATTAAGAAGCCACTTGAATGGGCCGGAAAACAATTGAATCGGTTGAAAAACTATCTAAACTAGTCAAGAAATAGAAAGAACTAGCCAAACAATGTACTGAACTAAAACCAAAACCACTAAATCGGCCTGAATATGCTCTAAACCAAAAATAAAACCACTAAATTGATCTGAATATGCTCTGAACCAGAAAGGAAACCAATGAATTGGTCGAAGAAGACACTAAACCGGACGAGAAAAGTGTTGAACCAGTCTCAAACTACAATGAGCCGGACTAGAAATACAACAAGCCATGAGAAAAGATATTGAACCAGAAGGAGTTGATGAATTGGCCAAAAGGATACAAAACCAACCAGGATAGTAAATAAACTGAGAACGCAGCTATCCTGATCCAGGATAGGGAGAGCTGCCGACAAAAACCAAACAAGGATCTTCCTTGTTGCTGGAGACATCATCAGCCACTGATTCCGACGGAGGATTCAACGACGACACCACAAAACTCGTCGGAAGGATCGCCGTACACCGCAAAACACCACATACATAGCCAAAGAACACAAAACCACCAGAAAACACCACAAAAACCGCTGGAAACCATCGGTAATCGCCATACTTCACCAAACTAGCCATCGAGCACCACAAAGAATGCCACCAACCCCAAAACTACTGAGAGACACCACAAAAGCATCGCGACTTGACCGAGAATCACCACAGAAACTGTTGAGTAACCAAAACCAACATCCTGAATATACGGGTTGGGGGTTGGGCTGAGCGGTAAGATGTTTTATCTTTTCTATTGTCGGAGGCTTTTTGTTCACCATGAATAGATCTTCTAAAGCTTTATCAAGGCACGACCCGTGTGGGCTAAGCCCACACAGGCAATGCTACCATTGGGACTATAAAACAACAACGCGTCAACCACAAGGAAGAAAAACCAAGACCACCAAAACTACTGTTAGAATGTAAATAAATAGTTAAATTTATCAATTCCTATTAACTTACGCTTCTGGGATAAGTGGTAATTTAATAAGATATCAAAACCGAGGTCCCGAGTTCGTACCCTATCTCTGTCATTCGCCTCCCATTTCGATTAAATATTTCACGTGTTGGGTCTCATCTATTAAGGGATAGTGTTAGATATAAATTAAATGATTAAATTTATCTATTTCTATTACCTTAGGCTGTTAGGATAAGTGGTAATTTAACAACTACAAACGGGGGATTTAGACTAGAATCCTAAACACGCTCTAATACCATGTTGTGGTTTGCATGAAAGGTTTAGAGAGAAGGTAGAGGCTCATTACTGTTACATAGCCCACCTCACACATCTTGTTATTTATGTTTTGAGAAATATTACAATGACTAAAATACCCACAAACCCTTATGGCACGTTTGAGTGTTCGATTTTTTGAAATCAGAATTCAACTATAATTTAGTGCGCGAATTCTGAGGCAAATAAAGTTGAAAAAGATGTTTGGATAGTTTGACTTTCTAAGATAAAATTAGAAAAAGTGAGATAAAATCTGATTTGTTTCTGAAAAACCCAAACACTGTAGCAAATAGAATCAAGACTCTTCTTGTTCCCAAACATACCATAATAACTCTCACAAACCCTAGTACCTCTTCTAACACACTTAAAATTTCAACCACTGACATTATAAATCTTTCAAACAATATATCCTACAATGTATCATTTTTATGTGAGAGTATAATTATTAATATCATTTGGCATTTGCTAATATACTTTTCAGAACCAAAGAGAACAAAAATACCAGGTCGAACGCGTTCCTGACCCATGCATGTTCTTGGCTCACCCACAATCCCATCATCACGGATCGGAGTACATTGGAAGGAAATGAATCTACCAATTGCATCCTTGGTAATACGATACTGAAGAAGTCCTGAAGCCTCGGGTATTAGAGAACTGGAGTCAGTTTCGAGCTGCAGATTCCAAAGAAAGTTCAAGTTAATATAAGAATAATGATCTGTTGAATATAAAGTATAAATATATGCTGTATTTTAATGTGACATAAAGGACAGGGAACTTTACACCAAATTGTTGACTGAAACTAAGTGTAAGCCTCAAGTAACCTGTAGGTCTTTTGTTTTTCTTTAACATCAAGAGGTACGGAACAAATAACTTAAATCAGATCTTAACATCTAAAGACATATTTATAGCATATAAGAATGGTGAGAAGAAAGATAAAATTTCATCATAGATTTATACAACATGATAGCAGACAGAAGTACCAACAGAATATGATTCAGAAAAAAGAATAGCTGAAGAAAGAAATAGAAAAATTACAATGAAAAATACTAAAGCCACAAAAACAGGCACGCATATATTAAACCTAGAAGGGCAATAAGAGTTCCAAGTATTATGGATTCAGGTAAAAAATCCTTTAAAGGTGAACTTTGACTAAACACTGCCATGTAAGCCATAAAGAACCATAGGACTTCTTTAATTATTTCATAACCTAATTATTCTTTTGGAACCTTAAATCTAAAATTTGGTGCGAAAACAACAAATTCAATGCAATAAGCAAGAATATATAACCTTTTATTACAACAATAGAACCCATGCAATAAGGAATAATAATGTGACCACTACGAAAAATGTAACAATATTAGCCCACTAATGAGTTTAAGAGAAAATAATGCAACTGAGGTCCCCCACATCTGCATAATTTATTAGGATATAGAGATGATTTTATTGCAATGAATCCTGCCAATGGAAGAGTGATGAGATGGCACTTGTAATGACTGGAAAGTCAGTGTGATTACCATCGATTAGTTCTACATGGTTTCTACATATGTTCTATCTAGGAGCTATTTCTCTTTTTAGGGTAGATTAAACAGTTTAGAAAAGTTCACAGTTACATACCAAGGAGACCAAGGCACCAAACCATACATAAAGCATTACTTACTGGAAAAAGAAAGTGCACATAAAGCATTACACCATGTTGCTAAAACTGTATACCTCATGCAGATACCAATTATAGATACTCTTCCCCTCATGACCTCCTATGTAGCCATAAGATGCTGTCAATATTCTATCTTCAGTGTATTCACCAGTAATCGATAAGAAATTCAAGCTTGGGGGAAGTGCTGCAAAAATTTAAAATAGGAATTAGTGAATAAATTTTGCATCAATAGTTTCAGGAATCACAATGCTGCAAAACAAGAAAGTTGCGCATTAATTATGCAGAGTGTTGCCAGAAGAAGAGAGGTTTTCTTACTCTCAACTGCTCTATCTGATATGGCATATACTGGTTCACCAGATTCACCATCTGGAGTCATAGGAGTATATTTGGCAACAATGTGAAAGCCAACAGCACCTAAAGGTATGCGGAACGCCTAAACAAAGAACAAAGCACAGGTAAGAAGTCCCATCATATTAAAGGAAAAAGATAATGGCTCTGTTCGGTAACCCCTTCCCCCACCCCCACTTTTCTCTAAAAAAAAAGGGTTTAACTTTAAAACATTCCAACTTTTTCATTTTTTATATCATATCAATCACTTTTTATTACTTTTTAAACAAAAAAACCCATTACAAAACAAAATTTTTTCACTTCTTACAAAAAATTCATAACTTCTTTCTACTTTTTTTTTTTTTTGATAAGTAGATTTTATTGAAAAGAAAGCGTAAGGCGCCCCTACGTACACAAGAAGTATACACAGAAGAACCACAGCTAACCCAAAAAACCCAGGAAACAGCCCCCAAGTCAAAACCTAGAAAACAAAGAACCAACTAAAGTACTACCGCAAAAGAAACCAAACAGCACCCAAAATAACTTCTTTCTACTTTATATCAGAACAATCACATCTTACTACTATTCATAAAAGTCACCTCAAAAATCTTTACCAAACACACCCAATGCCCTACAGTTGAAGTACAACTGCATACTCATGCTCAGAGAAAATAAACATCACCTACCTTGGCAATCTTGGATGCGCTCAACGGTTCGAGATCTTTCTCACCATCCAATATGGATGATCTTTTCTTAAACCACTGTACTCTGCTAGAACCCTCAGTTCCTCCAGTAACAATACCAGTTACAGTAATCTTGCTGTTCTCCCTATATTCACCAATTATCTTTACATTTGTCACCTTTGGTGGTGCTGTAATTTGAACAAAGATAAGCATCACAACTAGAGGAAGTTAAAGAACAATATGCACCATGACAAAGGCAATATGGCAGCAATTTATAAGTAGAAACAGGATGATACAGATAAAGCATATATAAGCCACAAAAAACAGTTGACACCAAGAAGTACCTTGCTTCACTACGGGAGACACTACTGATACAGATTCCCCTTCCTGCCCTGAAAGGTATACCAATTATGATATTACATGATGATCTCTGAGAAATCTACATGTTGACCATGTACAGAAACATTGCCACAATACAGAAAGGCGGTTGACATACCCTCAAAGTTGATAGGTATATATATGAAAGCCAAGACTTGCCCAACATCTTCTTTGGTCAAGGTATACTCGGATGTACCAGTTGACACTAGTAGAAAGTCTCTGCCAACAAAAGCCATAAAAATGAGGTGGAGATAGCTGACTTGTAAAACGGAAAAATCCAAGTTAAAAATCAATCTTTTATACATAAGTAGGTTTATATCAGTATTTTTTAAAAAATCCAAAAAAAAAAAAAAAAAAACTTTTAAAACTGAAAATGCATACATTCAGTACACTCTGCAACAAAAGGACAAACCAAAAACAGATTTAAATAAGGAAAGTTAGAAATAAAAAGCCAAAATAATCTAGGCCTATAATAAGAATGATCTATTAAATAAAATTATGGGACACCCCACACATGCACCCGAATAAAACCATGGCAGGTAAAATTGAGCAAGATAGAGTATGTGTGTACCAACCCTGTATCCTTATTCTGACGTAACCAATCAAACTTGCTGGGACCCTCCCTCCCTCCAAGGTAATCACCAACTCCTTCAATGATACATCCTTCAACAGCGTCTCCAATAATTCGGACATTACTGACTGATGGAGGAGCTGCCATCACAAGAAAAGATCCAATTAGAACTGTTACACTGCATTTTGCGGTTTACGACCAAAACAAAGAACACCCAAAAAAAAAAAAAAAAGAACAAAAAACAAAAAGAAAGAAGGATAACAGATTTGGAACGTAAATTTGCAGAGCATTAGTTTGAATGGCATGTGTTATTTATGAAATCTAATTAAAATCGATCACTCGCTATGCTATATTTCAGGTACAAGGTACTCTGAGACCATCCCTGACCAGCAATATTTTTTTTTTATATAAGCAAGAAACCGATCTCATTAAAAAAGCGTACGGCACTCCTTAGTACTTTGAGAGTCTACAAGGAAAACACTTAGCTAGAAAGAGAAAAACGAGCGAGAAAGTCAGGAAAAGAAAAGGACAAAGGGTGGACATAAGCCGTAGTCCAAAAAAACAAGGAATGGTAAAACGAGAAAAGAATCTCTTCTAAGGTACTTTCCAAGTCCTCAAAGCTCCTATTGTTTCTTTCCCTCCACAAGTACCAAAAGTGGCAAATAGGCGTCATTTTCCAAACAGCGGGGCTCTTTGATCTTCCAAAGGACCACCAACACATAAGCAAGTCGATAACCCATCTGGGCATAACCCAAGACATGCCGAAACGACTAAAGAGGGAACTCCACAAAACAGAAGCCACATCGCAGTGGAGAAGGAGATGATCCACGGGCTCCCCAGTCTTCTTACACATATAGCATTTGTTTATCACGATAACATGCCGTTTCCTGAGGTTGTCCAGGGGGAGAATCTTGCCAAGAATCGTGATCCACACAAAGAAGGCAACCCTTGAGGGAACTTGATTGCGCCAAACACTTTTCCAGGGAAAGTGGCTACCATTAGAGCTAGCTAAGAAGTAAAAGGAGGACTTGACTTTGAACACTCCTTTTTTGGAGGAGACCCACCATAGCTTGTCTTCACTGTCTGTGCTCACTTTGACTGAGTGCAACACTTGGAAGAAAGAAACAAAAACATCCACCTCCCAATCGTGGGCCTCCCTAGTGAAGCTCACGTTCCACTGGATTGAGTCGCCCAAATGCTCCAAATTATCCGCAACAGCACGTCCTTTACGCGGGCAATACCAAATAAAACTGGAAAAGCTACTTTGAGAGTCACGTCCCTACACCACAAATCATGTCAAAAGCTGATCTTGGAGCCATCCCCCAAGACAAATCTAGTGAATCGAGATAATGAAACCCAAAGTTTTCTAATGTTCTTCCACAACCCCACCCCAAAGGCACCTGTCGACTCAAGAGAACACCACCCGTCCCATAGTCTGCCATATTTAGAATCCACCACGACTCTCCACCACGCATCTTTCTCAGACCCAAAGCGTCATAGCCATTTGCCTAGCAGGGCGCAATTGAAAGCCCTCAAATTTCTGATCCACAGCTTTCCCTCAAAGATCGGAGAGCAAACCTTGTCCCATCTAACCAAGTGATATTTAAATTCATCACCTATCCCCCCCATAGATAGTCTCTTTGGAGCTTCTCAATGCGATTGGCCACACGAACGGGAATGGGAAAGAGAGACAAGAAGTACGTAGGGAGATTGGAGAGGGTACTCTTGATGAGGGTAACTCTGCCGCCCTTGGACAAATACAACCTTTTCCAACTGGCCAAGTGACGCTCCATCTTAACCACGGTATCATCCCAGATAGACGTAGCCTTGTAACACGCCCCAAGCGGCATACCAAGGTACTCAATGGGCAGAGAGGAAGTCATGCAACCAACTCAGCAACATTGTCCACATTACCAACAGGGACCAAGAGAGATTTGGCCAAATTGACCTTTAAGCCAAAGACAGCTTCAAAGCAGAATAAGAGGACCCACAGGTAGCGAAGGTGGCTAGTACTAGCCTCACAGAAGACCAAGGTGTCATCCGCGAACAACAAGTGGGAGATGTTGATCACATGAGGCCTAGAACCCACAGAAAAGCCAGAGAGGCGACCACTGTCAACAGTAACAGAAAGAAATCTGCTCAAAGCTTCCATGACAACTATAAACAGGAGGAGAGAAAGATGATGGCCCTGTCTCAGACCTCTAGAACTATTAAAGAAGCCAGCCGGCGAACCAGCATCACCCCAGCGTTCTCCCTGACCCCCCCCCCCCCCCTTTTTCTCTGTGCCCCGCTCTCTGTGGTGGCAGCCTCTCCCCTCCCCCTGTTGGTAGGTGGCTTAGAGTTGGAGTTATTCGCTGAGGTCGAACCCTCCCCCCTAGCTTGTTGTCCACCATCTAAGACTAAGCGGAAGGTCGGAGAGCAATCTCCAAATTGGGTTTTGCAGATGCTAGAGGAGTTTAGTCATTTTGTGGGCCTTTCTTGCGATGGTTTTGAAGGAAGACTTTCGTCTCTATTTTCAGATATTATAGCAAATCATGACACTAAGGTGGCGAGCTCCCGTTTGAAAGTGGGTAAAAAAGGTGTTAGAGAAATTAATGGTTTGGTCAACTCCATCAACTATGACGCTCGCAATGGCAGTGCTTCTCGTGGCAAGAACAAGGGGAGGGCTCAAAGAGGTTCCACGTGAATCCTAGGCTGATCTCTTGGAATGTTAGAGGGCTGAATCAAGGTAGCAAATAGTTGAAAATCAGAAATCTCCTTAGGCAGTGGAAGGCTGACATCATATGCTTGCAAGAAACTAAATTGGAGCTTATTTCTAATAGTATTGTGGGAAGTTTGTGGGGATGCCAATTTATCGATTGGTGCTATCTTTCTTACAGTGGAGCTTCCAGTGGTATCCTGCTGATGTGGGATAGGAGGGTTATGGAAAAATTTGAGGTGTATGTAGGGGAATACGTTGTGTGGCTTGCGCTTTTAAAAATATTTAAGTTAACTTTTCTTGGGCTTTTGCCGGGGTCTACGGTCCTAACCTCGACAATCACCGCAGGTCTCTTCGGGATGAATTGGCTGATTTGCTCAGTTTGTGGTATTTACCATGGTGCATTGGTGGGGATTTCAATGTCATCCACTTTCCCTGCAAACGAATAGGAGTCACTCGTCTTTCTTCCACGATGACGAAGTTCTCTGATTTTATATCAGAGCAAGGTCTCATGGACCTCCCCCTTGCAAGAGGGTCATTCACATGGTCCAATAATTCATCTTGGTCTAGGCTTGGCAGGTTTCTTGTTTCTCTGTATTGGGAAGCAAAATATCCTAGTCTTTTCCAGAAGAGGGTTCCTCGCTTGTGCTCTGAACACTTTCCCATCCTCCTCGTCTGCGACAGCATCCAAAGGGGGAAAAGACCTTTTAAGTTCGAGAATATGAGGCTGCAGGAAGACGGTTTCATGGATAGGGTGAGGCTTTGGTGGGCGTCTTATTCCTTTCAAGGCTCCCCTAGCTTTGTCCTTGCTCAAAAACTGAAGGCTTAAAAGGTCGACCTCAAATCTTGGAACGAACAGGTGTTTGGAAATGTGGATTCCCTTAAATTAGCTCGCCTTGAAGGTTTGCGCACGCTTGATAGGCTTGAGGAAGAGAGAGGCTTAGACTCTGAAGAGCTATTGAGGAAAAACCTGATTGCTAGTGATCTGGAAAGAACTATTCTCCAAGAAGAAATTAGTTGGAGACAAAAATCCAGGGTCCTTTGGCTAAAAGAAGGTGACAAATGCACAAAGCTCTTCCATCGGATTGCTAACTCGAACAGAAGATCCAACACCATAGAATCATTGGTTGTTAACAGCTCAGTCACTTCAGATCAACCGGCCATCAGAGACCACATTGTTCATTTTTATGAGTCCCTTTTTTCTAAGCAATACAACTGGAGGCCCAAGTTGGATGGCCTCGCTTTCAACTCCTTAACCAGAGGAGGCTACTCAGTTGGAACTCCTTTTGAGGAAGTGGAGGTCTTAGAGGTGGTGAAAGCTAACCGAGATAAGGCTCTAGGTCCCGATGGGCCGATAGCTTCCCCATGGCTTTTTTCCAAAACCATTGGGACGTGATCAAATCTGATATCATGGGGGTCTTTATAGATTTCCATGCTCACAGCAAATTTGTAAAAAGCCTCAACGCCTCTTTCATTGCCTTAATCCCCAAATCTCCTGGGGGGATCGAACTCGCAAACTTCTGGCCTATTAGCCTCATGAGTGGTGTTTATAAGATCATCGCCAGCAATATTAGCAAGTATTTACTAGATCAGCGACCACAGCCACATACAATGAGCTTTAGCTCAAATGAAAACTCTTCCCCCATAAGAACAAGTGGGAGGGTGTGGCTACAGGTTTAAAATCTAGCGGCTGTGTGAAACTTACAAAAGGCAAAACAGAGCACCCATTGCCATGGACAGTATAATCCAATATGAAATTTTTATCAGTATTGGATGGGACCAATCATTTATTTTCCTTCCTTTCCATTTTGGGGAAAGGCAAGGGGGCAAACCACCGGGGGAGGGGGTGGTAGCGCATAATGTGAGGATGAAATTCATCTAATCAAGGGACCCTAATATTCTGTCGCTCCTTGTAAATATCGACCTTATTTGGTAGCGATACCAAACCACACATTTCTCAAAACCGTTAAAAAAAAAAATCAAAACACTTTTTTGAAAAGCTTTTCACACTTTCTTATATATTTTGAAAAGAAAAATACTTAATTTTTCAGGTGCAAGGGCTAACCTATTACTTATATATTAGAGAGAGGTGACCGCACGACCATCTCCAACGGAGGAGATGGGTGGCCACCTCTGCTAGGAGTAATCCCGCGTAAACAATTTTGCCACATCACATGCCACATGTGAAAACAAACATTTATTTTATTATAAAAGTACCAAAATCCAAAACAAAAACATATGGCCAGAGATGGCAGAGCTGCCCCTCCACCCCTACAAGGGGTGCCGGCCACCCCCGCAATGGTGGTGGCTCGCGTGGCCACCCCCAATTGATGGGATGGCCTGCGCGCCACTCCCAGCGGAAAAGCTGGCTCGCGCAACCGACCCCAATGGAAGGGGTGCTCGCACGGCCAACCCCAACAGAGGGGGTGGCTCGTGAGGCAACCCCTGACCAAGGGGTTTCTCGCATAGCCACCCCAAAACAAAGGGTGGCTCATGCGGCCACCGCCTTAATTTGAGGTGGCCACGCAAGCCACCCCAGGGTTGGCCGCGCAAGCAACCCTTGGGTTGGGGGTGGCCACCCCCCTTGAGAAGGTGGAAGGGTAGCTCACACAGCCACATAAGCATGAGTGGTATGTGCCATTGTAAAATTGCTTACGTAGCATTAATCCTATTAATGCCACGTAAGCAATTTTGGATAGGAGTGAAAGTGAAAAACGCAAGTTAAAAGTCAGATTTAAAAGCCAAGTAAATTGAAAGAATGCAAAAACTCATGGAGTTTTAATCAAATTTACCTTTTTAAAAAAAAATTATTCTTTTTATAAGTGAGAAGTCAGCTCCACACATGCTTGTGTTTTCTCAAAATAAGCATGTTTAGTATGTATTTCTTTGAAAACAAAACCAAACCATTTTCTTTAGTGGACTCCACAAAATACATTTTCTCAAATGCGGATCCCACCAAAAAACACTTCTCACATTTATGTCACATCAAAACACTTTTTCAAACCAAAACTAAAAACACTTTTCAAAACGATTATCAACCATACCCATCATCTCTTTTGCATAGATGAAAGCTCAAGCTAAATTGTTGATAGAGTATGTCCATAGTAGTGGATGCCTTATAGTGCAGTATCCACACAACTATGGGAAGTTATATTCTAACTTTTCAACATCTTTCAGGTATTGCTGAAGTTTAAAACAGCATGATTTTGTGAACGGCAGATAAGAACAACCAGTAACAACAGTGAACCTCAGATCATCTTTTCTTTAGGTTTCTGCCTCTGCTCATTATAGTTCTGTATAATCCTTTGTTTGTTTAGGTGCTGTCTACTAGCATGCTTCCAGCCATCTTTTCTGGGCTTATTGCAAAAGTTTCTGTCAGCTTTTACTAAAAGCATCTTTTCTGGGCTTATTAGTAAAAGCATCCCCAAGCCAATCCTGGAATACACATCCATCCATGTACAGGCAGCAATTGAACCATAAGTTGATTTAGGGCACCATTCCCTCAGTATATCTAATATTTTAAACCATAGAAACAATATGTGATCTCGAACTCCAACATGTATACAAAACTTTGTATAACAGCTAATAGAAAAACAAAATGCAAATTAGAAATAATTGCAAAGGCAATCAAGCATATTCATGAAGGAAAGATAAAACATCCACATAAAGAAAGAAAAATTGATCGAGGCAAACTTTAACAAAAGCAAATTGGAAAAAAAAAATGAGGTTTGCCACTCACGCACCTGCTTTTACAGAACCTGTATATTTATATTGAGGTTCTCCTTTGGCACCTTGTTCAGTTACTGGTGTGTACATGAAAACCAAGCTTGAATCAATGTCATCTACACTCAACCGGTACTCCTCATCTTCTGCTCCAGTAATTACCACGGGGCTGCCATTCCATTTTCTCCTTAACCAACTACAAGATATGAGTTGTACGGTTAGATTTTTTTCATTTTATTGCAACAATTTTTACATATGTATATATACACATGATGCATCTATATTCGCACATAAAAAGCATACACACAACGTGTATAACCATTTTAGTAATGCAACTGACCTAGCAACACCTTTCCCTGGAGTCCCACCACACCATGCAACATCAGCATGACCCCTGATGATATTTCCCTCGACCAGTTCCCCACTGACTTCAAGATTCACAACCTTTGGAATTCCACTTCCTTTGCAAGACAGGAAATATGAGGAAAAAAAAAGGAAGTTAGAGGGAAAAGAAGATCTACTGGCTAGACACAGGTGCAATACGGAAACTATTTCAAAAACAATCGCACGATCTACAAGATAGAAAACTATACATGACCCCACAATACAAACTTAAGCAAATGGAGCTTTGAACACACTATTATCTTTTTTTTTCATAAGTAATCAAAATTCATTAAAAAGCGCAAAGACACGACCCAAGTACACATGAAGTATACGAGAGAAACACATAACCAAAAAAGAGAAAAAATAAAGAAAGTCATGAAAACTAGATATATTAAAATAGTCAAAGGCAGCTGTCCAATGGTAAAGGGTATTGAAGGAAAAAGCATTTAATTCCACCACCATTCTCTCGCAATCTTCAAAACTTCGATAATTTATTTCCCTCCAGAAATGTCACATTAGGCAGGATGGAAGCATCCTCCATTCTGTTGCACTATGAAGGCTACCAAACTGCCCCCTCCAACAGGCGAAGAGGTCTACCACTAGTCTAGGCATGACCCAAGCTAACCCAACACAACTGAAAATAATATTCCATAAAGCACTAGCAATCTCACAGTGGAGTAGAAGGTGATCAATGGACTCTCCACTCTTCTTACACATAGCAACACCAATCTACCACTATGATATTGCGATTATTTAAGTTATTCATAGTAAGGACCATCTCTAAAGCAACCGACCAAGTAAAGAACGCCACTCTCAAGGGAGCCTTGTTTTACCAAATAATCATCCAAGGGAAAGGAGTACTATCATGGGGAGCAAGGACATTATAGAATGACCTAACATTGAATAACCCTCTCTTAGAACAGGCCCCACAAAGCTTGTCTCACCACTCAGTCTTAGTCTGAAGGAGTACAACAGATTGAAGAACGAGGTAAAGAAATCCACCCCGAATCATTCATTGCTCCAATAAAATAAACATTCCACTAATGAGTCACTAGAAAGGTCCAAAAGATCTACCATGGAAGCATCCTAAAAACGAGCAATACTGAACAATTTCGGAAAAGGTACCTTAAGGGTCTGATACCCAAAATCTAATCTTGGAACCGTCGCCCACCTCAAATCTAGTATAACGAGAAAACTCCCCCCAACCCTTCTTGATATATTTCGATAACCCCACCACATACAATGATACAACCCATGAACAACACTTGAACATCACCCACCCACGAGCTATCATATTTAAAATCCACTACCATCCTCCACGGGGCCTCTCACTCTTGCACTTAGCGCCATAACCACTTCCCCAAAAGGGCTTGGTTGAACAAAAGTAAATTTCAGACCCCCACCCCTAAGAGATTGAAGAAGACACCTTGGACCAGCTTATGAAATTTGATCTCTTCACCGATACCACCCCACAACAAATCTCATTGTAACTTCTCTATGCAATTGGCAACACCAGCCGAGAGGGAAAAAAGAGAAATGAAATAAGTAGGCAAATTAGATAAGGTGCTTTTAATCAAAGTAATCCTCCCAACCTCAGATAAATGCATCTTCTTCCAACCAGCCAAACTACGCTCTAACTTCTCAATAACGTCATCCCACATAGACATGCCTTAAAAGAAGCTCCTAGCAAAAGACCAACATACTTTGAAGGCAAAGAAGAAACCTTGCAACCCAAGATACTACCAAAACCGTCAACATTATTGACATTGCCAACAGGGACCAATTATGATTTAACCAGATTAATTCTCAAACCAAATACAGCATCAAAGCATAAGAACAAGCCACGCAACTAGTGAAGGTGATCAGGATTTGCCCCGCAAAAATATCAAAGCGTCATTTGCAAACAAAAGATGGGAATAGAACATTTTACTCAGACTCCACGATGATGACGAAAAGCAAAGGAAACAAAGGATCTTCCTACCTCAAGCCAAGAGAACTACCAAAAAAATACTTTTGGAGTGTTGTTCAACAAAACAGAAAAATGCGCCATCCAATTACACAATTTTTCCCCAAAATCACACCTCCTCAGCATATACAACAAAAAAATCTCCATTGGCATGATCATAAATCTTCTCAATATCCAATTTGCACGGGCCACTTATCTCCCTAGATTTGATACTACTTTCAAGGCATCCACTAGCTGTAAGAACAGAATGTAGAATCTGCATACCCCTGATAAATTTATTATGGGGATTGGAGATAATCTTCTCCACAACCATTTTCGACCTATTAGCTAAAACTTTGGCAACAATTTTGTAAACTTCACCCACTAGGCTAATAGGTCGAAAATCCTTAATATCAACAGACCCTAATTTCTTCGGAATGAGAGCAATGAAAGTGCCATTAAGGCTTCTTTCAAACTTGCCTTTGGCATGAAAATTATGGAATACATTCATGGGTTAAATACATTTTTGCCCCATGTGGTTTAAAGACTATTTTTTGCACCATGTGGTTCATTTCGTATCGTAGATGATACCCCGTTTATAGCTAAAGACAGAAATGGTACCTCCATCCAACTTCCGTCTAAAAATTAACAAAAGTCCACATCAACACCTTTAAGAAGCTACCCAATAGTGTCTTTGGGTCTTCCATATGCAGTCTGGTTGGTTGCAACGGTAGAGGTGGCCTTGCGCAACACTAGGATCAAGGATTTCGTCAAATCCTTCTGGGAGGTTCAGCAAGTCTTGATCTTTCGCCGAGGTGAGAACAAGGCCGGCCGTTTCTTGGAACTTGCAGTGTATGCTGGGGGGGTCGGCAAGGGCTTATCTTATTGCTGGAGGGTTGTGACAGGAGAGGTTGGGCTCAGTTTGCAGGGGACTTAGCAAGGTGGTGGCTTTTCTTGAAGCCACGGCTGCTCCCTCTCTTCGTCTTCTTCCTCTTCTGTCTTTCCTAAGTCAAGGGAGAAGTTTGGTTCGAAGTTTCCTTTGTATGCGGCGGCGCTGCGAGCGGAGGCTTCTACAGTTGTGCCTCTTGGTCTGCTGGGTATTGAGCAAGCTTTTGATGGAGATCTGTGGGGTAATTTTTTCAAAGATCAGTTGGTGTCCAATTCTCAAGGGATGGCGGAATGTGCTGTTGGAGTTTCAGGGTTTGGTGAGAAGCTCTCTGATCTAGGTTTGCAACGCTTTTGTTTTGATGCTGAATCTGAAGGAGTTGGATGTAACGTGGTAAAGGAGAAGAATCTTTCTCCTTTTTGAGCAAGAAGGTCAAAGGCTGAAGTGGGTTTAATCCTGGGCCAAAACCCATGTTTCACTCGGGGGGCTTTTACTCCTGCTTAACATAAATTTAGCTTGGTCCGACAATAGTAGTTTTGGGCCTTGGTCTACAATAGGGTTTTTTTTTAGAAGGTTGGATCCTCACTATTATCATACAAATATAGCTTATTTTTTTTATAAATAATTAAACCAATCTCAATGAAAGCATAAGGCACCCCTAAGTATACAAAAAATATACAAAATGAACAACCTAATAGAAAGGGCAAAACAAAAAAGAAAATCACTAAAACTAATCAATAGATGAGACACATACGCCGTCGTCCAAAAATACAAAGTTTCAAAGAACATAGAAATAATATCCTCCATAGTCCTTTCATTGTCCTCAAAATTTCTATCATTCATTTCCTTCCATAAACACCAATAGAGACACGTAGGTTGACCAAAAATGTCTATCAAACTCATAAACATACCAACACTAACGCTCCTCTCACATGTGGGCCCGCCGAGTAACAGTGAACCAAATACAGCTTACATGTGCAGAATAAAGGGCCTAACACATGGAGATTACAAAGACTTGGACCAAGGACATCATAGACAACTTAGCTCTGATTCCATGACATAGACCATCAGCCCCAAAAGCTTAAACTATCAAGAAGTTGGCCAATAATATATATATCAAGCACAAACTAGAGCACCAACAAAGGGATTAAAGTAACTTTCTTGTACATCCTCTAGTTAGATAAGTTGATCATACAAAGCCCACAACCACACAAAGTTGAGTATCATTCTCCACAATACTTTGGATAGACGAAAGGTTATTGAACAAGTGAACTACCAAGAATGAAATACATGAGGTGTCTTGTACTTATGTGGGGACAGAATAGACACGCGAGGGGCTTGAATAATTAATTGCTAAGCTTTTTGTTGTCATTTGCAAATTACTAGTGCATTGTATAGCAATCTGCTATCTTATTCTAGATTTCAACCACATAAGTAATTATATAGATAAATACCCAATAAAGGAAAATATTTTGGTGTTAGCTAGATATTTTATCCAGCCAATACATGTTCATTGATTAAATCTAAGTATCTACTCCCCAAAGGGTTGGCTCAAGTGATGAAGGCCTTGGACTTTGGTGGCATAACCATTAGATCTAGTGTTTAAATCCCCTTGAATGCAAACAACTCCTTGGGGCCACACCCCTCACGAAAGCCTGATTTGACCGATCCATGTGGTGAGGGTGCAAAACACGGGTCTAGGGTTTATTCTTCAAGGGTGGGTACACGAATGTGGCCTTGCCTTGAAGGGTTTCTCCTTCATTAAAAAATAATAATAATAAATAAAAAAAAAAATAAAAAAAAAAAATTATTTCATTTATTACACACTTCATCTTTGAAGCTCTAGTATTGTTCAACAGAGGACTTCCTTGCAACAGAACTTTAAAACCATACTCATGAAGCAGTATCATTGATCAAGAAAATTTCATGAAAGGATTTTTTACTTTAAAGCTCACAATTTCTCTTGCTTTCATCTGTTTAATGGATGAAAAAAGCATGAAAGGTGATATAAATTAAGTACACAAGGGTGATTTTACCAACATCTCATATTTTGAATTATCTCGTGGCAAGAAAGGCATTGATGTAGAGAACTACAAGTTTCACATTACTCTCCAGCTAACATACATTAGAAATATTCAAGTTTGAGTTCAATCTCAAATAAAACAAGGAAAGGGTATACCTGGTGAAACTGGTGAGGATATTGCAAAAATAGAAGGATATTTTGTTTCTCCTAGTAGGGGAGTACATTCCACTTTCAAGATTTTATCAATGTCTTCATGCTTTGGCCAATAAACCTGGCCATCACATCATGCAGCATTACATAACAAAGAAGCATTAAAAAGTGACTCAAAAGCTTCAAATCTACTGATAATGACGTAAAAATCCATTACCACTCCAGTAGCATCAGGAATAGCAGCAAAATTTGAAAGCATTCTCTCTCCCACAAACCATTGATAGTTTAAGACTAATTGTGGGTCACTGCATAATTCACCATCTTGAACAAAAGTGAAGTGACAATGACAAGCATCCTCTTCAGAAGGCTGATCCACATAGGCCTCCTTGAGCAGGTACCCTGAAGGCAAATGATCCTTCCATTTCTCGACAAGAAAGCGAAACGTCGACTCTGTCCATGAACCACAAATATAAACTGACAAGTGTCATGCATGTATATCATAAAAACTATCATGCACGATTATCCCTGCATGCATAATTTCCAGTTGCATTGAGCATTACCAAACTCAAACGACATTCAAGAATCTTAATGTGATATTCATTTAGAAGCTGAAAAAACTACTCCAAAGGAAAAATGCAATCACTAAAACAGAGTAACTTTTAAAACAGATCCACAGGAATAGAAGAACCTATACATCATTTGATGATATTAAGTTATCAATTATCATCTCCAGCCTCTTGTTAGAACAACTCCAGTAAATGTGAACAAAATGTGTAGTAAATTATGAAAATGGAAACTATCACCTATCATAAATGTAAGAACCGAAGTCAGAATGATTAAAGTAGTTGCCTACTAGACTTAAAATTGGATATCCAAAAGACATGTGTACCATTTTTTAGTACTACACAGACACTATAGCCCCAAGAGTGTCGAAGTCCAACACTTAGCGAACATAAATATGGCATGAACACAGAAAAATACATGTCTGATACATGTCATAACATAAATAATTAATTTTAAAATGCAGACACAACTAGGATCCAGTGTTTACATAGAGGGATACAATCATGACAGAAAAGGTCGGTATAGTCACCACATTTGGAAAAGAGCTACTAGTCTCTTTAATTCTCTTTTTCATCTCAATCACGCCTCTCTCACACAAATCAGTTGTGGCCATCTCTCTCTTATAATCAACATGTGGCTCTCTCTCACACACAATTGATCATGACTCAAGGCTTCAACAACTCCTGGGGGATTTGTTGGGGTCACACTTTGCTGGGTTTCTACATCGATCAGGGGTTGTGCCAGCATCAAACACCGAGTTCAACTCCTCATACCACCTTTGACTCCAGTAATGTCTGTCCTCTTCTTCATTCTCCTTTTTCAAATTTTTGCATCCTTTGAGTTGCCCAGTTTGACGGATTGAGTATTAATAAAGTCATATTTAAAAAAAGTTTCCTTCCTTTATATACTTACTCAAAACAAAACAAAACAAAAAAAAAAAAAACTACATTGCATTTAATTCTTCTTTCTTTTATTTTTAATTTTAGTTGAATTGTTGGAAATATAGCAGTATATACCCTTGCAGGTTAATGTCTTTGAAGAGTACAAACTCTTATCCTACCAAAATATATGCAACAGGTAGTCCGATGATCATGCTCCTCTTTGGAAATATGTCACCGAATTGGAAAATCAGGTGCAGAGGGTGGAAACACAAGCTTTAATTGCATTTATTGTCAAAGTTTTTTAAAACATATTCTAAAGTGAAGGCACATTTGTTAATCATGTTCTAAAGTGTCACCAGAGCATACTCTAGAGATGCAAAAAATGAAAGAAGATTTTGTACGAAGAGAGAAGCAAGAAATTGTAATTTACCCATATACATATACAAAAATATAGACGTATCCACGTACATATGCTTATATAGACATATGAAACAAACTCACTAACGTCGAATAATTACCTTGAATAAAAATGAATACATAAAGACTTAGGGTCCGTTTGGGTTTGTGATTTCAAAAAGTGCGATTTTAAAATAGTGATTTTACAATGTGTGATTTGAAAAAGTGATTTTTAAAAACGCAGTTAAGCGTTTGGCAAAATCACAGTTTGGCTTTTAAAATCTCAGGTTAGCCTTCAAAACTCTACGTTTTCAAAAAAGCATCCCCTTGCCTGCAATTTGAAAATGCAATATTTTGCGATTTCAAATTGCAATTTTTTAAAAATGTAATTTCCAAACAATTCATTTTCTGCGAATTAGTTTAAAATCGCACTTTTTGTCTACGAAATTGCAATTCCAAACGCACCCTTAACAAGGTCTAACAATTAACCACGAATTAAGAAAATAAAGAGTTGAAAAAAGATATGTAATAAAAGTTCATATATTTAGTATGTATCTATTTACATTCATCTTACAATTTATGTAAATTTTTGAGTTCATCCAATGGCATGGTCATATCATCCATCATGCAATTCCATAAATTTTAGGTACAATACATAATACAATAGTAAGTAATTTATGCCCCTTATTGTTGAAGAAGAAAGAAGGGAAAGTTGAAGAGAGAAGAGAAATTTTTTAGGAAGAAAACTGTTTAGTCCATGATGTGGTTCCATATGTTGGGTTTAAATAGGAGAGGAATACAAACTATTATGGAAAGGAATTATTTTTTTTTTGATAAGTAAGAATTCATTAAAGAGCGCAGAGGGGCGCAACCCTAGTACACAGGGAGTATACAAAGGAGCCCCTAATTAGAGGACCGAAACGAACAAGAAAGTAAAAAATCAGCGTACGACATACTACCCATGCCATTCGCCGACACCCAAAAAAACAACATATTAAGCATAATTCTACAAAGAGCCCCAGCCTGAACCTCCACATCCTCAAAAAGCCTAGAATTTCTCTCCCGCCACAAGCCCCACAAAACACAAAGAGGAACCTGCTTCCAAACACGGTGAGCAGGACCACGACCCAGCAAAGTACCCCAAGCACTCAATAAGTCCAATACGCTCCTAGGCATAACCCACTCCACCCCAAACAAACCATAAAAAAAACTCCAAACAACTCGAGCCACGTCACAATGGAGAAGAAGGTGATCAACGGATTCCCCATGCTTTTTACACATAACACACCACTCGACCACCACAATTCCACGCCTTCGTAAGTTGTCATGAGTTAAAATCTTCCCTAAAGCTGCTGTCCATACAAAGAACGCAACCCGCTTCGGAGCTTTAACACGCCATATACCCTTCCAAGGAAAAGAAGCCGTCTCGTGACAAACTAAAGCTTTATAGAAGGTCTTCACTTCAAAATTCCTCCTCTTGGAAAGAATCCACACCGCCCTATCAACCTCCCCATGCCGAACCCGAGTAGAGTATAACTGTTCGAAAAAGGACATCACCATCTCCAACTCCCAATCCTGAGCATTGCGCGTAAAGAGAACATTCCAATGAGCCACACCTCGAACCATAGACAAATTATCCACCACCCAAGCATCAGGAGAACGCGCAATGGTAAACAAAGTTGGAAAACAGAGCTTGAGAGGCCTGTCCCCACACCATAGATCATGCCAAAAGCGAATATGGGACCCATCACCCACCTCATAACGCAAAAACTTGGCAACATTATCCCACCCCTTACGAATAAACTTCCAAACACTGACACCATAAGGCCCTGTCACCGGTAAAGAACACCAACCTCCCCTCACACTCCCATACTTCACCTCAATAACCGATCTCCACAAAGCATCGCGCTCCTGAGAAAACCTCCAGATCCATTTCCCCAATAAGGCTTGATTGAAATTAATAACATTACGAACTCCTAGTCCACCAGCCTTAATTGGAAGACAAATACGATGCCAATTGACTAAATGAAATTTAGTCTCATCACCCATACCATTCCAGAGAAAATTCCTTTGAAGCTGCTCCAGCTTTTTAGCTACACTCACAGGAATAGGGAACAAAGATAAATAATAAGAAGGAATGCTAGAAAGAGTACTGTGAATCAAAGTCATCCTACCTCCCTTGGATAAATAAAGTTTCTTCCAACTAGCCAACCTTCGTTCCACCTTCTCAATAACCCCATTCCAAATAGAAATAGATTTGAAAGACGCTCCCAACGGCATACCCAAATAGGTCATCGGCAAAGACCCAATTCTACACCCCAGAATATGTGCCAAAGACTCCACATCTTCCACCTCGCCAACAGGGACCAATTCGGATTTGCCTAAATTGATCCTCAACCCTGACACCGCTTCGAAACATAAGAAGGTACACCTCAAATTTCGAACGTGCTCGGCTTGTGCTCCACAGAAAATTAAGGTATCATCCGCAAACAATAAGTGATTCACCACTAAAGCTTCATTACCCCTAATGCCCACAGAGAAACCTGACAGCAAGCCTTGATGCATAGACGCATAAAACATCCTGCTAAGCGCTTCCATAACCACCACAAACAGCAAAGGAGAAAGAGGATCACCTTGCCTAATCCCCCGCGAACTCTGAAAGAAACCATGAGGGGTACCATTAATCAATATGAAAAATTTTACTGTAGAAATGCAACATTTAATCCAATCCCTCCACCTCTCCCCAAACCCACATCTCTGAAGCATGTAAAGAAGGAAATCCCAATTCACGTGATCATAAGCTTTCTCCAAATCCAGTTTGCATAATAACCCAGCCTCCCCTGACCGTATCTGACTATCCAAACATTCATTGGCAATAAGAACTGAGTCCAAGATTTGCCTTCCACCAATAAAAGCATTCTGAGAACTCGAGATAATTTTTCCCAACACTGATTTAAGCCTGTTAGCAAGGACCTTAGAGATAATTTTATAGACCCCTCCCACCAAACTAATAGGCCTAAAATCCTTAACTTCCATCGCATCAGCCTTCTTAGGAATAAGGGAAACAAAAGTAGCATTCAAGCTCTTCTCGAACTGGCAACTATTATGAAATTCTGAAAAAACCCCCATAATATCTTTTTTGAGAACCCCCCAACATTGCTGAAAGAACGCCATAGAAAAACCATCTGGACCCGGAGCCTTATCCCCATTCATCTCTCGCACCACCTCCCACACCTCCTGCTCCTCAAAGCCTCGTTCTAACCGGAGGCACTCATCCGCATCAATGGAGGAGAAAGAAATCCCATCCACCCTAGGCCGCCACGAACTCTGCTCGGTGTAAAGAGAGTCATAATAATTCACAATATGCTCCTTAATTTCCAACGGATCAGAAGACAGAGCCCCATTTATCCTCAAGACTCCCACATGATTGTGCCTCCGATGGGAATTAGCCACCCTATGAAAAAATTTAGTATTATTATCCCCTTCCTTTAGCCACAGAGCCCGAGATTTTTGCCTCCAATTAATCTCCTCGCACAGGAGTGTTTTTTCCATCTCTCTGATCATGTCTGACTTCTGAACCCTCTCCTCCTCCACTAACCCCCGATCTTCTTCAAAACACTCCAACTCTTTAATACCTTCCAATAGTTCCTTCTTCTTCTTCCTCACATCACCAAAAACCTCCGCATTCCATTTCTTCAAATCTACCTTTAAAGCTTTCAACTTATTAGCCAGCACAAAACTTGGTAGACCTTGAAAATCATAAGACTCCCACCAACGATGCACAAGATCTACAAAACCATCGGATTTGAGCCACATGTTTTCAAATTTGAAATATCCTTTCCCTTCTCTATGCACTCCACAATCCAACATCAAGGGAAAATGGTCCGAAAAAAGCCGAGGCAAACGACTTTGTGACACATCCGGGAAATGTTCTTCCCACTCCGGTGATAACAGAAACCTATCAATTTTAGACCAAACCTGATTATTGGACCAGGTGAACTGCCCTCCTTTGAGAGGAAGATCCACCAAACACTGCCCCTGAATGAACTCCGAGAACTCTTCCATAGCAACAGAAAAACCACCAACTCCAGAACGCTCACTTGGAAACCGCACCACATTGAAATCTCCCCCAAAACACCACGGCCTATCCCACCAACTCATCAAACCAGCCATCTCATCCCACAGCACCCTCCTCTCCCCATCATCATTAGGCCCATACACACCCCCAAACGCCCACAAAAAGTTATCATTAACGTTACGCAACGAAACAGCTAAAGTATACCGCCCCACGCATTCATCCACTTTCTCCACAACCCTCCTATCCCACATAATTAGAATCCCACCTGACGCCCCACAAGCCCTCATATAACACCAATCCACATGTTGACAACCCCATAAACTTCGAACCACCTCTCTAGAAATGACTTCCATTTTTGTCTCCATCAAACACACCAAATCAGCCTTCCAATCTCTGATGAGCCCTTTAATACGCAATCTCTTGTCTAGCTCATTTAATCCCCTAACATTCCAAGATAGAATTTTAAGCATCATTAACACAAAACAAGCCCCTTCCCTTTCCTCTCCTACTATACGATTGAACCCCTTTCTTGTCATAGTTTATGGAACAATCCAGCCGCTTAATTTCCCTTTGACCTTTCACTCCTGATACTGAGGAAACCCTTGCCAACGATTGGTCCCGCTTGGCTTCGATTAGTTCGAACAAAGCCAACAGTTTGTCTTCAAATTGATCACATGACACTCCTATTAGTTTGTAGTAACCCTTCACCTTCTCCATCACCCATCTAGGAGACACAATCGAACTGGAATCCTCGTCCATCTCCACTGCCAAAGGCAAAACCGATATCGGGCCCAAATCCTCCACCTCATCGCCTACACCACCCTCCACAAAAGCAGAACAGAGCGCAGATTGAGCAACGACAAGCTCAATTGAACCCTCCTGCTCACAAGGAATACCCCCAGAAAAAGCTCCCTCAGCCTCCAAAACCGGGACCATATCCAGCCCCTTCCAAACCCTCAAAGCAGCAGACTTATGAGGAAATGGGTCAGAAACCAGCGCAGATTTAGAGGGAGAAAGCACCGCAGCAACCAAGGTGTCCGAATGGTCTAAACCAGCCCCGACAGCCTGCTCACCGTCTACATGCATTGAAGATTCAAACACAGCAAGGTTGGTCTCCATACTGGGCACTGACTGCGCAAACCCAGTATTCAGTTCTGGTTGAGATGCCAAGCTAGCCATATCACTGGAAGAAGCCGAGCCAACGAAAGGCCCTGGACTCACCGAAGAAAAGGCCATCGACCCATGCGAACCCACTCCAACCTCCTGAGCCGTTGTCCCGAAATCAGGCAGAGGATTTCGCCCAGGTTTGGGGGACTGAAATTCCGAAACAGAAGGAACAGACGAGAATGACGACGGACACACGCCACCGGAAAGCTCAGAAACGGCTGGAACTGTCTCTGACCCACCATAACCCGACGCCGATGAAGGACCCACGTCAGGACGCACTGCAGGACACACCCCACCGGAAAGCTCAGAAACGGCCGGAACTGTCTCTGACCCACCATCACCCGACGCCGACGAAGGACCCACGTCAGGACGCACTGCAGGACACACCCCACCGGAAAGCTCAGAAACGGCCGGAACTGTCTCTGACCCACCATCACCCGACGCCGACGAAGGACCCACGTCAGGACGCACTGCAACTAACGGGTCATCTCTGGGCTTCTGAGCTACCGGAGCCCAACGCAGCCTCCTCTTCTTATTCTTGTTGCTGTTCTTCCGCCCAAACCGCTTGGACTTACAGCCAGGCCCAAACGAATAAAGCCCCTCACAAACTCTGTTAAGAGCCTTGTCCACGTCCTCCTTCAACTTTTCCAGCTGGCATTTCCACAACAGGAGAGAGGGAAACGTGTGTTCCACCCCTGACAGCTGACGGTCTGCACAAGAGACACCGAAATATCTATCATCCATGCCTCGAGAATCAGAATTTTCATGCAGTCGACTGACATTCGACCCTTCCTTCACGTAATCAGCGCCACAACGGTCACACCGGTCCTTGCCCAATGGTTTCTCTGATTGAAACAGCTTCTTCTCCTTCACCAAAGGATCACGGCGCTTCACCTCTACCGGAGCCACAGGAAGAGGCATCTTCTTCTCCACCTCCAGACCATTAGCACCCCTACGCAGAACATCGGCGAAGGAGGACCCTCCATGATAGACGGGAGAGACGGCTTGGACAGCAGGGGCAGAAACTTTAAAATTTTCAATACCATCTAAGCTTAACTTCTCTGTGGTTGAAGCCAGAGGAGACAAACCCTGCCCATCCGGGATTTTGAGGAAAGCACTAACCTTACCCAACTCAAGAACAATTTTTCTCCACCCCCGTCCCTCAAAACCTTCAGGGAAGTAAATAACCCCTCTCCGGCCACCCACAGCATACACTGCCACTTCAAGAAATCTTCCAGCTACATTGCCCCCTCGTCTAACAATAAGCACCTTAGACCCCTCCCTGAAGGACCTAAGGAAATCCTTTTCCCCCGGACACCACAACATACTCTCCACCGTTGAAACTAGCCAACCAACCATGTGAGCACCAAGCAAAATCATCCCTGAGAAATTCCCCCTCCTTTCTTCCAATCTCACCACAAAGGCTCCTTCTACCACCGTAAACATAAAGGACTTAGCCTCCACGCAACACCGCCTCTCCATCTACTTTAAAAGGTTCATGTAAATTAAGGAATTATTAGGAGATTACAATCAAAATAATAGAAATAAATAACAGAATAAAAACAAGGAGAATAAAATCATAACATATCGGTAGTTTCCATCTTCAACACTTATTTCCTTCAAGTTTATCCAATAGCATGGTCATATCATACATCATGCATTTCCGTAATTTGAAGTACAATACATATTAAACATAATAACTAATATCCAGTCTAAGCTATTTACATCCCCAAATGTTGCACATGGCATGTACTTAGAATAGTAACTGGTTCATGTCATACCAACTAAACCAAATAGCAACTTGACCGTCCAAGAAATTATGTACAACAGCAACTTATTACTCCCACAGAATAGACAAAGTGAAAACACATATATGATGCCAAAAATAATTGATAAAAGTTCAAAAGCAGCTACTAGGAAGAAGTGGATTTCCTGATTATTCACCTGCTGCATGCTCTGGACGGCAAAACTCCCAACCATCTGTAATGCACAGAGCCGTTTGTGCAGGATAACGCTTTGCTAAAGCTACCTCCTCCCGGGAAAGATCTAATTTCTCATATTTAATACGAAAGGAAAATTAAATAGAAAATAAACTATATGAACAATCTAAAGGGGTAAGATAACACCCAATAAAATAAGCAACGGCTCATAAGAAAAAAAAAAAAAAAAAAAAAAAAAAAAAAAAAAAAAAGTGAGATAATACCTTAAAGATGCCAAAAGTAAAACAGAAATACCTCTATCGTTAAACTTTTTGAAAGTAGGACCAAGCAGCAAAATGGAAGCTGCTTCTAAATGTGGCATCTTAAGAATAGGGTTCTCCTCCACTCTTAAATGCTGCAGCACGACATAAAAATCATAAAAGCATATATTATTTTTTGCTTGTATATGAAGTAGTAGAATAATTTCGTATCTTATTCGCAAATCATGAATTCCTTGACTTTTTAATTCTCTTGTACCACTAAAAGGTACACATTAAGAGGAAATATTTTACAAGTAGCAACTAATTTTCTGCATAAATTAATCCAAAAATTCAAAACTCAAAGACAGCAAAATGAATCCGATAGTTATTGGCTATGTTTCAGTTGCAAGTCAGACCAATGCACCAGATTTTTAGAAGTGTACGGATAAAATAACTTCTAGCTCCTCCCTACACATAGTAATTACTGAAACAAGGGATCCGAATTCAAAAGAATCGACCGCTTTATTGATAAAATATACATGGTGAAAAGTTGGACAATCAAGTTTTTTTTTTTTTTATAAGTAAAAGTTGGACAATCAAGATTCTCAGACCATCTAACTTTCATCCACAAACCCTTATTCCAAACTCGTTAATAATAATGTAAATCCCTTTGCTGTATCTTCTAAATTGCATGGTTAAACAATTCAGATTTACTGAAGATATCATTCTGCATGTTTTGCCAATAGACAACCTAATGAAAGTGATATTAACCCCCACAGTTACTAGAGTAAGTTCTTGCCACATCAAATCCTCCATGTGACGAAAAACAGTGCTATGGATCCACATAAGACTGCTTGAGTAACCATTTAGCAAGCAGTGGGTCTTACAAACAAATTTTATTTTATTTTATTTTTTTGGATAAGTAATAAATCAATCTCATTGAAAGCGTAAGATGCCCCTAAGTACAGGAAGTATACAAACAAATTTACAATACTAACCTCAAGAACTGGTAAATGCGGGAAGCCCTTTAGAGTTGTAATTTTGTTTTTGCTCGCAGCTAATACCTACATGAAATTTAAAATGAAAAAATAAAAAAATGAATTCACACATTTGTGATGAAGAAGAAATAAGCAGCATAAAATCAACAAACCTGCAGTCGAGGTTGACTTGCCATCGAAAGAGACTTCAACTTATTTTGTGCAACAGAAAGAAACTGCAAGTGAAAGGGTGGGGGGGAGGGGAGGAAGACATACATAAATTGATTCTAACCAACAAAAATACGAATCTTCAATGATGGTCAGCAAAGCTTAAATCAATTTTCAAAACTCTACCTCTAAATTTGGAAGCTGTGGAACGCTTGCAAGTGATGTGATTTGATTTCCAGCAAGATATAGTTGCTAAAAGAGTAATAAGCAATAAACATTCAGGACCCTATTGCATTGATAACTCCAAGATGCACCGAGTCACTGCAATTCAGAGATGAATATGCAAGAGACACATACCTGTAGAGCTTTGCAATTCTCAAGAGGCTCAAATCCAGGCCCTTTAAAGTCATTGAAGCTCAAATCAAGAACCTGGGAAGAAACAATACTACCAATAAATTGCAAGGTATTCTTTTGCAAATCTACATGCAAAATTGAATGTCTAATTGTTTCAGTTTCTGGAAGAATGGCCATTAAAAAGAATAAACTTGTTATGTAAATATCATGAAATAACAAACCTTCACCCGGGTCAGTATCTCAACTCCTTCCAATGTAGACAAGAGATTGTCTCTGAGATAAACAAACTGGCAAAGAAGATTATTAGCACCCTTTGTGGTCAACTCATGCTTTTAAAGATTACAACCTCATGCTACAGAATTGTGATGCAAATATGCAATCAGATTAGTTTGAGACCACTCCATGTTTTGAAGTAGTCCAGGTTTTCTTTGCAAACCACAGAAAAGAAAATAAGGGGTACTCTTAATGAAAATTAAGAAAGGGTAATAATTAGTTTGCCTGTATTCTTTTCAATAAATTATTACTTACCAAAAATAATTACCATATCCCTCAATTTCAGAAATTACCAAAAGAGCCATCTTCTGATTTATTTTGTCGATTAGTCAAGAAATTACTTCCAAAAAATTAAGATTCTATACATTTTTTCTGATAAATTTGTGAAATACTTTCATCCATTTACAGGCATTAATACTATATCCCTCTTTGTATCTTAAATCAATCTTTCCAGTGAACAAAGAATTTAATGACAATCAACTTCAAAAGACCCTTATTTTGATGGTAAAAGCTCCTACTCTATAACAAGAAGAGTGCTACGAGACTACAGTTGATTGAAACCAAAACACACCACAAGGACACATTATGAACCCTTGGCATTTGAACTTATATCTTACAAGTGACAAGTTTAACATCAATTATGAAACTAGTTCACTTGCCTTTCAGGGCATTTAATGACAAAATGGTAAATCTGTCTTCATTAAATAGTTTTCCATATATAAGTAATAATGCATCGGATATATGATGAGTTTACCTCTAAATTCGCTGACAAGTTCAAGCCACTAGCTTTGAGACTACGAACTCTGTGACCCCGAAGATCCAACCTCTGATATTATACATATTAAAGCACTAATAAGTAATGAAACTAAAAACTCATTACCTCCAATAAAATTATATTTGATGAGTGTTCATTCCAAAACCATACTAAAAAAACCATATAAACTGAAGTAGGTGAAATATATAATATAAGTACTTCCCATAAAGCAAAAGGGAGAAATTGTGTGGGCACATCCCCAAGCAGGGATGGGGGGAGGCTGTAGGAGATCCGTCTGTCCTATGCATGCCTCCTCTAATTGCAGAAAAAACTAAAGAACCGCCAATCACCTTCTTCGCTATCAGCATCTCTGTTTCATGTTTGCTAATATCTCATACCAAATTCTGAATTTCTTGCAATCAAACTGAAGCTATCCTTTTTTATGGTAAGTGAAGCTATCCATAAAAAAATACTAACTAAAAGATTTAGCATACCAATTATTAACTGATCTTAGAGGTTTCAAACCATACACTAGATATTATCTAAGGAAGTCATGCCTTGTTATCTAAAATGTACTCGTTTCCAACAGAGATTCAGAAGCCATATGATTATAAACGAGAGAAAACATGTCTGAAGGCATATACTCCATGGTTTTCAATAGGCACAATGAAAAGGAGAAGAAAAGCAATGTCGCTAAATACTGCAGCTTAATGATGAGCACCTTTACCTTTCAAAGTCAACTGAATTTCTCTAGGACAAAATTTAGTATTCTCACAAGCATCTCTCAGGCAACTAATCAACGAAACCAAAACATCGTAGATCCGTAATTAAAAGTTACACTTGTACCACCGAGCACAATTTACAGTTTTCAGATAGTGCTTACCACATCATCACCAGCTTTAATCTCCACCTGTGGAAGTACAATGAACCTAGAGTCCCGGCTTTCAGGAGTCCCCGTTTTCCTCCGTCCAGACAAACTAGAACTCCTGTCAAGAGATGACGACAAAGACCCAGCTCTCAACCCACTGGAAACCGAAGGTGACCGAGCTGATGGGGAAGAAAGCTTCGAAACCGTTTTCCTAATCCCGCTGCTGCCACTACTGTCCAATGACGTAGAAGTTATCCTCCGAGAAAAAGAAGAAGAGACCGATGACGCTGGCCTAACCGAGGATTTCCTCACACTCTCCTGCTTAGTTATGTCAGACCCAGTTGATGTTTTCAAACTCCTTCCCACTGGTGAAACTGGAACCGACTTTCTACTAGCGTCCGAAACACTAGTTCGAGTGGAGGCTTTGGCAACAACTGGAGGCAATGAACTCCTTCTATGTTCCGGGAGAGACCGCCTTACTGGTTCCGAACCCGAAGGACTAGCAGTCTTCTTCCCTGCAACCGAACCAGCATTGCTTTGCCTCCTCTCGGGCAATCCTCCAGTGCTGTTTCGCCTTGCCACCGGAACCGCATTCGAACTCTTCAATGACGCACTTACAGTCGGTTTCATCACAGTGGAACTAGATTCCTGACCCGTCTTGGAGTCCAACCTCTTCCTAGCAGAACCCGTTGCTGCCGAGACCTTTGAGGACGCTGGAACGCTAGGTTTTGCAGATTTCGCAACCCTTTTCGTGCTTTCTGATGAACCAGCAGGGGTCTGTTTCTCTGCAATTTGGGGCTTTTCCACTGGATCTTCGCCCGGTGGTCCTAGGGGCTCCTCCATCTTAGTTCACCAGCTCAAGCAAATTGAAACTAACAATCTGATTCAACAACAGCCAAACAGAAGTCAAAAAAATGAAGTGACATGTCAACAATGCACTGTTTGGTTTGCGGGAAAATGCAGGAAAGATAGGAAAAGAAGAGAAATAAAATCTGGATTGAAGTCTTTTTCAAACTTGGTTTCAAAAAAGCATAGAACTTGGCCCCCTATGCAATTACTTAGTTAGCTGAACAGTCATTTTCATTTCTCGGCCACCACCCCGTAAAATCCAAATTCATTTCTCAAACTTCCTCGACTAAAAACAGTTGAAACTAAATTTTCAAGAAAAGAAACTAAAAACACAGCCAGAGCTACTTACAAGTTACAAGGTCCAAAACTCAGAAAAAAATTCACAGCTTTCAGAGCACACACTCCTGCTCTGGAAAGCAAAAGATCGTGCTGGATCTGTACAAAATGCAGGTTCTTCAGCAAAAAATCCAAGCTTCCGTGTCGATCTAACTCAGAGAAAGACTCAAATAGCGAGAAAGAGAGAGACTGAAAGTGAAGCAAGAAGCAAAATTCGGAGTGGATAGAGCTGTACCTGGAGAATGCTTCAGATCTAACTGACACCGACACCGAAGCAGAGAAGCATTTCTAGGGCTTTGATATCCGTCGGAAAAATCATGAGGATTTTCGCGGCGTGGAAGAAAAAAGGCAAGAGCATGTGTGAGAGAGAGTGAGACAGAGTGGGTGCGAGGGAGCCAATGAGCGAAGAAAAGCTGGGAAAGCCAGCTAAAGGCCAAAGGGAAGTGGGACTCAAATATTTTTGAAAAAGGTTTCTGGATAGATTTTTAAATGTTAAAATAATTCGGGACGTTACGGAAATTGGCGGAACAGGCCCTGGGCGTTTAAAAAATATTTATTATTTTTTACGATAAACCCCGTAAAAGGAACTCACTGCCACTGGTGTAACAAATGTACGTGCTTTCTTTTTCTCGGGGTGAGCAGCCACTCGTCTCTTTCCTTTTCGCTCAATCCTTATCGCATTGTTCTCGTCTTGTCCACGCCAAAAACCGAAAGAAAAAACAACAAAAAGAACCCTTCAAGTTCCTCAATTATTAAAAAAAAAAAAAAAAAAAAAAAAAAGCTCATTTTCTGTGTGACTGGGATCTGCGTTCAATTGCCGGTGGCGGTCCAGTGGCTCTTGGGCTTACTTTCAAGTAAGTTGGTGGATGATAAGTTTTGAGATCAAATTCTGAGTCGTAAATTTCGTACGAATTAGTGTTGAGAGAATGATAAGTTTAATTAAATAAGTCGAGTTATGATTGATTTATATAGTCTTATACCTACACTTTAATACAACTTAAATCTGACACGTCACATAATGACAAATAATTTTTTACATGTCCTACGAACTCAACACGAACCCAATACAAAATTAGACTATTAAGGTTGAGAAATTTAACCAATTTAATTAAATTGGTCAGGTTATAATTGACTTATATAGTTTTATACTCTGTTTCGACATGACTCAAACCCAATACGCGAACACAAACTGTCACCCTTAATAGGAAGTACTTTGGGATTATTTTACGTCACAGGTTAGTTGTGAGACTGGGTCATGTTATGGTTGAACCAACTTGAGAGAACGCATCTAGTCTCATAGTTTAAGGATCCGTTTGGGTTTGTGATTTCAAAAAGTGTGATTTAAAATCACGATTTTAAAATGTGGGATTTGAAAAAAAAAATTAAAATTAAAAACGCAGTTAAGCGTTTGGTAAAATCGCAGTTTAGCATTTAAAATCGCAAATTAGCTTTTAAAATTCTGCGTTTTCAAAAAAGCACATCTCACCTGCGATTTGAAAAATCAGATTTTTTGCGTTTTCAAATCGTAACTTTTAAAAATGCAGTTCCCAAACGATCTATGTTTTGCAATTTTGTTTAAAATCACACTTGTTGTCCACGAAATCGCAATCTCAAACTTACCATAAACCTCTTATGTCATTGGTTCCCAGCAAATAAGTGTTGTCCTATCATTTTCTCTTTAAAAATAAAATTAAAAAAAAAAAGATTTATATTCAATTAAAACTTTTCAGTCTTCTTCCATTTACAAATAATTTAAATAGAGTAATATTATTTTTCTCATCAATTTTACATTGATTAACGTGGTGTGTTTTAAATAGCTTTTCATATCAACTATTTAAAAAATAAAAAATAAACATAATGAATGTTATTTAAAACACGTAACATCAGCGGTTGTGAAATAAATATGAAAATTTATATTATTCTAATTTCAAACACAATTTACTTTTTATATTTTTTTTTAATTTGTCGTAAAAATATTTTAACAAAACATGTGCTTAATTTGTACAATGATATGAGATGATTTATTGTTTAAAATAATTAAAGTAGTCTTGTTGTTACTTTAAATAGAGAAATGACAGTTGTACAATCACCCCCGATCTAATCGAGGTGGCAGCGTGACCACTTTAATCTAGTCGGGTTGGCTGCACAGCCACCCCTATTTGATTGGAGTGACTTCACGACCACTTTTGTCCTGGTTAAAGATGGTCACGCGACCGCCCTCTCTTCCATTGTGGGTAGTAGTTACATGACTCATCTCTTCTTCTTTTTTTTTCTTTTTTTTTTTCATTTTTTTCTTTTTTTTTACAAGTAATGCTCTACACATGTTTTGGTTTACTTACAATAAGCTGGCGTACTACTATAAAAATACCTTCCCTAACACTCCCCCACAACATGCCTCCGGCCTCCCAAACTATGAGACCACCGGAACAACAACAACAACAACAAAAAGTCCTCTTTTAAAAAATACAAATAAATATAAAACTAAATATATTAATAATGTATTAACAAATAATAAAAATGAACAGATAAGACATTGGTGTTAGGTGAAAAAATACAAGTATTAAATGGGTATGGCCAATTTCGATTGATTGAAATAAGTTCAATCGATCGAAATATGAAAGTGGTGTGTAGCAGAAGCCACGATAAGATGGAAAAGGGCTGATTTTGATTGACTGAAAGTTGGGTACAGGAGAAGCCATGATTAAATGTAAAAATGACGGTGTTTTCATTTTCATTCATTCCCCTCCTCCCTTCCAAACAGTCAAACACACACAAAGGGAGGGAAGGCGTGAAGGCCCGAAATTAATTAATTAGTAATTAATTTAGAATGTTACCATAATTTTGTTAAGTTTATTTAGTAAGTAAATAACCGAAAGAGGCCGGTTACATTTACTCCTCAATACAGAATATAAAGCAACGGAAATATATGACCTTTTATTTTTTTATTTTTTAGCAACATTAATCATTATAATCAAAGCATTTACTAAGAACCATCACATCAACAAAAATCGTTACACAATATCTATTACAGCCACAAAGTATATCTAAACTACATAAAAAAACAACTTAAACTATAAGTCTACAACCTTACCCAAAGGCACTAATATCGCGAGCAGCCTCCAAAATCCTACAATAAGTTCTCAAGTGATAACCAAATCAATATTGTTACATCAAACGGTTATATCTATCTCAATAAGTTCTCAAGTGATAACCAGATCAATATTGTTACATCAAACGGTTATATCTATCTCAATGTCCTTCTTACTCAAAACCTAACTAGCTTATCTATAAAACAAACATGTTTTACAAGCAAAAAAGATAAAAGCGTAAGTCTACGACTTAGTTAATACATCACACATGAAATATAATTATGAAGTGAACCCAATAATTTTGAGACGTAATAACGAAATCACCAATGACTCTTATTGGGGAAATTATTATTCCTAAAGCCCAGGTGAGCCCGTGACGGAATTTTGGGCCCAATCGATATGATCACCCGGAGGAGGCCCCATCGGCCATGATACCACAATCGAGATTCATGGAGATCGTAGATCTCGAGAGATCTGTCGAGGAGAACGTGGGTCCCGAAAAATTCGAGATCCTCATAAGTACACTCCAACTGCATCCGTGTTCCTTTAAATAAACACACATCTCATGTATCAAACCAACGCATTTTTTTACCCAATTTATACTCAATACTCACTGGAATTGTCTATTGACTTGGGCATCAAAGCGGGATCAATCAAAACCCCTAACAAGTTGATTATTATTTTGCAGATCGTCGAATGAGGGAGCGAATTATAAAACGACACGTCACTATACCGGAAACTATACCAAAACCTTTCAATATGGTAAAGCCAAAAATATGATGATGCACATGTCATAATTCGCCCTGCTATGGTTCATCCGTGCATTTTTTCCCCCCTCCATACCCTAGAAATATGAGACTGATTGGAATTCGTTTGAAGGTCGAAAATGAACGGAGGAGAATACATACCCAAAAACTTTGGTTACATGAAATAATGAGAAAATAATCTCATTTTCGAGTAATATATTAAAATGTTCATCTACAAGTCATCTAGTTACCCTTAACATTTAAGGTCAATCGAAGTGAGCTTGATAAATGGTTGGGGTGTACAAGTGTTTGTTATTAATCAACTATAACTACTAACTGCCTACCTTTATATATATAACAGTAAAAAAAATATACAAAACAACATCATTTTCGTGTGTTTGATATAGGGTTTTTATTTTGAGTTTAATGAAATTGATATTTATTCATCAAAACAATAATAATAATATTCTAGAGCTTTGTTATATTTTCAAGTCTTCTAATGATTTAAAAAATGGCCTAAAACATCTAAAATAGGTTATAAAAAAAAAAAAAGGCTAAAAGAAGGTACAAAACACCAGAATAGGCTTACATTAATTGCCAATTTCTAAAAAACGGTTATGAATTTCAATAACCGCTAACCGGCGGTTATTTTAAAACCGTTAACCAACCAAAGTGGAGAGATTGCGGTTACAAAAATTCAATAATTGCTTAAGGCAGTTGCAGTTAACTGTTAGAGATAATAATCACTAATTATAACTGTCTATGCGCTCTTAATAAATGACAATTTTTGTGAGTTTCCACTAATTTTCATGAAAAGCTAACAATTATAGAGAGTTACGTACCGAGAAATGCTCTTACCGCTGTCATAATTATAGTGCGCTGTCATAATTATTGAGTGCAAGGCTTCTTCTTGAAGCAAGCCGGCAAGGGGTTGAGATATGGGGAATCCAAGGCAATGGGACAACAAGAAGAATAAACCCAAGTACCTTTAAGAAGCTTCTTATGGACAAAAGTATGTCAACAGATTAAAAGTTTATTCACGTTATAATGAAGTTCAGCAATCACGGAATACCAATAGCAACATTGGAATTGGCGGCTTTCTCGTCTTCACTCCCTTTTATTCAGGACCGGACGTAGCGGACGCTGTAGCGGCTCGAAGGGCAGTATCTTTTTGCTGTGAGAGGGGATTCCAACGAGTTATTCTTGAAGGCTACTCCTTGAACGTGGTCAAAGTGCTTAGGCAGGCGGAAGGTGCTTGAACCGGTTTGGCCAATTAATTGAGGACGTGCGAACTATGCTTTGTAGTGTGCAGTTTACTGAGGTTAAGCATATCATGCGGGAAGCTAATTTAGTGGCACACGTTTGGTTCAGAATGCTTTATTGTTGTTGGAAGATAAAGTCTAGGTGCGGGAACGTCATTCCTTCATCCAGAGCAATGTACTTGCTGAACAAGGTTCTTCTATTATTTGGTTTTGAATAAAAGATCATTTATTTTCTCATAAAAAATAAAATAAAAAAAAAAGAATACCAAACCAACATAGCATAATAAGTATAGTGAGCTGCCTTTTGGGTAGTGCCGAGATGGGATATATGGGAATGTTAGAATTGTTACGCTTAACGATTTTTATTTTTATTTGTATTTATTTTTTAATTAAGTTCATTTTCAAAGGATGTGTTACTCATGAATGAAATTTATTATTTTAAAAATGTGTCACCATATAATGGCGATACATCATTTAAGAATCACTTTGGCAGGAAAAAAATAAAAAATTAGAAAGTAGAACATTTTGTTTATGCCTTTAGGAAATATAAAAAGAGAAATGCGCACTCACAATGACTAATCAAAAACTCACTTTTGCTAACTTATCTAACTACCTTTCAAGACTTTACTCAAACAGCTTATTTAAATTCATTCTCTATTTTATTAAAATAACAAATTTTTGAATATTTTATTCATTTTAATAAAAAACTAATTTCTACCAAAAAAACACTAACTAAAACTATCATCTCTAGTAGCATAATCATCGCCCTATCCCTCATCATCATCAATACAGTATCACCGAAAAATAATCACAAGAAATAAAATAACAATCTTAAATCACAGGATTTAAGAAGCATTGGTCATTTTTTAGGATTGAAGAAGCTATGAACCAAATATCACTCTAAACTGAAAAAATTATGCAAAAAGAAGTTGCATTTTGCTTGATGAAATAAACTAGCAGTACATTGGCTTTTATATACAAGAGATGAATCCTCCCATTTTCCCTTACAGTATATTGTATTTTTTTTACTGTCATTTTTTTCAAACAGTCGTTTTTTTTTCTTTTTTTTTTTTCATACGGTCATTTTTCTAACACAATAATTTTTTTAACAGTCATTTTTACATTTGTCATTAAAGTTCACTACTATTATGTATCATGCTATAGAAATAATTGCAATTCTTGTATTGTTTATATTGTAGTGACCAAGTTCGATTAAAATTAATATCATCAATAAAATTATAATAAGTTGAAAATGCTAATAGGAGGGGTTTTTTTTCTTCGTGAAAAAGTAAAAAAGTAACTACTAATTAATTATAATCACAAGCAACCGTGAAAAAGAAGGAAAAGACAGAAAAATAAATAAATAAATAAAATAAAATAAAAAGCCCAAAAGAAATATTAAAAAAAATATGCATTTGTGAATACACTAAATAGTGTAACTTCACATGTAGAGTTACACTATTCACAAATCCAAGACAAATATATTTTGCATTTTTAGTATATAATAAAATTGAAGGCTTTTGTATGACTTTGCTTAGCTATTTTAACTAAAAGCGAGAAATTCATAATCCATTGAAAATACTCTGATAAGAGTTTTTTATTTTTTTGGTAAAATATTTTGTAAGGCTAGGAATAGGATTGCTCAAGATAAACAGCCACCAACAGTCACGTTGTGATGTGGGTTACAGACGTGCAGAGAATGTCTAGCTGTTGAGGCAAATCTTTGTACCATAAAGGACTATGCTGGCGTGCAATTTGCCAATTTGGGTGTTTCCTCGGACTGACCATGCGGGGAACACGTCCTCTTTCCAGTGCATGAATGATGAATTCACGCCATACGCCATATTAGGCGAATATGCGGATCAGATCCTTTTAGTAATTTATTGGAATGCCTAAGGCCCTTTTAATAACCCCCTCCCCTCCCCCTTCCTCTTATTTTTACCTTTTCCAAAAAACATCAACTCAAAACATTTTTAACCTTTTTTACTTTTTATATCACATTAACAATTTTTTATTATTATTTAAATAAAAAAATCCACTACAAAACAAATTTTTTTTACTTTTCCATATAAATTCTTTCTACTTTATATCACATCAATCACTTTTTACTCACACTCAAAAAAAATATTCTCCCATAAGGGAACGGGAATGGAGGGGAGGGGGATTACTAAACGGGGCCTAATTATTGTCGAAATTATTAGTAATAAGACAAAACATTGTAAAAAAGTCCAAATAAATTTTGATTTCTTGGGCTACCTATTTGAACATATATATCTTTTTCATGTATTGTTCGAATTATTAACATTTTAAACAGTAAATTATTGGAAATTTCGATCGGTATAGCAAGTAATTTTGCAAGTATTAGTTTAGTTTAGTTTTTTTTTTTTTTTTTGTTAATCATTTTAATTTTAAGAATAAGTAAGTTTTATTTCAACTCAAAAAATAATTGGCAGCCAATTTAAGGTGCGTTTAAGATTGTAATTTCGTAGACAAAAATTGCGATTTTAAACCAAATTGCAAAAAATGAACCGTTTGAAAATTGCGTTTTTAAAAAATTGTGATTTAAAAACGCATAAAATTGTTTTTTCAAATCCCATAAAATTTGGTGTTTTTTTGAAAACGCATAATTTTAAAATGTTAACTTGTGATTTTAAATGTTAAATTGCGATTTTATCAAACGCTTAATTGTGTTTTTAAAAATTTATTTTTTTAAATCGCACTTTTTAAATCACAAACCCAAACGAACCTTAATCAACTTGATTACCACAGCCATAATACCTGCGGACACACATCTAATCAGAGTGGTTATTAGCGAAGGAATATGATCCATTATAACTTTTAGTGCATTCTACATAATTTTTTAAATTTCAATTATTATTTTTAAACTAAATAGAGAATAGAGAAAATGATAATATTATCTAAAAATAAAAACTATGCCTCAAGCAGACAAGGTAAAATGCTTATATTAGTTGAATTTAGCTAATATTTTTCATTCTTATACCTCCAACAGAGCTAAAGGTTACCTAAAATACATTTGGCTTTATAATAAATAGCAAAAGATTGTCATTCCCTGCAACACACTAAATTAGGGGTGGGCAATACCCACCCGAACCCGTGAAACCAACCTGGTCCGCACCAATCCGCCTCGTGAAAAGCGGATATAAGGCATCCGTTTAAAATCGTGGATCCTAAGCCATTCAAACCGTGATTTTTGGGGCGGGTCACGGAATTTATATTTCTTCCACCTGCAGACCCGCCCTGCCCCGCGTACATCTTCAATCTATACACAGTATTTTGAGATTTCCCGTTTCCCCCAAATCTCCCGTCTTCAACGACTCACAAGTAGAAAGAAGAAATCCTAATTTGCACGATTCAAACTAGAGCAGCGCTCCGAAGATCAAGGAATCATTGATTCTTTCCAATTTTGGCCAACAATTTGATTTTTATACGATTTAGGGTTTGAAATCAAATGGGTTCCCATTCTTCATCTTCACTCTTTAAAACCGTGTTCGTCGGCCATCACTCATCTTCCACACGATTTGTGCATCGACTCCTTTGTGCTGATTCTGCATAATAAATCTTCACTCTTCAACTTCCACCGCCGACCGTTGGTATAGGTAGTTCAATCTCTCTCTCTCTCTCTCTCAAAAACGACACCTACCGAGCTCATATTGTTAAAAAAAAAAAGAGATTGTATTTTTGCATGCTGATGAATAACTAACCAATAGCATGCTGATCTATAGAAAAAGTGTGGTTCAAGGCAGATACCAAATCTTGTTTTCAGTTCTGATGTACTAATCAAAAAATAATTTTTAAGTTTTTGATACAAGTTAGATACTTACAAGTCAGTTCTATGATATTTAGATGCTTCATGCTTGTTGTATATTTGGAGAAATACTAAAGCAGGCTGGAGGATTATTGATGATTCTGATTTCTGACAATATATATATATATATATATATATATATATATATATATATATTTATATTTATTTATTTATTTATTTATTTATTTTCAGTTGATTTCAGCCTCAGAGTCTCAACAGGTAACAGAATCTGATCTTGATGTGGTTTTTTTATTTTAATCTGTGTATATTTTTTTTCAATTAAGGTTTAAATTGTCTTCAATAGCAATAAGTTCATCGCCTAGACTGTTTGAGTGTGAAAACCATGGTTATCAAAGGATTTTAAGCTATGAAAAGTCCTGGTAGAAACTAGTTTAAAGATGCCAGTTTAAGCACCAGAATCTAAAAGATGATCATTTAAAGATGCCAGTTTCAAAAAGAATCTTTAAGATTTTAGATTAATCAAGTTTTAAAAAATAGAAGTTAAATAATTGTTGCAGTAGAAACTAGTTGGTGTTGTTTCAATTGTTCTTGTTGCATTTTCAATCATCTGCATCAATTTGGGAAAATTTTGGTTTTGTTTGGAGGGTTATTGGAGAAGTTTTGATTTTGATATCGGGTTTGTTGGTAATTTTGATTATCTCTTCTTGTTCTTATTTGTTAGTGAAGTTTAATCAATTGGGATTTTCAATTCTGAATTGGGTTAACAGGTTTGTGATTTATTTTTGTGACTAATTAAACGCACATTGTCCCCCTTCTTTGAAAACTTGGTTAATGGTTATTATGGACATATCGCCTTCAATACTTTATTACGCACAAGCATGTAAATGTTTTTGTTCTTAGAGAAAGAGTTCTTTGTTTGCGAATTGTATGGATTGTATATGTGTTTGTTATGAATTTTTTATATATATGAAGTTCAATATTTTATAAATTGTTGATAATTTATTTATTTATTTTTTTTTAAAAAAAAAAACCTAATTGTAGATTCATGGCTGGTAACGCAAATAGCAGTGCTAAGAATATTGGTTATATTGCTGGTGATTTAGCTTCACCTTGTCCTACTCCTAGTCTTTTAGATAGCACTATACCTCCATTAATACTGAGAATGTTGAGAGTGTTGGTGATGTTGGTACTCATAATCCTAATTCAGTTGAAGCTCTCCCACCAAAACCTAAACCAAATATACAAAAATCAATTGTATGGGAACATTTTACCAAGATAGTGGGGGGTAATCTCGAAGATCCTAAATCAAAATGCAACTATTGTAGCAAATTGTTTAGTTGTCACCCTAGAAGGCTATGTACTTCATCCATGTTATCACATATCATAAATTGTTGCAAGAAATATCCTGGTAGGTTTGACAAATTAGATAAGTCACAGTCAGCGCTGAGTTTTGATGCTAAGAATGAAGGACAAATGGGAGAAATATCTGTTGGCAATCTTGTCATTGCGAAATATAATGTTCAAAAAATAAGGGAGGCATTAGCTAAGATGGTAATTGTGAATGAGTTGCCTTTCAAGTTTGTGGAGGGTGAAGGGTGAAGGGTGAAGGGTTTCACGATTTCATGAAGACGGTTGAGTCTATGTTTAAAATTTCTTCCCGTTACACTATGATGAAGGATTGTATGAAGATCTTTATATATGAGAAGGAAAAGCTTAGGGCAATGTTCTTGACAACTAGTGCTCGGGTTTGTCTTACCACTGATACGTGGACTTCAGTTCAAAAACTTAATTATATGTGTGTCACTTGCCATTTTATTGATAGTGATTGGAATTTACATAAAATAATTATAAATTTATCTTTAATTCATAATCACAAATGAGAGACTATTGGGAAAAAGATAGAGTCTTGTATGCTTGAGTGGGGTATTAGTAGCATTTTTACTGTCACGGTTGACAATGTTAGTGCCAATGACACTGCTATTGAGTACTTAAAGAGGAAAAATAGAGATAAGGTGGGCGCTATATTGGATAATGAGTTTATACATATGAGATGTTGTGCACACATACTTAATCTTATTGTGACTGATGGTTTAAAAGAGGTTAATAACTCTATTGTGAAGGTTCGAAATACGGTGAAATATGTGAAGTCATCACCTTCAAGATTTGAGAAATTTAAGGCTTGTATGGAGACAAAAAAAATTCAGTTTAAGGGTTTGTTGTGTCTTGATGTTCCAACTAGATGGAACTCCACATATAAGATGTTAGAAGCCGCTGAAAAATATCGAAATGCTTTACATCTAATGGAAGAAGAAGATGGATACTTTGTTTCTACATTGTTTGAGGGAGGGCAAGGGAGACGGGGTTTGGGACCTCCTACTTTTGAGGATTGGGAAAATGTTAGGGTATTTTTCAAGTTTTTAAAACTTTTTTATGATGTGACCATGCGACTTTCAGGTTCTTTGTATGTGACGTATAATATGTACTTCCAAGAGATTTGTGGCATCCAAGCACATTTATAGGCTTTTAGCGAGAGTGGGGATTATGTATTAAGTGCCATGGCAGAGAAAATGAAGATGAAGTACAATAAATAAGTATTGGGGAGATCTTGATAGGGTTAACTTGATGTTGTTTGTTGTAGTTGTTCTTGATCCACGTACCAAATTTGATTCATTAGATTATTGGTTCAAATAAGTTCTTAGTGTTGAGCAAGCAACTCGAATGACTACAAAATTGAGGTGCCACTTGGACAAATTATATGATCACTATGACAACAATGGTGAGAGTTCCTATCGGGTTCATAATGGTAGTGATTCGTCAACCACAATAGATGAAAGTGAGAATATTGACAATTCATTTCACTTCATGAGTAAGTTTCAAAAGTATCGGGCTTCTAAAAGTGATGTAGAAAGCAAATCAGAACTAAATCGGTATTTGATGGAGGATGTAGAGAAAATGAATGTTAATTTTGATATTTTAAATTGGTGGAAGGTGAACTCAATCAAATTCCCAGTAATTGCCCAAATAGCACGGGATGTTTTAGTAATTCTCATTACAACAGTTGCTTCAGAGTCGGCTTTTAGTACTGGAGGGCGTGTTTTGGACCCTTTTCGAAGTTCGTTGGCTCCAACAACTATTAAAGCCTTGCTATGTTCACAGAATTGATTAAGGTTGAAACCCATAAGCGGTGACAATGGTTATGATTCAGAGATAATTGATGATGCTGAAAGTTATAGGCTCGAATCAGGCAAGCTTTCTATTATTTAAATATTCGTTTACTCTATTTATCATATTTGAATTATGATTGTAAATCTTTTTTTTTTTTTTTTTTATTCTCCTTTGTAGAAATAACTTTGAAGAACGTCAGCATTTTTCTTGAAGATGATTAGTTGAAGATGCTACCATGCAGGGTTTCTTGTTTTTTGTTGCTGGTTTAGAGCATTTAGCTGTTGATGAAATTATTGATTTTTTTTTTTGCGTTCATTGATTCTACTAAATTACGGATTATATTCTTTTGTTGGGACTTTTAATTTTTGTTGTACTAAGTTTTTTTTTTTTTTTTTGTTGGAACTTTAAATTTGTTGGACAGTTGGACTAAGTTTCTAATTCTCTTGTTGGAACTTTTAATTTCTATTGAACCAAGTTTATGTTTTTTTTTTGTTGGAACTTTTAATTTTTTTTTTTTGTGTTCATGCTTAGGTAGCTTAGCTATTGATTTAAAATTTGTTTTGATTATTAATGTATCCTGCAGTGAACAATATGTATTACTTGTGTGATTGCTAGGTAATCTTGTGTGAAGACTTGCATCAGTAGCAGACTAGCAGTGGACTAGTGTGACACTGATTGCTAGCCTGTTAGGTTTGTTCACATTGATGAATGTTGAGGAATTGAGGATGGACGTGGACCACATACATACCATTCTTGAATCTTGTGGAAGGGTTGGTGCGTTTGGGTATCAAATATTTCGAATATAAATAATATTCTGAATCTGATCACGGATTTCAAGGTAATGGACCTTTAGGGCCCAGAATATATTTGTAAAAATAATAAGGAAAAAAACAAATAGAATACCCGAACCCGCAAAACCCGCCCCCAATCCGTGGTACCCGTGGCCCATCGGATTGACCATTAAATACGCGGGTTGCGGATCCCGATTTTTAAATTCGCTCACTGTGGGGCGGGTTGTATAAAACATATAAATCTGGTCCAATCCGGCCAGCGCCCACCCCTACACTAGATCATTTCTTTATTATTTTTTTTTTCACTATTTTCTCTCTTCTCTCTTCCTTTTCAAGATGTCAAATTGGTAATAATATAATAAAAATTTGATTTTTTTTTTAAAAAAAAAGAAAAGAGAATAAATACTGTTAAAAGTTCGTATAAAAAGATAATTAAAGAAAAGCACTTTTATCTATAATAAATAAATAAATAAAATCACTTTTTATTAGACATTTTACATCTTATCGCCAACGATGCTCTAAATGACGTTGAAGAGAATCTATGGCAAGCCAAAAGTAGCTGGATATGTAAGAGTAAACATGGGCCTTGTTTGGAAAAGCCGTCACTATTTATATTTTTTTAATTTTATTTTTACATTTTCAATACCAATCAATATTAAAACATTCTACATTTTTTTAATTTTCATATCACATCAATAATTTTGTTATTACTATTCAAATAGAAAATTTACTACAATATATATATATATATATATATATATATATATATATATATATATATATTTTCACTTTTATATACAAATTCTTTTTACTTTATATCACATCATCACTTTTTACTAATTTCAAAATTAACAACCGACTATACTGTTCTGTATAAACATTTGCCAAACATACATGATGATCATTTACTCTGAAAAAAGGAGAAATGCTGGACAATCTACTTTGGTCTATTTTTGATCCTTTGTGTTTTTTTTTAATAAAAGAAAAAGATAATTATACCACTAGTTTATGGGTTAACCCAAATTACGAATCACTTATTGTGGTACAAAAAGTTTATGGAGGGTTATTGTGGTAAATTATAATTATAAATCACTCACTGAACCCGTTTTTCATCCACTAATTTAACAGAGTTGATTAGTAAATTATAATACAAATAATATTTAGATGTTGTTTCATTATTTATATGACGTGACAAATTAATGGATTCTGTTAATTTAGTGGATGAAAAATGGGTTCAAAGAGTGATTTATAATTATATTTTATCACAATAATCCTCCATGAACTTTTTGTACTACAGAGAGTGATTCATAATTTAGGCCGACCTAAAAAATTAATAGTGCAATTACTCTTAAAAAAATTACTGTTTAAAATCGGTTCTCTCTATTTTTTTTTTCTCTTTCAACAAAAAACTGTAAGATCAACAAACCACTACAGTAAATGCATTATCGGCCTTGTTTGTTAAGGCACGTTACAGTACAGAGTCGTGCTGTAGGGTCCCACGACTGACATTTTCTTTAATTTTTTCAGATGAATTCGTTCTGAGAGAGGGGAGTTTACGTTGAACTGGTCTCTACGTGGAATTATCAATAAAAGCAAGTATAATATATATTTTTTTCTTTTTCTTTTACGTTGCTTTTGTTGACAATTCCACGTAAAGACCAGTTCAACGTAAACTCTCTTCTCTCAAAACGAATTCATCTGAAAAAATTAAAAAAAATGTCAGCCGTGGAACCCTACCGCACGACTCTGTACTGTAACGTGCCTAACAAACAAGGCCATCATTTCTCAGTAAAGGAGGAGGACGTCTCTTTCTTGAGGCGTAATTTACAAGGGACGAGAAACCCTCCCCCGGCCCATTTTTATTAAAAAATAATTTCTTTTATCAAAAGCAATTTTTGATGTCATATCAAGAATTACTTTTTAATTAAAAATACCGGTTGAGAGACGGAAAAACGTCCCCACGAATCATTTTCGCTCTTTATTTGCATTCCCATTCATAGCAGCACCAGCAAAGAACATTCCAATTCCCAAAACCAAGATTGACCTGACCAGGCAGAGAGAGCGAGAGAGATCTTGTTCCAATGGCAGACCTGAACGACGAGAAGCCCCTGAGAAAAATATCGGAGGCGTTCAAGGAGCTCGCTGCCACTGTGAATTCCCAAACCGCAGACGTGGAGGTCGCGCCATTCGCGCGCGCCTGCTCCCATATCTCGACTCTCTTCGCCTGCTTGGGCATCGCCTTCAAGTTTGCTGAGAAGGACTACGTCGCAAAGGTACGTGTTTAGCTCTCGATTTCTTACTTTGATTGCAACAATTGATAGCAAAAGCTCAACTCTTTCGAGCCTAACCTCATCATTTTGGTTTGATTGAATTGTGTTTTATTGTTGTGTTGGATATTAGATCTACTTTCTCAGTTTTCTTGGCAAACAAACAGAAAATTGGAATGTTTTACTGCAGAGTATAGTTGAAATGGGAAACGATGTGGAAATCTGGACAGTTTTCTGAAATGTCAAATTTTAACTGTCTTTGTGCCTTATGAATATCGTGATTTAATTGATTAATTAGTTGATTATTTTGTCGTTTTTGAGGGTTTTAGCATTCTTTGATTTGCTGCTTGATAATAACAGGTTAATGATCTCGCGGGGGCGGCAAGATCGATCGGGACCTTGCAGGCTTTGCTTGAACGGGATGTAGAAGCGAACACAGTAAGGAAAGGTGGTAGTCATTCGAGAAACCTCTTGAGAGTGAAACGTGGGATTGATATGATCAGGGTACTCTTCGAGCAGATCCTAGTAACAGAGTATGTGGATCATCAACTTCTTTATGTAGCTTTTTGCTGTATTCTAGTGGCTTTTCAGCATGTGATATCGTCCTGCTCTGGACAATTTCTAATTTTTACCGTGTAGTTGGATACACGTGTTGTTTAAGAATTGGCCAGAATGGATCACATCAATTTGTAATCTTAGAATGCCCCCCCGTCCTGCCCCTAGTCCTTTGTAGGGGGAAAAAAAACTCTAAATATGAAAGGTTCATATTATGTAGTTACACGACAGCATAATCAAATAGGGAGGATTCGTTATACCAAGATATAGCGAACCTTGCTCAAATTTAAAACTTTGCTGAGGAACTCTAGAACCAAGATTTTATGGTAAACCCCTAGGCAGACAAAGAATTTGTGGAATGTAATTTTATTCAAGGCCGGAAGTAGTTATGAAAGAATGTTGAAGTGTGCTGGCCAAGAAACACCACCGAGTGTCCTTGTCAATGGATTTGATATTAAAATGTGATTTGGAAAAATAAGAAGTAAAGGCAAATTTTAGTAAATTTTTCATAAAGGGCTTATAATTACTTTAATATGATATTTGGACAATGTTTGTATGATTTGCTTAATATCAACCCGAATATGCTATATAACATTGATTTTTTCTAAATTTTAAATTCTTTTTAGGCATATATAAAAGGTTGAAAATTTCTTAATGCAAAATGATATGGAAGCTTGCAATGCCATTACAATGGCTATTGTCAAATATTGATTTTATTTGTCTTGTGAGGAGGGAGGTGAGGCTCCCTCCCTCCCTTCTCCTCTTCTGCTAGTGGCTTTTCTTCTTCATTTTGGTCTTTTGTTTTTGGGTTTCACTGCATCTTCGGAGTAGATCTACGCTGGGTGGGTCTCCTTCGGTGCACATGCGCCCCGCCTGTGGCATCGCCGGCTTATTCCGGTCATCACTGTTGTTGTCGTTTTTGTGGGTGGCTGCTGCGCCGGTGTGTGTGGCTATTTTGGTTCCTTTGCACCTTGGGATGTAGATCTGTAGTGTTTGGGTCCTCCTCATGCACGTGCCTCATTGGGGGTCTCCCGTCATGTTCCGGATCTTCCCCGCCGTCGGCGCAGCCGTGGGTTGCCGCCACTCGCCGTTTCGGCACGCATGGCCGAGGGTGTTTTTGAAGTTTGGGTGTTAGATCTACAGTGTTTGGGACTGTTTCTCCACGCACGCGCTGCTCCTTAGGCTTCTTCGGCTGATTCCGCGCCTTTCAATGGCTCTCCGGCAGTTTCAGTGCCGCCACCAGAGTGCGTGGCTTCACGCGCCGCCACCAGGGCGTGTCTCCATGCGCTGCCGCTGTTGCAGGTTTTTTGTTTGTTTGTTTTTTTTTTAAGTAGCTCTGGCTTTTCCTTGTATTTTGGGTTTGTTTTCGGCTTCTGTGGGTTCGGGTCTTTGGGTGTTTTCGTGGGTTTTGGGCTCGTGGGTGTTTTGTTTGGGAGGGTTGTTCGGAGTTTGTTGTGGGTTTTGGGGGGTTTGTTGGGTTGGGTTGCTTTAGGGTCTTGTTTGGGAGTTTTTCGGGGGCTTTTTCTATTTTTTGGGTATTGGGTTTCTTGTGGGTTCTGCTTGGGTCGGTGTTGAGGCTATTGTTTCTTGTATATTCCGTGTCTACTAGGGGCGCCTTACGCTGTTATTTATAAAATCTGCACTTATAAAAAAAAAAAAAAAAAATTGTGCTACATGGGTTTTGATTGAGCTTGCAGTAGTACTTTAAAATTTCTTTGTTAGTGCATGTATTTATGCTAATTTAATCTTGGACTGAGGAATCTATGTGAGACGTGAACTGGTCTCTCAAGGTGTACTTAAACATAGGAAAATGGATACGTGGTGCTTTCTATAAGTTGCTTATGCATATTTTACAGCTAAATTTGATGTTAAACAAAAACTGCACAAATTATATTTTGCAGCTAAATTGCATGAGTGTGGATACTAAAGATAAGATTCCATAAATTGTTTGAAGGTTCATGCAATTCAAAACTAACAGAATTTGTCAGAAGTCAATTATCATTAGTACTAATCTGTGATGTGGTATCTCCCCCTCCCCTTTAACCCTGGATTCAACCATTTGTGAATGGGGATATGGTGTGTGTCAGGGTTTTATTCTATCTGATGGTACCAAGATTGGCCTAGTTTATGGACTTAAATTTTGCCTTCCAGGGTGGTTGACTCATGTGATAAAGGCACATCATAGCTTGATTGTTTTTACTTTGCAGGTTTTTTGAATTTATGTTCTTCTTTTTCTTCCTATTAGGGGTTCTCTTGTAGACTGGTTGCGCCCGTCTATCCTTTATTAATGATATGAAATTTCTTATAAAAAAAATGGCTATGTTTGTTATGAGTTTTGATTTGAAAACGTTTTTGATATAATAGAAAGTTAAGAAGTGTTTTTGGTGGAATCCACATTTAAAATGTTGTCCGTGGGGTCCACATTCTGTTAGTTTTGACTTGCATGAACCATCTTGAGACCCGGTTGGTTGTGCCAGACTGGTAAACCAATAAGTATGGCATGTACTCCAGTGATACTACTACAGAGAATAGGTGATATAATTGCATGGAGGAGTTTGTGTAAATAAATATGACTATAGGATAAGCCAAAATCCTTTCACATGACCTAATACACATGCTAAGGCTTATATGCAAAGAAAAGGGAACCAGACAACTTCAAAAAAGGTTCAGGGAAAAAAATGGTAACTGTTTGCTTATATTTTATCCATGTTTCTGGTAAAAACCATGGCAATAATTATTCACAATAATTTACATGTCCTACATGAATAGCTTCAGAGTTCAGTAGATTTCTTGGTCACAAAGGACGGAAGCGTTCCCCTTGAAGATTCCAGATTGTCCAAATAGAGAAAGAACTCAAGCAATGGAATTTTTGAATATTCCATTGAAGCAAGAAGAGATAATGCTGCTTTAAATGCTTGGTTGCCGAATGCCTTAGTCATGAAAATATATATTGTGCAAATGGCCTACAATCCCATAAGTGATTGGACACAAAAAGTTGATGTTCAAGAAAATAGTAATCAATTATTTATAATAAAAAAAATCCAGCAATTGTTAAAAAATTAACCTGATTGACTTAGATTTTGAAGTTGATGTTATGTGGTTAATTTTATAGATGGAGTTAACTGTTCCTGACAATCCTGACAATCATATGGCAGGGGAAATTCCCTAAAGGATGCAGCTTCCAAGTCCTATGCACAGGTACTTGCTCCTCATCATATATGGGCTATCAGAACAGCTGTAGCTGCAGGGATGTATGCACTTCCTACAAAGGCACAGCTATTGAAGAAGCTTAATGAAGATGGTGAGTTCATGAAGCAATTGGTACAATTATTTGGTTAAATTTATCAAAAAAGTACAAAAATGAATACCTGTTAACATGCTTTTAGTATTTGAACCAGTTTTCTACATAGTGTATTGCAATAGGTTATGCAGTTGGTTGGTTAAAATGCATACCCTTGACTTCTTTACCCCTTAATTTGTCAAAAGCCTTCGGGGTCGGTGGCTGTTTCTCACATTGCAATGAAGTATGGACATAGGCTTATTACTCCAAAACCAAGTTATACTTGCATCCTTAATGATCCTCTCGTTCAATTAGGCTTTTCTAGCCAAAAAAAAAAAAAAAAAGTAAAAAGAAAAAAGACAGCATTGCGGGCAACTGGCAGAGGGAAGCTTGTGTTCTTTAAAATCTAGTTTTTTATGTTTCTAATTTAGGTAGCCCTAATGGTATATGCTTTTGCGCTATGTTACTTTCAGAGACATCGGCAAGGATTCATATGCAAAGTTACATTTCTACATCAGCTCCTGTTATCCGGTACATTGACAAACTCTACCTTTCAAGAGGACTGGGTGTTGATTGGTAAAGCATGACTTGTTACGTGGCTACTCAGATTTATTTGATATGATCAATCTCTGTCTATTGGAATTAGCTTTGATATTATTATTACTATTATTATCGTGTTTATATGAATACCTTGAAATTATTGTATATTAAGATAAGCGTTATTGCAAAGTTGATGGGAGTTAAATTTCCTGTGATGCTATCTTTGAGATTGTGTAATCATCTAGAGATAGAAAATCAGTTGGTGTTGTGTGTTGCTTGCAAATGGCTGGGTTTTTCCATTGCTCTTGCAATGGCATTGGAAATTGTAACCTAAAATCGATTCATGGACTAGAATGTATCAGCTTAAACCAACCCACAAACTGACATATAAATTTGAGGTTCTCAAAGTTCATTTAGCTTGAGTAGTTTTGAGAATTGGTAATTTGATTTTCTTATCGTTGATTAACTGATTACGTCAGGGAGTCTTACTTGAATATTATTGAGAATTCTGGAGTTTTTGATATAACATTGCAGTTTGAAAAAATTATCACCGGCGATTGAGTACTTCTAAATTATCCCATCCAATGGTCTTTTAACATGCGGTTTTTACCTGATAACTTCAAGAAATGAAGAACTGAACTCTTCGGTTTGGTCAGGAGAAACTAATTAGAAGTGTATTTACTATGCAATTCACTGTATTTGAAAAAAAAAAACAAAAAAGACGAAAAAAATATAAAAAAGCCCCTTGAACTAACAGAGGATTTTAAAATAACCCCTTAACTAATGTATGACTTATTAAACTACCAAAGTATACCAAAAAGATCACTTTTGTCCAAATATTCTTATAATACCCATATTCTCTTATAAAGTATGCCAAAAAGGTCACTTTTGAAGAACATAAGTTAGAAACCAATGTTAGATCAATTACTATTTCTCTAGGATCACTTTGAGTGGATTTTAGTCTCTTTGGACAAAGTAAGAAGGACCATTAGTTGCATGGTAAGAAGGGTGTTTTACATTTTCCTTCGAACGAGGCCATCAACTGAACTTCTCGGATTTTAGTATTGGGACTTGATGCATTGGTTCGGTTGACAGAGCTTCGATTGAACTATCAATTGAGTCATTTTGTCATGATTTTCAAACTTCTATTGACAGTTTGTTTTGCCATAGTAAACATCAAAATCTGATTTTTTTTGTGAATTACGAAGTTTTAACCCTTTGAATCGTCTTTCCAATGCCACCGAAGTTTATTTCATATGATGTCAGAATAAAAATATATTGGCATCTTACTTTGACTATGTCACGCCCAACAAGACACCTTGCAACCATAAACATGTGAAAGTCTACAGAAACATAACTTACACTTTGATACCAAAACACATGCTTTTAACATATCTTCTAAAATTTAAATAGTCTTTTCTAACTGATCATCTATTTGAGGGTGAAGCGAAGTGCTGAAATTCAACTGTGTTTCCTCTTTACATGAACCCCAAAACCTTAAAGTGAAACGTGGATCTTAGTATGCAACAATGGATACCAGTTCCTTAACATAAAGTTAGGCTAACTTATCAATAGGGTAATTCACCCAAACAAGAATATAATGAGACAACTTTATCAATCTATCCACAATTATCTAAATTGCATCTAGACCACCAGACGCTCTTGGTAAGCATGTTACAAAATTCATAGATCGATATGTGTTCCCATTTCAATTTAGTTATAGGAAGTGGCTATAACAACCTTGTAGGTCTCTGATGCTCAATCTCCATCCAAAAACTCATAAGTACTCTGCCTCCAAGATTAACAGCAATTTAATCAAGTGGATATCGAATTGTTGGATGGCTAGTTGATGATTTATAGAACATATTAATATAGATTAACCTTGTGGAGAATTTTAGTGAATCGTTTGTTTGAAAAATCCTAAGTGGTGTAGTTTTGGTATATTGACTGAATGTACATTTTGTTAAGGGAAAAATATATATTAGCCCCTCAAACTACCACTCTTTCTCCGGATAGCACCCCGAACTACCAACACTTGCACTCCGACCCCCCAAACTACCACTTTCTGATTTTTTGGCCCCATCCGTCTATTTATACCGTTAATTCTAACAGAAATTGGCCAAAAACCCGAAAATACCCCTCCCTTAACCGTGAGAATTTCAAAGTGTAGGAGAGGTATTTTCGGAATTTTGTTTAAAATTAACGGCATAAATGGACGGATGGGGCCAAAAAATCAGAAAGTGGTAGTTTGGGGGGCCAGAATCTAAGCATTGATAGTTTGAGGGGTCATCTGGAGAAAGGGTGGTAGTTTGGGAGGCTAGTATATATTTTTCCCTTTTGTTAACTTTTTATTGATATGCTTAATAGTGTAAATATTACGAAGTGGCTGAAGTAATTATGGTAAATTTTAGTGACTTGTTGAAAGATTCCTGGTATTAGCTCTCGGGAAATATGAGGATTTTGGAACTTAAAGAGAGATTGTTTATCTTGTGAAAATTTTATAAAAGAAAGGGGAAAATACAATTTACCCCTTTAAAGTTTGACAACTTTTTTAATTTTGCCTCCAATGTTTAAAAAGTTGCAATGTGTCTCAACAAAATTTTCAATTTGACCAATTCGTTAGTGATTGCCATCCTTTTTAACTCAAATTATTGAAAAGACTTAAATGCTATTTTTCAAAAAGAAAAAGAAAAGGTGGTCATAGTCACACCCCATCTAACTAGAATGAGGTTGGCCGATCCACCCCCATCTGGCCGGAATGGGGGTGACTTCACCGAAACCACCTCCAAATCCTTTGGGGTTAGCTCGACCACCCCCATTTGGCCAAGGGGGTGGCACAATCAACCCCAAATGGCCTGGTCACTTCCCCCCCCCCCCCCCCCCCCCCTTTTTTTTTTTCTTCCTGTTTTTTGATTTTTTTTAAACAATGGCATTTTGGGAATTAACATATATGTATGGGGTAATTTTGGAATTTTTGTACCAAAAAATGCATATTTGGCGCACGTGAGCCATTTTTTTTTGTCAAATGAGACAGAAATCACTAACGAATTACTCACATTGAAAATTTTGAAAACTTTGTTATGGCACATTGCAACTTTTTAAACATTTGCGACAAAATTGAAAACAGTGGTCAAATTTTGAGTAGTAAATTGTATTTTCCCCTAAAAGAAAGATATGCTTTAGCATGCCTATTGTGAGATCGGGGCGTGACAGACTAAGTTTGTGCTGGAAGTTATTCATAAACGTGGACTGAATTTTACACTAACTTAGTCCTTAACTCAAGAGTAAAACATACCCAAAAACATATTTTGTCACATGAATTTGCTAACACAAAAATAAAATCTTTTTACAATTGAATTCTTCATGATTTGACTAAAACTCATCAATAATTAGAATCAAAACATGTAAAGTATTATTCACCCAACTAAAATACACCAAGGTAATATCAATTGTTCATTTTTTTAAAATATTGTAATTCCTACTTATCCCGATAATAAGATATTTAGTCGATTTACCCTAAAAATTACGAAATTAAAAGGAAAAATTCACTAAAATTAATATTCTAATCACAAAATGTAAAAAATTATCTTTATCCTCAAATTAAAAATATCTAAATCGCAAGGAATAAAAATTTAGGGTGTTACAGCTAGTTATGCCACTTGGATTGTCAAATATTGCGGCAAACACTTTTATGCTGGTGGTGAATCTTGTTTTGAAAACTTATATAGGGAAATTTATGGTAGTGTACTTTGATGATACTCTTGTGTGTAGTCATTCAATTAAGCAGCAATTACAACATTTATAGGTTGTTTTGACTAGTTTGCAAGAACATAGATTGTTTATTACTTTGAAGAAGTGCAGCTTTATGACAAAACATGTTTTGTTATTGGGGTCTGAAGTCTCTTCTCAACCATTCTAGAGTGGCCAACTCCTTTTAAACATTCATTAGGTACGTAGTTTTTATGGTTTAACTTTTTTCTATCAACATTGTACAGGGATTTTAGCTCATTCGTTCCACCTGTTACTGATTGCTTGAAGAAGGGGACATCTAAGTGGATTGATGAAGAGGAAGAAAGCTTTAAAATCATCAAGAAAGCTAGCGGAATCACCACTTCTTTCTCTACCATATTTTGCTAAAGTTTTTTAATTGCATTGCGATTATTCAAAGCTTGGCATTTGAGCTATACTTATGCTCCGTTTGTTTCGATGTAAAATGGGTTTCGTCATAAAATGGTTTTAGGGAAGTCATTTTTCAAGAAAAATATTTTTTGACAAAAGCATTTTTTGGTGTTTGACACGTACGAAAAATCACAAATATTTTTTATATTTTCATTCAATCATATTAACTTATAAAAATCAATTTTTATTCACAACATATAAATATTAATGTAAAATAATATAAAAATCACCGGTGACGAGATTTCGTCACTAACAGGCAAGATTTCGGTCAGTTTCACTGGATTTCCGGCTACTATTGCTGGAATCCAAACAGTTTCGTCGAAATCTGGGTTAGCCGGATTCTGGCGAAACTGGCTGGAATATGACCATTTGTGCCGGAATCCTGCTAGAACGGTTGGAATCCGGTACACATAACGGCTGGATCCTGGCAAGTAGGCTAGAATCCGGCCGTTTTGGCCTGATCTGGCTAATTGGCCGGAATCCAGCGACTGTGACCAGACGTTGTCGGATTCCTGCACCGGCCAGATTCCGGTGCTGGTCGACTGCTTGAATGTGAAGGTCGACTGCATTGTTTAAAAGATGGTCAAATGCGTCTGCCGTCTGGGGAAAATGATTTACGCTTTTAAAAAGCGTAAATTATTTTTCAAAATTTACTAAGCATTTTTGGTCAAATGAAAATTATTTTCTGGTTGACTATTATTTTCACCCCATCAAACACCGAAAAATGCCAAAACTATTTTACGTCAAAACAAACGGAACATTAGTCAAGAATAGAAGCCCGTGGCATTCTTTAGGGAGAAGCTAAGTGGTTCAAGGCTGTGATTTTCAACTTCTAATGTGGAAACCTATGTAGTTGTGCATGCTATCTACCATTGGAGAGAGTATTTATATTAGCGGGATTATAATTAATATTCAAATCATGAGGCTTTAAGTATCTAAATGGGCAGCAACATTTGAATCGTAGGCATGGGAAATGGGTAACTTATTTGCAGCAGTTATCTGTTTACATTAAAGCATAAATCAGGTGCACAAAACAAGGTGGTTGATGCTTTAAGTACAAGGTCTCTTTTGTTATCAACTATGAAGGTTTAGGTTATTAAGTTTGATAGGTTCAAAGATTTGTTGGGATCATGCATAGAAGAATATACGGAACGGAAAACAACATGTAGGAACTTTGTCTTCAAGATAAATAAGACTTTGATTTAAAAATAAATACATAAGTTCGTGATACTTATAATCGAATTCGGCATCTTCTAATCATTTAGGGATATATAATTCTATTTGAAATTCTTCTTGCAGGTTGAATAATGAAGAACACATTCTTAATGTTTTTGATTAAATCTTTAGATCTTCTCTTTGATACTTGAATATGATTGTGAGTGTGGACTTACAAAACTATTCTCAATTCTATAGAATAGCTAGAAGCATAAATTGGAGAAAAATAAATATTCTCTCTTGAATATTTGTTGAAACTCTTTTGCACCCAATTGCGCATTTCATAAAACTGTTTATGAAACTTAAGTTCTTAAAAACTTATCCAAGCTTAAGTTATGTTTATGTTTCACTATAGTCCTCTATTTATAAATTCAAGTTTATTTTGCGAGATAAAAAAAAAAAGAAAAAGAAGAAGATGAAGAAGAAGAAGAAACAATCTCGAATCTTACCAGAACTAGGATAACAACTCCTAGTTTACTAGGAGTTGTGGTTACGAGGGGATAACTCCCCTTTTGATCTTCCCATGTGCTACCTAGGTCTAGGTTTTACCCTAGCCCTTATCTAATAAGCCCAAGACTTGGGCTTGAGTTTTATCCCATCGGTCAAATGCTCGCTTAACTCTATTTAAGCTTTTAAGAAAAAATCTCTAAGTTTGAAGCTTTTTAATTACTTAAGCCTTTATGAATTAAATTCCTACGCCCAATCAACTCCAAATAAATAAATGCATAACTGAGACCCAAAACGAATAATCAATTTACATGAGCTCAAAGAGGGACTGTTTGCTTATTTTAATCAATACAGATTGTTGAAGTTGACATGTTATGGTCGAGATCAATTTCTCAGTTCTATTTACGACTATAAACATTTTTTTATAAGTCACAATGGCTTATGACTATGATTTTTTGTATGCTAATTTACTTACTCACACCATAGTCAAATACAATGTAACTTAGAGACCTTACATGTCTATAATATGAAAATATTCAAATATATATGTACATATAACACATTAATATGTCAAATATTCAACATTATACAATTATAGAAAGGCATAATCTAACTAATTGGAGTTTTGAATACTAATCCCAACAAGATTTGTATTCAATTGATTCCTACTTTGGACAGATTTACGAGGAGGTTTCCAATGGCAAAGGTAGGCTTGCAATCCGACTTTCTGTTGAAGGGAACAAGATTGTGTGTTCCAAATTGTTTTCTTAAATGATAGATTCATTTTTCAATTGCATAATGAAGGGCACTTTTGTAGGGATAAGACTTATGCATTGGTTGCAGCAAATTATTTCTGCCGCAAGTGTCAAAAAGGAGAGCTACCAAATCAGTTTGTGGACTGATGTTAGCATGTATTTAGTCGTTATTGGTTTCTATTAAACATTTGAGTTCACATCCTTCTCAGGATTGGGAGGCAATACTATAAGCAGTCATGACTTCAAGTTATTTGCATTGAAAATAGTTATAATAAAATAACAACTCACATGGTTTGTGCAGTGCATTGTCACCGCACCAACATATGAATCAGAAGTTTTCACTTAATGTAATCAAGATAGATCATTATGATTGGTATCTTATAGTCTTATCAAATAGAATGCCCAATGCCATTATAAACTAGAAACTATAATTTATAAGTTACAAAGTTTATGGCTTAAATCTTTTATGTGATAATCTCATTAACCATTCAATATAACTTAAAGGACTACATGTATATAATAAATAATATGCATGTGTATACAATAATATGCCAAAGTTCTTAAAATAATTCAATAAATAAAAATCTTTATTTAATTAAATCAAACTCACATGCAAAAGAAATTAACTTTTAGTGCATAAACCCTGGTAGCAACTTATAGTCTTATTCAAGTTTTATATTATATATGATCTATTAAATTACAAATTCGAGTTTTATATTTTATATGTTCTATTGTAGTGCTCACACTCTTTGTCTATTTTTCTCTAGGTTGGTGTTGATGTCTCAATTATGAGAAGAGGAAGACATCAATACAATTAGCTCATCAATATTTTCAAATCCTCAATTATTCCAAGATTCTTAGGATCTATATGGAGATTAGGATATGCAATTATGATTTAGAGCACTACCAGAAGCTTTTTTTAGATTTTCTTTAAATTTAGAAAATCAAACTACTTTTTGATTTCCTATTCAAATAAATTCCACAATAACTTCCCTTATCATTTTTTCGTACAAGTTAAATATTATTTCAAATAAATGCTTGCGGAAGGAGAGAGGAAAGAAAAATTCATATAAATATTCTTTCAAATAAATACTAGGAAAAAGAAAAAAGAAAAAAAAAAGGGAAAGATTTATATTTTTTTTTGAATAAAACAATGGATAGAGAATAAAATATGCTACCTTATATTTAAGGAAGATAATGGAATTTAGAGAGTCCATTGCTAGTGCTAAGATTATCACCGTATGAATTTGAAAGGAATGAAACAATTATGGTCCAAAAGCAATTGCCAACAACAATTATGAAGGGGATTTATGTTTCAACAATTACAAAGGAATTTTGGCTTTTCGATAACCTTTACTCTTCAACATGCGATTGTTTTGCTTTAGGGACAATTATGAGGAATCTCTACAGTTGAGATACAATTATAAAGCTTCTTTCTAGACAATGAGAATCTTAATTGCTTTTTCAAAAATTATGGAGCACTTACAACTTTTTCCTTCTATATAAGGGATGTTGAAGCAAGCATTGGGCAGGAGTTAACCCTCTTCCTAACTCCTTCACAAAAATCTCAAACTAGCCCACCCTTTCTTCCATAAGAAATGATCCCTACACTCATTTCTCACAACAGCCTCACAACAAACTGACGTGGCTGGTAATATTTTATTATTTTTTTACAAAAAGAAAAGAAAACAAAACAAAAAAAATAATAAAATATTACCAGCCACATCAACTTGTTGTGAGGCTGTTGTGAGAAATGAATGTAGGGATCATTTCTCTTCTTCGGTAGCTCTTGTAGAATCGTGATTGGAGTTTAACTCTTTTGTAACGAAGACTCTCTACTCATTTTTTTTTTTTGATTTTATAAATGAAATAGATTTCCTCTGTTTTGGATATCAACCAAATTTTTAAACTTTCAAAAATTGCATTAATGGAAGAAGAGAAGAGAAGAATAAAGCTTGCACAGAAAAAAAAAAAAAATTATATATTTTTTAGAGATGTGTTATTTGCACACACGTGTGTACACGCATTGTACACACATTTAATGCGAGACCCAATGCATATAGGACATACAAATATCCTTAGTCTTCCCTTTTTATTTTTCTTTTTTCAACCAGAAAAGACGAGTGCTTTATCACGTCAGATCAAAATCTGACTGTAATAGTGGCGTTAAAAATGGAGAAATTAAATCTGATGTGGCATATTTCATGTTGGGGAGTAAAGGGTTGAGAGTGTTGAGTGGGTGTAAGTGTAGGGGTTCTCTTTTTTTTTTTTGGTTTTTTCGAACACGTAGCATTTGCTACCATATATAACTGAAAGCCCAAAGGCCAGTACAGAGAAAGGGAAGTCAACAAGACCCCTGAACTCAAAGTCAGAAGGATCTGACTTAAAACAGCTGCTGGAACAGAAACATTAAATTTACTAGAATTACATTTGAACCTCTCTTACATTAACGCTCACTCTCAAATAAAAGAGAGCCGATCTAGCAACTAGCCAATAGAAATTCCGATAAAATTTGAGTAATACATAGACAGATTGTACCGGAGGAAACAAGAAGAATACACAACACAAAACATGAAAAAACCCAAAAAAAAAAGAGGCTGCCAACAGTAGAGGAAGAAGCGGAATCCACCGAAGGCGGCGGCGGCGCGTGGATGACATGCGCCGTCACCTGTCCCACCCAGCCGTAGATCAACCACCGTAGACCTCAACCAGCACCGTGTGCGGCCAAAAGAAGAGGGGCGTGGCCGTCACGCGCGCCAAAGAGCAACAATCTCTCTGGTGCGTGTAGGCCACGCGCTGGACACCGATGACCACCGTGGCCCGAGCTTTCGGCAACTGGAGCGGACGATGACGGGGAGCACGGTTGAGGAGCGCATGTCTTGGAAAAAACAACGGAGTTGTGTAGATCTGGCTCCAAAAATGAAGAGGAAATCTGGAAAAAAATCGGCCAACAACCACCGTTAAAGACACGATCACCGCCACACCTCCAAGCTGGAAACACCTAGATTTGAGTTTTCCTGCCAGAAACAAAAGAAAGAAATAGAAAAACACAAATGTAAACCACCATAGCCTATCAAGGTTAGGGGAACAAAAACTCCATAACCCTAAACAAGCTGGGAGAAAATCTAGCCTCCACTGAAAGAGGCTCAGGGAGGAAGCAAAACACCTTAGTCCTAGAGAAATAAGGGCAAGACAAGAGCCGGGGGGAGGGAGGTTAGACAAAACGAGGAGCACTCCTTTTTTCTTACTTCTTTTCTCTCTCGCTCTCTGAGACCATAGCGGTTCTCTTGATCCCATATGTGGATTAGAAGTTGAAAGTATACATCATATATTATGGAGTTGTTCATAAATAGTGGATGTTTGGGGGTAAGCGAGATAAAATTTCAGAAAAGTACTTGTTGTGGTTCTGAATTTTTACAGGTGGTGGACGTTATGGTGGAAAAATGCGATAAAGATGATTTTGGCTGTTTATGGGGGACTCAAGTGGGTCCTACTCATGTGAGTAGTGCGCAAATTGTGCACCAAGCTTTTCCCATGTGAGTTAGAGTCCGTTTGAGTTTGCGATTTCAAAAAGTGCTATTTAAAATCACGATTTTAAAATGTGCGATTTGAAAAAAACGATTTTTAAAAACGTAGTTAAGCGTTTGGCAAAATCGCAGTTTAGCATTTAAAATCGCAAATTAGCTTTTAAAATTATGCGTTTTCAAAAAAGCACCATCTTACATGCGATTTGAAAAAGCAGATTTTTCTGCGTTTTCAAATCACAATTTTTAAGAATGCAGTTCCTAAGCGATTTATGTTATGCGATTTGGTTTAAAATCGCACTTATTGTCTACGAAATCGCAATCCCAAACGCACCCTTAGTTTGTTTCTCCTATAGAGACTAGAAGTGGAATCCACACAATGTGGAAAACACTTTCAGAAGGACATTATAAGATAAACTGGGACGCTACTGTGGACAAACTTAGTGGGCGTATGAGAATTGGTATTATGGCGAGGGATCATGAGCAATTTGTACATGCGGCCAGGAGTATGACTAGAATGGATCACCTAGATCCAATAGCTGCATAAGTTTTAGTAGCTTTCCGAGCCACAATTTTTTGCAAAGATATAAGATTACGTAACATTCTTTTAGAAGGTGATGCGTTCCAAGTGATTAAAATTGTAATTTCAAAAGATCGTAATTTGAGAAGGTTTGAACAAATAGTGGGAGATATTCGCATAATTTTAAATTCGCTTTCTAGTTGGCAGATTCACCATATCAGTAGAATCGCTAATAATGCTGCGCATGATTTAGTTAAGGCTGTCGTTAAACATATCATAGATAATCTTTGGACGAAATTTTTTTTGAATTATATATGTGATGTTATTTTGGTAGAGAAATTTGCTCTATTTTCCTATATATATATATATAATATTTTTTATTCATAAAAAACTCTGCTATCATTGACTAATTTCAATTCTCTCCGGTGTTTAACGCAAGACCCAGGAACCCCGTAACTCTAATTCCTCCGTTCAGATCAAACCAAAAATGTTCTCCAAAACCCTAATTCTCTAACCAACATAACCACCACTAACAAAAATCCACATACATTCAAAGAATCCCCTCAATGGAGGACTCGGAGGGAGTTCTCAGCTTCGACTTCGAGGGCGGCCTGGACGCCGGTCCCGCCGCCAACGCTGCCGCGACGTCGGGGCCGCACATTATTCATGCAGATTCCGCCGCCAGTGCAGCCACCAACGCCAACGTGGCCGCAGCGGGAGCCGGCGCAACAGCGGAGGGCGGAGTGGGGGGCAACGCGGGGTTGGGGCGGCGGAGCTTCAGGCAGACGGTGTGCCGGCACTGGCTGCGCAGCCTGTGCATGAAGGGAGACGCCTGCGGCTTCCTCCATCAGTACGACAAGTCGCGGATGCCCGTGTGCCGCTTCTTCCGGCTCTACGGGGAGTGCCGCGAGCAGGACTGCGTGTACAAGCACACCAATGAAGACATCAAGGAGTGCAACATGTATGTGTTGCTTCTTTTTTTGTTTATCCATGCTGCGTTGTTGTGTTTGGTGGGTGATGCTTTTTTTGACATTGTTGGATTTGGGGTTGATAGGACATTTGTGGTTATGTTTTGTGAGATTAATTGAGATGGGTAGGGTGTAATTGTGACTTATTTTCTTTCTTTTTTTGTGATTAAGTGTGTAGATGAATAAGAAGTTCAGGATGCCAAGAATGAGGTTTGAGTATGTGTGAAATCCGCCCTATAAGGAGCGACGTTTATTGTTTGTACCAGTATATGGAGGATGTATATCACCTAGTCTTGTTCGAATATTTTGTTGATTATTTATCTTTAAGATTTCTGGTAGAGGGCTGATTGTGATTAAAATAGAACTTGCTCGATAATACTGCATTGCAAAAAACTGGAAATCTTTGTTTGCATAATTGGCTTTACTACGTGATATGTAGTTTTTTGGTTAATAGAAGATGTATCTACTTAATTGAAAAATTCGGTAATTTTGCAGGTACAAGTTGGGTTTTTGTCCAAATGGTCCTGACTGTCGGTATCGCCATGCAAAACTGCCTGGACCTCCCCCTACTGTCGAAGAGGTCCTTCAGAAGATTCAACATTTAAGTTCTTACAACTATAACTCTTCGAACAGATTTTTTCAACAACGGAATGGTGGTTTCACACAACAAGCAGAAAGACCTCAGTTTCCACAAGGTCCCAACACTGCTAATCAAGGTTTGGTTGGAAAAACTTCAACAATTGAGTCTGCCAATGTCCAGCAGCAGCAACAGTCCCAACAGCAGGTCAGCCAGAACCAGATACAAAATGCTCCAAATGGCCTGCCTAATCAGACAAGCAGAACGGCTACACCTTTGCCTCAAGGAATATCTAGGTGTGTTCAGAGTCCTGTGGTCTTTAATTAGGTTATGTAAATCAGGTTTTGTATATTTATACGGGCATTGCCATGAAGGGCCCATTATTCAACCAATAATTGCCCAAAAGAATTCTGTCCTCATTTAACAGCTGTAGTTAGCCTCCCTTAAGCTTATGCTAGTCAATTTAGATTTTTGTACAACTTTATGTTGTACCGTTCTCATTTTGACCATTAGATGTATGGATTTTTTCTCATCTTATGTGGTGTACTTTATCATTATAATTTTTGTTTGCTTGGGAAATCTTAAAGGAAAGCAAACACCATTTGATCATGATGTGTGGATTTGCTTCTCATCTTATGCAGTGTAATCTTTCATTATAATTTTTGTTTGCTTGGAACATCTAAAATGGAAATTAACAACTGTTGAATCTCCTTGATAAATTCATGGCCCAATTTTTGCTGAAGGACTTGGAATGATGAAGTCTTTTTCTGCGGAATTTTTTTTTTTTTTTGGATTTTGGATTTTATGCTTTTAAAGGAAAAAAAAATGATATAACTACACTTATATTAAGGCAATCAGAAGTTTTGTAAAAGGTAGTTGGTGTTTAAATTTCTATCTTCGGATAAATGTTAAATCATTATTTGGTGCCTAAAGTGTGATAGGAAACAAACTTTCTTTTCTCAATGTTTTTGATGTGGGGTATATTTTGTGAAGCAGAGTATGTTGGTTTTAAGGCACATAAAGCTATATTTCTACTGCTGGGTGTTTTCTCTTATATACTTTTATATGTACTTGGATTGCGCCCTTTGCGCTTTTAATAAATTTGCTATACTTTTAAAAAAAAAAAAAAACCCTAAAGCTATATTTCTAGTTGCAGTTATGGCTTTTGCCTCGAGTATTTCATCTTAGGGATGCTATGGAAAATGCCTTGACTGCAAATCAGCTGCTTTTTTGCCATGATTCTGTGGCTGACACCTTTGGGTGCCTTAATGTCTTTTCCTTGTGGTTAAATTGTAGCTAATGGGAATTATATTTATTTTAGGCAGAGTACGTCATAAATGGATTGGCCACAACTTAATGTTTGATATCAGTAATATTAAACGTTGGCTGAAATATGGAACCTTTTGTTGGAGCTATATTTTGGAAGTTTGGAGGTTGGCTCTGTTGTGTTTAATGTGGTGTATTTGGAGAGAGTGGAATGCATGGAGATTTGAAGATATAGAGACTTCGGTGCTAGAGCTGAAAAGGATTATGTTCTACGCTTTATACACATGGATAGCAGCACATCATAGCTTCTTTTGTTTTGTTTTGTTTTTTTTTTTTAATTTTTTAATTTGTTTATTTTTTTCTCCTAATTAGGGGGATTCTCTTGTATACTTCTTGTGTACTGGGTTGCGCCCCTATGTGTTTTTCTAATGGGATTGAATTACTTATAAAAAATTTAAAGTAAAAGTAAATATGCAAGAAGGCTGAAGTTGTTAGTGAGCATGAAAGTTCTTCTCTCATGGAGGAGGTGAGTTGGCGGCAAAAGTCTAGGGTGTTGTGGTTAAAGGAGGGGGATAAGTGCACCAAATTTTTTCATTCCATTGCTAATACTAATAGAAGGTATAATTCTATAGACTCCTTATTGATTGGCCCGGCGCCTTCTAATTGGGTTGAGATCTGCAAGCTCATTGGTCAGTTCTACAGAAAGTTATTTACAGAGAAATGTAACTGGAGGCCGTTGGTGGATGGCCTTTCCTTTGACTCCATTTTGGAGTCTGAGTCATATTGGTTGGAGAGAGATTTTGGAGAGCAGGAAGAGAGGAAGGTTGTGAAAGCGATGGTTGGTGACAAGGCACCTGGCCTTGACGGTTTCTCTATGGCTTTCTTCCAAACTTGCTGGGATGTGTTGAGAGTGGATATTATGAAGGTTTTTAGTGATTTTCATACCCGAGGTAAGTTTGAGAAGAGTGTCGATGCTTCATTTATTTCGCTTATTTCAAAGATTCCAGGTGCTACCAATCTCAAGGACTTCCATCCAATTAGTCTTGTGGGGGGTATTTACAAAATTATTGCCCAGGCTTTAGCTAATAGGCTTCGGATGGTTATGGAGAAGATCATCTCTAAGTCCCAAAGTGCCTTCATTAGAGGTAGGCAGTTTCTTGATCCGGTTCTTATTGCCAATGAATGCCTTGATAGTAGGCTCAGATTTGGTGAGCTAGATGTTACCTGTAAAATGGATTTGGAGAAAGGGTATGACCATGTGAATTGGGATTTCTTATTGTATATGTTGAAGATGTGTGGTTTTGGAGGGAAATGGTGCTCGTCAATTGCCCACTGTATCTCCTCAGTGCGCTTTTCGGTTTTGGTAATTGGCACTCTGACAGGCTTCTTTAGTAGTTCTCGTGGGTTGAGGTAAGGGGATCCTTTATCCCCCCTGTTGTTTGTTTTTGTGATGGAAGCTCTGGGAAGAATGATTACTGCTGCGGTTAGTGGGGGGTTGTTGGATGGGTTCTCAGTGGGCAATACTTCCTTCTCCCATCTCCTGGTTGCAGTTGATTCTTTGATCTTTTGTGATGCTCTTCTTGCTCATTTGCGTCATATGCAAAGCTTATTCCTGTGCTTTGAAGTTGCGTCGGGTGTAAAGGTGAATTTGCTAAGATAAATTTGGTTCCTATTTGCAATGTTACTCAGGTGGGAAGGTTGGCCCGAATCCTAGGGTGTGGGGTTTCCTCTATGCTAATCAAGTATCTTGGCTTACCATTGGGGGCCTCCTATAAAGCTAAGCATATTTGGTATGGCGTTATTGAGAAAGTGGAAAATCGATTGGTCTGTTAGAAAAGGATGTACTTGTCCAAGGGTGGTAGGGTTACTCTAATTAAAAGTACTCTCGCTAATATGCCTACGTACGACATGTCTCTCTTCCCTATTTTGGCGAGTATTGCTATCTGTATTGAGAAGATCCATCGGGATTTCTTGTGGGATGGGTTAGGTGATCAATTCAAACATCACTTGGTGAGTTGGTCTAAGGTTTGCTCTCCAATTTCAAAGGGAGGATTGGGTATCAGGAATTTGATGATGTTTGTGGTAGTTTATGGGGAGGGTGGTGTTCTCTAGAGCCCGCACGAGTCTTTGGGGTGGGGCTGTGGAAGAATATCAGGAAAGGGTAGGATAAACTTTCTAGCTTTACTAGTTTTGTGGTGGGGGATGAGTCGAAGGTTAGCTTTTGGTGTGACCAATGGTGTGGGGAAATGACTCTAAAGGTAGCTTCTCCGGTTTTATATGGTCTTGCACGTGAGAAGGACGCCTCTATTGCGGATAATTTAGAGTTTTTGGGAGGCTCCAACTAGTGGAATGTGAGTTTCACTAGAGCGGCACAAGATTGGGAGGTTGATGGATTTGCCTCTTTTTTCTAGGTATTGTATTCTAGTAAAGTGAGAAGAGGATGTGTAGATAAGCTGTGATGGAATCCTTCCAAAAGAGGTTTATTCAAGGTTAAATCCTTATATAGCTCTTTGGCTTGTTCAGAAGGTAGCAGCTTCCCCTGGATGAGTGTTTGGCGGACTCAGGCTCCTTCGAGGGTAGCATTTTTTGCTTGGTCGGCGGCTCTAGGGAAGATCCTCACTTTGGATAATCTTAGGAAGCGACATGTCATCGTGATGGACAGATGTTGCATATGCAAGAAGAATGGAAAATCTGTGGACCACCTTCTTCTTCATTTCGATGTGGCTTCTGCTATTTGGAGTTCTCTTTTCAATCGCTTTGGGATGTCCTGGGGATGCCTAGACGTGTCATTGATTTGTATGATTGTTGGTGGTCCTCTAGTAGGCCATGGAGCGCTGCGGTTTGGAAAATGGTGCTTACGTGCCTATTTTGGTGTTTATGGAAGGAAAAATGAATGATAGAAATTTTAAGGATAGGGAGAGGTCTACGGGGGATATTATTTCTTTGTTCTTTGAAATTTTGTATCTTTGGACGGCGGTATGTGTTTTCTTTGTCGATTAGTTTTAGTGATTTTCTTTATCGCTTTACTCTTTCTAGTTAGGTTGTTCATTTTGTATACTTCTTGTGTATTTAAGGGCGCCTCAAGCTTTTAATGAGATTCGTATTATTACTTATAAAAAAAAATGGTTTAGTTGGTGTATCTATTGTGAGTTTTATGCAAGTCATGCCAGTGGTCTTTGAGACCTAATAGCATCTCCTCTCCCCATAAGTATGTGGAGGGTGAGGGTGAGGGTGAGGGTCATGGGTTCAATTTTGAATGGTTGCTTGGGTTTTGGATTTACCTATATTAAAGAGTGTAGTTCATTGAAATGGTGTATTCTTTATCCTCTATCTCTATTTCTGATAAATTAATAAATATATAAACAAACACATACATCGACATGTAAATATGTACATATATGTCCTCTTCTTAGCAGCCGTTCTTGTATACTCCCTGTGTACTTGATCGCATTTTGCGTTTTTAATAAAATTTTACTTATCAAAAAAAAAAAAAATGCACATATATGTGTTTGTGTCTACTGGTTTGTATAGTATGTTGTATAGTATGTAGAAGAAATAACAGTTAAATTTTAGATGAGGATTGAACCCATCGAGGTCCGTTATGCCTGCTGAGAGATTACATAGATTTGTCTCATTTCTGGATACTATTTTTAGTAGATCTGGGATTAGATCAATTAGAACACATGTAGATGCATGTTGAATTCTATAAATTCTATTGGATTTGGCTAATAATGCTGATAAAATTAGTGTTTGTGTATTACTCTAGATTATTTTCTTTTGCTCATATTACAGCACAATAGATTTCTACTTGGAGCAAAGAGTCGATTTGGTAGCGTGTGGTAAATCAACCTTGGGACCTATATTCCCTTGGATTACTAATGAAAATAGCTGAAGGGGGGATGAAAGACCTTTTGCAAAAAAAGATCTTTATGTACTTACTATAATCATATGAAGGTTCTCCAAACATGTGATACTGGGCAAAATAAGTTTCAAATGGATATGTGAGATGATTAATCAGAGACTTGGAGGGGTTGGGGGGAGCTGTCTAGCCACACTAGATTTGAGATGGGAGATGGCTCCAAAATCTGTTTCTAGCATGATTTTTGGTGTGGGGCTCAAACTCTCAAGACATCTTTTTTAGACTTGTTTACCATTTCCTATTTTAAGGATGCTGCTGTGGCAGACTATTTGGAGCTTTTTAGAGGTCCCACCAGTGGAATATTTATTTTCTCAGAGTAGTTCATGATTGGGAGGTGGATTATTTTACTGCACTCTTCACTTTGTTGAGTTTCGTTAGAGTGAGACGAGGCGGTGATGACAAGACTTTCTTGGATTCCTTCCATGAGAGGGTTGTTTGATGTTAGATCTTACTATAAGGTTCTTATTTCCCATGATAACATTCCTTTTCCCTGCTCCAGAAATATCAATTAGTGGTAACTGCATATAACATGAGAAGGAAGAGGTACAATCTCTTAGAGGCCGAGATCGGGGAAGGGGCTCATCTCGTTTTTTATGAAGCCTAAAATCTTAATGTCGAACGTCAGAGGGCTAAATGAGCTTAATAAAAGATTGAGGATTAGAGGGCTTCTAAGGGATTGGAATGCGGATATTGTATGTTTACTAGAGAAGAAGATGGCAGTTATCTCAAGGGAGGTGGTGTGGAGTCTATGGGGCTGCTAATATGTGGATTGGTGCTATTTGGGAGCAAGTGGTGCGTTGGGTGGGATTTTTTTTAATGTGGGATAGACGGGTGGTGGAGAAGGTTGAGGAGTGTGTGGAAAGATATACAGTTGCTTGTTCTCTGTGCAATACTAATAATTTTGTATGGGTTTTGGGGGGGGGGGGGTTTACGGTTTGAATGATGACATGGATAGGAGGGAGTTGTGGGATGAATTAGTTGGGCTGATGAGTTGGTGGGAGATGCCATGGTGTATTGGGGGAGACTTTAATGTGGTTTGTTTTCCAAGCGAGAGGTCAGGTGTTTCCGGATATTCTGCAGCTATGGAGGTGTTTTCAGAATTCATATTCATGTAGAGCTTGGTGGATCTTCCGCTTGAAGGTGGTCAATTTACTTGGTCGAATAATCAAGAAGATCAAACATGGTCTAGAATTGATAGATTCTTAATTTCTCCGAAGTGGGAAGAATATTTTCCAGAAGTGACATAGAGGAGATTGCCAAGACTTCTGTCAGATCACTTTTCTTTGCTGTTTGGATTGTGGGGCGCCTAGAGGAGGGAGCATGTATTTTAATTGGAAAACATGTGGTTGAAATACGATTCGGCTAAAGTTGAAAGCTTTGAAGGTGGATTTGAAGAAATAGAATGAGGAAGTGTTTGGTGATGTAGGGAAGAAAAATAATGAATTATTGGAGGGTATTTGAGATCTAGATTTAATTGAAGAGTGTCATTGCTTAGAGGAGGAGGAAAGGGTTAGAAAGAGAGATATGTCAAGAGAGCTGGAGAAAACTCTCATTTTTGAGGAAATGAACTGGAGATAAAAATCACGAGCTTTGTGGCTGAAGGAGGGGGACGAAAACACAATTTTTTCACAGGGTGGCCAATTCCCATTGTAAATTCAATCATGTGGAATCTTTCAATATAAATTGTGCAATGTCCAAGAATCATTTGGAGATAAAGGAGCATATAGTACATTTTTAAAACAAATTGTATTTTGAGCAGTGTTCTTGGAGGCCAAGGGTGGATGGTCTATCTTTCCTATCCATTGATGCGGATGTGAGTATTTGGTTAGAAAGAGAGTTTGAGGAGAAGGTGTGGGATGTGGTAAGGGATTTGAATGGAGATAAGGCATCGGGTCCGGATTGCTTCACAATGGCTTTCTTTCAGAAGTATTGGGAAATATGGAAAAGGGATCTTATGGCTATTTTTGCGGAATCCCATAATAGATGTTAGTTTGAGAAGAGTCTTAATGCTATTTTTGTTTCTTTGATTCCAAAGAAGACTTGTGGTGTGGATGTGAAAGATTTTCGCCTTATTAGTTTGGTTGGGGGGGGGGGGGTGTATAAGATTATTTCTAAGGTTCTCGCGAACAAGATTAAGTCAGTATTGGACAGGATTATCTCCAACACATAGAATGCTTTTATTGGAGGTCGAGAAATTTTGGATTCAGTGCTTATTGCTAATGAATGCTTGGATAGTCAACTTCGATAAGAGGAATTTGGGATGCTGTGCAAGCTGGATATGGAAAAAGCATATGATCATGTTAATTGGGAATTCTTGCTCTATTTGCTGCAGCGTTGTGGTTTTGGGGAGAAATGAAGGGTTTTTTTAATAGCTCTCGTGGGTTGCGACAAGGGGATTCACTTTCCCTTTATTGTTTGAGGTGGTTATAGAGGCATTGAGTCGGATGTTGATTGCGGCAATGGTACTTTATTTCTTTGCGCGACTTTATTCTATTCTGGTTTGACATGGAGAGGATGATAGGTTAGTTTGGAGTCTCTCCAAGAGGGGTCTATTTGAAGTGAAGTCCTTTTTATGAAGTGTCAAATAGACAAGATGACCCTTCATTTCCTTTGAAGAGTATCTGGCTTGTTAAAGCTTCGACGAGGGTGGCATTCTGTGTGGACAGCAGCGTTAGGTAAAAATTTGACGCATGACAATCTGCGAAAGAGGAATGTCGTGGTGATCGAGTGGTGCTGTATGTGTAAAAAGAGTGAGGAGTCCATTGAACATCAGTTACTTCATTGTGAAGTTACTCACGATCTATGGAGTTATCTTCTTAATTTATTTGGGGTAGACTGGGTTATGCCGCGTAGGGTGCTGGAATTGTTGACTAGCTGGGGTGCTTCGTTTGGGTGTGGTCCAGCTAAGGAAGTTTGGCGTAGTTCTTTTGTGTTTAATGTGGTGTCTTTGGCGGGAGTGGAATGCGTGACACTTTGAAGTTGTCGAGACATCGATGTTAGAGCTACATAAGTGTTTTCTTTAACATGTTATATATTTGGATAGCGACTCATCATAACTTGAGTGTTTTTACCTATGCAGATTTTTTAAATTTATTTTTTGTTCTTTGCTATTAGTGGTTCTCTTGTATACTCCCTATGTATTAGGGTTGCGCCCCTCTGCTGTTTATTAGTGAATTGACATTACTTATAACAAAAAAAAATATTTGGCAGAATAAGGCTTCCTTGATAGTGGCTTTCTTTGCTTGGTTGGCTATCTTAGGGAAGATCCTCACCATGGATAACCTAAGGAAATGACATATCATTGTGGTTGAGTGGTGTTGCACGTGTAAGAAGAATGGAGAGTCAATGGACCATCTTCTACTCCATTATGAGATTTCAGGTGCACCTTGGAATACTATCTTCAACAGTGTAGGGCTCGTTTTTCTCTTAATAATAATAATTAAAAAAAAAACAGTGTAGGGCTTGTTTGGATTATGCCTAGAAGGGTGGTAGATCTCTTTGCCTACTAGAGAGTGCCAGGGGTTAGGTTTCAGTTTGGAAGATGATTCTGCTTGCCTAAATGTGGTGTTTATGGAGGGAAAGAAACGATCGTAGCTTTGAGGACAATGAGAGGACCTTAGTGGAATAAATGCTTTATTCTTTAAGACTTTCTTTCTTTGGGCTGCTGCCTCATATCATAGTATTTCGAACTTTCATACTTTCTTAGATCTTTTCTTCACTACTAGTTAGGCTTCTCTCTTATACACTTCCTGTGTATTTAGGTTTCGTCTTTGCGCTTTTAATGAATTTCCAATTACTTATTAAAAAAAGAAACCCCAGGCTTCATGGAGATATAATAAGTGTGACCACTGTTTGTGGAGGTATAAGATTCTTGAGGGTGGCTTTCTTCACGTGGATAACATCTTTAGAAAAAATAACTTTTATTTTTATTTTTTATGTTTTTCTGAATAAGCTTTAGGAAAAATTCTCACCATTGATAATTTTTGCAAGCATTACATCATAGTGATAGATTGGTGTTCTATGTGCAAAAAAAGTGGAGAAACTCCCGATCACCTCTTTCTTCACTGTGATATTGTAGGAGACTTGTGGAATTTGGTTCTTCAGATGTTTGTAGTAGAGAGGGTTATGCCCAGACAGGTGGTGGAGCTCCTGGTGTGTTGGAAAAGAAGGTTTAGGAGAATGATTTTAATATTGTTTGGAATGTAATCCCTTGTTGAATATGGTGCATTTGGAGAGAAAGGAATGCTCGAAGTTTCAATGATTGTGAGAAGACGAGCTTGGATTTACAACTTTGTTTTCTTAAATCCCTCTTTGAGTGGATCTCTGTTAATGCCCTTCTCGATGTCTCTAACTTTGTAGGTTTTTGTGCTCTCTTTTTCTTATACTTGATCTTGCTGGGTGTTTCCAACTTCTGACAAGGGTGATGCTTTCAGGTTGACAGGTTTGGTTCAATCTCAGAAGTGGCCGATTGGTTTTGGTCTGTCTTCGGAGCTAGTGGTGTGGGATCAGAGAGGCGACGTTTGCAATGGGGAGGATGGAGATTTTCCGTACCCTTTGGGTGTGTTTCCCCCTGCCAGGCTCTTGGATTGGGCTTTGGGTTGCGTTAAGAATGTGTGTCTAGTGGTGGGGGTGTCGTGTGAGGTTTAAGGATACGACTATGGCGCTCCTAACAGCCATTGAAGAGGATCATCCTTGGGAGGTAAAGGGTGTGTGTTCTAAGACTAGAGGTAGAAGGGAGCTTTTGAACTTAGAATGTTCTATAAACTATGACACTGCAGTCGCGTCCTCTAGGTGTGGGAAAGGAAAGGCTCATGTTCTGCAGCGTTGAGCGCTTGTGTGGGTTTTGGGTCAGAGGGTTTTTGGTGTTTTGTGGGTTTCGGGTTTGAGCGCTTGCCGGGGTCTTTTTGTTGTTTTGCTTGGGCTTTTGTTATGCTCGTTCTAGTTAGGTGCTTCCTGTGTACTTAGGGGCGCCTTATGCTTTTTATAAATTTTTTATTACTTATATAAAAAAAAAAGTATCCTTATTAGATTACAGGTAATGAGCTTTAACTCAAATAGCACCTCATCCGCTCACAAAAACAGGGTGTAGGATGATGTCATGGGTTCAAGACTCACTGGGTCCATATTTAACCTACCTATAAAAAAGAAAAAGTACCATTATAACACTAGAGTAAGTATGAACCTACAGAATTGCTAGCAAGGTCTTTTCAAGAATAACCCATTTTCTGAAAAATTTCCAAGTATCTTACCTCACTTTTGCATGAGTGTCTTTGTAATATTAATAATGTCTATTGGTCTGACTATAAAGTTCCAGTTTACACTACATTCCCTGCAACTAAAGTTTTAAATTAGCCTTTAATTTGATGGACCGTCTAGCTAGAATTAGGAAAGCTTTTGCGTTCTGGGGTTGGCACACTTGTTTATTCCACTTGACTATACGCCAGCTGGCTATCATAATGAACTATGCCTGTATACCTTTTTTTGTTAGTTTTCAGGCCGTTCTGTTTTATGATGTAGGCTTAGAGACTGAATGCTGGATCAGCTACTAGAAGGCATATTCTTTAATGCCATTCACAACCCTTTTTGTGACTGTTAATTTTTTTTTTTGAATTTTTAGTTTGATGCTGTACATTATTTTCTTTCCAGTTACAGATCATTCTTCTGTTTATTTAGGTTGGATTTATATGAATTTGATTCTAATTTATTTTTAAACATGGAACCTCAGGTATTTTATTGTTAAAAGTTGCAACCGTGAAAATTTGGAATTATCTGTACAACAAGGAGTATGGGCAACTCAAAGGAGCAACGAAGCTAAACTAAATGAAGCTTTTGACTCTGCTGAAAATGTGATTTTGATTTTCTCAGTCAACCGGACTCGACATTTCCAGGTAGATTTTGGATTCAGTATCCTACAAGAGATATTTATTCTGTGCACTAGATCTGTGTGGTTCTTGATGATTACATAGCTTACTAGGTTTTACATTCCATCTGGTCATTTGGGATCTCTGTTTTCGTCCGTTCCAAAGTAAATGCAAAGACATATATGTTTTCTCAGGGTTGTGCCAAGATGATATCAAGAATTGGTGGTTCTGTAGGTGGAGGCAACTGGAAATATGCACATGGAACTGCACATTATGGCCGGAATTTCTCTGTTAAATGGTTAAAGGTACATGTTTGTTTCTCAATGGTTACCAATTTATGTCAGACATTTTTCCACAGTTTTCTTTAATATTTCCCCTGGCTTACTTATGAAAAATATTTCCCCTGGCTCAAAAATTATTATGCTGCAAATGATGACAAAAACCATGATCCTGACAAGGTTGCTGTTCATCCTACCAAATGCCGCAAGTGTTCTTTAATTTTATTGTATTTCTCTTTTCAAATCAATTTGAGTTCCAAAAATTTGGTACGCTCATGTTAGCTTCATTTTGTTTTTCTTTTGTTCCTTGAGATTCATGTTACAAATCAATGCACTTTTTTTGTGAAATGCAATTATGTGTTGTACGAGGAGCTTTCAAGATATGTATTACATTGCCAGTTTTAAAAAAAATTGTTTACCGAGCAGTTTAGTTGGAGGCCTGTGGTGGACGATCTTTCTTTGGATTCTGTTGATGAGGTTGCGACTAGTTGGTTGGAGAGAGATTTTGAGGAAAAGGAGGCGTAGGAGGTTGTGAAAGTAATGAATGGGGATAAGGCGCGGGGACCGGATGCTTTATGGTCATCCAAGCTTGTTGGGTTGTTTTGAAAGAGGACATCATGGTCGTCTTTCATGAGTTCCATGCTAGGGGTAAGTTCAAGAGAAGCCTTAATGCTATGTTCCTCATCCTAATTCCGAAGATTCCAGGGCTGTCGACCCCAAGGATTTTTGGCTGATCATTCTTGTGGGTAGCATCTACAAGATTAATTCTAAGACTCTAGCGAACATGCTTAAGATGGTGTTGGAGAAGATCCTTTCTAAGTCACAAAATGCATTCATCCGAGGTAGGCAGATTCTAGATCCTATTCTTATGGCCAATGAATGCCTTGATAGCAGATTGAAATTTGGAGAACTGAGGGTTATTTGTAAAATGGACTTAGAAAAAGCTTATGATCATACTCATTGGGTGTTCTTGCCGTACATGTTGAGAGGGTGTGGGTGGGTTTTTGGGGGGAAATGGTGTTCATGGATATGTCATTGTCTTTCCTCAGTGCGGTTCTCTGTTTTGGTGAATGGCTCTCCCATAAGCTTCTTTAGCAGCTCTCTTGGCTTGAGGCAAGTGGACTTTTTATCTCCTTTGCTGTTTGTCATAGTGATGGAGGCGTTGGGTAGGATGATTTCAGCGGCAATGAGTAGAGTTTTGTTGTCTGGTTTCTTTGTGGGGATAGAGACTGATATCTCCAATCTTCTGTTTACTAATGATACCTTACTTTTCTGTGGGGCTAACCCAAACCATCTACGCGATTTACGAAATTTATTCTTATTATTTGAAGCTGTGTCGGGTTTGAAGGCCAACTTAGCCAAGTCAGAATTGGTTCCTGTGGGATATGTTGAGAATGTGGCTGGGCTGGCTGGAGTTTTGGGTTGTGGGGTTGCGTCTTTGCCCTTGAAGTATCTTTGGCATTCTATAAGGCCAAGCATATATGGGGACAATGCGATTGAGAAGATAGAACTTCGATTGTCTTGTTGGAAAATGTTGTATTTGTCTAAGGGTGGTAAGATTACCCTTATCAAGAGCACTCTATCCAACTTACCTACGTACTTCATGTCCCTATTTCCTCTCCCTCAAGTGTAGCAAACTGTATTGATAAGCTCCAATGGATTTCAAGGAGGGGGGCTAGGTGAAGAGTTCAAATATCATCTGGTGAGATGGTTCAAGGTTTGTACACCGATCTCTGAGTGAGGGCCGGGGATTAGGAACTTGCTGAGGTTCAATTACACTTGGACTGCTATTGTGTGAAAGATAGTGCCTTCGTGCTTTTTGTAGTGTTTATGGAGGGAAATGAATGATAGAAGTTTTGAGGACCGTGAGAGGACTTTGGGGGAAATTAAGTCTATTTTTTTAACACATTATATTTTTGGACAGCTGCTTTTGTTTCTCTTTTGGTGATTAGTCATCATGATTTTTTTGTTCTATTTGTCCCTCCTAGCTAGATAGCTTCTCTTGTATACTTTTTGTTTACTTGTGGGCGCTTTATGCTTTTAATGATATTTCGATTACTTATAAGAAAAAGAAGATATGTATTGCATTTACCTGAGTTGGTTTTTTTTTTTTTTAAGATTTAAGGAAGAGGAAAATTTACGTTGGATGACTGAATTTTTGGCATTTGTTTGAAACTCTATTGGAAATCAATATCCCAATATGAAGACGGGCAATGCTAATAGAGCAGAAAACCAAATAACTCTCATCTTTATAGTTTTATGGACTTGTACAAGTCGGATAGGTAAAAGTTTGTCATGGCTAATTGCAATTTCTTATATGCAGTTATGTGAATTGTCCTTCCACAAAACTCGCCATCTACGGAATCCATTCAATGAGAACTTACCAGTGAAGGTACTATTTTGCGCCTTTTTTTTTGTTCTTAAAGCTGAACTTGTGCTGATAGTCTAGAGTTGTTTTGCTATTCTTTTTGTTGCTGCTGTTGTTGATTTGTTCTTTTCCTTCTACTTCTCTTCTTCCTTCTCCTTCTCCTTGCTTTCTTATTGAGCTTGAACTATGGCCAGGCTTGAGCTAGGCCAAACTATTGAGAAAGGTGCATTAACTTGGCTTGAGCCTGGCTCTGCCTAGCCTCACATATTTGGATTTAGTAAATCGATCCTCACCTGCCCTTTAAAGTACACTCATGAAGGCCTACAAACGTATGATACTCACTTACGTGAGCACACACAAAGTCATGTATGTGAGGGATATGCTAGTCTCCCCACCTTGCGTTAGATTTTAGCTTCAGCTTGAATTAAACAGACCAAGCAACCACACTATTTGTATTCTGTTTTTCTTCCCCACCTCCATTTTGCAAGTCCTAAATTCTGCAGATAGTTCTCGTGAAAGGGATTGCAGAAACAGCTCTACAGGAAATAGTATCCAAAACTCTTTCTTGCCCTTATGATAATTTGTCTTCAGGAATGACAACTGGAGTTTGAAACTGATACTAAGCTAGTAGGTGTTTCTATTGTATACTTTCTGTGTACTTATGGGCGCCTTATGCTTTTAATGGTATTTCGATTACTTATCAAAAAAAGTTGATACTAAAGCCAATGTGGATTTGATTAAACAATTGGGTGGTCTGTTCTAAATTTTAGGACCTCAATGTTATTCAATTAAAAATGCAGGATTTTTACTTCATTATACAACTTTACTTATTAAAAAAAAAAATGCAGGATCTGTGTATAAAAATAGTGAAATTCCCTATAAGCCTTCTGTTTACTTATTTATTTGTTCTTTTTTTTTTCCTATGTGATTTTCATTCTTGATTTACAGAGAGATTAACAACAACATTCTTTTAGAACTCTTCGCAGTACATTTGCCATCAAAAAGATCTTGGCAGATATTTGGTTTTGCATATTACTGAATACGTCAGGAAGAAGGATGGTCTTTGCACAAATTAATGACAATAGGCATCCCCCATTTTCAATCTATAGTTAATACCATGTGAATACAATGTGCAGGGAAGGTAAATTGTTTAGGTTGGACACTTGGTATTCACCTGGCACTTCGCCCCTCCATAATGATTGATTTAGAGAGAGATTGATGACAACATTGTCTTAGGACAGGCACAGCATGTTTATGGATAGAAGAGCTCGCAAGATATTTGGTTTTAAATATCTTTGCACAAAGAAAATGTAATGGAAATCCTCATTTGAAATAGCTTGTAAATCTATAGTTAATAGCATCCAAATAAAATGTGGGAGGAAGACAAATTGTCTGGGTTGGACACTTAGTCTTCATCTGGCATTACATGCCTACCCATAATGGTGGATCCTGCGCACTACATTTGCTTTTAAATGTTAAAATTTAAATTTTGGTTATACATTGAAAAGTTCATTTTCAGGAAGCAAAAAACAAAAAATTTCTTTTTAAGTTGAAGCCAATAATTGCTATGAAAAGCAAAATATATACCAATAGAAAGCGAATAAAAATAAATATGCTGATTTTCCAATTGTACTTTCTTGAGAGAAGTTGAGATAATCCATGCTGATTTTTTTTGTGATAATCCGTGAGAGAGCTTCCGTTGACATTTGCTGGAGTTAGGTAACATTTTTCTTTTATTGCTTCTATTTTCTAGCCAAAAGGGCAGAGGAAAGTGATAGTTGCTTTCTGAAAAAGAATTGAAAGGACAACTCTTGAACTCTTGCAAAGAAATATTATTGTAATTAACTACGTAACTCCATGTTTGTACCAATCTTGGTTTCCATTTCACCACTTTCTTTACTTGCTATGATTACTATTCTCAATATTTATATCAGGTTGTGAGAGACGTAGCTTGTGGCCTTGTTTTAGTGCGAGCTCCAACTGATCTCATTATTATGTATTTGTTATTGCAGATAAGTAGGGACTGTCAGGAGCTAGAGCCTTCTGTTGGTGAGCAGTTGGCTTCCTTGCTTTATCTTGAGCCAGATAGTGAACTTATGGTATGCTTTCTTTTGATTTATTTCGGGATGCAGCATATTTGATTAGATGACAGGTTTATGAAAAAGAGGAATAAAGGAAAAATAGAAAAGAAAAAGGAGTGAATATACTGAAAATGGGAAATGTATATGTATGCTTTTAGCATATGAAACAGGGGTTATATAAATGTGTCTATGTAAATGGAAGTGTTTAGAATATTATCACATATGATACTAGATTTGGTGTTGAAATACCATACCTATTGTGCCCAAACGCTCTCTCAATCTCTCAGCAAATGATACATTTCTTAGGTCAGAGGAATATTATAGTGTGTATGTATTTTTAAACAAGTTAGTGATAAACAAATTGATAATAAATTTTGACATGCTTAGCTTTTGCTGTGATCTTGATGGCACACTGCACTATAGGTATTGCGATAGAAGGGACAGGTAGAAATAACAACCCCAAGTCAAATGCCAAATCCAAATTACTTTGATAATAATAATAAAAAAAATAATCTCCATGCCCCAATAATCATCAGCTGTAAAAAGAGATAAAATCTCTCAGTTCGCAGTCTTGTAAGAAATAAGGCCTAAAACTTACATATATATATATATATATATAAGTTCGCAGTCTTGTAAGAAATAAGGCCTAAAACTTACATATATATATATATATATATATATATATATATATATATATATATATATATATATATATATATATATATATATATATATATATATATAAACATAAGAAATAAGGCCTAACATTTAGTGGACCTTGCTTCTCTTATGAATTTAAGAACACCGAAAACTCAGTTATATAATGCTAATCCTAACATTACTTGTATATTCCCCTTGCAATTGGCATAGAGGTAAAGTGAGTGAGAAGAACCAACAGTGATTCATTGGTTCTTGTTGCATAAAAATATAGAATGATGCATTGCGTTATGGACAGAGTTAGGTTCAATCAGACTCTACCCACTGTACCCAGTCCTTCACCCTGCTGTTTGTGGCTGGGGTGAAATTCAGTGAAGGAGAGTATGATCTAAAAGAACTGCTTACTATTGGAAGATGGATTATGCATAGTCAAAGTTCATTGCTAGAAATGCTTTATTTGGATTGATATACTTGCGTTGTAATATTTGACAATGGTATACCATGTGTTACAAGACAACAGTATTAACTTCTGAGATAATTTAAGAGGGTGTAAAATAATGGTTACAAAGATCATTTGGAATATGATATGCAATACGATTTTCTGCACTGAGAACAACTACCACTAGCGATGCTTTGTGAATCAGTATGCAGGCATTAGGATACTCCAGAATAGAACTTCAAATTTTGTATCCATAAAATGCTTTTATTTTGTTGCTATATAAATTTTGTATGAAATTCAAAGAATAATATTTTTTATCTTTATTTACTCATTTTATCTTCAAATACTTGACATTATAAAACATCTCCCGTTAGATCATGGTTTTTCTTTATTGTTGTCTTTTTAGACACATTTCGGAGGTTGTTTTGGTTCAGTAGAGAGCAATCAGTTTACTGACCTTACAAGAATTGAACATTTGCTAGAATTAATTATTGGACAGCAAGATCTTATTAGTGCACCAAACTGTTTCCCAAGCCTGCCAGTGACTGGCATCTTTTTGTGATGAAGTGGATGGAGACAGCCTAAGAACTGCATAGCACTACAATATGTCCTCTCTTGTATGCCATTTTAAATGGTCAGAACTGGATGAATCTGATCGTTGTTGTCTTTTGTCCTTGGGTACAGGCAATCTCGATTGCTGCTGAAACAAAACGAGAGGAGGAGAAAGCAAAGGGAGTCAATCCGGACAACGGAGGAGAAAACCCAGATATTGTCCCCTTTGAGGACAACGAAGAAGAGGAAGAAGAAGAAAGTGAAGAAGAGGAGGAGAGCTTTGAGCAGGTTCCTGGGGCAGCAACTCAGGGCAGAGGAAGAGGCCGGGGAATTATGTGGCCCCCTCACATGCCGCTAGGACGTGGAGCCAGACCTATGCCTGGGACGCAGGGTTATCCCCCTGTAATGATGGGTGCTGATGGGTTATCTTATGGACCTGTTACACCTGATGGGTTTCCTATGCCAGATATTTTTGGTGTGGGCCCCCGTGCTTTTGCACCATATGGTCCAAGATTCTCTGGTGATTTTACAGGTCCCACACCTGGCATGATGTTTCGTGGGCGGCCTTCGCAACCTGGTGTATTTCCAGGTGGTGGATTTGGAATGATGATGGGTCCAGCGCGTGGTCCCTTTATGGGAGGGATGGGGGTTGTAGGTACAAATCCAGGTCGACCGGGCCGGCCAATGGGAATGCCCCAAATGTTTCCACCACCACCACCGCCATCCTCTCAAAACGCCAATCGGGTTGTGAGGAGAGACCAGAGGGTTAATGATCGGAATGACAGGTATGGTGCAGGTTTAGAGCAAGGCAAGGGTCAAGAGATGCCGAGTCCGGGTGGTGGGCAAGATGATGAGACACAGTATCAATATGGTGCTGGTAATAACTTCAGAAATGATGAGAGTGAAAGTGAGGATGAGGCACCAAGGCGGTCAAGGCATGGAGAAGGGAAGAAGAAGCGGCGGGGCTCAGAAGGAGATGTTACCACTGCCTCTGATCACTGACAGATGCCACCAGCTGAGCAGCAAAATGAGTGACGTTACTAACCAGGGAGGCCATGCATGTTCCTCATGCTTACCTGCTCCTCTTGGAAACATGATCAAATTCAAATTCTTCATGAGTTCTTTTGTTGTATTTGAGAACGTAGGGTGCTGAATTTTTGTCCTCTTTAAATTATTTTAAAGTGTTTGAATTTGTTGCTAGGCTGTGCTATATTTTAATGTAACAAATCATGGGAAGGGCGATGAACAGATGAGGGTACTTAATATTGATCTATACTAACGTACATGTAAATAAATTTTAGAAAACATTGTATCAGTAGGCTACTCAGTTGATTTACAAATTCTCCTCTACTAACGATAGAAATATATTAAAATGCCTTAGATGTATTTTTAGAGTACTATGCAAGCCAAATTTTTTTAGTAGAGTATGTGAAAAACAAGACTGTTGAGATATCACAGTGGGATTTCATCTGGATAGTTTACCAGCAAAAGGGATTAAGGCCCCAAACAATTCTCCATTAATGTGAGGACTGGAGAGAGGATCCAAATTAAAGGATATAAGGGTAACATAATTAATTTTATGGACCCATGCAAGATGACCAAGTTTTGTAATTTTCCTATCTTTTCCACTACTAATTATTAGGATTTTTAAAAAAGTCCCATCATTAATTAAAGAAGTCGAAATCATTGACATCTTGCCTGAATGATCGAGGAGTCTTCTTGCATGGCATGGGTCCATAAACTTATTGTATCAGTTCATGTTCATGTGCTTTCTTCTTTCAGTCACTGGCTCTATGTCTTCTCTGCAGCCATTTTGCCTTGAAAATGAGAGATCAGCCTTGTTGCAATTCAAGGATAGCTTTGTTATAAACAAGTCTGCTTCACCAGATCCTTCTGCCTGTTCCAAGGTTGCATCATGGACTCTAGAAGGAGGGAATAGCGATTGCTGCTCATGGAATGGGGTTGAGTGCAATGAGGACACAGGTCAATAAGAGTCGATTGGAAACCTCACCTTTTTAAACATTTAGCAATTTCTCAGGTTTTATCCCGCCTTCACCCTCCATTATCTAGACCTCTCGCACAACAATCTTGAAGGCCACATCCCTTCTTCCTTCCCAGTTAACCTGAACCAAGCAACCCCTATCATACAATTACTTGCAAGGCACCATTCCTAGCTCATTCTCCAAACTCAAGAATGCTGAGTGTCTTGACCTTGGTGGAAATGAATTAGTGGGAGAAATTTCACCATGGATTTGCAATCTGACTTCACTCAGTATACTTGATTTTTCCTATAACAATTTGAGAGGCATGCTTCATCCATGTTTAAGCAACTTCAGTCATTTTTTGTCGGTGCTCGAACTACAAAGTAACGACTTCCATGGCACCATACCAAAAGCATGGGCAAAGGAAAGCAACTTAAGGATGATTGACTTGAGTCAAAACCAGTTACAGGGTCAGCTACCAAGATCATTGGCTAACTGTAGGATGTTAGAGTATCTTCATGTTGGTAGCAACCAAATCAATGATACCTTTCCCTTTTGGTTGGGAGCTCTTCCCAAATTGAAGGTTCTCCTTCTCCATTCTAATGGATTCAACGGTATAATTAGGTGTTCGGGAACCAATTATACGTTCCCTAAGTTGCGTATCATTGACCTCTCTCACAATGATTTTTCTGGAAATTTGCCTACAAGGTGCTTCCTTCATTGGGATGCCATGAAAACTATTGATGCGAGTCAGTTGATATGCATGAATGCAAGTGTCACAGGAGACGATCGGAGTGTAGGTTTTTGTACTCAGTTACAGTAGCAAATAAAGGTATAAATTTGGACTACAAGAAGATCTAAGATGTGTTCATGGTCATTGATTTCTCAAGCAATAGATTTGAGGAAAAATCCCTGAACTAGTTGGAAGTCTTAAAGGACTTAATTTTCTGAATTTTTCCAATAATGCTCTCACTGGTTATATCCCACCATCCTTAGGGAACTTGACACATCTAGAATCAATGGACCTTTCCCAAAACAAGTTGCTTGGAGAGATACCTCCAAAACTAACACTACTCTTTTTCCTTGAATACTTTAATGTCTCCAACTGGACCTATACCACATGGAAATCAATTTGACACATTTCAGAATAGTTCATTTGGAGGTAATGATTGTTTGGAAGCTCATTATCAAAGAAATGTGGAGATTTCAAGTACACATCAACTCCACCAACTCCCTTTGAAGAGAATCAAAGCTCAGAGTCTCCATTTGAATTTAGATGGAAAGTAGTTGTCATAGGGTGTGGATGTGGGTTTTTAATAGGAGTTGTTATTGGGCAAATTGTGATTACAAGGAAGTATGATTGATCTGTGAAGACTTTTGTAAAGATGCAGCAAACTGAAGAATGATGAATTGGAGAAAGTCATAAATTTAAATGTAATTAAATAAAATGTTTTAGGAAAAACTTTAAATATTTACGTTTCTAGCTTTATTATGTGGTGCTTGATGGAATTGTAAGCCTATATAAATTTCAATATAATATCTTACTATTTATGTGTGAGTTTGCATTTGTTTACGTGTGTTTGTTTGTTTTTTTTTTTTGGTAATTACTTTTTCCCCCTATGAATTACCAGCAATTGTCAATATACTCCCATGAACCGACACCCTTACCAGAAAAGAGCATCGAACTATCATTTACATACCAAAACCCCCATTTCATCAGTCAACATCGTTAAATCAGACGGTCAACCCATCACGTGTGCCTCACATGCCGTTTTAGCATTTTCTCTCCCACTTTTGCCATCAGTCTCGATTGGTAAACAAAATCCCGGGAGCCCTTTTTCTCTGAAACAAAAAATAAAAAGAAATAGAAAAAAGAAAAAAAACCAAGTCAACAAGGGACTAAAAGGAGCGACTTTTAGCATTTTCTCTCCCACTTCAACTTCAAACAGCAAAATCTGGGGAGCCCTAAAAGGAGGAGTCGACTTTCTCTCAAGCAAAAATGTAGTGTTCACTAAAGAGCGAAGCAACATCTGGAGAGCCCATGTGCCGTTGTGGAGTACCTGTATGTTTGAAGACTTCCATTACTGAAGAAAATTTTGGATGGTTGTTTTACGGTTATGTTAATTATGATGTAAGAATTTCTTCATAGATTTGTAAATTTCGGATGATTCTCTTTTCTTCTTTTCTATTTTGTAGATAATGGGTAACTTTTTTTTAGAAAATAAACTTTTAAATCTTAGATCCGGAACATAATGGGCCAATCTTTTTGGCTAATCAGGTTTCACTTGAGAAATTTGGGAAAACAGAAGTTGAATTTCTTGAAGGGGATCTTTCTCCTTGGGTTTACTGAAGTACTTGAGCTGATATTGGGTTTTTTACTTTTTATTTTTATTTTTTTTGAACAATTTTAAGATAGGAGTGTACAATTATTTCTCTTTTTTGGGAAAACAAAAGGCTGTGAAACAATAAAATTAATGTAAAGGAAAACAAAAGTAGGTAGGAGGGGATATTAGATTTTTAACATATTTTTCATCGGCAAAAATTACTGATTTTAGCATTATGCAGTAGGAGTAGAAATTGATGAAGGAATATTAAAAAAACAAGTGGATTGGGACATTGAATTTTTATTTTGGGAAAAGTATACATAACTCCCTCAAACTACCACTCAATTGTCAATGTACCCCCTAAACTACCAATTGTGTTAATGTCCCCCTCTAAACTACAAAAAAATGTCAATATCCCCCCTAAGACTAACAAAAAGACAAAAATGACCCTAATTTTTTTTTGAATAAGACAAAAATGTCCTCATAAATTCAAAAAATTAAAACTAAAACTAAAAAACTTACAAAAAAATAATAAAAAACTAAAAAAAAAAAATTAAAAAAAAAGAACAAATTTTTTATTCTTTAAAAAAAAGCAAACAAAAAATAACAGATTTTTTTTTTTTTTTTTTTTTTATTATTTTTAAAAAAATAAAACAAATGAAAAAAATAAAAACCAGTTTTTATTAAATTAAAAAACAAAAAAGAACAATTTTTTTTAAAGAAAAAAAAACGAAAAAACAAAAAATAACTGATTTTTTTTTTTTTAAAAAAATTAAAACAAATGAAAAAAAACCAGTTTTTATTAAATTAAAAAAACGAAAAAAGAACAATTTTTTTTTTAAAAGAAAAAAATGAAAAAAAAAACTGAAAATTATTATTATTTTTTTTTAAAAATAAATAAATAACAGTTTTAATTTTTTATTATTTTTTTGGAATAAAATTTTGTTATTTTCTATTTTTTTTTAATAATTTTTTTTAGTTTTTATTTTATTTTAATAATTTTATGAAGGACATTTTTGTCATTAAGGTGACATTGACATTTTTTAGTAGTTTAAGGGGGAACATTAACACAATTGGTAGTTTGGGGGGTACATTGACAATGATGTGGTAGTTTGAGGTGGTTATGTGTACTTTTCCCTTTTATATTTTATATTAGTGGACATTGAACATCGAGCGGTGCAAAGAAAGCATGAAACTCATGTACGACAAGGGGGAAAAAATAATGAAATGGGTGAGGGACATTGGATTCAACAAATTGTCACCATGCTAAGGTCATAGCCGGTGTGCTTCATTCACAAAATATTGCTACTTTATAAATCTCCCAATTACTTTATTGGGCTATCTACTTTATTATGGTCAATCTTAGACATGTGAAGGCTGCCTGTGTGAAACGTGAACATGACTGTCTTCATGAATACTTGTCTTTTAACAAGGAAGAGGAAGCTTGGTGACCAAAACAACTCTTATTTTCATAGGCTTGTTAAGGTCAACAATTCTAGGAACCTAATTTCTCACCTATGGGATGGGCAAGGAAGACGTGTGGATGATGTCCAGCAAATTAAATACGTGGCTATTGAGTTCTATAGGAAGCTGCTTGGGACTACTTGTCATGTGTTTGAATTTTTTCAAAGTTGATAAACTAACCCTTGTTTATATGGCCTTTAATTTGAATAGGTTGGTCGGTAGTGTAGATTCTTTCAATAGAAAGATACTGACATGTGTGACCATGTTAAATGAGTGTTGGGTCGTTTGCAAAACAGGGACATGATGCTGAATAAAGAGGTTACAGAATTGAAGGCCAAGTTAGAGATTGAAGCAATTCGGTATGAGATGCAAGTGAAAGTTTCGAAGACACATAGTCAACTTTTGGCAGTTTCCTGGATTTTTGTTGTTGTCTTTGTAGCGTGTTTTGGGGCAGCGATTATGGTGCATGTAATGGATATTTGTCCTACAAACGGTTACCATGAAAATGTGGTTTATGTTCTTAAATTTGTAATAACTAATGTATTAGCTTAATGTTGTCATTTGGAGTTGTGATGGGTTAATTCCCTGTGTTATTTAATAGAAGTATAGAATGATGAAATAGAGATGATGTTCTATTTAATAGACTACTGCATGAAAAACAGGCATCCCATGCCCTGTTTATTATTATATGGCATAAACTTCGGTTGTTGCATACAAATTGATAGTAGTATTAAACTAAGCATATCACGATATCTTCTCCTTATAGAAACAGCAAGTTGGTGGCATTAACATAAAATCACTCTATCAATCTCTTTACGTTCCTTCCATCTCACCACATACAAATCACAATCAATTACAATCCCAAGTCTCCAATAGGACATGGGATGATCAATTATGTTAGTATTTTATGTTGGCTACATTCTGATGACAAAAACGCTTTATATAATGGTTGCAATTTAACAGGACGATCGGTTTGTTTTAGATTCTTCATGTTTTATGGACAGTGTTTATTTCAAGCCATGTGATTGGTCTCTTGTTTCTAGAAGATGTTCATGAAGATTCCTTGCAAAATTCAAGTTAGATCAACCGGTTTCTGTGCAGCCGTCCAAACGGGCCTTTGAAGGCGTCCGGACGCCCCCCAGTGTCTAGAAGCTTCAGCTTTGCAGACGTTCGGACGTCAGGGCAACATCGTCCGGACGCTAGGTCAAGCTTCTCCAACTTCTACACGGAGTTGGATTTCAGTCGACACTTATTTGGAAAGTTTTTGCAAGACGTCCGGACGACGTGGCAACACGTCCGGATGCTATTCAGCATTCCAGAATATTCTGGGTTTCCTTTACAAGCGCGAAAAGGAGAGATAGTGAAGACCGTCCGGACGCTCGGCCAAGCCGTTCGAACGTAGACCTGTTATGGGAAGAATCGAGCTATTCTGGAAAGGCGGTCGCAGAAGACCGTCCGGACGAGGCTAACTTCCGTTCGGACGCCAACTTGCCAGAGTCCGATTTTGAGTTGAAATAAGATTTGTAAAGCCTATATAAAGAGGGCTCTAGGCTTGTTATTTGCAAGAATTCAGTATAGAATTCCATAGTGCTTAGAGAGGGTGTTTAGGGATAATTGAAGATCCGCTAGCTCTCTAGCAGTTGCCGGTAGTGCTACTTTGGTCGTGTGAATTCTATCTTAGGGGTCGGCTGATGTGGTCTTTTGTTTACCAAAATATATCAATAAGAAATAACCACTCGCAATAGTATGAATCCTTGTAGGATAGGGCTATATTGAGGGTGTTGAACCTCAAGGACTGCGTAAATGTTGTTATCAAGTTTTTTGAGATTAAATATAACTTAATTTAAAAGATGTTTGATTTTATTTTTGTTTTCTAAAAATAAATACATAAAAGTAAAAGATATAAATGTAAAGAGAGTAGGGATGAGAGAAAGAATAGGGGATTGATTTCACCACTCACCGCATAACAATGGTCAATCATAAATTAACAAAGAAAATTCATACTATGCATGATATAGGGCTCGTCTCACTCGAGTAGTCAAGAAATTACCTTTAAAGAATAAGTATAACTCATCTTCGGTTGGCACAGACCGTCCACCTAACCACTAAGATGCGGTATGACCAGTCATCCTTAGGTATGGATTAGCCACGTCTTTAATAGGATACACACAATCAATGGAATAGTATAACCCATCTTCGGTTGGTATGAACTGTCTACCTAAATTACACTAAACTATTGTGAAGTACAATCCGTCTTCCCTAGGCATAGCCTATCTAATCCTCTTGATCATATATCAATTAAAACCATGTATAACAATCATTCACATAATCAAAGAAAATATGAAGGATTGAGTTCAATCAATATAAAAGACTTTCTAAGATAAGATAAGAAATTCATAATGATTGAATATAAACATTAAGATCAATTCTCACAGTTATACAATCATCATGCATATAGAAAATACCAAATTAAAATACAATTAAACCCTTTTTACTTGGAAATGGCTACGTCAACACCTTAGTACGAATTTAGCCGTTCATCATGGTGCTGGGATGGCCTTCTGCCATGTTTTTCTCCTCTTCAACTTATCAAGCCTCCAAGAAGAATTTTCTGTCTAAAGCTAAGCACAAGCACCCACCTTATTTTGAAGCTTACGGGTCTATTTATAGAGACTAGGAGAGGTCTAAAAGCCATAGGAATCCAAGAAAAATTGGAACTTAGTCTCTTAGTCTAAGTAGGTGATTGAAAATTCAATCCAAGTAGGAAAAGGATTCCAAAATCGTCCAGATCTGCGGACTTTTATTGCGGGGCATTTTGGCATGATAAATGTCAGAATTAGGGAAAATCTATTTCTGATATATTTGTTTCATTTTTTATTAGCTTTCCAATGCTACCAATTTCATTACTATCCGATATTTGAGCAAAAAGTTATGATCAAAACACTAAGACATTTGCATAATCCAAATTTAAATCCAATCCGATTTTGGCTCTTAGTGGAGAAATTCTAATTTAATCATTCCCTTGATTTGATTAAACTTAACCAAATCATATAAGTCTTCTATTATGATTGGTTAAGCTTATAAATATCTTCTAGGTCTTTTCAAAGTGTGTTTTAAGCCTAAAATCAATGGAATTAATTGCATTTTTATTTAAAACCCGAAAACAATAAAACAACACAAAATTAAACAAATAAAAATGCTAATGAATTAACATATGCAAGTTAAGGGGCTTGAATGTGCAACATTCGACGCTTATCACACCGCCAAACTTACATATTGCTAGTCCCTTAGCAATACAAAACAAGAAATAAAAGTGAAAAACAACAAGATAAATCATTCTTTCATGGGATGTACAATTGCATTTAGTGTATGGAACAAGACTTTTAAACCCTTAGGACTCCCTAGTGGACGAGTGAAGTCTCATGAGGGTTTGCCAAGAATGATATCTACAAACATTGTTTCTACCATGTTATCCCTAAGAATGCAGCATCATAAAAATAATGGTTTTCATTCATTGGCAAGCTTAACAAAATAAACTCCATCTTCACAATTTTAGGAAATTAAAAATTAAGCTACTAATATGGCATTATGAGATATCACAAGATTCAACTAGTGTAAAGTGAACCTAACACAGTCATGGGGTTTCAAAAACTAATCGCAATCATGAATGGTTCAATACTCAAAATTTGTTGGACTCCCCATTAGATAAAACAACCAAGATATATACATAAAATTATTTTTTTATATATATATGCAGGCTATGCAATGTTTAGCTCCCTTAAGTTTTCTAATTGACCCATGTAATGAGTGTTAGGTCAATGACTCTCAAACCAGATGGTTTTAGGGCACTAGGTGTAAAACACCCTAAAGACTTACTAACTCGAGTAAAAAAGGTTGCGAAGCTAAACTTAGCCATTTTATCAATCAAAGCAAACTTCCATTTTTTGACGCGAATACTCAATGCTTAATGAGGCAAGAGATCTGGTTACTCAGCGAAAAGCTCAAAGTGATCAATATTATTATTCTTCTTTTTCTTCTTTATTATTATTATTATTATTATTATATATTTTTTTTATTTTTTTAATGCCAAGGTTATTCCTCCAACAAGTTATCCAGCTGTATCCAAGATATTAATAATAGACATAACTGATTTCAAATTTCATACCTCACAGACTACGTGCTAGTGTGCTTGTGAGAATCAAATTAAAACAAGTAATATCTCATGCTGCCAAAGAAAATAACAAAACTCTAAATTCCCTAGTCAAGTGATTATGTGTTCATCATGTTAAGCTCACCAATGAAATACAAATAAGAATTTAAGTTCAACCAAATTCTTAGAGATAACATAGCAAAATATTGGACAGTGTTTTGTTTTTCCATACCCCCAAACTTGAATCACACATTGTCCCCAATGTGTGTATAGAACTGAACATAACAGTAAGAGGATAGGAATACTTGAATGAGTAGATGTGGGGCATATCATACCCCCAAACTTGATTGCAAAAACACATATCCTGAAAAAGAGAGTGATACTCCAATCAAATAAAGTCAAGTGCAACACATTGTTGTAAAAATATAAACTAAGAATGAAACAAAAATGGAGAAGATAAACTTGGAAGGAGATCATGTACCCTGGCCTGATGAAGGACTCGAGCGCATATGGCCTGTGCTCGAACCTATGAAGCTGACTCATTTAGTCAAATTATGTGGGATCCGCCAAGCCAACGGAATCCACATCCTTGATGCGCTCAGTGCTCTCTAACCCTTAAGTTTAAATTTGAAGCACCAATCTTTTCTTCTCTTGGACCAAAGAGAATAAATTTTACCTACAGAAAGGTAATTCTGAATGTCCGCATATTGAGGTAGATCCCTTTGAGTATTCTTAAACAGTTTCTCACCCAGAAGGGAATCATGAATTGGAGTAAAATGAGAAGAATACTCAAGGAAGTTTTCTACCTTGATGGTCTCTCTTTGCTATTCTAACAGCCCTAACAAACTACTCTCCTGACCTCTTGGTAAGTCATAAGCAATAGGGGCTCGGGGTTCATATGGCGTCTCGAGAATAAGAGTGGATGATGAAGGAACCTCAGTGCTCACTTCCTCGCCTTTTGCCCGATGTAGAGCTTATGGAGCCTCAATTTGCTTCTCCTTCCTCTCTTCCACGTGAGTTTCGACCACTTCTCCATTCTTCATTGTGGTGATGGCTTGCTCATGATAAGAAGTACTCTCATCCACCATGTAGTGTCCATCAAGATTGGCCTTTGGCTGATTTTGAAGCTCTTCTTCTTCTCTATTGAGGTGGTTCATGATTTGTTAAAAGTGAGCTTCTATCTTGGCATCTATCTCGGCGAAGAATTGAGGGGTATATTTTTCCTGTTGAGACTTCATAATCTGATTCTGAGAGTCTATTATTTGATCCATCTTGCTCATAAATTTCAACATCTGATCTTGAAAGTCAGAACTCATTGGAGGAGGTGGTTCAGCCTCAGATTGCTGCTGTGAAGTTGCTTGATATTGAGGGGAATATGATTGATCATTGAACTGCGGATATGCCTAATGGTACAGTTCATGAAATTGTGGAACATAATTTTTAGGAGCTTGAGCTTGCCACAAGATATTAGACTGGTTACTCCATGCCGGGTTATAGGAATCAGAGTAAGGGTCATTCCTCGGTCTAGAGAATTGTGTGTTCACATGGTCATAAGAATAGTTAGAAAATTGTCTTGCAGTAGGACAAACTTTAACATGGTGATAAGGACTATAACAATATGAACATGGTCCATGGGGTGTTGGATTGCCTCCCCACATGAACTAAATTGACAAAAACAAAATAAAATAAAAACAAAAATTGAAAAAGAAGAAGAAAGAAAGAAAGAAAAGAATCAAGTTAAATTCAATCTTTAAAACTTAATAACATAAACGTTTGCAGTCCCCGGCAACGACGCCAAAAATTGATGTGGTCTTTTGTTTACCAAAATATATCAATAATAAATAACCACTCACAGTAGTACGAATCCTTGTAGGATAGGGTTATATTGAGGGTGTCGAATCTCAAGGACTACGTAGGTGTTGTTATCAAGTTTTTAGAGATTAAATATAATTTAATTTAAAAGATGTTTGATTTGATTTTTGTTTTCTAAAAATAAATACATAAAAGTAAAAGACATAAATGTAAAGAGAGTAGGGATGAGAGAAAGAATAGGGGATTGATTTCACCACTCACTGCATAACAATGGTCAATCATAAATTAACAAAGAAAATTCATACTATGCATGATATAGGGCTCGTCTCACTCGAGTAGTTAATAAATTACCTCTAAAGAATAAGTATAACCCATCTTCGGTTGGCACAGACCGTCCACCTAACCACTAAGATGCGGTACGACCCATCTTCCTTAGGTATTGTTTAGCTACGTCTTTAATAGGATGTAGACAATCAATGGAATAGTATAACCCATCTTCGGTTGCTACGAACTGTCTACCTAAATTACACTAAACTAGGGTGTAATACAATCCGTCTTCTCTAGGCATGGTCTATCTAACTCTCTTGATCATATATCAATTAAAACCGTTGTATAATAATCATTCACATAATCACAGAAAATATGAAGGATTGAGTTTAATCAATATAAAAGACTTCTAAGACAAGATAAGAAATTCATAATGATTGAATACAAACATTAAGATCAATTCTCACAGTTATACAACCATCATGCATATAGAAAATACCAAATTAAAATACAATTAAACCATCGTTACTTGGAAAGGGCTATATCAACACCTTAGTACGAATTTAGCTGCTCATCGTGGTGCTGGGATGGCTTCCTGCCATGTTCTTCTCATCTTCAACTTGTCAAGCTTCCAAGAAGAATTTTCTGTCTAAAGCTAAGCACAAGCACCCACCTTCTCTTGAAGCTTAGGGGTCTATTTATAGATATTAGGAGAGGCCTAAAAGCTATAGGAATCCAAGAAAAATCGAAACTTAGTCTCTTAGTTCAAGTAGGAGGTTGAAAATTCAATCCAAGTAGGAAAAGGATTCCAAAATCGTCCAAATCTTTGGCCTTTTATTGCGGGGAAATTTTGTCATGGTAAACTTCCGAATAAGGAAAAATATATTTCTGACATATTTGTTGCATTTTTTATTAGCTTTCTAACACCATAAATTTTATTTCCATCCGATATCTGAGCCAAAAGTTATGATCAAAACATTAAGACATTTGCAGAATTCAAATTTGAATCCAATCCGATTTTGACTCTTAGTGGAGAAATAATCATTCCCTTGATTTGATTAAACTTAACCATATCATTTAAGTCTTCTATTATGATTGGTTAAGCTTACCAATATCTTCTAGGTCTTATCAAAGTGTGCTTTAAGCCCAAAATCAATGGAATTAATTGCATCTTTATTTAAAACCTAAAAACAATAAAACAACAAAAAATCAAACAAACAATAATGCTAAGGAATTAACATATGTAAGTTAAGGGGCTTGAATGTGCAACATTCGACGCTTATCACAAACAAAAATTGACGTGGTCTTTTGTTTACTAAAATATATCAATAATAAAGAACCACTCGTAATAGAACGAATCCTTATAGAATAGGGCTACATTGAGGGTGGTTATTTATTATTGATATATTTTTGTAAACAAAAGACCACGTCAATTTTTGGCGCCGTTGCTGGGGACTGCAAACGATTATGTTATTAAGTTTTAAAGATTGAATTTAACTTGATTCTTTTTTTTTTGTTTTTTGTTTTTTGTTTTTGTTATTTTGGTTTTTTTTTTTTTTGTCAATTTAATTCATGTGGGGAGGCATTCCAACACCCCATGGACCATGTTCATATTGCTATAGTCTTTATCACCATGTTAAAGATTGTCCTACTGCAGGACAATTTTCTAACTATTCTTATGAGCAGATGAACACACAGTTCTCTAGATCGAGGAATGACCCTTACTCCGATTCCTATAACTCGGCATGGATCAATCAGTCTAATATCTCATGGCTAGCTCAAGCTCCTAAAAATTATGTTCCACAATTTCATGAACTGTACCATCAGGCATATCCGCAGTTCAATGATCAATCATATTCCCCTCAATATCAAGCAACTCCACAGCAGCAGTCTGAGGCTGAACCACCTCCTCCGATGAGTTTTGACTTTCAAGATCAGATGTTGAAATTTATGAGCAAGACGGATCAAATAATAGACTCTCAGAATCAGATTATGAAGTCTCAACAGGAAAAATATACCCCTCAATTCTTCGCCGAGATAGATGCCAAGATAGAAGCTCACTTTGAACAAATCATGAACCACCTCAATAGAGATGAAGAAGAGCTTCAAAATTAGCCAAAGGTCAATCTTGATGGACACTACATGGTGGATGAGAGTACTTCTTATCATGAGCAAGCCATCACCACAATGAAGAATGGAGAAGTGGTCAAAACTCACGTGGAAGAGAGGAAGGAGGAGCAAATTGAGGCTCCACAAGCTCTACATCGGGCAAAAGGCGAGGAAATGAGCACTGAGGTTCCTTCATCATCCACTCTATTCTCGAGACGCCATATGAACCCCGAGCCCCAATTGCTTATGACTTACCAAAATGTCAGGAGAGTAGTTTGTTAGGGTTGTTAGAAGAGCAAAAAGAGACAATCAAGGTAGAAAACTTGAGTATTCTCCTCATTTTACTCCAGTTCATGATTCCCTTTCGGATGAGAAACTGTTTGAGAATACTCAGAGGGATCTACCTCGATATGCGAACATTCGGAATTACCTTTCTGTAGGTAAAATTTATTTTCTTTGGTCCAAGAGAAGAAAAGATTGGTGTTTTAAATTTAAACTTAAGGGTCAGAATGCACTGAGCGCATCAAGGATGTGGATTCCGTTGGCTTGGCGGATCCCACATATTTTGACTAAATGAGTCAACTTCATAGGTTGCGCTCGAGTCCTCCATCAGGCCAAGGTACATGATCTCCTTCCAGGTTTATTTTCTCCATTGTTGTTTCATTTTTAGTTTACATTTTTACAACAATGTGTTGCACTTGACTGGTATTTGGTTGGAGTATCACTCTCTTTTTCAGGATATGTGTTTTTGCAATTAAGTTTGGGGGTATGATATGCCCCACATCTACTCATTCAGGTATTCCTATCCTCTTATTGTTATGTTCAGTTCTATACACACATTGGGGACAATGTGTGATTCAAGTTTGGGGGTATGGAAAAATGAAACACTGTCCAATATTTTGCTATGTTATCTCTAAAAATTTGGTTGAACTTAAATTCTGATTTGTATTTCATTGGTGAGCTTAACATGATGAACACATGATCATTTGACTAGGGAATTTAAAGTTTTATTATTTTCTTTGGCAGCATGAGATATTACTTGTTTCAATTTGATTCTCACAAGCACACTAGCACATAGTCTGTGGGGTACGAAATTTGAAATCAGTTATGTCTGTTATCAATATCTTGGATGTAGTTGGGTAACTTGTTGGAGGAATAACCTTGGCATTATAAAAAAAAAAAGAAGAAAAGGAAAAGAAAAAAAAAGAGAGATATATTGATTACTTTGAGCTTTTCGCTGAGTAACCGAACCTCTTGCCTCATTAAGCATCGAGTGTTCGCGTAAAAAAGTGGAAGTTTTCTTTGATTGATAGAGTGTTTAGCTTTGTAGCCTTTTTGACTTGAGTTAGTAAGTCTTTAAGGTGTTTTACACCTAGTGTCCCGAAACCATTTGGTTTGGGAGTCATTGACCTAACACTCGTTACATGGGTCAACTAGAAAGCTTAAAGGAGCTAAGCATTGCACATCTTGCATATATAATAATAATAATAATAATAATAACAATAATAATAATAAATGCCTTGGTTGTTTTATCTAATGGGGAGTCTAGCAAATTTTGAACATTGAACCATTCATGATTGAGATTAGTTTTTGAAACCTCATGACTATGTGTTAAGTTCACTTTACACTAGTTGAATCTTGTGATATCTCATAATGCCATGTTAGTAGCTTAATTTTTAATTCCCTGAAATTGTGAAGATGGAGTTTATTTTGTTAAGTTTGCCAATGAATGAGAACCATTATTTTTATGATGCTGCATTCTTGTGGATAACATGGTAGGAACAATGTTTGTGGGTATAATTCCTGGCAAACCCTCAAGAGACTTCACTCGTCGACTAGGGAGTCCTAGGGGTTTTAAAGGCTTGTTGTATCTACTAAATGCAATCGTACATCCCACAAAAAAAGGATTTATCTTGTTATTTTTCAGTTTTATTTCTTGTTTTCTATTGCCAAGGGACTAGCAATATGGAAGTTTGGGGGTGTGATAAGTGGTGAATGTTGCACATTCAAGCCCCTTAACTTGCATATGTTAATTCCTTAGCATTGTTATTTGTTTGATTTTGTGTTGTTTTATTGTTTTCAGGTTTTAAATAAAGATGCAATTAATTCCATTGATTTTGGGGTTAAAGCACTCTTTGAGAAGACCTACAAGATATGATTAAGCTTAACCAATCATAATAGAAGACTTATATGATGTGGTTAAGTTTAATCAAATCAAGAGAATGATTAAATCAGAATTTCTCCAATAAGAGTCAAAATCGGATTGGATTTGTTGGGAAATAATCCCGATTCTGCCCAATGGGCCAGAATTGCAGCCCATTAGAATCTTTCTCGGTTAATTGCCTAGAAATATACACAAAGTCGGTAATTTGCCGACTCCACGTAAAGGTCAAGGACGGTAAAAACCGACCTTGTAGCAACCAGGGAAGAAAGCCCACTACCTACACAATAGCTATCACTAAGGAAGGTGTCCCCACGATCTAAGAGCAGTTGAGGACCGACTCCACTATCTCAAGGCGGTTGAGGACCGACTCCACGATCTCAAGACGGTTGAGGACCGACTTAGCCACGATCGTGAAGCATGTGCCTCAATCCCACGATTTGAGTAGTCGATAAGTGCTCCAGATCTGACACGTGGTCCAATGGAAGAACCGGATCGCTCTCAACATTTTATGTATAAATACTTCACAACTGGACAGGTAAATTTAGATTGCTCATTGTGATACAAGAGTGATCTACACTTGGGATAAAACTGACAAAGGCATCGGAGTGGGATTGTCGAATTCCCCCCGACGTAGTTTTTCTATTTTGCAGGACAGTGGAGATAGGCTCTTCTGATTCATCAACTATCATACTAGAAACTGTTCTAACAGGATTCAAATTTGGATTCTACGTATGTCTCAATGTTTTGATCATAACCCTTTTTTTTTTTTTTTTTTTTTTTTTTTTTTTTTTTTTTTTTCAGATACTGGATTTCAATTAAATTAGTGGCGTTGGAAAGCTAATACAAAATGAGACAAATATGTCCGAAATAGCTTTTCCCTAATTCGGATGTTTACTATGTCAAAATTTATCCGCAATAAAAGACCGTAAATCTGGACGAATTTGAAATCCTTTTCCTACTTGGATTGAAGTTTCAATCTCTTACTTGGACTAAGAGACTAAGTTCTGATTTTTCTTCGATTTCTAGAGCTTTTACGCCACTCCTAGTCTCTATAAATAGACCCCTAAGCTTCAAGAGAAGGTGTGCTTGTGCTTAGCTTTAGACATAAAATTCTTCTTGGAGGCTTGACAAGTTGAAGAGGAGAAGAACATGGCAGGAGGCCATCCCAGCACCATGATGAGCAGCTAAAAATTGGTACTAGGGTGTTGATGTAGCCCTTTCCAAGTAACAATGGTTTAATTGTATTTTAATTTGGTATTTTCTATATGCATGATGGTTGTATAACTAGGAGAATTGATTTTAATGTTTATATTTAATCATTATGAATTTCTTATTTTGTCTTAGAAAGTCTTTTATATTGATTGAACTCAATCCTTTATATTTTTTTGTGATTATGTGAATGATTGTTATACAACGGTTTTAATTCACATATGATCAAGAGGGTTAGATAGGCCATGCCTAGGGAAGACGGATTGTACTACACCCTAGTTTAGTGTAATTTAGGTAGACAATTCGTACCAACCGAAGATGGGTTATACTATTCCATTGATTGTGTGTATCCTTGAAAATAAATATTGACTTCTAATTTAACCAAGTGTGTGTGTTTGTGTGCAACCAAATATCTCAAATGCGGAATTGAAATAAGACAATATATTTGTTACGAAGTGAAAACTCTGTGAAGAGAAAAACCACTTAGGGGCAGCCAAACCCAGGATATCCACTATACTGAAAACAAAGCTAGTTACAAGACACTCATACTCTCATACCCTTATGCAGTAGTCATACCTTTAACTCTGACACGAAGCCCATCGTGAACGCTTCCCAACCAAATCTCCTACTTGAAGGGGTCTTCAATGGATTCCTTTACCTTAGGGCCAACCCCTAAGATAGACTTCACACGAACAAGGAGCACACACCGGCAACGGCTTGAGAACTAGCTGATCTTCGATTCTCCCTAAACACCCTTTCAAAGCTAAGAGAATTCAATACCAAATTCTGTACAATTGACAAGCCTAGGGCACTCTTTATATAGGCTTTACAAATCCTATTTCAATTCAAATAAGGAGTCCTACACCAACAAAGATTTGGACTCTGGGCATGTGTCCAGACATTTCTCTTGGCCATCTAGATAATCAAGTTGTATCATTTTTCGTTAGGTTTCCAATGACACCAATTTCATCCCAATCCGATATTTGAACAGAAAGTTATGATCAAAATACTGGAGGGCGTCCGGACGTCTTGCAGAAACTTTCCAAACAGTGTCGACTGCTGAAATCCAACTCCGTGTAGAATTGGAGAAGCTTGACCTAGCGTCCGGACGGTGTTGCTTTGACGTCCGGACATCTTCAACTCTGAAGCTTCTAGACACTGCGGGGAGTCCGGACGCCTTCAAAGACCCGTCCGGACGGTTGCAGAGGAACCGACTGTTCTGATTTGGAAATTGTATGGAATCTTCATGGACATCTTCTTAGAAACTTGTGGCCATACACATGAAATGAAATGAGACACTGTCCATATTACTTGAAAACTCTGAATATAATCGATAATCCTGTTAAAAAGCAATTGTTACACAAAGTGTTTTTGTCAACCAGAATGTTGCCAATATAAAATACTAACAAACTCCCCCTTTGGCCATTCTGGGACAAAAAAACACTTGACCGGTTTGGAAATACATTCCCGGTCCAAAACAAACAATACTCCCCCTTTTTGTCTCAAAAGGACAAAGGTTAAACAGAGTATAAGAGAAAACCACAATTACTAAAATTCAAAACAACAAGAATAATAGTAAAGTGTCTCATCAAAAGCTTAAATCAACATAAGAGAAAACCAAAACCTTAAGATATCACATTTCCTGAATTTGAGCCACTTCGGCTTCTTGCTCCTGAAGCCGGGAAACCATAGACTGAAAATTTTCAGTCACTTGAGTCTTCTAGCCAGAAACTGATCATTCGCAGAAAGAAATCCTTTAGACAAGTGGTCTGTAAGATGATAAAGAAGATTCACCACTGAATCTCTAACTGGTGCAGATCTAGAGGAAAAGGTTACGGAAGACTTTGTATGAGCAGGGGGAATGAGCTTATCTAAAATTTGAGATCTCTGGAATATATGATTTCAACACTGGTTTGTTTTCCAAAGAGCCATCTGTCTGACACTATGTTGGAAGCCGCCGGACAAGATATTCCTAAAAATATTTAAACAGAAATCTATCAAAAAATAACACCACAGGGAAATTTTAGATTCCGTTAGTTTAAAAAAGAATGTGGTATTATGATAGCTATCAATTGGATGCATAAAGAAATAGAAAAGTAGATATAGCAATCCAAAAGGCACAAATTAGTAATATCCATCCAGCATAAAGACAGAAAAAGATATTCATGCACAATCTCTCAAATCATAATCAATTAAAGATTCCAATATTCTAAAAAGAACCAAAGCTTAAGAGAATAAGGAAAAAGTCAAAGGAAATACCTGGGAATGAGAAAAGATGTGCAGAGAATGCCAAAATCTCGGGATCAGTCTGAGAGAAAACACACACAACACAACATGATAGAACAGGCAAAAAGTAGTGTGTGCGTTTGGCAGAGAAAGTAAAAAGCTCGTGTTCGGACGTGGTACATACTCATCCGGACGGCATGCTGGCAGATATGAGATCGACAGAGCCGAGCACGTCCGGACGTAAGAACATGTCCGTCCGGACGCTTTACACTAGAAGCTGATAAATAGAGGGAAATATGCAAATTTTTTTTTTCCTAACGTTAGCTTTAGAACATGCATGTATAAATAATTGATAAAACAATCAAATAGCATTTCAAAAATATACCAAGATATAATTGAGAGTTAAGAGTCAATAAGCACAAAAATTTCCCTGCAGATAAAATTTTGCAATAGTAAACTTAGCTCATGCAATGCGTGTGTGTGTGAAAGCTTTCTCAATAAGGTATGAAGTTTACTGATATGACTTCAAGCAACCGAATATTCTAAATAAGAGAGAAAATTAATGTTAGATCAGTCAAAAGTCAAACCTTATTTTACTAGGGCCTAGCCACCCTCATCTGATATACTCCCCCTAAGCTGCAACACTTTTCTTTTACTTCGTCCTTTAGTGACCGTTTATTTCCGCAATGATTTGGTCCCTGATTGTTTCTATAGGGACAATCTTCAAGAACAAATTTATAGCATAAAAGCAGTGAATCTTTTTATTTATCTATATTTATTCAGTTTTGAATGCTTTTTATCACTTGGTGCTGCAACCTAGAAAGAATGCCAGAATTTATGGGTTCTAGGTTCAACTAGCGAGTTGGTCAATTTGACCATTTTTAGCAAAAAAATCTCTCATTAGAATTTTCAGAAGCTAAAAGTCAGAGAGAAAATGAAATAACATCTAGTCCCAGCATGTAAGGTAAAATCAAACTTGTCCTCAGGGAAAGAGGTTTAGAAATACCAAGACAGAAAAGTAACCGCCCGACGTGCTTTAACTGTTATCTCCAAAAAAAATATTTGCAGAAGTTTCTCAAGACAACAAGAGAAAATATGGGGATAGAATAAATGGTTCCTCAAATAGAATGTAAGGCACCAATAGGATATGACATGATAGACTATGCAATGCAAAACATACATGACATGCACTAGGATTTAGGAACCAAAATCCTAGGCATGGTAAGACTTCACCTTTACTAGGTGAGTATGATGAGTGCCAAAAAGTGTATATTTGGACCCCTTAATTTACATTAGTTAAACCTTTAGCTTTGTTACTTTCTGATGTTTTGGTTAGTTTTAGTGTTTTTGCGTTTTTACAGGGTAATAAGAGAAAAATGACAATTTTCAAGTCAAAATACATAGAAAGCTGGATTTTCAGAAGTGCTGAAAAAGTAGATCGATCGAAAAGTAGATTGATCGAATATTAAGTAGATCGATCGAAAAGTAGATCGATCGATCGAATTTTTGCGGGATAGAAACCCTAGCTAACTCTATAAATACGTCTTTTTCTCATTTTCTCAATATGAGGAGCCGCGGTAGAGACCGCCTGGGCGCCCCAAAGGGCCGATTTTGACCTAGCTTAGGGCTTAGGGTTCTTGGGTGATTTTCACCTAGAACCACCTTCCTTTGTAAGTTTATTTATGTTTTTATTGATTCTTCTTGTTCATTTATGTTTTCTTTAGTGATGTATAACTAAACTTTCGTCTTGGGTTGAGGATGAAACCTCACCATTGAATAGAAACTGAGTTTCATTGCTTGTTTATGCTATTTGAGTTTATGGGCTTTGATTTCTCATGGTTCTGCTCCGATTTTTGAGATTATTATTGGATATCTCTTGTGATTTCCGGATAAAAGTGATGATTTGATATAGTTTCATTAAATTGATGGCTTGGGTTTTCATGTATGTTGAATATTCATTGTGTTTCATTCTATGGATACATTTAATGATTTAGTTGAAAGTAGATATCTTTTGTGATTTGTGGAAGAATGGATTCATTGAATGATTTAAACAATTTTTGAAGCAAAAGTAGAACATACCTAAGATTTGCATTTGAAAACCTCAAAATATGTGTGATGAGCATGAGATTAGGTTGTTGTGATTTGGTGAGTGTGGATTCCAAAACCCTAGACCCCTTTATTTTCATTATTTTTGTTTATGTTCTCTTTTATCAAAAACCCATAAACTTGGAACTAGGTTAAAATAGGATTAGTTTAAATAGAGATTAATTTTCACAACACAATTCCCTGTGGGATCGACCTCGCACTTGCATAACGCTATATTGCAAAACGATTCGTACACTTGCGAGTATTTAAAATTTACACATCAAGTTTTTGGCGCCGTTGCCGGGGAATTGTTTAGTTTGTGAAAATTAATTTTTGTTTGAATTGATTTTATTTTTCTACTAGTTTAGATAGATTTTTCTTTCATATATTTGTTGTTTTGTTTCTGTTTTCGTTCAAAAAAAAAAAAAAAAAAAGAAGAAATTTTTTTGTGTTCCCGGTTCTGTTTCTGCTGTTTCTGCACTTTCTGAGTGCCCTGTGAAGTCGATCGATCGAGTATCAATTCGATCGATCGAGAAAGCATTCGCCCTATATAAAGTCGATCGATCGAACTTTACTTCGATCATGCGAATTTTCTAAGCAGCAGAAAACCGAAAAAAAAAAAATCAATTTGTTTTTAGTTCATTTTGTTAATATTTTGTTTCTGTTTTATCTTATTTTATTGTTTGTTTTTGTTTGTTAGTTTATTTTTAATTTTCAAAAAAAAAAAAAAAAAATTGGTTCATATCTTTGGTGGGATATTTTCTTGCTATATGGTGTAAGTGAAACATGAGTTTTTACTTTGATAATTATTGTGATTCTTCTGCACAACATGCTTCACCTAGTGGTAGGACACTTGCTCCAACCAACTACCCTTATAGTTTCAACCCACATGAACCATGTTCATTTTGCTCTGATCCTTATCATAGTGCTAGTAGTTGTCCCTCCTGAGGACAATTCTGCAATCTTTCTTATGAGCAAGTGAACACCAATTTCTCCAGCCCGAGATTTGATTCAAATTCTGATTTTTACAACCCGGACTAGAGCGACCGTCCTGATTTCTCGTGGCAAGCTCAAGCCATGGGAAATTGTGCTCCCCAATCTCAAGAACTGCACCATCCTAATTATCCGCAGTTCGATAAGCAATCTTCCCATCCTTCATCCTACAATTATCCAGCATCTTCTTCACAGTCCACTTTGGAAGACACTCTCAAGGTCTTCATAGAGCTCACAGGCCAGGCTATTAGTGACATGAAGAATGCTACTATGGAAAACACTCAAGCGATTGCCAGGATAGAAGGACAGATAGAATATCTGGTTGATGAAGTCACCAGAATAAAGGAAGAAGAGTTTCAAAGCCAGCTGATGGCCACAAGGTATTACATGATTGATGAGGATGATTTCAGCATTTCTTATCATGAGCATGCCCAGGCCACCGTCACACTTGGGAGTGAAGTAGTTTTTGAGGAAATTGCAAATGGACCAAGTCTGGAAGATCCTTTTGAAGAGAGCGATGCTCAAATCGAATTTAACCTAGACTTGGTACCTGAGCAAGAAGAGGCTTTATTGGATCCCACTCTTGAGACACGACCTGAGAATGGAGAAACCATTGAGATATCACTCCCCAACACATCTTCTTCAGCGGCTGAGTTTGAAGGGGAAGGAGGAGAGAAGCACCTTGAGCACACAGCGCCCCCGTTAAATCCAAATTCGTCCAACGACAAGGAAATGAGTACTGAAGCTCATTCCTTCATCATTCCACCCGAGGGATATCAAATTTTAAAGAAGAAAGGGTGGAGAGGATTGGTTGGACATCCACATGATCGGGGAAGACGCTGTAAATTTTCTTTTACCTTTTTGTACAGTTGATTTCTTTCATTTTATTTTTATTTCCTTTTATTCTTACTTTTATTTCTAGCAGCAATTAACCTTTCGATGTTTGTTTCTATGAGAAATATTGCTGTTAGTTTTTGTTGACAGGTGTTTTGGTGTTTAAGTTTGGAGGATGCCTTGACATTTCACACCTCGATGTTTCCGTATTTCTGGTAATGTATTTCTACACTACACATTGCGGACAATGTGTAATTCAAGTTTGGGGGTATGGAAAAACACTTGTCTGTTTGTTTGTTTATTTATTTTTTTCTGTTTGTTTAGTTATTTTTAGTTGTCTTTTTGTTCTAAAAAAAAAAAAAAAAAAAATTAAAAAAATTAAAATAAAAAATTTGTTGTTGTCAAGTTTGAGTTAAACTGTAACTGTGATTTGCATTTCATTGGTTTGCTTAAAGTTTTGAACACATCATGTCTTTAGGAATCTGAATCTTTTGACTTATTTTTGGGCTAGTGAGACTACACTTGTTTGAGTTGAATTATCACGAGCACATTAGCATGTAATCTGTGGGGTATGAATTTGTGCTTAATTGTGTATTTTGAGAATTTTTTGGATGACTTATTGATAAATAACCTTGGCTTGCAAGATATTTTTTTTTTTAAAAAAAAAAAGAGAAAAAGAAATAAAATAAGATCATTTTGAGTTTTTCACTGAGTAACCGGGCCTCTTGCCTCACTAAGCATTGAGTGTTCGCGTCAAAAGGTAAGAATTTCAATTTGGTTAATTGTATGGCTAGTTTGGCTTCGTAACCTTTTTGACTTGAGTAATTAAGCCCTTAGGGATGTTTCTACATCTAGTGCCCTAAGACCATCTGGTTTGGGAGCCACTGGCCCAACACTCGTTACATGGGTCAATTAGAAAGCTTAAGGGAGCCGAGCATTGCACAGCCAACATATATATAAAAAAAATAAAAATAAAAATAAAATAAAATAAAATAATTTGCATATCTTGCCTTGGTTGTATCATTTGATAGGGATTCCAATGATTTTTGAAGTACTTATCTTGAGATTAAAATGAAACCTCATAATTGCATGTTGATTTCACTCTACACTTTTGAAAAAATGTGATGTCTTAACTGTCCATTTATGAGTGATTTGATGTTGGATCCCCTGTTGATGTTTATGATGGGGTTTGTCTTTTTAAGCATGCCAATGACGTATGAACCATGGTTTGTGTGAAAATTCTTTCTTGTTGACAACATAGTGTTTCAATGTTTGTGGGTATCATTTCTGGCAAACCCTCACGAGACTTCACTCGTCCACTAGGGAGTCCTAGGGGTTTAAAAGGCTTGTTGCATATGCTAAATGCAATTGTTTCTCCCACGAAAGAGGACTTATGTTTCATGCTTTGATTTTGTTTTGCTAAGGGACTAGCAAAATTTAAGTTTGGGGGTATTTGATGAGTGCCAAAAAGTGTATATTTGGACCCTTTAATTTACATTAGTTAAACCTTTAGCTTTGTTACTTTCTGATGTTTTGGTTAGTTTTAGTGTTTTTGCGTTTTTGCAGGGTAATAAGAGAAAAATGACAATTTTCAAGTCAAAATACATAGAAAGCTGGATTTTCGGAAGTGCTGAAAAAGTAGATCGATCGAATTTTAAGTAGATCAATCGAAAAGTAGATCGATCGAATATTAAGTAGATCGATCGATTTTAAAATCGATCGATCGAATTTTTACAGGACAGAAACCCTAGCTAACTCTATAAATATGTTTTTTTTCTCTCATTTTCTCAATATGAGGAGCAGCGGCAGAGACTGTCTGGGCGCCCCAAAGGGCCGATTTTGACCTAGCTTAGGGTTCTTGGGTGATTTTCACCTAGAACCACCTTCTTTTGTAAGTTTATTTATGTTTTTATTGATTCTTCTTGTTCATTTACGTTTTCTTTAGTGATGTATAACTAAACTTTCGTCTTGGGTTGAGGATGAAACCTCACCATTGAATAGAAACTGAGTTTCATTGCTTGTTTATGCTATTTGAGTTTATGGGCTTTGATTTCTCATGGTTCTACTCCGATTTTTGAGATTATTATTGGATATCTCTTGTGATTTCCGGATACAAGTGATGATTTGATATAGTTTCATTAAATTGATAGCTTGGGTTTTCATGTATGTTGAATATTCATTGTGTTGCATTCTATGGATACATTTGATGATTTAGTTGAAACTAGATATCTTTTGTGATTTGTGGAAGAATGGATTCATTGAATGATTTAAACAATTTTTGAAGCAAAAGTAGAACATACCTAAGATTTGCATTTGAAAACCTCAAAATATGTGTGATGAGCATGAGATTAGGTTGTTGTGATTTGGTGAGTGTGGATTCCAAAACCCTAGACCCCTTTATTTTCATTATTTTTGTTTATGTTCTCTTTTATAAAAAACCCCTAAACTTGGAACTAGGTAAAATAGGATTAGTTTAAATAGAGATTAATTTTCACAACACAATTCCCTGTGGGATCGACCTCGCACTTGCATAACGTTATATTGCAAAACGATTCGTGCACTTGCGAGTATTTAAAATTTACACATCAGAGTACACTCCCACTCAAGGGGTGAATGGTCTCATCATTCCTGACCCATACTTGCTTGACTCGTGGCGGTGGTTTGCAGGTCTTGTTCATGTTGTCCATTCTTCTTAGCATACATTGCATTAGGCTCAGCAACCCTTCATAGCCATGGTTGCTAATGGGTTTCTGCGGCTTTCTCTTGTAGCGCCTTGATTTGTTCTTCTTTGATTTGCCACTCTGATTGGCAGGAACCAACTTTAGCTGTCGCTGCTGATGCCGTGGATCCTGGAATGTAATCGGAGGTAGAGTGCTTGATGTAGCTCTTGTTGGCAACTCCTTCTGAACCTTTGACTTTTGAGCCTGAAGATGTGGACATTTGGGTCAGATGTGACCAGTGATGCCACAGTGATGACAGGTGGACATGCTTCTTTTGTTGGAATGCTGCTTGACTTTCTCTGCGGAAATATGGTAGTATTGTTACAAACAATATTGCCCTTACCTTTTATATGTCTCTTATACGGAGGGACATATTTTGATGAGGAAGAATCTTCAACTTCACTTTTCCTCAGAGCATCCTGCTTTATCCAAGGCCTGTGAGATTTCAACAAATAACAATTTGGCCTAATATGACCAATCTTCCCACAATTATGACACTTAGGAATAAACTTACCTTGTATTTCTGATTCCTTGGAGTTAGGCATCACATGATTAGTTAAGCAAGAATTATCTAAACAAGCTGTATCTTTTATCACAGCTTAATATAAATAGAATCTAATTCAGAATCAGAAGCATGTGCAGTAGAAATACTTGAATCATTAACAATTAAATCAGGCTTGTTAGAAATATCTGTATGAATACAAAGCATGCCTTTCAAATTATTACTAGAGAGTTTTTCCAAGAGATCCTCTGATTCTTTTAATTTATTCTCTAGTGCATCAACAGTATCAAAAAGCATGGTATTCTCAGATTTCAAAGAGTCAATCAAAACATGTGATTTAGATAATTGTAAAATCAAAGACTATTTTTCTTGCTTAATCTTCTTGAGTTTTCTATTGGATTACTTAAAGAGTTTACCTATCAAAATGGTATCTTTAGAGAAATCATAAAAATCATCTTCAGAGAACTCAGGAAGATTTATGTTAGAAGAAGTCATGGATCACACTTAGGAAATAAATCCAAACACAAGTGCACCTGCTCTGATACCAATTGAAAATAAATATTGACTTCTAATTTAACCAAGTGTGTGTGTGTTTGTGTGCAACCAAATATCTTAAATGCGGAATTTAAATAAGACAAGATATTTGTTACGAAGTGAAAACTCTGTGAAGAGAAAAACCACTCAGGGACAGCCAAACTCAAGATATCCACTATACCGAAAACAAAGCTAATTACAAGACACTCGTACTCACATACCCTTATGCAGTAGTCATACCTTTAACTCTGACACGAAGCCCATCGTGAACGCTTCCCAACCAAGTCTCCTACTTGAAGGGGTCTTCAATGGATTCCTTTACCTTAGGGCCGACCCCTAAGATAGACTTCACACGAACAAGGAGCACACACCGGCAACGGCTTGAGAGCTAGCTGATCTTTGATTCTCCCTAAACACCCTCTCAAAGCTAAGAGAATTCAATACGGAATTCTGTACAATTGACAAGCCTAGGGCCTTTTTTTATATAGGCTTTACAAATCCTATTTCAACTCAAATAAGGAGTCCTACACCAACAAAGATTCGGACTCTTTACGCGCGTCTGGACATTTTTGGGCGCGCTTCCGGACGTTTCTCTTGGCCGTCCAGATAATTAAGTTGTAGCATTTTTTGTTAGCTTTCCAACGACACTAATTTCATCCCAATCCAATATTTGAACAGAAAGTTATGATCAAAATACTGGAGGGCGTCCGGACGGCTTCACCGAGCTTCCGGACGGTCAACTGCAACCGTCTTTCCAAAATAGCGCAATTCTTCCCGTAACAGGTCCACGTCCGGACTGCTTGCCCGAGCGTCCGGACGGTCTTCGCTGTATCTCCTTTCCATGCTCGTAAAGGAAACTCGGAATATTTTGGAATGCTAGCCATCGTCCAGAAGTGTTGCCACGTCGTTCGGACGTCTTGCAGAAACTTTCCAAACAATCCTTTTTTTTTTTTTTGTTTTTTTTGTTTTTTTAATCTTAATAACGACTAATGCTACAATTCACAAATATATATTACGCTTATATTATATCAATTAACATAACGTATTTTAAGTTGCTTTCTTTTTATTTATTTTTAAGTGATTAAGGTTCCAATCAACCATGTTGCGTCGCCAGCAAGGATTTTGAGTATCATATTATCTACCCCCCCCCCCCCCCCCCCCCTATTTTTTTTGTTTTTTGTTTTTTTAATCTTAATAACGACTAATGCTACACTTCACAAATATTTATTACGCTTATATTATATCGATTAACATGACATATTTTAAGTTGCTTTCTTTTTATTTATTTTTAAGTGATTAAGGTTCCAATCAACCATGTTGCGTCGCCAGCAAGGATTTTGAGTATCATATTATCTACCCCCCCCCTTTTTTTTTTTTTGTTTTTTGTTTTTTTAATCTTAATAACGACTAATGCTACACTTCACAAATATTTATTACGCTTATATTATATCGATTAACATGACGTATTTTAAGTTACTTTCTTTTTATTTATTTTTAAGTGATTAAGGTTCCAATCAACCATGTTGCGTCGCCAGCAAGGATTTTGAGTATCATATTATCTACCCCCCCCTATTTTTTTTGTTTTTTGTTTTTTTAATCTTAATAACGACTAATGCTACACTTCACAAATATTTATTACGCTTATATTATATCGATTAACATGACATATTTTAAGTTGCTTTCTTTTTATTTATTTTTAAGTGATTAAGGTTCCAATCAACCATGTTGCGTCGCCAGCAAGGATTTTGAGTATCATATTATCTACCCCCCCCTTTTTTTTTTTGTTTTTTTAATCTTAATAACGACTAATGCTACACTTCACAAATATTTATTACGCTTATATTATATCGATTAACATGACGTATTTTAAGTTACTTTCTTTTTATTTATTTTTAAGTGATGAAGATTCCAATCAACCATGTTGCGTCGCCAGCAAGGATTTTGAGTATCATATTATCTACCCCCCCTTTTTTGTTTTTTTAATCTTAATAACGACTAATGCTACACTTCACAAATATTAATTACGCTTATATTATATCGATTAACATGACGTATTTTAAGTTGCTTTTTATTTATTTATTTTTAAGTGATTAAGGTTCCAATCAACCATGTTGCGTCGCCAGCAAGGATTTTGAGTATCATATTATCTACACCCCCCCTTTTTTTTTGTTTTTTGTTTTTTTAATCTTAATAACGACTAATGCTACACTTCACAAATATTTATTACGCTTATATTATATCGATTAACATGACGTATTTTAAGTTACTTTCTTTTTATTTATTTTTAAGTGATGAAGATTCCAATCAACCATGTTGCGTCGCTAGCAAGGATTTTGAGTATCATATTATCTACCCCCTTTTTTTTTTTTTTTTTTTTGTTTTTTTAATCTTAATAACGACTAATGCTACACTTCACAAATATTAATTATGCTTATATTATATCGATTAACATGATGTATTTTAAGTTGCTTTTTATTTATTTATTTTTAAGTGATTAAGGCTCCAATCAACCATGTTGCGTCACCAGCAAGGATTTTGAGTATCATATTATAGAGAAATAATTCTTTTACATCTTTTATACACCTTTCTCACACTTATTTTATTTGATGTCATTTTTTTCATTTTGTGGGAGACTGAATGAGCAAAAAAATAAAAAATAAAAGAAAAAATTACATCACGTAAGATTAGGTGCGAAAAAAGTGTATGAATTGAAAGATATAATTTCTGCATAATATACTCCTTACACTGCACGCTTACCTAGCATGGGTTGAATGGAAACCGCAAAGAATATATATATATTTTTTTAATATAATACCCCAATAATCAGGCCCTCCACCTTGGAACACGCTGAAAGAAACTTCGACGAAAAAATGGTTCGCAACGTCGCAAACCAGATAGCTAGCGGTCAATTCATCAACCAAAAATTTTATTTATATTACTTTTTTATTTTTTTATTTTTTATGTTACTACATAAAATAAAATATATAATATATGAAAATTAAAAGATAAAAATAATAGTCATAGTATGAACTCGGCCTCTCTAGTCTAGTCTCTAGAGGTTAGAAATAGCGCCTCTTTTTTTTTGTTTTTGTTTTGATGAGCTGCCATATTTGCTGGGGCTGGAGGAGTTGCTTATCAAAACAGAATTGTGAAAGAAGCTCTTATATTTTGAAGTCGATCGGTGGTGTGGGTATCTCTTCCAAATTCCAATTGCGTCCTTGTTTGTTACCTGAGTAGTCAGTAGTCGTCTGTGAACGGCGAACAACCGCGTCTTCTCGGACTCATAAATTACTCGAGGTACGTCCATCACAAGGGTCTCTCATCTGAAGTCAACATGCTTAGAGCATTCTAAATGGCTTAACCATTTCTTTTTGTTTTTTAATTTTGTTGTTTTATATTGTGGGTTTCGTCTAGATATGATTTTTCAGTAGCAAGAAGCTTATGTACCTATAGGGATTTTTCCTCACAGTACTTCAGATTGGATTTTCATCTTATTACATGTTAGGGCCGGCAATTTTGACACGACCCGATAATCCTACACGAACACGACACGAAATTAGCGAGTTTGGGTCTACCTTAAACAGGTTTGGATCATAAACGGGTCGACCCGTTTATGACCTGTTTAACTCAATCTGACGGGTCGGGTGGCAGGTTGCCCGTGGGTGACCCACCAGACTACTTTTTTTTTTTTTTTTTTTTTTTTTTTTTTTTTTTTTTAACTTAGAAAAAAAAGGGGTAAGGGGAAAATTGGGAATAGCGGCAAAATTCATTAGCCGAATACTATATTTTGATTTAGCCAAAAATTCGAAAACACAAACTCTGAAACTCACAAAGTGACAAAACACAAAAGTTCAAAAATAAAAAAGAGTCAAAACTAAAAAGTAAAAACCCTAACTTTTACTTTTTCACTTTTTTCCTTTCAGCAGTTCAGCAGAATCATTGAATCAGCTTCGCGGCTCTGCTCGACTGCCCGAGTCCACCCCCTTCTCTTCTTCTTCCATTTTCTTCATCTTTAGCTCCGTGCTGCCGCCCTTTCTTCTTCCTCCCGCAGTCCCGCTTGACGTCGGGAGGCTGGACCCGCTCGAGTCGACGCTCTCTCTCTCAGCCTCTCTAGCTGCCGACTGCCGAACTGCCATCGCTCTCCCGGTCTCCCCGTCTCTCTGCCGCCCTCTCTCTCTCTTCCACCAATGTCGCATCCGGTACCGCTGGTATGTTAATAGTAGATTTCCATTTTTGTAGCATTTTGACATGAAATGATGATTATTTGATTTAATAGTAATGTTATTTTGTAATTAAGTGATCTCATTTTTTGTATGCATAGAATAGAAAAAAAAAATAAGAAAAAAAGAAAAGTAATTGTCATTTTAATCTATGAAATGGTTTGTGTAAACCGTAAAGAGAGAGAGTGATTTTGTCACCATTAAAAGGAAAAAGGATAGCTTTTTCAGCTTTTTTGGGGTTGGAGAGAGTGGGGATTGTGGTAAAATAGGTATCGGAAAACAGAGCGGGTGAATTATCATCATGGGTCTTCTTTTTCACATTTTTTTTTTTCCTTCCTGTTTTCCATTTTGCATTCTGGTTTGAAATTTTGAATGGCTTGTTGGTGGACAGGGAAATGAGGATTATGTTAAACGGGTTCATGGGTCGTGTTGGGTAACCTGTGAAATTATTGTGTTCGTGTCGTGTTTGGGGCCCCGACCCGTTAACTTAAACGGGTCGCGGGTCTTAACGGGTCGTAAACGAGTCGTGTCGGGTACCCGTTTTGCCAGTCCATGGTATTAGCTCAGCCTCTCTAGATGATGATGATGATGATGATGATAATACTAATAATAATAATAATAAACTTTTGGTAGTTTGATGGGTCATATTAGTAAACTTGAAAATTCAGGAGGCTATTCTAAAATCAAATGTTTGTTAATGAGGCTTGTTTTATATTTTTTACTTCTTGTTTTTGTTATTTTATTATTATTATTTTTTCATATTTGTATTTTAACATTATTTAAATAATTGTTTTTTTTTTTTTTTTTTTAAAGAGATACGTGTCATAATATGAATGATGCTGATGTAGCTCACTAATGGATTCAATCAAATTTTCTAATGGCGGGGACGTATTTACTTTCTTTTTATTTTTTATTTTTATTTTTGCTGCTTATGGTATGAAGTATTTAATCACTTTTTAAACCCAAGTGAACTTTTTGGTCAAGACCTCGAACCAAATGAACTAATTTGTATTTTTCACATTTTTTGTTGGCGTTATTTAATTTCACATGGCATAAGTCACAACATTTGCCATATAGATTAATTGCAGCAGCCCACCAACAACAAAAGAGTAGTCAGTAGTCGTCTGTGAACGGCGAACAGCCGCGTCTTCTCGTACTCATAAATTACTTGAGGGACGTCACAACGATCTCTCATCTGAAGTCAACATGCTTAGAGCAAAGTACTTTATAATCTCTTTCGTTCCTCATATAAGAAAATCTCAAATAACTTACTTTTACAAAGATATTCTAATTTCGTAACCTACATTTTTTTTTAATAGTTATTTTATTTTTCTCACCAATTTATTATATTTATTTCACAGTCACGTCAGCTTTTTTATTATATTTATTTCACACTAATTAATTTGTTTCATTTTGAGAAAATTTCATTTAACCTCCTTTGAATTTCTATTACTTTTGCAATGTTACATTTAAAGTTAAAAAACTCTCAATTTAGTATATTAGACTTTTAACTTTTTGCAATCTCACTAATTCTATTTGAATTTGGGGTTAAATCAGACTATCAAATAATAAAATGACCTTTATATCATTGTAAACTTTTTATGCTTGACTAAAAATTAAAAAAATATTATTATTTTAAAAAAAGTTACCCACCGTAGTGGGTCACTACCAGACTTGGGACAGGGTCTGCTGGTGATCCCACTGACCCACGACTAGGACTGGCAATTTGAGTTTCGATCGGCCCGCTTGACTCACTAGCTCATTAAGGGTCAACCCGAACACAATTCACGAATAATGCGACACGACCTGCTTAACTCATTTAATAAACATGTCATAAACGGGTCGACTTGTTTGACCTATTTAGATCCAAAAACAACATGTTTTGACCGAAACACAACCCATTCAACTTGTTTGACCCATTTCAGTTTTTATTCATTACATAAAAAATATATATAATTTCATAAACGAGTCAAGCCGTCTATCATCAAAATTATCACTTAGAAGCTTTTTTTTTTTTTTTTGTTCTTTTCCCCCAATGAAAAGAGGAAGGGGTTAATTAAGGGACTTGGCAAAGTATGAGGAAATCTAATTTTATTTGTTAAGTGTTTTTCTTTTTTGGTTTGAAAAAATATCCTGAATATAACATAAAAGTAAACTTTTTTTTTTTAATGAGTATTTATATGTTTTGATGATTGTTTTGTATTTTACCGTTTATTAATGCTTTTATTTTAGGAATAGAAAATTAAAACGCAAAGCATGTTTAGTAAACTTTTAGAAAACTGATCCAAAAAAAAAAAAAAAAAAAACTTTTAGAAAGCTAATTTCAGTACTTCTCAAACGATTTTTTTTTTTTTTTTGCCAAACCAACCCCCAGCCCCCCCCCCCCCCCCCCCCCCCCCCCCCCCCCCACCCAAAAAAAAAAAGGGCCTGCCAATGTTGTGGCCTCATCCTTAGGTCAAAACATACGCACTTTCTTTTTAGCTCATGAGTCCTTTATTTATTTATTTTTTCTCACTATAATTGGTCTTGGAAGTCACCGAAAACGAAAAAAAAAAAATTTGTTATGATATGGTCATGACGTGGAAAAAGAAGTAGGATATTGTAGGCATGAGTTTTGTGGTGGGTCTAGGTACTAGTAGTCAAGTGTATGTAATTAGGAGTCTTGCTCTATGTAGCATATATAGGTTATCAGATCATAGGAGAGTTCAACTCTTAGTAAAAGTATGTTTTCATTTACAAGTTATCTACATATCTATGCTATTGCTTTCTAGTCGATTAGTTTAAGTGGATGTTCATTCTTACTTGGTTGAGTCTTGATAGGAGTTGTCCAAGTTGTGGATTCAACCTTACAAAGGTTATAAAGAGATGAACTCATTAATAAAAGTATCCAAAAAATTAAACCAAACCTTGTGTTTGACAAAGAGTCCAAAGATCCTTTAATTTCCAACTACTAGTTCTTCCAAATTAACAAAATAGGTAAGAGTGGACAGGTTGGGAACTCAATTTTCTAGCATCCAAACTATGTTCAAGGGGCTGATGAAACAGAATGCAAAGCATGCCAAGATACTGGCCGAGAATTCCAAAGGGGTGGAAGAAATCATCAACCTCTTATCTAAAAGAGGAAAAAATTCTGGTGAAAGTTCTACAGCTAGAAACTGTGACAGGAAAACCCAAGGTACTTCTAGCTCAACAACGCCAAAAATAACCAAGCTGGATGGTACACACCTGTAACTTCTAAGGTATTTTCTTGATAAAATTTGTAAAAGAATCAACAATAAAATTCAACAGAAACCCTGAATTGCATTGATGATGAAGAAAGGATTTGTTTACGAGCTAAATTGATCTAATTCGAGGAAGATCGGCTTCCCAATTATCAACTAAACTAAACTAAGAACTAAAACAACAATTCTTCTTCCATGAACATTTATAGAGGCTTTGGACTATTTATAGACAATCCAGCCCAATTACTAAACTGAATAACAGCTCACTCTAACAGTCCACAACCGCAGCTCTTAACCAACTCAGCAGCCCATAAGTACTTGCAAATATTACTTGCCATGTAAACCACCTACACATAAGCATGTGACACTGGACTTCCCGAGATACAACGGGGAGGAAGATCCAATGAGTTGGATCTGCAGCGTAGAACAATTCTTTGAATTTAGAACCGAGGTCATGAGAAACTCTCATGGCGACTTTTCATCTCAAAGGAGAGGCTCAAATGTGGTATCAACTGATTCGAGAAAATGATGAAGTCCTAACTTGGGACTCCTAAAAGATAGCGCTCCACATTTGTTACGGTCCAATCGTATTTGAAGATCACTTCGGCGATCTCACAAAGCTACAACAGACCGAATCTATTAGGGAGTATAGTTTGACAACTCCTTAGCCGTGTTGGAAGGATGTCTAACCCACATCAACTGGGTTGCTTCGTCAGCCGGCTTAAGGGATCGCTGAGAACGGAGGTGCAAGCCTCACGACCCAGCTCTCTAACAGAAGCCATCGGAGTGGCCAGGCTGTATGAAGCACGAAATTGGAGTTCGAAGAAACCTCCAATATCTGAAGATCATCGCATAAGTCCAAGGGACACAACTCCACCCTTGCCTTCGTCAAATTTGACGTGCACCAAACCAATTCCTAGGTATCGCCTTTCACCAGCAGAGATGCAAGATCGCCGAGCGAAAGGGTTGTCTTTCAACTACAATGACAAGTTTGTTCCGGGCCATCGATGTAAAAAATTATTTGTCATCAAAGGAATATACACAGAGAACGAAAAAGGCACAGAAGAAGAAAGCCATGAAACAAACGATTGGTTTGGGGAAGAACCGATAATATCTCTCCAAGTGTTAACAGGAACGCCGAACCCACAAACCATCTATGTCAGTGGGTACCTGGGCAAATTAAAGATGAGAGTGTTGATGGACTCAAGGATCACCCATAATTTCCTCAACCCATAAATCGTTGAGCAGCTGGGTTTGAAACCTAGAGATGTTGGGAAGATGCAAGTCACAGTAGCCAACGGGGAGAGACTCAGTTGCACGGGCCTGTGTGCATGGGTCTTAATATGGCTGCAAGGTGACACCTTCTTGTTGGATTTTTTTATACTGCCTATGGATGTTTGCGGGGTAGTAATGGGTACTCAGTGGTTGCGTACCCTAGGGCCAATCTGGTGGGATTTTACAAAATTACTGGTTTCTATGGAAGAACAAAGAAGTAGAGCTTAGAGGCATCAGGCCTTCAGTGCACCGCATGATAGAAGAAAGGGAGATGCGGAGGGAGTTAAAAAAAGAAAAAAGAAAAAGAAAAAAAAAAAAAAGGTGTGGGTGGGTTTGCCACATTCAGCCATGTCAAAAGGGGGATTATGCTGAGATGACTTTAAATGCTATTGTGCTTGGTGCTCAACATCAAGGAGCAGACTCAACGGACCAACAAATTATGGCCATCTTAAACGAGTTTGAGGACCTATTTAAGGAGCCACGGGGGCAGCCACCTACAAGAAGCCACGACCATGAAGTTCGGTTGACACCTGGTAAGGGACCAACAAATGTAAGACCATACAGGTATCCCACTATAAAAAATAAAATAAAAAATAAAAAAGGGGATTGAAAAAATGGTATGAGTTTGTTACAATCCCGGGTAGTACAACCTAGCACTAGTCCTTATTCTTCACCGGTATTACTAGTTTTAAACAACATGATGGTTCTTGGAGGCTTTGTGTAGATTATCGAGCCTTAAACCATATCACTATCAAGGACAACTTTCCGATCCCCGTAATTGATGAATGTGATATTTGTCAGCGTAACAAAGCTGAGTTAACATTACCAATCGCGCTTCTTCAACCATTGCCAATTCCCACAACAATATGGAGTGACATATCAATGGATTTCGTGGATAGGTTACCAGATTCACAAGGTAAATCTGTTATTTTTGTGGTGGTAGATAGGTAGTCAAAGTATGCTCATTTTGGGGCAGTCAAACACTCAGCTCTCAAACACTCAGCTCTCACAGTGACTCAAGAATTTTTTGAACAAATTTTTAAATTGCACTGGATACCCACATTCATTGTATGTGACTGTGACCCAACATTCACAAGCAATTTTTGGAGGGAACTGTTTTGTTTACAAGGTACCAGATTTAATTTTAGCTACGCTTACCATCCCCAAACAAATGGTCAAACAGAGGTAGTCAATAGAACCTTGGAAATGCATCTGAGATGTTTCACAGGTGATAAACCGAAGGAATGGGTCCAATGGATGCCATGAGTGGAATACACGTATAACACAAGCTGGCATTCTAGTACAGAGAAGACCCCCTTTGAGTTGGTGTATGGTCGTCCTCCCCCAATCTAGTCTCTTATATTGCAGGTACAGCTCGGGTGGAGGCTGTGGGAAAAACGCTTGAGGAATGTGATGAGATTCTGAGGAGCGTTCGTCTCAAATTCGGTCAAGCCCAAAATAGAATGAAAAAGGTCTATGATAAGGGTCACACGGAGCGTGCATTTCAAGTAGAAAACTTGGTGTATGCATGCCTACAACCATACAAGCAACATATTGTGGCAAGAAGACTGATATGAAGTTGGCAGCAAAGTATTATGGACCATATAAAGTTATGGAGAGGCTTGGAAAGGTAGCATACAAGTTGGAGTTACCAGCTGAATCTAAAATACATCCGGTGTTTCACATTTCTTTGCTAAAAAAATACTTGGGACCAATTGTAACTTCAAGCACCAGTTTACTTGAGGCTCCATATGCTGAACGAGTGCTAGTTCCTCAAGCCATCTTGGACTCTCGGGGAACAACTTGTAAGAAAGAGGTCTTAATTCACTGGTGTGGTTATAGTTATGCGTATGTAACATGGGAGAAATGCAGTATCATGCAGCAATAGTTTCCACAATTCGTCCTTGAGGACAAGGACAGCTTTAAGGGGGTGGAATGTTATGAAATGGTCATGACGTGGATAAAGAAGTAGGATGTTGTAGGCATGAGTCTTGTGGTGGGTTTGGGTACTAGTAGTCAAGTGTATGTAATTACGAGTCTTGCTCAATGGAGCATAGGTTATCAGATCATAGGAGAGTTCAACTCTTAGTAGAAGTATGTTTTCATTTACAAGTTATCTACATATCTATGTTACTACATTCTAGTAGATTAGTTTAAGTGGATGTTCATTCCAACTTGGTTGAGTCTTGATAGGAGTTGTTCCAAGCTGTGGATTCAACCCTACAAAGGTTATGTTCATCTATTTCAAGAGATGAACTCATTAATAAAAGTATCCAAAAAATTAACCCAAATCCTGTGTTTGAAAAAGAGTCCTAGGATCCTCTAATTTTCTACCACTAATTCTTCTAAATTAGCAAAATAGGTAAGAACAAGAAACAAGATTCTGCTTCTATTCTTGTGGAAGGTCGAGTTACTAGATCCGTTATGCGTTCACGTAACAAAATCCACGTGATTCAATGTGATAATTTATTTTCTCCTTTTTACCCATAGAAAAAAAGATTGCATGTGATTAATTCCAAATTTGTAATTGGCGTTGGGTCAATAATTTTCTACTTGCTATTGAAACCAGGAAGAAGACTGCATCCAGGTGATTGCTTGCTGCTTGTTCAAAGTCTTTCTCAATAGTAAATTTTGGTTTGCTTTTGATGTTGGAAACCACTAGTTTTGTGGAAGCAACGTGGAAATAGTGCCGCTGTTCTTTATCTTATGCTTGGGGAGCTGGTTTCCACATTCTCTCTCTCTGTCAGCAGCTGCTCTCCATATTCGAAATGTGAAGCATTGTTGTTCCTTTCGACTTGTGGGTATCTTTTCCTTGCATCCTTCCTTTATCCACCTCCCAAGTTTGTAGAAGCTCTTTCCTAAATTGAAATAGGAACAACCGTGTGTTCTGAAAGGATTTAGGAGGGAAGATAAGAAACAATGGCCGACAGTGTTGTTAATGTTCTCCTACAGCAACTGCCCCAACTCATAGAAGGAGTAAGATTCCCTTATGGAGTGGAAGATGAAGTCAAGTCATTTCAAAGGGAGCTCGAGAGGATAAATATCTTCCTCGAAAACTCTAATGGGAAACGAAACAAGCATGAAAATGTGAAGGCTTTAGTCAGGCAAATCACTGAAGTTGCTTACGAGGTTGAGGATGTTATCGACACATTCATCCTCAAAGTCGCAGAACAGAGGAAGAGGAATATTGTGGGACAGATAATATATAGGATTTCACATGCAAAAATGCTCCGTGATGTTGCAAAGAAGATAGAAGGCCTCAACACAGAGATCAACAAAATCTATGACAATATAGAGAAGTACGGCATTGAAAGAGTTGAAGCAAGTGTAGATGCAGAAGCGGAGAAGGCACTGCACAGGCGTAGGAGGCATGTTGAGGAAGATGACGTGGTGGGCTTCCTTCATGACTCTGATACATTGGTGAATCAGCTTACTCACAGGACAGAGAATTCAAAACTTGATGTCATTTCAATCATCGGCATGGGTGGGTTGGGAAAGACGACTCTTGCAAGGAAAATCTACAATAATGATCGCATCAAGAGGCACTTCCATTGCCGAGCATGGGTTTATGTATCTCAAGAGTTCAAACCTAGAGAGTTATTGCTTGAAATTTTAAAATCCCAGATGCCAATATCAGATGAGTTGACAAGGAAACTAGAAGGGATGAGTGAGGATCAAGCAAAAGAGTACCTAGCACAGACATTGTTTGAATACTTGGAAAGGAAGAGGTACCTAGTAGTCATGGATGACATCTGGAAAACAGAAGTCTGGAATGTGGTGAAAGATGCTTTTCCTGATAACTCCAATGGAAGCAAAATATTAATCACTAGCCGCATAAAAGAAGTGGCCTTACATGCAAGCCTTACTCCTCCCTACTTTCTCCAATTTCTTTACAAAGATGAAAGCTGGGAACTCTTTTGTAAAAAGGTGTTCCGAGGAGGAGAATGTCCTCTCGAGTTAGAAACTCTGGGGAGACAAATCGCAGAAGGTTGTCGTGGCTTGCCACTTTCCATTGTTGTATTAGGGGGTCTTTTAGCTAACAAAGAGAAGACATACCGAACATGGTCGAAAGTGATTGCCGATGTAAATTGGTACCTTACTGAATGCAAAGACGTTTTGGCCTTAAGCTACACCCACTTGCCACGACGCTTGAAACCATGCTTTTTGTTTTTTGGTACATACCCAGAAGACTTTGAAATCCATGTAAGGAAACTGATCCAGTTATGGATAGCTGAGGGATTCATACAGCACATTGGCAAAAGAAACATTGAGGATGTTGCTGACGACTACTTGGAGGAGCTCATTGATCGGAACTTGATCCAAGTGGCTACCAGGAGATCAGATGGAGGAGTAGAGAAATGTCGTATTCATGATCTTCTGAGAGACTTATGCATAACCAAGAGCGCAGAAGAGAAGTTTCTTTGTGTACCTAGAGATGACAACCATTCATCCTGGAACAGCTCTCGCAGACTTTCCATCCAGGGTAGCATTCTTTGTCGATTCATTTCTTCAAACACCTCCAGCGCTTCACATGCTCGTTCTTTTTTGTCTTTTGGGGAAGGTTTCGGGTTCAACGAAATCCACTGGAAGTGGGTCCACACAAACTTGAAAATGCTTCGGGTGCTTCATTTCGAGCTATATGTCAATTGCATTCCCGAAGAGATTGGAACATTGATCCATTTGAGGTACTTGAAGATAAAATATGCGTATATTAAGGGAGATATTCCAGCTTCCATTGGAAACCTTACGAATCTAGAAACACTTGAGATAATCGGTGATCAGTCAAAGTCTTTGCCAGAATCCATAATGAAGCTGCCGCGTTTAAGGAATTTGTGTGGGACAGTGAGTTTGCCTAATTATTTGGATACAGCTCTGTGGAACCTCCAAGTCCTTTTCGTTGAACCATTGGACTCGCAAATTGTGCGTCTCATTGTTGAGGGCAAGCTTCCTAATATAAATAGATTAGGGCTGAGGGACTTCATGGGAAAGAATGATTGGGACATAGTCGAAGCTTTGGCAAGTGTCCACCATTTAAGTCATCTCCAAACATTGAAAATTAGATATTGTGGTAAACACATTATTAGTCTTCCTAATTCCTTTCCAGAGACGATCACCAAGATAAACTTATCTTGGGTGACCTTAGATGAGGGTGGCATGAAAGTGTTGGGAAAACTTCCCAAACTTGGGATATTGAAACTAGACAATTGCCTTTCTTTCAGTGGCCTCCACGTCCATGCACCTTCATTTCCTAAACTCCAATTCCTGAAATTGTATGAAAAGAGAATTGAAAAATGGAAACAGGACGAAGGTGCAATGCCAAGCCTAAGGCAGTTGGTTATGACTCATTGCTATAAGTTGACATTGCTCCCTTCAAAACTATGGAGTTTGACTACCCTGCAAGAGGTGGAGGTGTTAATGAGCAACTTCAAATTGGCAAACGTGTTTCAGGAATTGCAGATGGAGATTGGGTTTAAGCTACACATTTATCCTCCTCTAGATGCTGACTTTTATGTAAACCCCAAAGATTAACGGGTATGTATATATATATACTTTCTCTATCTTTTCATTACATAAATATTTGAAATTCTCATGATAAATTTACCAATTGATTGCTCTTGCAACTGCTTAATCTTCTCCACAGTTGTTAATTTTGTGATGACAGAAAATTTTGATGTAGTTGCACATAGTTTCGGGGGGAGCAGTTAAATGATTTGAAGCCATTGAACTTGTATTCATTGAAAATAAATTGATTTATCTTTTAGATTACTATTTTCTAGTAAATTGTACTTGTAATTCTACATTCTCGCTGAAGCTAGACTTTTTGGATTAAAAATTCAGCTTTTCAAGCATCTCAATTTTTATTTGGCATTGGAGGATTTCAAAACATGTGACATATATTATAAACCCTGTGAATTCCAGCTAGTAATGCGTCAGTATGTTTTGAATTTGATAATTAATTTCTCAAAAAAAAAAAAAAAATTTGATAATTAATTTAATGTTAGGACTTGTCATCAATGGAAGCTCTTAAAATAAAGAATATTAGTGCAATCTTTGGGAGTCTTATGCAATAGCTTGCCTTTGTCATTGTTAAGTCATCACTTATCTTAAAAGTTTAAATTGATATGAATAGTTAAATTTAATAATTTAATCAAACTCTAATAGGTAAGGTCTAACACGTGAACTATTTAAATGAAATATGAGGTAAATGACCGAGTTAAGGTTCGAACTCAGGACCTTTGACTTTGATACCATGTTAAAACCACCACTTATCCTAAAAGCTTAAGCTCATAGGAAGAAATAAATTTAATCATTTAACAACCATAAAGTTTTTCTACTTCTGTGTAATGACTTCGAAAGAAACATCATTATTCCACCCTATTTAAATAAATGATTTTTTTTTTCACATTAATTTTAGTATTATTTTCTACGTCTTCTGTTCTTTGATGATATTTTGAAGCATGTGAGGGTCATTTTTCTGCTAAGAAACCATTGCTTAAATTTTGCAGTGTGAATTTTATTAGCCCACTCTTTTTAGAGACCCATAAGAATTTTGCAACGCTTGCGAGCGATGTCAAAAGTTAGGAGTAATTTTCTTTAGAAGTATAATGCCCTTAAACCCAATTTTGATTATAAAAATATTTGGCTGTTGGGGCATCGATTTTAGGGACCGTTTCCCTTCTTTTGGAAATCTCTACATTCTGGTAGTAGTTGATTATGTTTCCAAATGGATTGAGGTTGTTCCATGCAAGACCAATGACCAAAAAACTGTCTTAAATTTTTTTAACAAGATTTGGAACACCTTGAGCCATTAGTAGTGATAGGACACACATTTACATGATAGGCCTTTTGAAGCCTTAATGAGAAAAAATAAAATCACACAAAAAGTTGCTACGCCATGTCACCAACAGAAAAATGGTCAAGTTGAGGTATTGAATTGGGATATCAAAACCATTGTGAAAAATATAGTTAATTTGGATCGCAATGATTAGTCATTGAGACTAATTGGTTTCCTTTGGGCATCTCACACTACTTTTAAAACCCTGATTGGTATGCCTTTGTATAGACTTATTTTTGGAAAAGCTTGTCACTTACCTGTGGAGTTGAAACATAGAGCTTATTGAGCAATCAAGACACTAAATTTTAAGTTGGAGAAATTGACTCGTTTCGCAAGCTTTAGCTTAATGAGGTTGAAGAAATCTGGAATGAGTCTTATAAGAATGCTCAAGTTTATAAGGAACGGATGAAGATATTCCATGACAAGAATGTCCTTCGTAAGACTTTTTAACCATCTCAGAAAGTTCTCTTGTACAATTTGAGGCTACACTTGTTTCCTGGAATGCTTTGATCTCGATGGTCCGGTCCCTATATTGTAAAATTAGTTTTTTCTCCTTATTGGACAATCGAGATTGAAAATCCTATGAATGAGAATGTTTTTAAATTTAATGGGCAAGCTTGAAACCATTCATCAATACTTTTGAGCCTATGGATGAGTCTCATGATTTGGCAAATCCAGTTTATCAGGATCTGCCAAACACCTGAACTAATTTTTTCATTGTAGTTGTAGTAATTGTGTCGTAATTTAGGTTGTCTTTGTTTTCTAACCTTTTTTTGCAGATAATAAACTGCAAGTTGTTTTCATCACCTCGAGGTACTCTCCTTAATCTCTACTTATTTTCTTAATTATGTTACATTAGGGACAATGTAAATTTTAGGTTGGGGGAGAAGCTTGGTGTTTGATGAATGTTTATGCTTCTGTGTTGTTGTTGTTGGGTTTTTTTATTTTTTTTTTATGTTTGCAAATTTTTAATTTATTGCACTTTATTGCAATAAATTAAAAAATTGCAAACACAAAAAAAATTAATTTATTGCACTTAGCCATATAAACAAAAGTTAAGGACCAAGTCATAGTGACAAGAGAGTGACTGTTCTGCATATGGGACATATTCAAGAATTTTAACTTTATGGATGAAGAAAATGCTCGAAATATGATACAAGACTGTAATGCCTCGCTTTTTACAAAAAAACATAAGTGAAAATTTCGATTTCAACGTGACATTATGACGTCATCAGAGTTAAATATTGGCAGCAGAATATTTTTTTTTTCTTTACAATGACACATCAGAATTGACTAAATAACCTCAATATAAAATAATAATATTTTGTTATGATACAATAATTACATTCAAAAATGATAATATACGTGCCACAGGCGGCATTAATATTACACAACTATATATTATTCTAATACAAAGTAAAGGTCTCATCCTTATACATAATCTAGCAGCTGCTCATTTTATTTATGCAAAAACTCGCATGTGATTGTGGTTAACACCACAATCTCATGCTGTAGTCGAGTAAGTCAACGGTCCTCAACCATAGAGTGACACACTAATTTATCTAACAATATAGAATGTATTCAAATGATCACAGTTATGTCCATATACATACAATCATACTCGTTCTTTTACTTTAACTCTTTACTGCTCAAAGCCATATATCTACTTATCACATTATTAGTGCCATATGTTACCACTAAATATTGAGCCATACCTCATTTACTGGAGCCATACCTCCTTTATTGGAACCATACTTTCCATACTAGAGCCATACCTCCATTCTTGGAGCCATAACCCCATTACCAGAACCATACTTCTAATGCCAGAGCCATAACTCTACTTACTTACTTTGTCTCACTATTAGTTTTTCAACCTTTGGTTTATCCGTCGGTTTTATCAATGTATTGATGTCTTGATACCTAAACTTTCGTTTATCTATTGGTCTCCTCAATTCATTGACGCCTTGATAACTAAACCTCCAGTCTTTTTAATAACAGACTTATATCATACCACAATATATTCATGCAAACATTATATACATGTTGGAGAAATAATCAGCTCCAAAGACACGTGGGCCTAAGGTAGTATCGGGGGCCGAGCCCATCGGGTTGGCCCGGCCAGATCAGACCTAAGTACAAGACCAGTCGTTATCTCCAAAAAGACGGATATTCAAAATATATCAAGATAGACTTCTGTACCAACAGTATATGGGATAAGGTACCTAATAGAATGACATTAGCTAAAGAGAGTGTCATATCCAGTTTGGACTCTATTACCCAATTTGAATTCTATGAAGATAAGACTCAAGACTATGTGATCTAGGACTCAGACTCCTAATTAGAAAGATAAGATTCAAGACTATGTGATCTAGGACTCAGACTCCTAATTAGATTATGTTTCAAGCACTCTAGCAGTTTTATAACTGTGAACTGTGAGCCTATAAATAAGACTACTACGCCAGGTATTAAAAACAGATTCTTTGAACTATTGAGATTATTGATATTCTCCAGAAAATAAGTTTGAACTGACTTAGGCATCGGAGTGGGGGTCCGGTCGGCACCCCCGACGAGCCGTTTGTTATTTTGCAGATCCCGAGGAGAACGAACATCGAGGAAGGCAACGAATCACAAGGCAACACGTCACCGTACCGGAAACTGTACCAACAGTTTGGCGCCGTCTGTGGGAAGCGACGAATCGTTTCTTGCAAAAAAAAAAAATATATCCGCAACGGTGACTACGCGATAAATCATGGCTGAAACTGGCCTGTGGTTCCTTCCTTCAAAGATCATCACTAGACCAAGACAAATTTATATAGATCTACAGTCATACATAGTAGATCACGTTCAACTATGACGTATCAGTATTCAATTGGCATCGAATCAGTGCTCGCCTTCGTCAAAAAAACAAGATAAGTCCATATCTCTCTTTTCATTCCGATTTGTTAAATTGTGGAAAGAAATTCGAGGTGTTTTATTGAGGTTGAAAGTTAAATTCGAGGTGATTTATTGAGGCTGAAAGTTAGATCCGAGGTGATTTATTGAGGCTGAAAGTTAGATCCGAGGTGATTTATTGAGGCTGAAAGTTAGATCCGAGGTGATTTATTGAGGCTGAAAGTTAGATCCGAGGTGATTTATTGAGGCTGAAAGTTAGATCCGAGGTGATTTATTAAGGCTGAAAGTTAGATCCGAGGTGTTTTATTGAGGCTGAAAGTTAAATCCGAGGTGATTTATTGAGGCTGAAAGTTAAATCCGAGGTGATTTATTGAGGCTGAAAGTTAGATCCGAGGTGATTTATTGAGGCTAAAAGCTAGATCCGAGGTGTTTTATTGAGGTTGAAAGTTAAATCCGAGGTGTTTTATTGAGGTTGAAAGTTAAATCCGAGGTGATTTATTGAGGCTGAAAGTTAGATCCGAGGTGATTTATTGAGGCTGAAAGTTAGATCCGAGGTGATTTATTGAGGCTGAAAGTTAGATCCGAGGTGTTTTATTGAGGCTGAAAGTTAAATCCGAGGTGATTTATTGAGGCTGAAAGTTAGATCCGAGGTGTTTTATTGAGATTGAAAGTTAAATCCGAGGTGATTTATTGAGGCTGAAAGTTAGATCCGAGGTGTTTTATTGAGGCTGAAAGCTAGATCCGAGGTGTTTTATTGAGGTTGAAAGTTAAATTCGAGGTGATTTATTGAGGCTGAAAGTTAGATCCGAGGTGATTTATTGAGGCTGAAAGTTAGATCCGAGGTGATTTATTGAGGCTGAAAGTTAGATCCGAGGTGTTTTATTGAGGCTGAAAGTTAAATCCGAGGTGATTTATTGAGGCTGAAAGTTAGATCCGAGGTGTTTTATTGAGGTTGAAAGTTAAATCCGAGGTGATTTATTGAGGCTGAAAGTTAGATCCGAGGTGTTTTATTGAGGCTGAAAGTTATTTCCGAGGTGTTTTACCGAGGCGAAAAGTTAGATCCGAGGTGTTTTACCTAGGTGAAAAGTTAGATCCGAGGTGATATACCGAGAAGAAAGTATAATCCGAGAAGTTTGATCCGAGGGTACTCTACCGAGGCGAAAAGTTAGATCCGAGGTGATATACCGAGAAGAAAGTATAATCCGAGAAGTTTGATCCGAGGGTATTCTACCGAGGCGAAAAGTATGTACCGAGATGACACATACCGAGAGTATTATTCCGAGGGTACTATCCCAAGGAGACTATGCCCGAGATCCTAGTTCCAAATGGCACACTTTGAGGACCCCTCTAGATTTGCCATCCTCCTAAGTGCACAGTCACGTGCCGAGGGACAAATCCGAGCCGATGGTCCAGTTTGAGGAACTCTCCCAAAAAGCACCATATCGAGTGGTGTGCAGGATAAGGAGCTCCAAGTAAGACGGTTCATCTTCATCGAATTCACCAGATAAGTTCATACTCTTCTTTGACAAACATGATTTATGTTAAAGTAAGGATAAATGTTGGTTTTTACCAATCAGGAAAAAATATATATATGCATGCACTTGTACGCTTTGCCGAAATGTATATATATTTTGATAAAATAGACTCATATGTTGAGGCTTCACTCCTGTCGTGAGTGAAAGGATCACAAAATCATCCCGACGGATGAAAAGAATATATGGTGCTACTGTGCATTCTGCTATTTTGTTTTAGGATATGCAGTGCTTCGTTAACCCTTTTTGCAGAAAAGATACGGGGAGACAACCCCTACAACAAATTAAACAAGGAAAGTCTCTCGGTCAGTCCAACACCGAGAGCCAAGGAGACAACCTTGCAGAGAAAACAAGGAAAAGTCTCTCGGTTAGTCCAAAACCGAGAGCAGGAAAAGTCTCTCGGTCAGTCAACACCGAGAGCAGGAAAAGTCTCTCGGTCAGTCAACACCGAGAGCAGGAAAAGTCTCTCGGTCAGTCAACACCGAGAGCAGGAAAAGTCTCTCGGTCAGTCAACACCGAGAGCAGGAAAAGTCTCTCGGTTAGTCCAAAACCGAGAGCAGGAAAAGTCTCTCGGTTAGTCCAAAACCGAGAGCAGGAAAAGTCTCTCGGTTAGTCAACACCGAGAGCAGGAAAAGTCTCTCAGTCAGTCAACACCGAGAGCAGGAAAAGTCTCTCGGTCAGTCAACACCGAGAGCAGGAAAAGTCTCTCGGTCAGTCCAACACCGAGAGCAGGAAAAGCCTCTCGGTCAGTCCAACACCGAGAGCAGGAAAAGCCTCTCGGTAAGTCCAACACCGAGAGCAGGAAAAGCCTCTCGGTAAGTCCAACACCGAGAGCAGAAAAATAAAAAGTCTCTCGGTCTATCCAACACCGAGAGCAAGAAAAACCTAACGGTTAGTCCAACAAAGGATACAACGGCAGGATTGCAGGTTTTCAGAAGGACAAGAACATCCAAGATAGAATCGGCCCGAGTCCTTTCCTCGGACGACCCGAAATGGTTATGGAAAGGACACCAAGACAAGAAAACCTCTCGGTTGGAGGTCTCCAGACGTTAAAAGATTGGAGCATTCAGAGATAAAGAAATTAAAAGGTAAAGATTTCAAGTTATGATTTCATTTCAGTAATATATAAAGTCTTTTACAGGTTACAAAGATTTCTGAAAAGAAAGGTAAAGCTCAGCGACCTGACTACCCACCTCGAACGACTTAACCTGCTGTCGCAGACTAAAGTTATGGGGGGTAGCTCAGAAAGGTAAACAGGATAATAAAGCTTCAGAAAGAGTTTCAGTAAAGATTCAGGAAGACAAAGCTTCAAGGATGATAAAGCTTCAGGATGACAAAGGTTCAGGATGGTAAAGGTTTAAGGAGATAAAGCTTCAGGATGATAAAGCTTCAGGAAAACAAACAGGAAGGTAAAGGTTTAGAAAGACAAATCTTCAGGAAGGAAAAGGTTCAGGGAGATAAAGTTTCAGAACGACAAAGCTTTAGGATGACAAAGCTTCAGAATGAAAAAGTTTCAGGAATGAAAAGCTTCAGGAAGGTATGAGGATAAAACCTCTTTAAAAAATCATCAAGTAAGACTCAACAAAGTTAAAGCTTCTACAAAGGCAAAATCACCGAAGCTACACCAAACTCTCAAATTAAGATATCTCAGGAGCAACTCGAACAAAGATACGGGGAGACAACCCCTATAACAAACCATACGGGGATATCACCTCTACAAAAAATAACCAAGTAAGTTCATCGCTTCTAAAAGATTTTTTCATATCCTCCTCGGTCATAACTTACACAAACCGATTGTTTGTTTAAGTTAAGGAGGATAACTCAAAGTAAGATTTTTCTCTCCTAGTCATGGAGTTCAAAACAAAAGATTTTTGAAACAAAAGATTTTTCTTACCCTCCTCGGAGTTAACTTACGCAAACCGATTGTTTGTTCAAGTTATTAGAGGATAGGTGAGAATTGATTTGTCATGGAAAGTTTTTCCATAACAAAGAATTCAAACATTACAAAGTTCGAAAATAAAGATATTCACAGGTGAGACCAAGCTAGATGGTGTTCAGATTAGAAGATTCGGTACGCCAAGCACAAAACCTCAGGCCAGCAGAAGCCCCTAGTCGTTATAAGTCTCGGACAACCAAAGCCTCAGCGCTAGTCTGGGCCTCCGAAGCCCCCAAGAGAGATTTTTGTGGAAGCAGTCTACGAAGCACTACCGATGAAGAAGCTTCGGGTATGTTAAGCCTTTTCTTCAACGGACAACGGTTTACCATTTTTTTTCAGACAGAACCTTGATCTCAGGAAAGTTGTACGCAAAGTGTTCTCTCAGAGTGGCATTTCACCACAATCTTGGTGAAATCAACTACATCAGTCCGATCCATCTCCTACCGAGAGTAGGAGATCATTTTTACAACTTTGGCCCGACCGACAATATTATGTAGAGGCATTTATGAAGAAGATATCTATGAGAAGTTGCTATTAGTACTATGACAAATCACAAGTTGGATCCACTCAACCCGATCCAAGGAGGAGATAAACATTTAGCAACTACTTCAGGGAAATCAGGTATCAGTTATCCCTAGTAGAATTGGGATAGGACTTATGGTCCAATCAGATAAGAAGAATGATCAGATCAGAAGTTTAAGAAGATATCAGATTAGAAGTCTAATAAAGGATCAGAGTCCAATTAGAACTTTAACAGCAGTTCTAGATCGACAAGGAGCAGGAATTCTAATCCTTCCAGAGATTCGAGGCATTATTCGTCATAATTACTTTGAAAGAGGCGGCAATTGTCAGATACAGATTATGGAAGATCCAGATTCAGAAATTGAGGTATTTAATTCTCTTATATTCTAAATTCAAATAAGAGAATTAGGGGGGTAACTGTTGGAGAAATAATCAGCTCCAAAGACACGTGGGCATAAGGTAGTATCGGGGGCCGAGCCCATCGGGTTGGCCCGGCCAGATCAGACCTAAGTACAAGACCAGTCGTTATCTCCAAAAAGACGGATATTCAAAATATATCAAGATAGACTTCTGTACCAACAGTATATGGGATAAGGTACCTAATAGAATGACATTAGCTAAAGAGAGTGTCATATCCAGTTTGGACTCTATTACCCAATTTGAATTCTATGAAGATAAGACTCAAGACTATGTGATCTAGGACTCAGACTCCTAATTAGAAAGATAAGATTCAAGACTATGTGATCTAGGACTCAGACTCCTAATTAGATTATGTTTCAAGCACTCTAGCAGTTTTATAATTGTGAACTGTGAGCCTATAAATAAGACTACTACGCCAGGTATTAAAAACAGATTCTCTGAACTATTGAGATTACTGATATTCTCCAGAAAATAAGTTTGAACTGACTTAGGCATCGGAGTGGGGGTCCGGTCGGCACCCCCGACGAGCCGTTTGTTATTTTACAGATCCCGAGGAGAACGAACATCGAGGAAGGCAACGAATCACAAGGCAACACGTCACCGTACCGGAAACTGTACCAACAATACATAACCTCAACTAAAACATGTTAAACATATTAAATGTCAAACATCACACATACAATTAAATAAAACTGCAATCACTACATTGCTAAAGATTAAACCATACGTATCATCTTTAGTGAGTAAGAAATACTCACAATAATTCTTCTGGCTTCATGGAAAACTTTCACAGATACAATCATTGCAATATATACATATATAATACAAGCAAATAGTGAATTAGTATAATTCACTAAAAATTCATTTTAATCCTATTCTAATTTTTGACCTTTAATCCTTAATATAATTTCCAATTTAAATATTATCTCCTATTTTCGCTTGAACATTACCACGGCATATAAAATTGGTCAAATTACATTTTATTGCTAATCTTTTACGCGGAATTTATCATGACATTTATTAAGATCCTTAAGCATAATATTTCTTTTCCATTTTTGATCTTTAATTAATATAGTGTCATTTGGACATTATAACGACATATAAAATTGATTAATTGTAATGCCACATATTTCAAGTGGGCATTATAACATTATTTATAAATAATGACCAAAATAATCCTTTTAGTTAAAATGACATTATAAAAGCTTTAACATTAAAAATCGTATATATATATATATCAAATAAACATAATAACTTACCAAATATAAATAATGAGCTTTATGTTTCAAAACAAGTGAATAGAATAATAACCTTATTTTATTCTTATAAAATTCGGGTAGAATAACGGTATTAGTATTAATAACGCCTAAAATACTTTAAATATTTGGGTGATGTAACGGTGCTTTTCTAAAATAACGACTTTTTACTCGGGTATTATAACGACGTGATTTATTATCTAAATACGCCACTTGAAATATCCTGTTTAAAACACAACTTAACAACTTAAAATGTTAGATACTTAAAATAATAAAAACTGTAAAATAAAATATTAAAACAAAGTTAATAACTTAGAGATTACATAAAATAAATTAAAACCTTATTTAATAAGTTACCAAATATCTCAAAACATCAAGGATTGATTGAGATTTGCTCCCTTTTTCTTTTTCTTTTCCTTTTTATGCTTTTCCCTTTATTCCTTTTATTTTTGTTGTGTTTGACCGTGAGGGAGAAAGGAGGTAAATGGGTCCTCTCTAGAGAATTCTTCTTCATTAATGATCCCTACACTCATTTCTCACAACAGCCCCACAACAAGCTGATGTGGCTGGTAATATTTTATTATTTTTTTACAAAAAGAAAAGAAAAGAAAAGAAAAATAATAATAAAATATTACTAGCCACGTCAGCTTGTTGTGGGGCTGTTGTGAGAAATAAGTGTAGGGATCATTTCTCTTCTTTTTGTTTGTTTGTTTCTTCTTTTCTTCTACTCTTTCCTTTTAACCATCGGATCCAGAGAAATAGAGTGCCTCCTTCCTTTTCTAGAGAGTACTGTATCTTGTCTTTTTCTTATTACTTTGTTTTCTTTACTTTTTCTTAATAAGAGAGTAACAGGACCAAAAGAGACAGTGACGAGAGAGAGAAGCCTTTCTCTTACCTTTTTATTTTCACCGAACACATGTACACAAAACAGAGAAAAGAAGAGATGAAAGAAAACTTACCAAGAGAGAAAGAAAACTCCTGCTGCGTTTTCTTCTTTTCTTGCTGACCTGAAACAGAGATGAAAGAGGGCTGGATTTTCAGTTTTCCTAGAGAAGAAGAGAGAGTTTAATAGCTCTCTTCTTACTATTCTAGCTACTGGACCAAGAGGAAATCAGAGGAGAAGAATGAGTAACTTGCAGAGAAAGAAGAGAGGAAGAAGAAGAGAGGGGATGAGTGTGAATGAACGTAGAGACTGCCTTGTATTTATAATGGAATGGATGGCCCGGATCAACTAAATTTGATCGCATCAAACGGTTGGGGTATGGGCAGGTGTGCTACTTGCTGCAGAAGTCTTCCTACGCATCCCTCTCAAAATATCAGTTATCTCCAAGTAATTAGACATTAACCATCCGTTTAAGCTTCTATTTGAAGAATTATTTGGTTTCTCTTCTAATCTCTTAATGTTTCGGTATGGGCTGCAGATTTCTTCAATGTGGGCCGGGTTCCACACGGTTTGGTCTGCATCTGGTGGTGACTCATCAACAATCTTAAATAATCATAACAGCCCAATATCTTCAATCTTTAAGAAACACCAAATTATTTTCAGTTGTTTCAATGTGTAAGAAATAGATTGGGTTCTAGTAACGTGTGGGTTGGGTGACTTTTAAACATGTAGGCAGTTAAGTAGGAATAAAATGGGTCAACAAATTATTAATGTTTAATTTTCGTCCAAAACAGGAGTAGTATACTTTGCTGGTGTTTTCGTGCCCTAAATGGAGTCCAAAAATTATGAAATTTGAAGGGTAGTTAGAGGACTTCGAGATAAGCGTTCTAACTTTTGAATCGATCAAAACGGAGTTCATTTGACCCTATTTTAGTTATTCCAAAGTTTAAGGTCCGTTTGAACTTTTATTAAACTGAAACTATAAACACTTCTTAATAAATGAATATTTATTTTCATAAATATTCATATTTATTCTTTTCCCTTATTATTAGGTCTTAAATCATATTTTAAGATATTTTATTTAATATTTTCAAATACGGAGTATTACAGAGACTTAGTACCGTAATCGACGGCTTGATAAGGATTCATGCAAGGTGACGTAATAACATATGAACATAAATTAGCTATAAAATGTTTTGTTACTAATTTGTACAACCTAGTCTAATGAAGTAACATGTGAGAAATATATGTTTTTTTAATAGCATTAATAAGAAAGCATGTGCTTATCACATGCTTTAGGAATATATGTCACTTTATTAGTTTGATTTGTAAAAACTAGCTACAAACTAGTTTGTAGCTAATTTTTGTCTGTAAAATATATACCAAGAGTACTCCAAGACTAAAAAGAGTTAGATTAAAATAAAATCGAGTGTTTGGGCTTCCTCAAGGAAAGAGAGAAATCGTTAAGACCCAATAAGGTCAAAAGGTGAAACCCTAAAAATAATATCAGACATCTCTGCATGGAAAGTTAAGGCCATAAATAAGGATTTCTCCTATAGTAGGAGATGGAACTTTGATAACAAGAGAATAAAGAAATCTGGAATGAACACTTGAGGTATTAGGAAAATGTGATGGTTGATGCAACACTCATACAAGGAGACAATGGTGCCTAGTTAATCTCTTTACAAATTGCATCACCTATCTGCACACCAACTCTAGGTCTCACTTAAACAATGAGCATATCATGGATTGTTAGGCTTCTTAGGTGCTTAGCCTTAGCTTCTTAGTTACTAGTAGGGTTGTAATCGAGTCGAGGAGAGGTTGGCATTTTAGAGCTTGGCTCGAACTCGAGATGATTTTGAAACATCTGGTAGCTCTGATACCAATGGTTAGAATTAATTGGCTAGTTCAAAGACACAAAACTTAACGCAACCGTAAAGAAAATGAGATAGTAGCTCTAATACCAGTTATTAGAATTAATCAATAAAGTTCTGCTCTTTCTTCATAGCATGTTTAGATTAAGTATGAGAGAATAAAAATCTTTGATCATTTTTTGAGGATGAGCTATCTATTTCCATCCGTGATGTCTCTCCGGTAGATGCCTTAAGTGTAGAAAACAACACTATTATGTGTATGTATAAGAGACTAGTATCTCAACCCTAAAATTTCACTGATTGACATCATGAAGTCTAATGAGCTAACTATATTTATATATAGGGCAAAAGTATGACATAATGAAGTCTCATTTTTCTGCTAAGAAAACCATGGCTTAAATTTTGGAGTGTGGATTTTATTGGCCCACTCTTTTCTAAGACTCACATGAATTTTGCGAAGCTTGCAAGCAATGTCAAAAGTTAGGAGGAATTTCTTGTAGAAATATAATGCACTTAAACCCAATTTTGATTATAAAAATATTTGACTGTTGGGACATCGATTCTAGGGACCATTTCCCTTCTTTTGAGAGTCTTTATATCCTGGTAGCAGTTGATTATGTTTCCAAATGGATTGAGGCCATTCCATCCAAGCCAATTGTGACGTCCCACATCGCTTGGGAATGAGGATGTGCTTATATGTATAAATGCACCATTTATGACATAACGCGTTTTAAAGCCATGATGGTCATGAACCTATCAGAATTCCGCAGTTAAGCGTGCTTCTGCAAGAGCAATCCTAGGATGGGTGAACTCCTGGGAAGTCTGGTTTGGGGAGCCAAAAGCGGACAATATTGTGTCATTGGGGGTGAGTCCTTACACTAATGACCATAAAATAATCTTAAAATTTCTAAAAAGAATTTTTTTTTAACAAGATCTGGAACACCTTGAGTCATTATTAGTGATGGGGTATACATTTATATAATAGGCATTTGGAAGCCTTAATGAGAAAATATAACATCACACAAAAGTTGCTACCCTTTATCACCAACAGACAAGTGGACAGTTGAGGTATCGAATCGAGATATAAAAACCATTTTTAAAAAAGACAATTAACTCGGATCGCAGAGATTAGTACTTGTGACTAACAGGTGTGCTTTGGGCATTTCGCACTGCTTTTAAAACCCTGATTGGTATGCCTTCATATAGACTTGGCTTTGAAAAAGCTTGTCACTTGCCTGTGGAGTTGAAACATAGAGCTTATTGAGCAATCAAGGCACTCAATTTTTAAGTTGGACAAACTGACTCGCTTCGCAAGCTTCAGCTTAATGAGGTTGAAGAAATCAGGAATGAGGCTTATGAGAATGCTTGAATTTATAAGAAACGGATGAAGATATTCCATGACATGAATATCCCTCGTAAGATTTTTGAACCATCTTAGAAATTTCTCTTATACCATTCGAGTCTACACTTGTTTCCATGAACACTTCAATCTCGGTGTTCTTGTCCCTATCTTGTAAAATTTAGTTTTCCTAATGGGACAATCGAGATTGAAAATCCTATGAATGAGAATGTTTTTAAATTTAATGGGCAAGCTTGAAACCATTCAACAACTATTTTGAGCCTATGGATGAGTCTCATGATTTGGAAAATCTAGTTTATCAGGATCTGCCAAACACGTGAACTCATTTTGTCATTGTAGTTGTAGTAATTGTGTCGTAGTTTAGGATGTGTCTTTGTTTTCTAACCCTTTTTGCAAATAATAAAATGTCAGTTGCTTTCATCACCTCGAGGTAATCTCTTTAATCTCTACTTATTTGCTTCATTATGTTACATTAGGGATAATGTAAGTTTTAGGTTGGGGTAGAAGCTTGATTTTTGATGTATGTTGGTACTTTCGTTTTGTTTTTCTTGTTTTATGTTTTGCATTTTTTAAAAAAATGTGTTTTGTGTGTTTTTAGTTAAAAAAAAAAAAAATGTTTTTTTGTTTCCTTAGCATGAGTTTTATGTTTTAAGTTCACTATGCTACTCCTACGTAGAGAATTTAACTGAGTTCGTGCTCAATTTATTGCATATGCACGTAGCTACATAAACAAAAGTTAAGGACCAAATCATAAGACAAGAGAGTGACTCTTATGCATTTGAGACCTATTCAAGACTTTGAAATTTATGGATGAAGAAAACGCTTGGAATACGATACGAGACTTAGTACTATAACCAACGGCTTGATATGGATTCAAGCTAGATGACGTAATAGAATATGGATATAAATGAGCTATAAACTAATTTCTACAACACAGTCGAATAAAGTGACTTGTGTTCCTTAGCATGTGAGAAATACATATTTTTTTAAGAGCATTAATAAAAAGAAAAGTATGTGTTTCTCACGTGCTTTCGTAAGACATGTCACTTTATTAGGTTGGTTTGTAAAAATTAGCTACAAACCAGTTTGCAAGTCCTTACTACTGTAAAACCATTGGCCCAATTTAGGGATCTCATTGTCAAGGGCAAGCTTCCTAATATAAGGAAATTAGGGCTATGGGATTGTGATGTAGTTGATTTTTTGGCAAGCCTCCACCATTTCAGTCATCTCCAAAGATTGAAAATTATATATCATGGTAAAAACAATATTAGTAGTCTTCCTAATTCATTTCAATAGACAGTCACTAAGATATGCTTATCAGGTATGAGATTCCATGACGGTGGCATAGAAGTGTTGGGAAAACTTCCCAAACTTGGGATACTTAAACTAGACAGTTGCCTTTTTTTCAGTGGCCTCCACGTACATGAATGTTCGTTTCCTAAACTCCATGTCCTAAAATTGCGTGAGGAGGAAATTAAAGAATGGAAACAAGATGAAGGTGCAATGCCAGGGCTCAGGAAGTTGGTTATGGAAGGATGCTTGGAGTTGACCATGCTCCCTTCTGTAGTTAGGAGTTTGACTGCCTTGCGAGAGGTGGTGGTGTACCGTAGCAACTCAGAATTATCAAACAGCCGAGTCAAAACCCAACCTTTTTCAAAAAAGTAACAGATGTATTGCATCATACATATACTTTCTCTATCTTTTTCTTTCTATTATATCCGAATTAATGTGCCACCATTTACATGTGTAGTGCCTCGTTATATAGTCTTCTTTTTCTTTTTTGGTAAAAAATATAGAATCGAAATTCTCATGAAAAATTTACCAATTGATTGCTCTTGCTCATTCTTCTCCACAGTTGTTAACTATACAAAATTTTGACAGAAAGGAAATTGTGTTCCTTTCAATTGTGATCAATTATTATTTTCTACGTCTTTTGGATCTCCACTGTTCAGATATGTCCCTCTTTAGTTTCTACTCCATGATACTTTTATTTCTTCCGTATTTTGAAGTCCATAAAGAAAAATATTCATTTTCTCTTTTTATTATTGTTATTATTATTATTATTATTATTATTATTATTTTATTTTTTCATTTTCAAAATTATCTTTGAATCGATAGGGTCTATGTGTGGGATTCACATAGGAAGAAAATATATAGCACGTCTCATTGATAAAACACTTGAGAAATAACAAGTATATCCATATATGAAAAGTAGCCAGGAATTTCTATCTTGCTTTATTTAATTACGTGACTATCTTTTAAAAATATCAAGACATTTGAAATATTTCCACTCACCTTGGTATAATCACACCTCTTCTCATCAGACGATACCATACATAATTACATATAGTATATTAGAGTGTGAAATTATAGTATATTTGAGTGATATTAGAGTGTGAAATTTAGCTAACATATTTTATAGCCACTTGAGTGCAACAACGAAGAAGAGTTTCTTCAGAATTTTTAGAATTTCAGTAGGTTGATTTGGGGATGAGTTTTAATGTTGCTATTTGATTTTGACTAAATTAATAACGGAAATAAGCAGGCGGGGGGGCATGAACACGTACAAAAAAATGTTAGACAGATCTAACCTCAAATAAGAAATTAAAGTCCTAGATAGTAAATTTTCTATAGAATTGCAAGAAATAATAACCACACGTAGAATTAGGCATTAATCTAATCCCCAATAATGGGGTGCAAGATATTAGTATATAGGGGTTTTTCGGAAAGAGGGAAAGTTTTTGGGATCTGTGTGGGCCGGGGTCTAGTTTAGGGTCTAATGTTTAAGCTACAACCGATGGTATGGTAAAAATTGCAAACGACAGCGTGGCACGTATCAGAGAATTTAGCGATGATTCAAACAAGTGTGGTAAGTAAAAACTTACTGCTACATGCATATGATATTATGCACTGCTACATGCATATTTTATAGTGATAATGAGTCCTGTGAATTTAATTATATTCATATATATTACTGTATATCACATTGAGATTTACATGGTTTAAAAGAAAATGAATTTAAAGAGAGAAAATAAATTTCAAAAGAAAAGAGGTTTTTAAGAAAAGTGGTTTGGAAGAAAAAGATATATAGTTTTGTGAAATGAAAATAAAGGTTATGATAAAATGTTTTGTCATGACCCAAGCTTTGAGAGAGGGTTAAACACTCAATAATCTAGTGGTTAAGTGGGAGAATACGCTTAACAAACTCAGTGGCTAAGTAAGGGTAAGACGCCTAACAAACCCAACGGTCAAGTAGGAGTAATACGCTTAACAAATCCAACAGTTAAGTGTGGGCAATATGCTTAATAAACTTAGTGCTAGGAAAAAACTAGCAAACCTAGTAGTTAAATGGTGGCAATACACTTAACAACTAGGGGTGGGCAAATTATCCGCCTACTGCCTACCGACCGCTTACCGAACCGAACTGAACCGCCATCAACCGCCTATCGACTTTACTGACTAATTTTCGGTCTTTTAGTCGGTATAAAATTTTGTTCCGAAAGCCGGACTGATAACCGAACCGAACCGACTTTTAAGCGGTAATCGAACCGAACCGCCTTCTATTCCGACCGATTAACCGAACCGACATAAAACGAAGCGACGTCGTTTTAGTAGGAACGAAAGTTTGATCCTTTTTTTTTTTTTTTTTTTTTTTTTTTTTTCCTTTTAAAAAATCAAAACGAAGTCGTTTCATAACCCATGTTAACCAAATGTTAACCGATTTAACCGACTTAATCGACCACCTATTAACCGCTTTACCGACTTAATTAATCGACCGCCTATTAACCGCTTTACCGACTTAACCGACCGCCTATTAACCGCTTAACCGAAATAAATTTACTGACTGCATTCCGACAAAAGTTGGTTAACCGACCGAATTAACCGACGAACACCCCTATTAACAACCCAATGATTAAGTGGGAGTAATATGCTTACCAAATTAATGAAGAAAATGAAGAAATGCTTATGTTCTCTCTCTCTCTCTCTCTCTCTCTATATATATATATATATATATATATATATATATATGTTTTAACATGCTTTGGTTTAGTTACTATTTTCATTATCATGTGTTTGCAACGAAAAATATATATATATATAAACACACACACATGTATGTATGTATGTGAATGTATACACACATATACACATGTATATATACATACACATGGAAAGCAAAATGGTAAGCCAATTTATAGTTTGGATCCAATTATGAAAAACATCTCTCCAAGTTAAATGGTTTTATGTTGTCTCTTCCGCTAACGTGATTTAATACCAGAATTTTATGAAAAACTATGCATCTGTTTTAAGTATGTTTTGATCTTGAAAACAAACTTTCTAAAGAAAGAAAGAAATTTTAAAGGAAAGGGTCTCATGTCACACACAAAGATCAGTTGGTTATCTTTTACTTGTGAGCTGTGGACTCACTTTATTTTACAGATATAGTCATAGAGGGTGAGGAGGAACCCTACCTGAGCTTAGATTTCTACCTTTGGGATCTGCATGTGATCTCATCTTTTGGAGTTTGCAAGACTTTTGTAGATTTCAGCCGGTATGGTAGTTGCCATTTGGGGCAAGCATCTCTCTAAGTTAAATGGTTTCACGTTGTCGCTTCCGTTAAGGTGATTTAATACATGAATTTTATGAAAAACTAGGCATTTATTTTGAGTACATTTTGATCTTGAAAACCAACTTTCAAAAGAAAGAAAGAAATTTCAAAGGAAAGGGGCTCATGTTACACATAAAGATTAGTTGGTTATCTTTTACTTGTTGAGCTGTAGACTCCTTTTATTTTACAGACATAGTCGCATAGGGCGAGGAGGAACCCTACCCGAGCTTAGATTTCTACCTTTGGGATTTGCATGATCTCAGCTTTTGGAGTTTGTAGAACTTTTATAGATTTCAGCCGGTATGTTAGTTGCCATTTGGGGCAGTTTTTGTAATTTTAAGGCAATGTTATTTTGCCTTAATATAATCACTCTTATATATGAAGATGTCAATTTAGAGCGCTGCCATCAATTTATGTTTATGTCAAGGTAAGTTTGTCAAGAAGGGCATAGTAGCCATACTGATGGGTGACGAGAAGAGGAAAAAATCCTGACGATCACCGAGAAGCCGATCCCAAGAAGGCTTGTCACCAGAAGGAAAAGAAAGAAAAGTTGAGAGATGTGGTGGACAAACTGAAACAAAGGTGTGATCTCATGTCCAAGGAGATTCACCAGCGGGAAAAAGGCTAGATTTTCCTGGTGGATAATTGATAAGTGCTAAATGTTACACATTCAAGCCCCTTAATTCACATATGTTAATATCTTAGTTTTGTTATAGTTTGATATTTTGTGATGTTTTCGTGTTTTCTTCCATTTTGTAGGTTTTGGAAGAAAAACACTCAAAATCTATCAAGTTCCAAGCTTAGAACAAAGTTTGCAAGAAGCTGAAGTCGGCAGATCCAAATCCAACTTGATTTTGGATTTGTTTACTACAAAAGTCGGCAGACTTATTATTTTTGGAAAGATCCGCTTGCCACAGAATGGTGAAATTGGTAGACTCATTTTTGTAAGGATTTGAATCCAATTCAATTTTGGTTTTGTTTGTTGTAGAAAAGAGAAGTCGGCAAAATTTGTTATTTTTGGAAAGATTCCAAAATGACCATATTTCCATATTTTAACCATAAATTTCGGCTCAAGTACCGGATTACAGTGAAATAGCAGCGTTGGACAGCTAATACAAAAGGCAACAAATATTTTTGAAATAGGTTTTTCCTAATTTGCACATTTACTATGGCAAAATCGTCCTATAATATAGGATCAAAAATTTGGACGAATTTGGAAAGATTCTAATGCTTTTCCTTTTTGCATTGGGTTTTCAGTCTTCTACTTGGACTAGGAGACTGACTTCCGATATTCCTAGGGTTTCTAGGGTTTCTAGGGTTCTCCTAATCCCTATAAATAGGCCTTTAAACATTGAGAAAAGACACAATACTACCTAGAGCTAAAATTTAGTAAAATACTTTTGAAGGCTTGAAGAGTTGAAGAGGAGTAAATCATGATAGGAGGCCATCTCAGCAGCGTCATGAGCAATTAAAACCCTTCGTAGGGTATTGATGTAGTCCTATCCAATAACAATGGTTTGATTGTATCTTAATTTAGAGAGTTTCAGTTTATGCATGTTGGTTGTATAATTATGAGAATTTCTACAATTTGAAATTGTTCTTAATCTTTTAATGCAATTAATCTTAAATTCAAAATCAATATTTGTGAAATCCTTATCCTGTCTTAGAAAACTTTTTACCTTTATTGAACTCAAAGCATTCTTATTTTTTGTGATTATGAGAATGATGATTATACAACAGTTTTAGTTGCATACGATTAAATGGGTGCGATAGGCTATACCTAGGGAAGATGGATTGTACTACACCCTAGTTTAGTATAATTGATGAGTACAAAATATTGTATATTTGGACCCCTTGATTTACATTAGTTAGACCTTTAGCCTTGCTATTTTCTAATGTTTTTGTTAGTTTTTGTGTTTTATAGGTTAATAAGAGAGGAATGGAAAAATTTCATGTGGAAATACTTGGAAATTCGGAAGTCCTGAAAAGTCGATCAATCGAAATTTTGCCCGAAGTCGATCGATTGAAATTTCCCAGAACTTACTTTTGCAGAATCACGCCAGAACACCCAATCAGGAGCTTTTCCATGACAAAAAGCAGTTCTCCCTCTGATTTTCGCAGCAGAACACGCTGGTTTCGTGACCTTGGTTGTCTCTAGCAAGAGAGGAACCCTAGAGGGGGTTAGAGGAGTCATTTTACATGGGTTTCTAACCCTAATTTCCTTCTATAAAGCCATAGCCATGCCTCCTTGTTGGAGAGAGTTCTCAGAGCAGTAGCTAGGTTTAATTTTGTGCATTTAGTAGTTTATTTCAGTAGCTCTTTTCTTTAGATACTTCTCTTTGTAAAGCTTTTCTTCTATTTTCATGTTTGTTCTTCAAGTTTTTGTGGTGTTCTTAGTCATGGGAGGCTAGAACTCTCAACTAAGGTTGAGGATGAAACCTCTCCATTGATGACACTCACACTCTTATAGTACTACTTGCACATTTAATGTTATATCATTATGTTGTTCAAGTTCCATTCATTTAATGCTTTATCTTTTGCAATGAATGTGGTTGGTGGTAGAAATAGGACATTTGATGTGTTTCAACCGATGGATACATTGTTTTATCGGTTTAAAAGATGATATCCATTGTGATTTATTCTTTGAATGGATACAATGGATGATTTGATTTCAAATGGGTACTCTTTGTGATTTATCTTTGAGTTGGATTCATTTAATGGTTCTAAGGTTTATGGTTGAGAAACTTGAATGACACCCTAAGCTTAATGTTCTTTGGGTGTTCAAGTGGAAACCAAGAGTGTGAGTTGTTAGATTTGGTTTGGTGAATTCCTTAGCTTTAGTCCCTTTTTACATATTGCATTTCTTCCTCTTTAAATTTTTGGTGCATGTTTAACCCTCAAACTCTTGGAACTAGGTTAGAATGAGGTTGATTAAGCAAAACACTAACTTTTGACCATTTCCCTGTGATTCGACCTCGCACTTGCACAGACTATATTGCAAACGATTCATACGCTTGCGAGTACTCTTTAAAACTCACAACAATAATTTTGGTACATGGTCCATGCTAAGCGAAGATGGATTATAGTATTCATTGATTGTATGTATCCTATTAAAGAATTAGATAATCCATACCTTGGGAAGATGGGTCTTACCGCATCTTAGGGGTTAGGTGGACGGTCTGTGCTAACCGAAGATGGATTATATTTCTTCATTAAAAAGGTATTTTCTTGTTTATTCATAACATGCATAGAATGAATTTCTTTGTTTAAATATGCCCCACCTTTTACTGACCAAGTGGCCGGTTTTCGTCTCCCGAAAAAGTTAAAGTTTCCTGACATTGCAACTTTCACCAGACTTGAAGATCCGATCGAGCATTTGGAGAACTACTGATCCCATCTGGATCTCCACAGTATGTTGGAGGAGATAGGATGCCGAGCCTTCCCACTTACTTTGCCGGGCAATGCCTGAGATTGGTTCAGGAAGCTTCCTTTGAAGTCCATCAATGACTTTGACACTCTCAAAAGACCTTCCTGACACAGTTCATGGCAGGAAGGACACGAAAAAAGCCTGCTAGATATTTGATGTCCTTGACTCAGGGTCCTCATGAGTCACTAAAAAGCTGCATCATGCGATTCAATCAAGAGGAGGAGCTAGCTGTAGAGAGTTCCTCTGAAGAATTCAACTTTGTGGCTTTGTACCACAGAATTAGGGCAGACGGGCCCCTAAAGGCAGAATTGGCTCGGAGATCGCCAAAATCACAAATCCCTTAAAGAGTTTATGGACGAAGCTGAAGAGTTCATAAACCAGGAGGACACACTCTGGACTATCCTTGGTCCTTATCCATCTCGAGCATCAACTTTCGAGATGCCCAAGAAGAAGAAGAAGATCAATCGGGAAGAAAATCCCATTGACTTTAAACTATCTAAAAGGTTTAGAGAATACAACTTCACTCCCCTCAATGCCCCGATCATCGAGGCCCTCATGGAGGTGAAGAAAGATCTGGAATATGCGAAGCCCTCAAAGATATTTGGGAAGCCACTAGCTCTGACCCAGCATCGATATTGCGTTTTCCATGAGGCCAATGGCCATAGCTTTGAAGGTTGTATATCCTTGAGGGTACTAATTGAAAAGTTCATAAAAAATGGTAAGCTTGTCTCATTTCTCACCGAGCAGAGGAGTCCACACAATCCATCTCTGACCCAACAGTCTAGATAAGATCGGGACCGAGATCGCATACCCTGAGAAACAAGGACTTGGGAGAGATCTCAAAAGGGGACACAGGAGCGTAATCCTCGGGAAGATGAACGTAATAGACAAGAGAGAAGTAGGGGTCATGCACAACATTGAGGTCAAGATGCCCTTCCTGAAATCCACACTATAGTTGGGGGATTTGGAGGAGGAGGAGGAGAGTCCAGCTCAGCTCGGAAATCCTATGCCAGGCAAATGAAGGACCTCAAAGTATATTATGTGGAAAGACCTTCTAAATCATGAAGAAATGAGACCTTAATTATTGGGTTCTCTGATGAAGATTATGCGGGGATGTTCCTCCCTCCTACCGATGCTTTGCTTGTCAAGTTTGTTAGTATTTTTATTGGCTACATTCTGGTTAAAACAAAAACCCTTTTTGTAATGGTTGCATTTTAACAGGATAGTCGGTTTTCAAATTGGAATCTTCATATATTCAGACATCTACTGTTCACAAGCTTCTAGAAGTTATCCAAGAAGAGTCCTGTGCAAAAATCAAGTCAATTGAACCGGTTGTTGTGCAACCGTGCGGATGGGCCTTTAAAGGCGTCCAGACGTCAGAGCCACACCGTCTGGACGCTCGGTCAATCAGTATTCTACAAGAAGTCTGTTCTCAGAAATCTACACTGATTGGGAAGTTTCAGTATTCCGTCTGGACGACTCGGCATCATGTCCGGATGATGTTCATTATCTGCAAGCCGTCCAGACAACTCGGCAACATGTCCGGACGATATACAATAATTCAGATAACTCCAGAATTCTGTTCGAACATGGAAATGATTTCAATGAAGACCGTCCGGACACTCGGTCAAGTCGTCCGGACGCACACCTGATAAGGATAAGATATGCGCATTTTCTAAAGGATATCGCAGAAACCTGTCCGGACGGGGCAAACTTCCGTCCGGACGGTCGATAGACAGAGTTTGATTTTCGGCAGTTTTCAAGGTCTCTTGAAGCGTATAAATAGGGGGCTCTAGGTCTGTGTTTTATACAAAATTCGGTGGTGAATTCCATAGTGCTTTGAGAGGGTGTTTAGGGAGAATCGAAGATTTGCTAGCTCTCAAGCCGGTGCCAGTGTGTGCTCAAGTGTTCGTGTGAAGTCTATCTTAGGGGTTGGCCCTAAGGTAAAGGAATCCATCAAAAAGCCCTTCAGGTGGAAGATCTGGTTGGGAAGCATTCGTGTTGGGCTACACGTCAGAGTGAAAGGTTTGACTACTGCATAGGGTTATATGAGTACGAGTGTCTTGTGACTAGCTTTGTTTTTGGATAGTGGATTTCCTGGGTTTGACTGCCCTAGAGTGGTTTCTTCTCTTCATAGAGTTTCCACTTCGTAACAAATATCTGTCTCATTTAAATTCCGCATTTAAGATATTTGTTTGTACACAAACACACACTTGGTTTGTTTTAGAAGTCAATAAATTATTTTCAATTGGTATCAGAGCAGGTTACACTTGTGTTTTAGATTTATTTCTTAAGTGTGATCCATGACTTCTTCTAACATAAATCTTCTTGAGTTCTCTGAAGATTATTCTTATGATTTCTCTAAAGATACTTTTTTGATAAGTAAACTCTTTAAGAAATCCAATAAAGAACTTAAGAAGATTAAGCAAGAAAAAGAGTCTTTGATTTTACAATTATCTGAATCACATGTTTTGATTGACTCTTTGAAATCTGAGAATACCATGCTTTTTGATACTGTTGATACACTAGAGAATAAATTAAAAGAATCAGAGGATCTATTGGAAAAATTCTCTAGTAATAATTTGAAAAGCATGCTTTGTATTCATACAGATATTTTTAACAAGCTTGATTTAATTGTTAATGATTTAAGTACTTCTACTTCACATGCATCTGATTCTGAATTAGATTCTATTGATATTAAGCCTGTGATAGTAGATGCAGCTTGTTTAGATATTTCTTGCTCAAATAACTGTGTGAAGCCTAACTCCAAGGATTCAGGAACACAAGGTAAGTTTGTTCCTATTTGTCATCATTGTGGGAAAGTTGGTCACATTAGACCAAAGTGTTTTCTGTTAAAGTCCCACAGACCTTGGAAGAAGCAGGAGGATTCCAAAAAGGGCTTTATTGAGAAAAACTCTTCAGATAAATATGTCCCGCCCCATAGGAGGCATATATCTCAAAGAGATAAGGACTTTGTTATTTGAAAACGCTAATCTTAAATTTGCAGAATCTTTCAAGAAGCATTTCAGTAAAAGAAGTCAGCCTACCTACTATCATTGCGGTGTCTCTGGACACTTCAGGTCACACTGTCCTTAGATCCGACATCAGCAGCCTCGGATCAGGAAAACAGAGCAAAAGACAGGTAAGTCTAGCTCTAAACCTTCTAAGCCTCATCATGCTTTTCGGCAACAATGATATTATCCTCAAAAGGGCTCTCCCTCATGCCGTCAATGTGGTAAGTATGACCACACCAAGGTCGAATGCTTTAGAATGAAGCCTCACAAGTCCAAGAAGAAACGGACCAATGAAGGGCTTGTCAACATGATGAAGAGTGTCCTAGTCAGACTGATCAATTTGGACATGACTTACACCCCTGCCTCATAGGTAGAGAAGGTATGGGTAAGGAAGGATGAGACCATTCACCCTTTGAGGGGGAGTGGACTCACCTAGTAGGTGATGTCTCCCATGCCTAGGATTGTGGTTCCTAAATCCTAGTGCATGTCAGGTACACTTGCATTGCATATTTTATATTGTCATATCTTGTGCATGAAATGTAACAATTTTTTTTTCTATCCCTAGATTTTCTCTTGGTTGCTTTGAGAATTTTCTGCAGGTACATTTTAGGGATGATAGAGAAAGCATGTCACTGCTTTTCTGTCTTGGAATAGTCAAACCTCTCCCTGAGGATAGGTTTGCTCTTACCTACATGCTTTGTCTAGACATATGTTCTTTTCCTTATTAAGCATGTCTTTGTTGTTTGTCTTTTATTTTTCAACAAAAAAAAAAAAAAAAAAATTGGGTGAGAAGATGCATAATTTTATTTTATTTTTGATAGCTTTTCAGAAATTGTATGTGTTTTTGCCTGATATCTCAGTTCATTGTGCATAAATTGAATATGCTTATATTTGATTGAGAGTTTATGTCTGATATCTGCTAAGTTTTCCTGTGCATCTTAATGCTAGATAGTTACTTTTCTCATGCGATGAAAAATTGTGCACTATCCAAAGCTCCCCTAAGGTACATTTTTGCTCTCTGACTTTTAGCTTTTGAAAATTCTAATGAGAGAGATTTTGTTGCTAAGATGGTCAAATTGACCAACTCGTAGTTGAACCTAGAACCCATAAATTTTGGCATTCTTTCTAGTTTACAGCACCAAGCGATAAAAAACATTCAAAACTAAATAAATATGGATAAATAAAAAGATCCATTGCTTTTGTGCTATAAATCTGTTCTTGAACTTGTCCCTATAGAAACAGGCAGTGACCAAATCATTGCGGAAATAGACGGTCACTAAAGGATGAAGTAAAAGGAAAGTGCTGCAGCTTAGGGGGAGTGTATCAGATGAGGGTGGCTAGGCCCTAGTAAAATAAGGTTTGACTTTTGACTGATCTAACATTGATTTTCTCTTTTATTTAGAAAATCCGGTTGCTTTAAGTCATATCAGTGAACTTCATACCTTATTGAGAAAGCTTTCACACAAACACGCATTGCATGAGTTAAGTTTACTATTGAAAAATTTCTATCTACAGGGAAATTTTTGTGCTTATTGACTCTTAACTCTCAATTATATCTTGGTATATTTTTGAAATGCTATTTGACTGTTTTATCAGTTATTTATACATGTGTGTTCTGAAGCTAACGTTAGGAAATTTTTGTTCTACATATTTCCCTTTACTTTTCAGCTTCTAGTGTGAAGCGTTCGGACGGACATGTTCTTGCATCCGGACGCGCTTGGCTCTGTCGAACTCTTATCTGACAGTATGCCATCCGGACGAGTTTGTATTACGTCCGGACACGAGCTTTCTGCTTTCTCTGCCAAACACACACTACTTTTTGCCTATTTTATCATGTCGTGTTTTGTGTGTTTTCTCTCGGATTGATCCTGAGATTTTGGTATTCTCTGTACATTTTTTTCTCATTCCCAGGTATTTCCTTTGACTTTCCTTATTCTATTAAGCTTTGGTTCTTTTTAGAATATTGGAATCTTTAATTGATTGTGATTTGAGAGATTATGCATGAATATTTTTTTGTCTTTTTGCTGGATGGATATTACTAACCTATATTACTAACCTGTGTCTTATGGGTTGTTATATTTACTTTTGTATTTCTTTATGCATCCAATTGACAGCCATCATAATACCACATTCTTTTTGAAACTAACAGTATCTAATATTTCCTTGTGGTGTTATTTTTGGATAGATTTCTGTTTAAATATTTTCAAGAATATTTTTTCTAGTGGCTTCCAACATAGTGTCAGATAGAGGGCTCTTTGGAAAACAGACCAATGTTGAAATCATATGTTCCAGAGATCTCAAATTTTAGATGAGCTCATTCCCCATACTCATACAGAGTCTTCTGTAACTTTTTCCTCTAGATCTGAACTGGCTAGAGATTCAGTGGTGAATCTTCTTTATCGTCTTGCAAACCACTTGTTTAGAGGATTTCATTCTGCGGATGATCAGTTTCGGGCTAGAAGACTCAAGTGACTGAAACTTTTCAGTCTATGTTTCCCGGCTTCAGGAGCTAGAAGCCGAAGTGTTTCAAATCTAGCTTTTTATACGGTTTTCTCTCCATTACTTTATTTCAGTGGATCAGCAGGATTTGGTACTTGGAGGATTTTTGTTCCTCTGTTTTGGGCCACTTCCAGACTCTTCTCTAGTTTCCTATTGTTTTGGATTTTAGAATGTTTTTGTCTGTGGATTTTATATACTCTGTTTACCCTTGTTTTGTTGAGATATCAAGGGGGAGTATTTTAATACTGTGGTCTGTCTATACTCTGTTTACCCTTTGTCATTGTGTGACAAAAAGGGGGAGTATTTTTTAGTTTTATTTGGTGTTTAGATCGGAAATGTATTTCCAAACCATTTAAGTGTTTTTGTCCCAGAATGGCCAAAGGGGGGAGTTTGTTAGTATTTTTATTGGCTACATTCGGGTTAAAATAAAAACACTTTTTGTAAATGTTGCATTTTAACAGGATAGTCAGTTTTCAAATTGGAATCTTCATATATTCAGACATCTACTGTTCACAAGCTTCTAGAAGTTATCCATGAAGAGTTCTGTGCAAAAATCAAGTCAATTGAACCAGTTCCTGTGCAATAGTCAGGACGCCTCGTAGTTTCCTACAGATAAACATTGATGATGTCCAGACGTCAGAGCCACACCGTCTGGACGCTCGGTCAATCAGTATTCTACAAGAAGTCTGTTCTCAGAAATCGACACTGATTGGGAAGTTTCAGTATTCCATCCGGACGACTCGGCATCACGTCTGGATGATGTTCATTATCTGTAAGCCGTTCGGACGACTCGACAACACGTCCGAATGATATACAGTAATTCAGATAACTCCAGAATTCCGTTCGAACGCGGAAAGGATTTCAGTGAAGATCGTCCGGACGCTCGGTCAAGCCGTCCGGACGCACACCTGATAAGGATAAGATATGTGCTGTTTCTGAAGGATATCGCAGAAACCCGTCCGGACGGTCGACAGACAGAGTCTAATTTTCAGCAGTTTTCAAGGTCTCTTGAAACGTATAAATAGGGGGCTCTAGGTCTGTGTTTCATACAGAATTCGGTGGTGAATTCCATAGTGCTTTGAGAGGGTGTTTAGGGAGAATCAAAGATTTGCTAGGTCTCAAGCTGATGCCATTGTGTGCTCAAGTGTTCGTGTGAAGTCTATCTTAGGGGTTGGCCCTAAGGTAAAGGAATCCATCAAAAACCCTTAAGGTGGAAGATCTGGTTGGGAAGCGTTCGTGTTGGGCTACACGTTAGAGTGAAAGGTATGACTACTGCATAGGGTTATGTGAGTACGAGTGTCTTGTAACTAGCTTTGTTTTTGGATAGTGGATTTCCTGGGTTTGGCTGCCTTGGAGTGGTTTTTTCTCTTCATAGAGTTTCCACTTCGTAACAAATATTTATCTCATTTAAATTCCGCATTTAAGATATTTGTTTGCACACAAACACACACTTGGTTTGTTTTAGAAGTCAATAAATTATTATCAAAGTTGTCTATTGCCAATTGCAAAATTCGTTGGATTCTGATTGATAATGGAAGCTCGATTGATATCTTATACCAGCCAGCTTTCAAGCACATGAATATTGACCGGGAAAAGATTAGCCTGTCTTGATACCCCCTATTGGTTTTTTCAGGAGAGCAGGTACTACTGATCGGTTCCATTGAACTTGATAAGTGTTGAATGTTTCACATTCAAGCCCCTTAATTTACATATGTTACGCTCTTAGTTTTGTTATAGTTTGATGTTTGGTATTGTTTTTGTGTTTTCTTGTATTTTACAGGTTTTGGAAGAAAATGTTAGAAATAATCAACACATTATGTCAAACTAACATGCGTAGCGGAAATAAATAAAATAGGTTTAGGCTTACTTCTAGCCATTGTTACTCAAGCGCTTCTCAAGAACTTCTGAAGAATAAATTATGAGGTGTCTTGTAACCTATGCCTTTTTGCTTTATGGCTGTACTAATGGTGTACACATGCACTCTCTTTATAGGTTAGGCTAGGGACCCTCAAATATGGTAAATACCGTATTATTCCTCCCATCATGGAAACAATATTATTAATTGATTTTAAAATCAATTAAACGATTCCATTGCGGTAATTTAAATTAAGGGGTAATTACCTTTTCCCCCCATGAACTACCAAAAAATGCACGATGCCCCCATGAACTACCAACTCGACCAAAATAGAGTATTCAACTACCAAAGACAACCATTTTCCCCCCTTCCCTCAGTTAGAGGGGTTAAAAGAAACAGTTAACGGGTCATGTGCCATTTTACATGGGGGCATTTTGAAAGGTGGTGGTAGTTCATGGGGGGAAAAGAGGAAGATGGTGGCAGTTCATGGGGCGAAAAGAGGAAGAAAATGAGGGTAAAATGGCGTGTGACGGTCACGTGACCCGTTGCCGTTTGTTTTAACCCCTTTGACTGACAGAAGGGGGAAAAAGGGTTGTCTTTGGTAGTTGAATGCTCTATTTTGGTCGAGTTGGTAGTTCATGGGGGCATCGTGCATTTTTTGGTAGTTCATGGGGGGAAAAGGTAATTACCCCTTTAATTAATAGAAATTACCATAACCATAATACCGTATATTATATTTATTAATTAAAATATAATAACTACAATATCTCTTATGGAATCCTAATAGGTCTTGAATGTTGCACATTCAAGACCCTTAATTTGCTATTTTTAAACCCTTAGCCTCATTGTAATTTAACATTTTATCTTGTTTTAGTGTTTATCTTATTTTTAGGTTCTAAAGAAAAATACACGCAAAATCATTTTAGTGAGGCCCAAAATTGCATCAAAGGGAATCGAAAATCAAAGTGAAGAAGAAGTCAGCACTGAACTGAAAAAAAATTGAGTTGTGCGGCTGAAATTGATTGTGGGCACCGACTTGAAGATATTTGAGCTCACCTGCACCAACTTTAGGAGAGATGTGTTCCAGTTATACAAAAGATAATCAAGTGGAAGAAACGATTACATTGTGATATTTTTGAAGAGCTTTGTGCGGCTGTAGCAATGTGTGGAAAGTGGAAAGCAATTCAACTTGAAGATTCAGCCCATTTTATTGAAAAGAGGTGTCCCACTTGATGATTTGTGGCTGAAATACAAAAACCACCTTTTTGAGATTTTAAACCTCTTTTCTCTCAAATATATAAGACTACATCAAAGCCTTAAAAATCAAATATCATTACATTTTTTCGTGGTTGGAATTCAACAAAAAGTGGTGGGAATGAGAACAAAAGACAATTAATGGATGAGTTGTGCAATGGATGAGGATTACATTGGAAATTGAAGAATGACATCTTGTCATCATTACATACTGCTGGAACTTCATGTGGGCACCAAATCCTTCCATTTCCTTATGTTGAAGAAAGCTCACCTCAATAAAAGGAGGGATCCAACGCCCACTTTGGACCTTTTTCTTCTCTTAGTTATTTTTTAGACTTTAGGTTAGTTTTTAGCCAAAAGAATAGGGCAAAAATTTGAACTTGAGGGAGAGTATTTTCACAGTGTGTTCGTGGACAGTGCATCATGGGGGATTGCTCAACAACACCAAGTGATCCAAGGACCTTCATGCGTGGCTAAGCTCTTCCCAGGGTTTTGATAAACCCTATCCAAGTATCAATGGCTTAGCTATGTTTTATTCTTTGGGATATTTTATTTTTGGCATTGATGATTGTATAACTATGATGATTACATTTTTGTAATTGGTTTTAATGATTAATGCAATCTTGATAAAATGTTTATCTTGTCTATGAGAAAGCTTTTTATTTTGATTATACTCAAATTATATTTATTGTTCAAAAGATGATAAGTATAATGGTTATGCAATGGTATTATTTGAACATGCAACAAGAGATTTTGATAGTTCATGCTTAGGATAGACAAGTCATGCTACACCCTAGACTAGTGTAATTTAGGTAGATGATTTGTACTAATCCGAAGATGAGCTACACTTAATCCTTGTTTGTTTGTAACCAAGTTAATGAATTTGATAGTCCATGCTTAACAAAGATGGATTACACTTATTTATTAATGATGGTATTTTCTTGACAATTTGTTGTGTGTTTGACAACCACACACAAATAATATCAGGCCTATAATGAATATCCCATATTAATACGATAGCCATTGTTACGAGATAGCGGTGAAATCAATTCCTTAGTTTCCATCTCATTAAGTTCAACTTTAATTTATTTTCCAGTATTTAATTTCCGCTGTTAGTTTATAAATTAAAAATCACAAAAAGATCATTTTTCTAAGAGATAAATTAGGATTGATTTTATTAAAGCTTGATACACGCAACCAATACAATCCCTGTGGATCAACACCCTCAATATAGACACTATCCTACAGTGATTCGTGTTATTGTGAGTGGTATTATTATTATTGAAGTAAAAAATGATCACATCAATTTTTGGCACCATTTCCGGGGATTACTAAATGGATGCATTATTAAGTTTTTCTAAGATCGTGTCGAATTTCACCCCTTTATTAATTTTTGTTTTTTCAGTTTTTGTTAGAATTGTAAAGTTTTTGTTTTTGTAAAAATTTTGGTTTTGTAGTTTTTGTGTGTTACGAGTTTTTGTTTTTACAAGTATCTGTGTTAGAAGTCTCTATTTGGTCAAGTTTCTATTTTGATTAAGTATCAGTCTTGATAGTTTTTGCTCTCTGTTTCGGTTCTGTTTCCAAGATTTTGTGCACCAAGTGGAGTTGATCGAGCGAGATCGTGGGTGGATCGAGCGACAGTCGATCGAGCGACTTGTCTTGTAGATCGATCGACTGAATAGTCGATTGAGCAACTTCGAGTGGGACAGAACAGTGAGTCAACTCAGCAAGCAAAATTCACTAAATCATTTTTAAGCTGAATTTTGGGACATCTTGTGAGTTTTTATATTTTTTGTTGTTTGTGTTTTTAGTATTTTTAATTTGTGTTAGTTTTGTGATTTGTTTTTAGTTAGTTTATGTTAGGTCGTCGCTCTTTATCACTTCCATTAAAATTGTACGACCTTGAACTTGAACGTACTCTTAGACAAAGTAGAAAAGAAAGAAAACCTAGTTTGCCAAAAGAACGTTCCATTGAAATCATGGCTGGTGAAGAAGAAAGACTTGTTTTGTTGAGAGATCATTATCTCCCATCCACATATGATTCACCTTCATGCCTTTCGCTACCTAATGTCATGGTGGCTAACTATAAAATTAAGTCCATCATAATTCAAATGCTGCCATCTTTCTATGGACTTAATAATGAAGATCCTTACAAGCACATTGATGAATTCCTAGAAATCTGTCTAACTATTAAGATGCATGGTTTCTCTGAAGATGGTTTGATGATGCGTCTTTTCCCATTTTCTCTAAAGGACAAAGACAAGCATTGGTTTAAGTCTCTTGAACCCAACATTGTCACTTCTTGGACTCAGATGCAACAAGATTCCTAAAAAAATATTTTCCCATTGGCAAGACCAATCAAATAAGAAAGGCTATCATTAGTCTTACACAATTTGAGGAAGAACAATTCCACGAGACATGGGAAAGACTGAAAGACTTGCTAAGAAAATGCCTGCACCACGCTGTTCCTAAATGGCAACTGGTGCAATGTTTCTATGATGGCTTGACTGAGCCACATAGACAAATGGTTGATGCCTTTTGCGGAGGTACTTTTATGATGAAGAGTGTCAGTATTTTATATTGGCAACATTCTGGTTGACAAAAACACTTTATGTAACGGTTGCTTTTTAACAGGATTATCAGTTCTATTCAGAGTCTTCAAGTAGTATGGACAGTGTCTCATTTCATGCCATGTGTTGGTTACAAGTTTCTAAGAAGATGTCCATGAAATTTTCATGCTATTTCCAAGTCAGAACAGCCGGTTCCTGTGCAACCGTCCGGACGGGCCTTTTAAGGCGTCCGGACGCCCCGTAGTGTCTTACAGATAACGATGAAGACATTCGGACGTTAGAGCAACACCGTCCGATCGCTAGATCAATCAGTATTCAACAAGGAGTTGGATTTCAGATGTCGACACTATTAGGAAGTCTCTACAAGCCGTCTGGACGACGTTGCAACACGTTCGAACGATGTCCAGTATTTCAAAATATTCCAGAGTTCCGTTCAAACACGAAAAAGATTTTAGTGAAGACAGTCCGGACGCTCGGTTAAGCCGTCCGGACGTGAACCTGATAAAGATAGAATTATGCTGTTTCTGAAAGGATATCGTAAAAAACCGTTTGGACGCTCGCCAGCCAGAGCCCGAATCTCAACAGTTTTAGGTTTCTTGTAAGCCTATAAATAAAGGGCCCTAGGCTTGTGTTTTGTACAGAATTCGACAGTGAATTCCATAGTGCTTTGAGAGGGTGTTTAGGAAGAATCGAAGATCCGCTAGCTTTCAAGCCATTGCCGGTGTGTGCTCAATTGTTCGTGTGAAGTCTATATTAGGGGTCAGCCCTAAGTAAAGGAATCCATCAAAAATCTTTTCTGGTGGAAGATCTTCTTGGGAAGCGTTCACGATGGGCTTCGTGTCAGAGTTAAAGGTATGACTACTGCATAAGGGTATTTGAGTACGAGTGTATTGTAACTAGCTTTTTTTTTTGGATAGTGGATTTCCTGGGTTTGGTTGCCCCGGAGTGGTTTTTCTCTTTACAGAGTTTCCACTTCGCAACAAATATCTTTTCTTATTTAAATTCCGCATTTAAGATATTTGTTTGCACACAAATACACACACTAGGTTAAAATTAGAAGTCAATAATTGTTAACAAAGAGCGAGAATGAAGCATGGATTTTGTTTGACAATTTGAGTGAAAATTCGGTGCAACATGCTTCAACTAGTCGTAGGACTCCTGCTCCTAAAGCTCCAAAGACATAAAATATTTTTGAAGCAAGTACTCCATTCGATGTAACCACCAAGTTGGATGCATTATCTAGGAAGATAGACCAACTCATGGCAGCCGATTTTGTACCTACCTCTTCTTCGCACATTTCTCCACAACAAGAACCCTGCTCATTCTGCTCCAGCACTATGCATCACGTGAGAGACTATCCTACGATTGGGCAGTTCTCTGAACTTTCAATTGAGCAAGCTAATGCTACCTTCGCCAGACTGGGAAATTATCTATATTCCAACACTTATAAGCCGAGATGGAGAAATCACCCCAATTTTTCGTGGCGAGCTCAAGCATTTGACAATCCTGTGCCACAACATTCCAATCACGCCTTTCAGCTACCATCCAATATTTATCGTCCTCCCCACCAACAAGCTCAATCAATTCCATATCCTCCCAGGAACTCTACTTTTGAGGATAAAGTGTGGGTCGCTCTCGGATAACTTGAGTCACAAACTTAGTTGCTGAACTCTCATTCTCAATCAATTTCCAAGTTAGAAACCCAAGTTGGTCAACTAGCTAATACTCTCAATAGGAGAATGGAAGGGACTCTGCCAAGCCAACCAGTGGTGAACCCTAAGGGACAGTGTATGATTGATGAGAATACTGCTAGCAACTCTCATCATAGCCAAGTCCAAGCAATCACTGTACTTAGGAGTGGAAAAATTGTGAACAACAAGGTGGAGGAGAAGAAAGATGAAGAATCTAAACCATCCAAGAAGCTAACCCAAGCAAAAGACAAAGGAGTAATGCAAGATGACATTCCTATTTCTGAGGTGCCTTACGCATCTAAGGCTCCATTTCCAGAGCGCCTGAGAGAATCCACTCAATTTGGGAAACAAGGAGAAAAGATCCAAGACATGTTAGAGATCTTCAAGCAAGTGAAAATCAATATCCCTCTCCTTGATTCTATTAAACAAATTCCTTCATATTCCAAGTTCCTCAAAGACTTGTGTACTCAAAAGCACAAAACAAAGAATCATACCCCAAAGAAAGTTGTGCTAACTGAACAAGTCAATTCTCTCCTAAAGCATAGCATTCCACCAAAATTCAAAGATCCTGGTCCTCCCACCATTTCTTGTACAATTGGAGACCACAAGATAGGGAAAGCCCTCCTTGATTTAGGTGCTGGTATGAATTTACTTCCTCACTCTGTATACTTGCAGCTAGGCTTAGGAGAATTAACACCCACCACAATTATCTTGCAGCTGGCAGACCGAGCCATCAAGAAACCTTGGGGAATAATTGAAGATGTGATCATTCAAGTAGACAAGTTTTATTTCCCAGTGGACTTCATTGTTTTTAGATACAGAGCCAGTTCCTAACCCTGATAAGATGATTCCAGTTATCCTTGGCCGACCTTCCTTAGTGACGGCCAATGCTAGCATTAATTGTAGAACATGGATTATGGAGATAGCTTTTGGGAATATGAAAGTCAAGGTGAATATTTTCAATGCCTTCCAACAGCTCCCAGATGAAGTTGAATGTTCTTTTGTCGATCTCATTGATGAATCAGTTGAAGAATTACTGCCCTAGTTGTTGATGAAGGATCCACTTGAAACTTGCTTGAACCATTTCAGCAGTGATGACTTTGATGTTGAGCAGTACATTGATGAAGTTCAATCTTTGCTAGACGCTGCTGCTCCAATTGATTACCTTCCGTGGAAAGCAGCTAAAGAAGCTCTGCCCTTGACTTCAGGCACCCTTCCTATTCCTTCTTTAGAATCACCACCGAAGCTTGAGTTGAAGCCTCTTCCGGATAAACTCTAGTATGCATTTATAGGTTTTAATGACACTCTTCCTGTGATCATTGCATCTGACTTACAAGAAGATCAGGCGAGTGAGTTGATTATTGTGCTAAAAGAGCACAAAGAAGCCATCGGTTGAACCCTAGCAGATTTAAAGGGAATCGACCCCTCCATTTGTATGCACCGCATTCACTTGGAAGATTGAAAAATAAAATGGACTTCTAATTTTAACAAGTGTGTGTGAACAGTGCGCAACAAAATATTAAATGCGGAATGAAAGGAGACAAATATTTTGTTGAAGAAGTAGAAACTCAATTAAGAGAAAAACCACTCCGGGGCAACAAAACCCAGGATATCCACTATTCAGAAGACAAAGCTAGATACAAGACAGTAACACTCACATACACCCGATGCAGTGGTCGTACCTTAATCTCTAACGTGTAACCCAACACGAACGCTTCCCAACCAGGTCTCCTACCTAAAAGGGTCTTCAATGGAATCCTTTACCTTAGGGCCAACCCCTAAGATAGACTTCACAGCTGATCAAATCACACACTTGGCAAAACTAGAGAGCTAGCAGATCTTCAATATCTCCCTAAACACCCTCTTTAAGCTGTAGAGAATTCACCACCGAATTCTATGTTGAAAGCATGCCTCAAGCCTCTTATTTATAGGCTTAGGAAACCCAAAAACGCGTCCAAAATGGAAAGTAATTCTGGAATTTTCTGCAGGGCCGTCCGGACGGGAAACTATTTCTGTCCGGACGGGTTGCGTCCGGACGCTTATAGTGGCCGTTCGGATGGTCAGTTGACATCATTTTTTGTCAGCTTTCCAACGACGCCAATTTTGTCCCAATCCGATATTTGAGTAAAAAGTTATGATCAAAATACCGGAGGGCGTCCGGAAGGCTTGACCGAGCGTCCGGACGGTCAACTGCAACCGCCTTTCCAAAATAGTACTGAAAGCTCCCATAACAAGGCCATGTCTGGACGGTATTGCCCTAGTGTCTGGCCGGTTGCACTTTGGCTGCACGTAATTACCATAATAAGGCTTTGGAGCGTCCGGACCTTGAAGGGTGACGTCCGGACGGTTGAACTGGTGCACGCAATTTCCATATATGAAGCTTGATCGTCCGGACCATGAAGGTTGACGTCCGGACGGTTGAACTTTGTATGCACATCTTGCCTTATGGAGAACATCGTTCGGACGAGATCACACATCGTCCGGACGATAGCAGCCGTCTTCCCATAACTGTGTCTTGAGGCAGAAATTCAGCCTGGTCTTTTCTGGTCATCAAATTTAGCTTACGGTAGTCAATGCAAACTCTCCATCCCGATTGGACTCGGGTTGGGATCAACTCATTGTCCCTGTTCTTAACTACTGTCACTCCTCATATTTTTGGCACAACATGAATGAGACTCACCCTTTACTATCAGAGATGGGGTAAATCATGCCTGCATCTAACAGCTTCACAACCTCCTTCATTACAACTTCTTTCATGTTAGGGTTCAACCGATGTTGCACTTTGCGAGAAGGCTTGGCATCATCTTTGTTAGTTTTTGTGTTGGCTGCATTCTATTGGACAAAATCACTTCTATGTAATATTGTTACTTTCATAAGGATGCTACTTTATCCAGAGTCTACTCTTCAGCTATGTTCTTCGAGAAGATTCTGTGAAGTTTTCAAGGATTTATTTCGATTCCCTGGCAGCCGTCCGGACGACGTGAAATTTCGTCCGGACGCTCATCAGTCAGCAACATCCGTCCGGACGCCCATCAGTGTCTAGAAGCTTCGAACAGTTCAAGATTGCATCCGTTCGGACGACGTGTTAACGTGGTTAACGGGGATTCCACTATTCAGAGTACTTCAAGAAGATTCTGCACAAATTACAAGTCAAAAAATTTGATTCCCTGTTAGCTGACTGGACGACGTGTCATCCCATTCGGACGCCCAGTTGTCCAAAGCTCCAGCCATCCGGACTCTCATCAGACTAAAGCATCATCTGTCCGGACGACGTGGATTCCCGTTTGGACCTTCCTTTGTGTCAAGAAGCTTCGAACTGCTCCAGCTTGCATCTGTCCGGACATTTCAGCAGCCCGTCCGGACGACTCTTAGTGTTCAACAAAAGCTTCACATTTTCTTTCAAAAATCAAATATGGGAAGATTAATGCAACCGTCTGGACACGCTACTCCTTAAGGCAAGTTCGCAATTCAAACTCAACCGTCTGGACGCCAGCCTACCATAGTCCGGACGCGCGTATGACAGATATGGAAATTGCGTGCAGCAGATCACCTGTCCGGACGGCCATCCTCCTGGTCCGGACGCACGAAGCCTTTATAAGGAAATTACTTGCAGTAGACGTGCGACCGTCGGGACAACAGTGCCTCACTGTCCGGACGCGGCTCTCAAATATGAAAGATCTTCAGCAAAATTTTTAGAATTTTGGTCGCATAGTTGTCTGTCTGGAAGACTTATGACTACCGTCCGGACGGCTCCCAGCTTTATCAAGCCAGATGCTCATTTGAGTCCTTAGCCTAAAAATAGAGGCCCCTGTGCTTGAGAATTGCAAGAATTCCGTATTGAATTCCACTATTGCTTAGAGAGTTATTTTGTGAGGTTATTGAGCTGAATTGTTCTCTCTAAAGCCGTTGCTGTGTGTGCTGTTGCTGCGCTTAAACTGAACTCTATCTTAGGGGTTGGCCTTAAGGTAAAGGATTTCATTGAAGACCCCTTTAGGTAGGAGACCTGGTTGGGAGGCGTTCGTGTTAGGCTACAAGTTAGAGTGCAAGGTACGACCACTGCATCAAGGGTATGTGAGTGCTACTATCTTGTAACTAGTCTTGTCTTCTGAAGAGTGGATATCCTGGGTTTGGCTGCCCCGGAGTGGTTTTTCTCATCTTGAGTTTCCACTTCGTTAACAAAAATTCTTGTGTTATTTATTTTCCGCATTGTTGATTTTTGTTAGCACTTTGTGCACACACTTGCCTTTGTTTTAGAAGTCAATTTCATTTTTCAATTGATATCAGAGCTTGGTACACTCTGAGAAGATTAATTTCTTGAGTGTTATTTGTTTTTGTCTATTTTGAGTATGGATAAAGTTGCTTCTATTTCTCATTGTATGTCTGTTCATAGAACCATGTTCATTAAGCCTAGCATGTCTCATAATCATACTCAATCTACTTGTGGGGGTAAAGGGGCAAATCAGTCTATAACTGCATGTCATCACTGTGGTGTTACTGGTCATATTCGCCCAAATTGTTTCCAGATTAGGTCTCAAAAACCTTGGAACAAAACTTTTGTCCTTAGAAAAGACGAACCAGGTTTTGAAGAACAAGGTAAAAAGTTATGTGATCAAGTTAAGCTCATTAGTGAGAAGTTAGCATACCTCACCCCTAATGAGCAAAGATCTGTCCTGGTCAATAATCATAAGAAAGCTACCAAACAAGTCCGGGTAAAAAAGGAAGATAATCTGTGTTTAGTTTCTCATACTGCACTGAAAATTCTTGATACTTGTTTATGGTATTTGGATAGTGGCTGTTCTAAACACATGACAGGTGACAAGACTTTACTGAAAGAAGTTCAGATGGGCAAAGGTGGACGGATCACCTATGGAGATGGGAACCAATCCAGAGTCATTGGAAAAGGAATCATCGACATTCCAGGTCTCGGAACATCTCAGGAAGCTTTGTACGTAGAGGGGCTCAAGAAAAATCTCCTCAGCATCAGCCAATTTTGTGACAATGATTTGGTGGTGCAATTCTCCAAGAAGGAATGTAATATATTTGACAGCAGTGGCAAATGGCTTGTGGGGGGAGAAAGAACTGCTGACAATTGCTATGGTCTTCCTGGTCTTGCTACAGATCCTCAGATTTTCTGCAACAAGGTAACCATAGATGACAGTGAACTGTGGCACCAAAGGTTAGGGCATATGAATTTCTCCGATATGTTAAAGATTGCAGGCAAATACATTGTTAAAGATTTGCCCAAAATGGAGAAGACTGGGAAAGGAATCTGTGGTTCTTGCCAACTAGGGAAACAGACTCGAGTAGCCCATAAGAAGACCTCAAGTATTCAAACTTCCAGAAATTTAGAATTACTGCACATGGATCTTATGGGTCCCACTAGAACTGCTAGTCTAGGTTGGGAAAGGTATATACTGGTAATTGTGGATGATTTCTCTCGATATACATGGGCTATTCCTCTTCGGGAAAAATCTAATGCTTTTGATGCAGCTCAGCATTTATTCAAGAAGATTCAGGTTGAGCAAAATTGCCAGATTATGAGAATCCGCAGTGATCATGGAAGAGAATTCAAAAATTTCAAGTTAGAAGGATGCTGTCTCTCATATGGAATCAAGCAGGAATTTTCTTCTCCTATCACTCCTCAGCAGAATGGAGTTGTTGAAAGAAAGAACAAGGTAATTTAGGAGATGGCTCGTGTGATGATCCATTCAAACAATCTTACTCAACACTTCTGGGGAGAAGTAGTGAACACTGCGTGTCATATCATCAATAGGGTCTACCTGAGGCCTAAAACAAACAAGACTCCCTATGAAATTTGACGAGGTAAAAAGCCCACAGCAAAGTACTTCAGAACGTTTGGAAGTAAATGCTATATCCTTCGTGACAGGGAGAATCTTGGGAAGTTTGATTCCAAGAGTGATGAAGGTATATTCTTGGGGTATTCTACAAACAATCGTGCTTACAGGGTCTTCAATAAAAGAACATAGACTGTGATGGAATCTATAAATGTTGTTATTGATGATGAAGAAGTTGAGAGACCAAGCAGCAGGGAGGAAAATCAGATCGAGACAGTTGATCTGACAACAGCTTCAACTGATATTATTAAAGCTTCTCCAAATGTGTCTCCAGATGATCCTGCCTCTTCTCCTACCACTTCAGATACCACTCCCATTGCTTCCGAAGATGAGGATACTCCTGCTAATCCTCCTAAGCGATCATGGGTGAAACACAATCATCCTCCTCTACAGCTTCTTGGGACCATAGATGAAGGGCGTAGGCTAAGAAGCAGAGGCATTCAGCCTACCAGTGAAGTAGCTAATCAAGTCTTCTACAGCTGTTACCTTGCTCAAACAGAACCTAAGAAAGTTGATGAAGCCCTACAGGATGAAGGCTGGGTGTCTGCCATGCATGATGAGCTCCATCAATTCACTAGAAATGATGTTTGGACCTTGGTTCCCTGTCCTGCATAACAAAATATAAAACAGATGAGCATGGTACTGTGGTTTGGAATAAAGCCCGTCTTGTTGCCCAGGGATATACTCAGATAGAGGGAGTAGATTTTGATGAAACTTTTTCCCCAGTTGCCAGGTTAGAATCCATCAGAATTCTTCTCTCCATTGCTTCCCATCTTGGTTTCAAGTAGTATCAGATGGATGTAAAGAGTGCATTTCTGAGCGGTGTTCTTCAAGAAGAAGTTTATGTTGAACAGCCGAAGGGTTTTCAAGATCCTCATCATCCTCATCATGTGTACAAGCTGAAAAAGGCTTTATATGGGCTTAAGCAAGCTCCTCGGGCATGGTATGAACATCTCACCACTTATCACCTGGCTAAAGGATTCACAAGGGGATAAGCTGATTGAACCCTATTCATCAGAAATCAAGGTACACACAAACTCATTGCTCAAATCTATGTGGATGACATCATCAAGGTACTCTCTTGCCCATGAGTTTTCTGAAGAAATGAAGCAGGAATTTGAGATGAGCATGATTGGTGAGCTAAACTATTTTCTTGGCCTTCAAGTCAAGCAAACTGCTGAAGGCATCTTTATCTCTTAGTCTAAGAATGCTAAGGATCTGGTCAAACGATTTGGTTTGGATGGAAAGAGTCGTGTCTGAACTCCTATGAGCACCAGTGTCAAGATTAGTAGTGATCTTGTAGGAAAATCCGTTGATCCATCCCTGTACAGGAGTATGATAGGGAGTCTTCTATATCTTATAGCCAGCCGACCAGAAATTGCCTTCAGTGTGGGAGTTTGTGCTCGCTTTTAGGCAAATCCGAAGGAATCTTATCTCACTGCAGTCAAGCGTATCATCAGGTATGTCAATGGTACCCTTCTTTATGGCATTTGGTATTCTAGAGAAACAAATCTTGTTATTGCAGGATACTCTGATGCAGACTGGGCTGGAAATGCTGATGATAGAAAGAGCACCTCGGGAGGATGTTTCTATGTGGGGAACAATCTTGTAGCTTGGATGAGCAAGAAACAAGCCTCTATATCTCTCTCCGCTGTTGATGCTGAATATATTGCTGGGAGCAGCTGTTGCACACAACTATTGTTGATGAAGACGCTACTAGGCGACTATGGATTCTCTCAAGATACTATGATTATCAACTGTGATAATACTAGTGCTATCAACATCTCCAAGAATCCAGTTCAACACTCTCGGACCAAGCACATCGATATCTGACATCACTTCTTGCGTGATCTTGTGGAATCCGAGGTAGTATCTCTCTCTTTCATCCTCACTGAAAACCAATTGGCTGACATTCTTACCAAACCTCTAGATGGTAGCAGGTTTGAGTCCTTCCAGAAAGCCATTGGTGGTTGTGCCATGTCCTAGACATGTTTTTCCATGCTAGGATGAGATTTTTGTCTTGTCCTTTGATAGAATGATGTTTTTTTTTTTTTTTTTTTTGGTATAATAAATAAAAATAAATAAATAAAAATTTGGAGTTTTATAGCAGGTTGGTTCCTTTTAAGGTATGTCAGCTATCTCATGTATTTTATTTGGGTTAGTAGTTCATTATGCATTGATGAATTATTCTTACATATGGTTGAGAACATAAGTCTGACATATGCAAAGTTTTCTTGCTCACTTGTCATGATTGATAGCTTCTTTCCTCATGCGATGAAAATGTGCACTATCCACAACTCCCCTAAAGGTACATCTTTCCTTCTCTGACTTTGTGTTACTAGAATTTTTGGATAAGAGAAGAGGTCTTTGATAAGATAGCCAAATTGACCACATGCTAGTTGAACCTAGAACCTAAAAACTCTGGCATTCTCTCTAGGTTGCAGCACCATAAGAATCAAGCAGTAAAACTTATAAATTCTGCGCTGTAATTGTATATTCACTGCTTATGTGCTGAATCTGCAATATGCCATGCCCTCTGTGTGCAAGTAAAAACATTAACCTTGTCCTTCATGGTACAAGTAAAACAATTGTGTGATGCATCTTAGAGGGAGTGTATCAGATGAGGGTGGCTAGGCCTTAGTAATTTATAAGGTTTGACTTTTGACTAATCTTTCATTGATTTTCTCTCTTGTTTAGAAAATCTGGTTGCTCTTGGTCCTATCAGTGATAGTCATACCTTATGGGAAAAGTCTTCACACACC